>NC_089278.1:3379530-4579530 GCF_963678975.1 Dysidea avara | reverse complement strand
CTAAGTCCTTGAAATTAGGTTAGGTAATCCTAAGGCTGCAGCACATGTTGCTGCAGACCTTCAGTGCTGGTCACTGTAAAGCATTAATACAATAATACAATACAATACCACATCCTTTATGTGAGACAAGGACAGCTTTCTTTTGAGGGACACTATATGTTGGCATCAGTGAAAATGCACTAATCTATCACTGTAGCATGCACAGACAAAGTTTACAACTGTAGTGTGAAAATTAACTGTTTGTTTTTCAAAGCATGTATACAGTCATATGTAATATGCAAATGTAGCTACATTGTTACATCTATAGTGGCTGTGACATACTGATTAGATAGAAACCTACAACACACACTGTTTACTGTGTATCAGTATGCATAATCGGGTTGTAATCAGCACACATGTTAGCGATATATATTAGGTAATCTTGCAATAGGTAGCTAGACACCATGCACAGTCACATTTGTTAATACACTGGTGTATAGTTACATACTTGTAAAGGTAAACAACTAAAGTGAAGTTGGCAACTTATGATGCAACAATACCTAAGGCGGAATTGTGGTTATTGTTTTGTAGACTTTGAAGTGGTTTATAGCTACTTTTGAGTTCAGGGTGACACAACCATCAAAGAATTGCTGTGTAGCTGAAAATCGCTAACCCAAGCAAAGTAACCATGCACACGGCAAGCATTAGTGAATACCTTCCTTTTGGCAGTATGTCTTTTAGGTTTTGAAGTATTCTGTATATGCACTGCAAGTCTTAAAAAGATTACTTTATGCAACACGCATGATAAAACTAAAATGATCAGTGTATGGACAAACAAGTTTCATCTTCATATATAGGAGCTTGGATGATAGAGCAATCATAACGCACATTGTTATTTTGTGCCAGGGTTCTGATGGGAAATTTATGGAGAATTTTTTATACTAATTACCATAACTAATGCTACAACTGCATAACTAATACTATGCTATGTACAGGGAAATGTAGGCATTTTCAAGATTTTTTAATATAAGTGGGTATAATGCAGTACATGTGGCTGTCTAAATATGGAAAGTGTCGATATGGAAAATCAATGTGCCGTGGTATGGTTTTGTTGCATGAAGAAGATGATGACCAGCATAATTGAAGATAAAAGGTGCAGAGAGCCATACACTTGTTGGAACATACTTGTTATTGTGGCATAATATTGTAGTCATATGATGCATCATTTAGCCTCTAGCCTTACAACTGAGGTCAGGGAGACTGGCAGGTAACTAAAAATCAGGTTTGGATGTTTCTTTAAAATTCAATATTATTTCTTCTATAAGGGTTTTATTGTTTTTAACACTATATCTGGTGTTAGTAATACTAAGACTCTTCTGTAAATGTGTTAGTAATCTCTACAGTGTTTTTATTGGTGGTATTTTAGAGGGTGTACGTCATTTTGGGGGGATCCCTACTATGCAGTACTACCGTATGATATTGTCTATCCAGCATAGGTATCAAAGTTAACTCTGCACTATATAGGTCTAATTGTATATAGAATATGGGGATGTAAACAGCATTGTTTAGAGATCGTGTTATTGTTCCAATCAACCCATAGGTCATGGAAGTTTCCAAAGTCTTTACAGAAAAAGTAATGTCATATATAGCAGCTAAAGTACATTGAAATGTTAAGATAACATGGCTGAAGCAAGAAAAGTTGATCAACCAGAGCAAATCCATGCAAGTACATGTAATAATGCCAGGAACTAACATTACACAAGACATCAGCAGCACAGACAGTGATCAATTGGCCGTACTGAGTTTCATGAAAACTGACTGAGGAATCAGTCTCATTTTTTTATTAAGGCTTTACAGCACAAGTGCTGAAGGTCTGTAGGACACCTGGTCCTATACAGCCTGTTTAAAGTTGCTAATTATAACTATGCATATATGAGACAAGGTTATGCAGTTATGCATTTGCTTCCCCAGAAGGGCACAAGAGCATATAATTACTGACTTACACATAAACATATACATATACACGTGTGTACATACGTACATTCATGCATATATATAATAATGCAATGTTCAGCAAACAAATCTAATGTAATCCTTGGGAGGAAAATCTCTTCCTGTTTCGAAATAACCTGTAGCATTTTATTGAACTGTTGGTACGAAATGCAGTAATCCCCATGCATCTCTGTAGCACAGAGTTTACAAAGTCTGAAGTATCAATAAATATAACTATTTCTTTACAAAGCATGGACATGATACAGTTTTACACAATGCTGATCCAACAGTTGAACACAATACATTAAGCATCTATTTCTCACAGTAGATGATATAAACTATATACCACAGTGTACAGACATGATGAACATGATATCAACTACTGACGGTCCCCATTGGTTCTAAATTAGTTGACTGTTCTGTGGATGCTGCCTCATTAGCAATGACAGTACCATTAGCACCATTGTCAGTGGTGGGCTTAAATTGACCGTGAGTGCCATAGGTTGGATTCTGCATGCCTTCCATTGAAGCATCCTTAAAAATATATGACAGGTGAATAGATTAAATTGAATCTTTGGTTATAGCACATAGCACATCAAGATACATGAAGAAAGATATAGGAAAAAAGCCATGTGGTTTTTATCTCCAAAAAGTGAACAGATTTTCCGGCCTGTATAGATCAGTGAAAAATGATATGAACAAAATAGCATATTTCAGTTTTTTTATTGGTTCCTTTAGACTTCATGTTTCCAGTGGACTTATTCTTCTTCTAAATTAATTTCTAAGGCTTCATTTATAGTTGGGGAGCTTTCTAAGGTGAGTGTTCTATTAGGATTTTGACAAAACATAGGCGATCTCTATTATGAAACACTACCATGCTTCACTACCAAGTAAAGTATTTATAACCTGCCTTCAGTAGTCTGTATAGAAAAGAAGAAATGTGAGTGAAAGCAAACCCCAAAGTCAGCCATGGGCTGGTTTTGGGGCCTTATATAGCACAAAAGAAGTGAAATTCACACAATACAGCAAAACTGTAAAAAAACGGTGCAGCTTTGGGTGAAAAGTTGTGAAATTAAAGGTGGCAGCAAAGGAATGGCTGCAATAATGTTAATGCTAATAAATTTTAACAATGCATACCATCAGGGGGCGTAACTACAATGTAGCAGGTGAGGCAGCTCACCAAATATTGGTGACTGAACTGAGAAGCTAACATTGGAGGTTTCTAGATGAATTAAAAGCAACAAAGTTTATCGTAATTACTTACTGTATACATTATAGTAAGAGTCCATCCAGGGAGTTAATTAGGTTTTCAGAAATGGGTCAAGTACCGTATAGTCTAAATATTTCGAGGGGGGAAATTTATGTTGATTTTGCAGTTTTGGGTGTTATCAGCGAAAATTTTACCCTTGAAATATTTTAGACATTCACATAGTCTAATACATTTTGGAGTGTTTACAAATCCACGAAAAATTTATTTTTAGCAACATTGCTCACCCATGAAAATTTTCCCCCTTGAAACATTTAGGCTATATGGTACAATCAAGATACCCTAACAGAGCACTCACCCTATTACAACAGTCAAGTACAATTTATTAAGTAAAATAGTTTTTGATAAACTGCTGAAATTGTTCTGGGATTCAACCTTATACATATGTGGATGATCTAACTTCAGGGCTGGGGGAAGTGCCCAGGCAGCCCAAGCAAGAGCCTGACCAATATTTTACTGTAACAGTAAGTTATCCATGAAAATTTACCATCACCAAGTTATTTTGATAGCTTTGCCTGACCAATAATTTGATGCTTCCCCCAGCCCTGAACTTACAAAAATTTCCCCAGGAGTATACCCCATACCCTCTAGATTGATATGCTTTGCATGCTATAATATTATTATAGTGTGTTTATACTGATATGTATATGTTTTTTGTACATAATTTAAGCTAACATGCTATAGGTATAATAGGTCTTTCCATCACAATGATCTGGCCTGGAAACCAGTTTGAAATCCCTGGAGCTGCCATGACAAATCACTGCTTCAAAAAACAGTTGGCACAATGAACTGGCAGTTGTGTGTGTGTGTTCGTGTTAGCTAGACCATGTTAATGCTGAGTCACTACAAGTTCCAAATGAATATTCTATATTAATGGGAAGAGTATAATGATCTCCATACATATTGGTAACTTGTTGAAAATGGTGCTATGGGGCTCCCAGAGCCAAGGCCTGAAATACAGCTAATTAATTGCATGTATAATATTCCTTGCAATTGCTATAAAGTATGGCTTAAAATTCCCTCCAGTTTCAAACTTGTATAGCACCTAATTTTCAAAACATTTCTAGGGGGACATGCCCCACGACCCCCTAGCTGGAGTATGTTATACATGCTGAGTGTACTAGAGTGCATGCATCATTTGGTCCTACATAGGTAAGCATTGCAAAGTTTGCCTCACCTATTTAAAATTTCTAGTTATGTCCCTGACCATTATTAAAATGTATTAGCATTAACATCATTGTAGCCATTTCTTGGCTGTCACCTTTGATTGCACAACTTTTTCACCCCAAGGCCGCACCATTTTTTCACAGTTTGGCTGTTTTCATGTGCTTTGAACATATCATGACATATAATCCCATATAATCCCATATGTCATGAACCATTGATGTCATGACATAGAAATAGCACACAAATTTTATTACTTTAATGTACAAAATTGAATATTGGGGTCAAAAACTTACTCTTGAAAGTGTTGATGTTTGTGAAACTCCATCATAGGGAAACAGTAGAGCAAGTTATATGATATCAAGGCGGATCCAGGAGCTGGCAAGGGGAGGGCACAAATAAGTTCAGATCCACACCATTAAAAAGGGTAGCTATAGTATAAAGCTAGGTACATAGTTGATGTATACACATAGAGCAGCAAATCATCACCTCTCAGTAGCGTTCACTGTATGAATTTAGGTCATTGCAGAAAGTTGTGAAGTCTTAAAAGCAGTTACAAAAGCTATTGCTGGCTTAAGCACCCACCAAATAATAATTATTTTTAGAGGTGCTTCTACACATGAAGGTGCTGGGTGACATTTTGAGTTTGGTTTTGCAGTAAATGGTGGAGATATGTCTACTTTTCAAACTAATATGTCAATAAATCTTGAGCAACAAACTGATTTTGGCTTTACAGGCATATCAAAGTGGTATAGCTCTTCCTCTAAAAGGAAATGGTAGAGGGGGAAGGGGGCATTTGCCCTAAATGCTCCATGCTGGATCCGCCATTGGATATACTGTGACATATGACAAAAATTTCTATGTCATAGCATCCCTAGTGTATAACTTAATCAAAAGAAATGTGCCCATTAATACACTCCACAGGCAATTTGCATAAAAATATTTACCACCCACAATAATAGAGCTCCCACCTTTTGTCAATACATTACTAAAGCATGTACAACTTACTTGTTCAATGTCACTAGGATATTTTTGTTTTGATCTCATATGATATCTATAAGGAAAACAAATTAACAATCTATACTTTAGTATAACATCAACCACACCTTGTGTATACCAGTATTGCAATAATGATTAATGCAGCGACTGCTGCTATAGCTACCACCAACCCAACTGAGACTCCAACTGCTGTACCTAAGTTGTGTGTATGCATCTAAAATCTTATTACTTTTTAGAACATGATACCTGTTTGAGATTCATCTTGAGTGCTACTGCCAGTGACTGAGCGGTCTCGTGTTTCACAACGCTGACCAATGAAGCCTCGAGGACACCTAATCAAATGACAAAAATCAGTAGAAACAATGAAAAGGTATAAAGTTTACTCACAGGCATGTCAGACCAGTTGGGCCAGCTGAACAAGTCCCACCACTTGCACAGTAACTATCACTACACACAACTGTGAAAAGTAATAATATATAACAATATGTTTTGTAGTAACTTTACATACTATCTGCACAAGCAACTCCACCATATGGTTCTGGACATTGACACACTTCTGGCTCAACACAAGTTCCACCATTTACACAAGGATCAGTACATACAGCTATAAGAGTAAAGTATATGAAATATAACGTAATAGAAAATCATGTGATATTCTTACCAGATTCACAAGACACACCAGTGTAGCCAGTAGTACAATTACAAACACCAGTCACTGGACTACAGTCAGCTCCATTTAAACAAGTACAAGTTGAAGTACAATCAGGACCATATGTATTGTCAATACAACCTATATAATGTAATAATGAAACAAACATGTTCATAGAGCTACCTACTCATTACCTTTACTACAATCTTCACCCATGAACCCAGCATTACAGTTACACACAAAACTACCATCAGTGTTACTACACACTCCATTGTTACAAGGATTATTAACACATTCATCAATATCTTCATCACAATTCAACCCAGTGTAACCACCACTACAACTACAAATATATCCATTAACTTGATCAGTACAGTCACCATTAACACAAGGGGAGCCTGCACAATCATCAATGTCAGTTTCACAATAGTCACCTGTATATCCATCAACACAACCACATGTGTAGGAGTCAGTACCATCCACACAAGTTGCTCCATTTTGGCACAAATTATCAACACAATCATCTACTTCATCACATAATTGACCAGTGAAACCTTCAGGACAGATACAGGTGAATGACAGGTCACCATTGATGCAAGTAGCACCATTTTGACAAGGGTCTGGATCACACTGATCAATAGCAGTAGTGTTACAGTTGTCACCAGTAAATCCTTCCTCACAGCTACACATAAAGCCATTAAGTTCATCAGTGCAATTACCACCATTCTCACAAGGATTAGGACTACAGTCGTCAAGGTTTATCTCACACTGCTGTCCAGTAAAGCCACTTATGCACTGACAGTAAACCACATCACTGCCACCGATGCAAGTACCTCCATTTTCACAAGATTTTGTAGCACAACCACTACCATTATTAATGTGACACAGATGACCTGTAAATCCTTCTGCACACTGACATGAAAAGTTTGCTACTGCATCAACACAAGTTGCCCCATTACGACAATGGTTGGGATCACAATCATCAATATTTATATCACAGTATTCCCCACTGTAGCCATTGGCACAAATACAGGTATAAGAATTGATCCCTGAGTCACTACATGTTGCACCATTCTCACATGAATTGTTCACACAGTCATCAACATCTTCATCACATACAGCTCCTGTAAACCCTTCAACACAATTGCATATGATAATGTCTCCATTAAGTGTACATGTTCCACCATTGGCACAGCTATCTGTCTCACATCTTGTAGTGACATGGTCACAGTCGATTCCTTCAAAACCATCTGGACAATTACAAGTGTATGAGTCTCTGGAGTTTACACAAGTTGCACCATTCTGACAAGGTTGTGAGGAGCAGTGGTCAAAGTCATCACAAAGTAGTCCACTGTAATTTGGTGCACAATTACATGTAAATGAACTATCATCGGAAACACAGGTAGCTCCATTATTGCAAGGGTTTATAATACTGCAAAAATCAGTTGCTATAATTATAAAACACAAGAAAAGTAAAGTAAACACGTAACATATTGTTGCAGACTTACAATAACTAGAAGTTTTAGAACCACTGAATTTCATTGGTAAGCAGCCAAAATTTCTTCCCAGGCAGGAGATGTTTAACCTTACAAACTCACTCTGGAAAAAGTTAATTCCAAGAGATGGCTGTCCATCAATCTATGTATTGTGGGAAAATTTACTGAAATTACTATCAGTTGAAATATTTACCTCCAAAAATGCATCCTGTCCGCTATAGTGTAAGCTAAACCCTCCATGGTCCACCGTTCTCCATCCTGTAGCACGATTCACTGCTAGAGAACTTATTACACAGTGAGGAGGTAGGGCATAGTCTGCAGTTCCTTGAACTATTGGTAATGGATAAGAAGTAGCCTCAAATGCTATTTCATATCCACCATCACCATCTTCAGAAAAACTAACAGTAGATACACCAGTGTCCACATTCAGTGTTAGCCTTGAAAACCGCAAGGAGCACTCTAGGGTATAAATGCATGCATAATCAGCAGTAATAGCCAATGATCCATATAAAGTAGACAACATCCATATAAAGCAGATAACATATCCATATATGGTATATAAGGTTATGCCACTCATTCAAATAACTTGATCCTACACACTCTCCCTTTTAAGCAAACAGTTTTTTATAAACTCATATAGGCTCTCCTTTTTTGTTTATGGTTTTTTTTCTTGGAACTCTATTCCATTTAATATAATTGTCTGCATGTACTCCGTGTACTGTGCCTTTTCAAATTATCTATTATGATTCTGATTATATCTTGATGTTTTAATTCTAATCAGGAGCTTATGAACTGCCGAAGGTGGCAAAGGGGCATGAAACTTAACACTGCCTGCCAGATGCCATCACAATCCAAAATAATCGCCAATTAGTTTCCATATTAGGAAAGTAAAATCTTGTTGTTTGAAGCCGTATATGAAATTGCACATGACCAGTGACACATGGCGATGGTAAAGTTGGCTGAGTCTTCCTCGAGGTCTTTCTCTTCTTCAATGGTGGTGAACTCGTCTCTACTTCATGTGGCTGGAGTGCCATTTGCATGTGACGCAAAACAAACACTGTGATGTAATTTCAGTGGATTGTCATGGAACTCAGTTTCATGCTCCTTCACTGCCTTCGGTGGCTCATAAGCTCCTGTTCTAATATATAATGCTTTAATTGTGTTTTATTCTCTCCTGTTTTTGTAGAGCTTTGTTCTTTGTAGGTGGTATCCTTATAAGGCCTATACTTAAACTAAATAAATGCCACAAAACCCAATACTTTATTATATCACTTTCAAGAAAAGATGGCGGTAAACAATGTATATTTCATCTACATACAAACCATTGTAATAATCATCACATCTTCGTAGGTCATGTCTGTAGCTAAGTCTGAATTCACATTGGCAATAAGAACAACTACCATCAGGACAGTAAGCTCTGATACTAGAGCAATATTCTACACTACTTAATGGAGTGTTGACACTATCACCTCTGTCCATTCGATCTATAGAAAATGATGAACAGATTCTGCTGCCATTATCATCAATACTGTTGAGATTATCGTACTCATCATCATCACAATGGTCTTCAATATCTCCAACATATGTTTCACAAGATTGTCCAGCAAACTCTTCTATACAGTGACACAAGTGTGTTCCTATGCCATTCACACAAGAGCCATTGTTTTGGCATGAAGTACTGGCACAGTAGTCAGTGGACTGGCAAAATGCACCAAGAAACCTATCAACACAACTACATGTATAGGAGTCAGTACCATCTACACAAGTTGCTCCATTTTGGCATGAGTTATCAACACAATCATCTACTTTATCACATAATTGACCAGCGAAGCCTTCAGGACAGTTACACGTGAATGACAGGTCACCATTGATGCAAGTAGCACCATTTTGACAAGGGTCTGGATCACAGTGGTCAATAGCAGTGTTACAGTTGTCACCAGTAAATCCTTCCTCACAGCTACAAGTAAAGCCATTAACTCCATCAGTACAAGTACTATTATTCTCGCAAAGATTAGGACTACAATCATCAATATTTGTCTCGCATTGCTGTCCAGTAAAGCCACTTATACACTGACAGTAAACCACATCACTGCCACCGATGCAACTACCTCCATTTTCACAAGATTTTGTAGCACAACCACCACCATTATTTATGTGACACAGATGACCTGTAAATCCTTCTGCACACTGACATGAAAAGTTTGCTACTGCATCAACACAAGTTGCCCCATTACGACAATGGTTGGGATCACAATCATCAATATTTATATCACAGTATTCCCCACTGTAGCCATTGGCACAAATACAGGTATAAGAATTGATCCCTGAGTCACTACATGTTGCACCATTCTCACATGAATTGTTCACACAGTCATCAACATCTTCATCACATACAGCTCCTGTAAACCCTTCAACACAATTGCATGTAATAGTGTCTCCATTAAGTGTACATGTTCCACCATTGGCACAGCTATCTGCCTCACATCTTGTAGTGACATGGTCACAGTTGATTCCTTCAAAACCATCTGGACAATTACAAGTGTATGAGTCTCTGGAGTTTACACAAGTTGCACCATTCTGACAAGGTTGTGAGGAGCAGTGGTCAAAGTCATCACAAAGTAGTCCACTGTAATTTGGTGCACAATTACATGTAAATGAACTATCACCGGAAACACAGGTAGCTCCATTATTGCAAGGGTTTATAATGCTGCAAAAATCAGTTGCTATAATTATAAAACACAAGAAAAGTAAAGTAAACACATAACATACTGTTGCAGACTTACAATAACTAGAAGTTTTAGAACCACTGAATTTCATTGGTAAACAGCCAAAATTTCTTCCTAGACAGGAGATGTTTAACCTTACAAACTCACTGTTGAAAAAATTAATTCCAAGAGATGGCTGTCCATCAATCTATGTATTGTGGGAAAATTTACTAAATATTAATATCAGTTGAAATGTTTACCTCCAAAAATGCATCCTGTCCGCTATAGTGTAAGCTAAACCCTCCATGGTCCACTGTTCTCCATCCTGTAGCACGATTCACTGCTAGAGAACTAATTACACAGCCAGGAGGTAGGGCATAGTCTGCAGTTCCTTGAACTATTGGTAATGGATAAGAAGTAGCCTCAAATGATATTTCATATCCACCATCACCATCTTCAGCAAAACCAACAGTAGATACACCAGTGTCCACATTCAGCGTTAGCCTTGAAAACCGCAAGGAGCACTCTAGGGTACAAACACATGCATAGTCAACAGTAATAGCCAATGGTCCATATAAAGTAGACAACATCCATATAAAGCAGATAACATATCCATATATGGTATATATAGAATCTGTGGTTATGCCACTCAGTTAAATAACTAGATCCTACACACTCTCCCTTTTGTGCAAGCAGTCTCATAAACTCATATATAGGTTCTCCTTTTTTGTTATATGGTATTCTCTTTTGGAACTCGATCTATTTACCTTATTTATTTATGGTATTTTCATTTGGAACTCTATTCCATTTAATATATTGTCTTTATCACATTATGCTTTTTATTATATATATATTGATGTATTAATTCTAATATATAGTGTATTAATTGTGTTTTATTCTCTCCTGTTTTGTTTGTGGTAGGTGATATCCTTATAAGGCCTATATACTCGCCTTCTGTATTCTCCTTACCTTTATGGTTAAACTAAATGAATAAATAAATACCACAAAACCCAATATTACTTTCCTTTATCACTTGTAAGAAAAGACAGTGGTAAACAATGTATTTCATCTACATATACAAACCATTGTAATAATCATCACATCTTCGTAGGTCATGTCTGTAGCTAAGTCTGAATTCACATTGGCAATAAGAACAACTACCATCAGGACAGTAAGCTCTGATACTAGAGCAATATTCTACGCTACTTAATGGAGTGTTGACACTATCACCTCTGTCCATTCGATCTATAGAAAATGATGAACAGATTCTGTTGCTATTGTCATCAATACTGTTGAGATTATCATACTCATCATCATCACAATGGTCTTCAATATCTCCAACATATGTTTCACAAGATTGTCCAGCAAACTCTTCTATACAGTGACACAAGTGTGTTCCTATGCCATTCACACAAGAGCCATTGTTTTGGCATGGATTACTGGCACAGTAGTCAGTGGACTGGCATAATGCACCAAGAAACCCATCAACACAACTACAGGTAAAACTGTTTCCATTTGCAGTGCAAGATCCAGAATTCTCACATGGATTAGGATTACATGGATCTACAAAGTAGACAAACTTATAGACAAGTACTATGACCACCATGCTAACATACCTGATTGTGAAGGAGTAAATGTTTGAGATCCTCTACCAAATTTGAACATAAGTAAGCCAGTGATGCTTGGACAGGAAATGCTCAGCCTCACAAACTGAGCTCTAAAGAACTCAGCACCAGCAGAAGGTAACTCAGTAACCTAACAGTGTACAAGTGTACAATAGTGTTTTACTTACTATGTGTCTAACTCACCTCCAAATAAACATGAGAGTTATGTTCTGCTAATGAAAATCCATTAAAGCTTTGTACTATCCATCCAGTGTAAGTATTGAATTCTACTGATGACACAGTACACCCAGTTGGTAGGGGAGTACTGGCTGTACCCTGCACTATTGGTAGTGCACTTGATGATGCTGCAAACTCTAACATATGAGTAACACCATCCACACCAGTGGCAATACTAACAACACTAACACTGACATCAGAATTTAAACCACGTCTTGAAAATCGAAACTGTGGAACTATAGAAGATATAATTATTATATTAACACTGAAGATAAAGTGCATTTCATGAAGTGCTGTATGCTCTTGCTTATTATCGTATATAAGTTTTTGCTATGAAGTTGCAAATTTGTTAAATTCTTTTTGTACAGATCAGGCTTTACAGGCTCCTTGAGCCTTCTTTACAAATACTAATACTACTACTACCCACAGAAATTAAACAATTGAATAATTTTTTTCATTATAAGGCTTGGTATTGAGTGTTGTCATTCCAAGAAACATTGGCCAGGAACCAACCTCACACAAATCACCTTGGTCTGCAGTATTGATACAATCAAGCTCAAACATGCATGCCTTCAGTGCAACTCGACATTAAGTGGCTGCATATTATCAATGGTTTTTTTTTCTGACTGACTAACTGCCTGCCTGTTTAGACAACTGTAACTCAATAATGGTTAATGAGTTGCATGTGTTTTTCGATGTTAGGGTGTTTACTCCTTTTGCGCGCTCTTGTTCTCGTTTCCCACTGTCCAAGCTTCAGAGAAATATGTCAAGCATATGATGAATGGATTCAGGAGCTTAAAGGAGCTTGCTAATAAAGAGATTCATTGGTTTTTGCCACCACTGGAGGTATGGGACCTACTGTTTTTCGACAACTTGCCTCTGTGCCAGCTGAGAAATAGAATTAAAATCGCTGTTTATTCTGGGTTTGATGTAGGTTTTGTTTTTCTTCATTAAGGTCTCCTGTGATGCATGTGCTTACTGGGTTATTCATCATTGACACATCATTTGATAGCATCTAATGCTATACTCTGAGGGTTGTCTTGACTCTGGTACCCTCATGCAAGTGATTTGTTCAGTAGCTGGTAATTCCCATTTCCCAGCTGTCAGCACTTAATAGCCAGTGCTGCATGGGGGTGGCAAGGGCAGTCCATCTAGCCCGGGAAAAAACGCTAGCTATATCCTGTGTTTACAGTAACCATGGGCCCTTGGTCCTACTACTGGAATTGAGAACCTTCAAGTGTGTGTCAAACAAGACGAGAAACATAGCCATATTGCTAGCTACATTTACGGAACAGACTACTGCATGGCACTATATACTATCTAATCCGTAAACTTAATTTCTGATTTTGTTTACTATCCAATCTGTAAACTTACTATTTCTGATTTTATTGTTCTTGCTTATGCATGTTTTTGGTTTGTGTAAATTGTGTTTCCCAGGCTGCTTACTTAACGTCCTTGTAAAATTGATTTTTTTAAAAAATTGATTGATTGATTGACTATTTTAACCTCTCAACAATCGGCAAAGCCGTTCTTCCTTGTTGGAGTAACAAAAACACATGTATAACTTGAAACACACACACACACACAACCAACCAATCAATCAATCAGTTAATTAAATCAATCAATCACCTCCAGTGACCCGGCCGGAACATATAGTTGTATAGCTAAACTACTTACCATTGTAATAATCGATGCACCTTTGACTGTCTAATGAGAACGTCCTTCGGAAGTCACATTTACACTGTGAACCATCAAGGTAGCCGTGTATTGCCTTACAGTACGCAGTATTGGTCATCGATGATCGTACTTCATCTCCAGACTCGGAACGAGTGACGGTGATCGATGTTTGACAACTGCATAACAAAACGCTTTCCAGCAAAATCACCAATACAGGACACTTCATGTTCGCAGTTCTTTTGCCACACGCGTGACTGACTGATTGAAGGAGGTGGAGCTTATTATACCCTCCCGCGTGGGAGAGTAGTCTGCAAGGTAGTCTGTAATCGTACGACTCCAGCGTACCGTGTTTTTAGTGGGTTATTCAATTCCGTTCCGTGCGAATTTTTTTTTTTGGTCACACTTTGGACTTAGAAAATTTTCACGAAATATTTTTTTCGGATAATGTTGTGTACGTATCCCGGATACTGACATGTTGAAGACTAGTTAGCAGGGCCATAGATAGCATATATTACGTACCCGTAGTAAGTAAATTATCTATTCTCGGACACCATGTATACTCGGACACTCGTTCTCGTAAACTGCTAGACAGAATCCTACAAAAATTGGTGTGGAGATACCTTGCATATAGCTTAACTATACCTCCAAGTTTGAGCTAAAACTCTTGTTTGATTGTTGTGCTAGACCACATCAAAGTCTATGCTCGAAATCATATATTCTCGGACAAAATTCAAGTATTGTCGGACACCGGTCAGTAATCCTACATCAAATACTTTAAAGACTTACCACCAACACCATCTGTTAGGGCTATTCATTAGCTATCAGCAGAGCCATGGTTTATTTCTTTCTATCTCATTTGCAGGAAGCTGTGATCGGAAATGTGCGAGTATGTCACCACCTCTATTCTCGGACACGAGCTATCAGCTGGTTCTCGTACACGGTTATACCAAATCATATGAAAATTATTGTGGACATACTTTACACATAGCCTATCTGAACCTCCAAGTTTGAGCTTAAAAGCTTTTATGGTTAGCTAACTAGAGCGGATTAAAGTTTCCAAGAGAAAATTAGCATTCTCATTTTTCTCGGATAATAGCCAATACTTCCTACGCCAAATAATTTAGCCACTTCCTACCACCACCATCTGATAGAGCTGTTCATTGGCTATCAGCAGAGCCATAGTTTATTTCTTTCCATCACCGTTATGGATAGTTATGATCGGAAATATTCGAGTATGTAATTACATCTATTCTCGGACACATTGTTTCTGTGCTGTCTGATTGAAGCTTGGTTCCAGCTATTTTTGGTGATACAAAAGGTAGTTCACTGGCATTACATGCTATTTAAAGTAGTTCAAGTCAATGAAAAGTAAAAATTTTCACCAGAAATAGCTGGAGCCAAGATTCAATCAGACAACACAGAACAATGTGTCCGAGAATAGAGGTAATTACACACTCGCAAATTTCCGATCATAACTATCCATAACGGTGATGGAAAGAAATAAACTATAACTCTGCTGATAGCCAATGAACAGCTCTATCAGATGGTGGTGGTAGGATGTGGCTAAATTATTTGGGGTAGGAAGCATTGGCTATTATCCGAGAAAAATGAGAATGCTAATTTTCTCTTGGAAACTTTAATCCGCTCTAGTTAGCTGACCATAAAAGCTTTTTAACTCAAACTTGGAGGTTCAGATAGGCTATGTGTAAAGTGTGTCCACAATAATTTTCATATGATTTGGTATAACCGTGTACGAGAACCAGCTGATAGCTCGTGTCCGAGAATAGAGGTGGTGACATGCTCGCACATTTCCGATCACAGCTTCCTGCAAATGAGATAGAAAGAAATAAACTATGGCTCTGCTGATAGCTAATGAATAGTCCTAACAGATGGTGTTGGTGGTAAGTCTTTAAAGTATTTGATGTAGGATTACTGACCGGTGTCCGACAATACTTGAATTTTGTCCGAAAATATATGATTTCGAGCATAGACTTTGATGTGGTCTAGCACAACAATCAAACAAGAGTTTTAGCTCAAACTTGGAGGTATAGTTAAGCTATATGCAAGGTATCTCCACACCAATTTTTGTAGGATTCTGTCTAGCAGTTTACGAGAACGAGTGTCCGAGTATACATGGTGTCCGAGAATACATGTTCTCCGCCAGGCTGGCAGCCGCTAGACACGAAGGGCGAAAAAATTGAGCCAGTTTAGAAGAATTTAACTCTTTTCTCCTCAGTGCCGTTTTTTTTTTTTTTTCAGAAGGACTGTTCTTAACCGATTTCTCTCACTGGCTGCCTCATGGCAACTGATTTGTCAGTGGCGTCTGTCACGCTGCAGGTGGTCCCCCGCCGCAAGTGGTCCGGCCGGACCAACTACCGCGCCTCAAGTAGTCCGGCCGGACCATGTAAAGTTGCTGCAGATGGTCCGCCCTGCTGCAACTGGTCCCCCCAATGAAATCTCCACTATCAGCTTCCCAGTCAGTACTAGCTCAACGTCTTGATCAAAACGCACTGCCCTCACGAAATACGAGTCCTGCAGCAGTGAAGCGAAATTTGAGCAATGCATGACCTATTCTTAAACATATAATTCTGAACATTGCATCGTTTTGCATTTGCACGTGGTTCTTATTTGTGTAACGCATTGTGGGCACTGGTGTCCCTTTCGATTCTCCCTTTCAAAAATCAATACTAACAAAACATACTCTAATAGAGCAGTCAGTCAAATAGAACAATCACCACTATGACATGTCTTAGTGTCATGTAGTCATCCACAATCAGTTTCCAGAAGTATGTGACAGGATAACACTAAGATGCATCTCCAGAAGAGGCTACAAATAAAGCTCCTGGGAACCTCCATCACTTTGGTGTAACTTGCAATGCTCAATTTACCATCTCCCTCCACACTAAAATGTCAGTTTCGTCGAAAATGGTATATTATACAGGCAGGCTATAGCTGAAGGGTTCTATTCTAGTCTTAGCATGTAAACTTTAAACTCCCAATTAATGATACTAGAACTACTGCAGTATGGTGACATTAAGTGGTTCTTACAGGCCAATAAGTTAGTAAACTAAAGTGTGACATGTAATAGTTTAATTGAGTCACCACACACAATGGTTTTATTGTTCTACACCAGCCATATCTTATACCTTATTTACTTGGCTAAACACTGCAGCATTTATTACCTAAATTTCAAAAATCGATGTGGTGGCTATTCAAACTTGACCACCTCTCGATGTTCACAAACAATGTTTAAATTTTGAATTTTGAGCATAATTGGCTGGACTTTTGAGCACAGCTCAACAGCATAATAGGCTATTAAATTTTTCAAAGCATAATTAGCTCAAGCCTATAGCAGAGAATAACCAAAGCTAATGCAAAAAGGCTGTCTTCCCGGCAATGAGCCTAATATAATCAGCATGCATGTATAAACACAACTTGACTAGTTGAAAATAAGAGATCATTTGTTCAGTTATGTGATTCTCCATTTTAAAACCTGTTATTCACTTTAATTTAACTTGATGTGCTTTTCAGTCACTTGGAGCAACTGATTGTGACAACCGGCAAGGATTAACATTTTAGGACTTACTTATGTAGAAAATCAGGAACAATTACAGCAAATACTGTATACTCAGTAATGTTACTTAGCAGTTGTCAGCAGACTTATGTGTGTGTGTGTGTGGAGTCAGTAGAGGTCACTGATAAAGACAAGCTGAATGAATTGTACAAGAATTTTTTGGGATGAAAAGGTGGAATTTTATTTTATTTCAAATTATTGTGATAATGAGTCAGTGCTGTGTAGCTTCACGCTTTCCATTTCTTGAATCCTTGAGATTCATACCAGCATTGGCAAAATTTGCATCTAGTGGATTCTCAAAAAAACTATAATATCCACTGTTTTACCCATAAATGTGTGAAAGCATCAGTGGTATGAACAGACCACCCTCACTGTTGGCTAGTGCTATATATGGTAGGTTAGGATGATTACCAATCAAGTAATAATTGCCAAATCTGAAAGCTCCACTTGATGTCCATGCAACTATTTAAGTTACTATTTCACCATTTTACACAGGGTCATGGGTGTCACATGGTTATATAAGAAAGGTTTCACCATGTTCACAACAACACTTCACAAAAGCACTGGCACACAATTCATCACGAAGATTGTACTGGACACTCAAAGTTGCACTGCAGGACTCTAAAAGAGTATACATGCAACATGATATAAAATAATATTATTGATTACAGTGTAAGTGTGAGTAAGTTAGTTATTGATCACATGATCATTACAAACAATTATCCTTGAAAATGATATCTGGTATCTCTATTGCTTGATATTATGACATTCACTTCTTGTGCGTTATACTCCTTGACTGTGCAGCATATGGTCAATAGCTGTAAAGAGCTCAAGTACTTTAATTATAGATGGTGAAATTGCAGTACATTCCAGTTAACAACTGCCACATAACTATTGCTTCAAATGGCACCGACCTTCCTAGTGACTTAATGACTACGATATCAGCTCATTGAGGACTGCATAATAGTGTTGTACATGAGATCAGTGGTGTTACTGTACTTGCATGAAAATCCGGCTCCTAATTTAATCATGCTTCATGTCAACAACATAAGATTACCTTCCAAGAACCTCTTATAATTGCATTTATGTGATGTGTAATAAGCCATTATACTGTTCATCGTCATTTAGATAGCACTGTAGCTGTAATGCATGGATGTGGGTACATTATGCTCAGGCATCACAGCCAATAAACCTCCAGTAGCCAATTACTGTGCCAGTGGATTATGCCAGTCTTCAATGCTGTGAACACTATAATAGTTAGTTACTAATAATAGTAATAATAGTATCAGCTAAAGTTTTGTTATTATATCATTTGTATGTAATTTATCATTGTCAGCATTAAGTTGCAAGTTTAATTGTACAGTGGAACCTCTCTATTACGGATATTGTGGGACCCAGAATTTTTGGCCACTTTTTGCTGTAATATAGAGGTTTTCCTTTTTAAAGGTATAAATATGTATTTCCTAGACCAGTTGGGGCCAAAGAATTTGTCCTTATTATGGAGGTTTTTCTATTGTGTCCTTAATTCGGGGAGTTTGTTAAGAGAGGTTCTACTGTATGTGCTAGCTACCTATAATGCTTTTACCCCTAATGTTTACAGCAGCTGATCCCAGCAGGGTTTATCAAAGGAGGTGCACCAGTATATGGAGTAGGGATCTGTGCCCCCAGAAGCTAAAGCTTTTTTGCAGGACAAAATATCTTGAATGGTTTAGATCATACGGCTTTTATTGTGGACTGCATAGATCAAGAGTTGTATAGGGACATTAAAGTGACAATCATGTTAGCAGATAGACCTGAAGAATGGCATCGCATACATTTCATTTGCAATATATCCTTAGCAGGCAATGAAACTGTAGATGTTAGGTGACTGTTCTATTAGAGTATTGACTGACTGCTCTATTAGAGTATCTCGATCTGTTGTAACACGTACGCGTACTAGTAATTATAAAGCCACCTCGAAGGCCACAGTGGAACGGGAAACTAGGTCGGCACAGTGGGGCACTTGTGCCTAGCCCTATACGCCTTCTCAAAGATCTATGATCGAGTCTATGATAAAGCCAGTGGGGGACCACTTATGGCAGAGGGGGACCAACTGTGGCGGCGTAAGTTGTCCGGGGGGGACAAGTTGCAGTGCTGCAAGTAGTCCGGGGGGACCAAGTATGGTTGCTGCAACTGGTCCGGGGGGACCGATTTTGGGGGGACCGGTTGTAGCATGACACGTCTCGCATTATCTGGCAGCACAGAGCTATTCACAGGTATTAGAGAAACTGATTATGTGAGTGAAGCAGCTTGTGTTTTATTCTTGTGACACCACTGTGTGTGTGTCGTTTTTGTGCTGTATAACTGTTTGTACCTCCTGCAAGGAAGAACAGCTTAAGCCGATTGCATTGAGTTTAAACAATAAATCAAATCTGTGCATGTGTGTGTGTGTCTATAGGTGTCATGAATTCTCTCACGGAAGAGCGGCTCTGCTGAATGTGTTGAGTTTAAATTTTTTTAAATTCTGACATTAGATAACTTGTTTGTTTTTATCTGCTTTACCAGTTATAACTGAACAAGGGATGGTCACTACCTATGTGTGGTCCTGTAAAACCATCTGTGACTGTGATCAAGATATTTGATCAACCTTGATTTCATCTCAGGAAAAGGGGACAAAGCTTAATTTACTGCTTTGCTAATACAAGCCACTTGATTGCCTCTTTTAAGTCAGTAGAAACTAACGTCACAGTGTTGATATCTTAGTTGATCGCCGTCATGGATAGTTTTACAGGAGTATTATATATGTGTGAACAAGCAGTTGTGCTTTTAATGGGTTTAATAAAGAGATGTTTTGGTCCTTGGACACTATGATATTTGTTGTATTGGAAATAACTTTGATTCAACCAGTTCTACGACTATGCTGCTGTAATCTATGGGCCTCATTGTTAGGGTGATATTAACAGAGTTAAATCACTTAAACACAGAGCTTCAAAACTAGTTAGTGACTTTCATCGTTACGAAAGACTCCATCATTTACAACCACCCACCTTAGTATACAGAAAATATAGAGAAGACATGATCACCACATATCAGATGTTTCATGGTAACATGTACCAATCCTTGCAGCTTACTAGCTAGATCAACCATTTCCCATTGACATTCAATTGTACAAGCATGCAGTGCATGAAAATTTGTGAAGAAATATTTTCTAAAGAATAGTAATTGAACATTGGAATGCTCTACCGAAACATGTTGTAATGGTTGACAATTTTAAGCGAGATTACTATAAAAATAAAATGTGATTTGAATTGATCAGCCATCTGTCTCAACCTTATTAAGTATTAAAGGAAGGCATACAAAAGCATAATTATGTGTTTGTTATTTTATTGTTGTAATATCAAGTGACTACAAGTTCAAAGACTGAATTACATCACAATTCACAATATAAAGTAATATTTTTCCCTAATTTTCCACTTAGATGTTCCTTGTGCTACAGAAATGTTGCTGTTTTTTATGTACGTTATAGGTATTATATTAGGTAATGATTCACTACTTTATTATGTGGTAATAATTTTGTGTGATGATCTATGATTGAGTGTGATGTTCTTAATTTGTGGGTGGATTCACATTGTTATTGTGAAGCTACGTTTCGTCTAAATGAGGTGTGGAACAATGAGTCCGTATTATGGTGATCTTGTGAGATGACTGATCTATGTTCAATGATGAACAATTTGACTGTGAGCATTCAAGGGTAATGGCAACAACAAGACATGATTGAAGTTTTGCATTTAGGTGTATAGTACAATAGCACCAGTGTGTGTATTGTAAAGCACCTTTACACAACTAATATTTGTTGATGGCTGCTACATGTTATTGATATCATCCTCTTTAAGAAAATGGTATATTCTTTTTGCTGGAGTGTAGCCAATTGTATTTTACTGTACATAGAGTGTATGCTCACCTCAATACGTTAGCTATATCCTCACACCTGAAGGCTGCATTAGTATTAGTCTAGTAGATTTAGTGCAAGTTATTTGCTATTTTATCCAATGGTAAATTTGCAGAAGTACTTTTATTACTCCATGATTTATAAGGTAGTTGTACTTGAAAAGTTATTGCCCTTTGCTGTCTAAATAATGTCGGCATGGCTGACAGCTGTAAAGAAATATACAGAGTTACTCTAATGGAATGCACACCTTAGACGGAATACTCTAATACAACAGACACATCTACTGTAAGAAAGTGTGTTGATAGTCAAAGGTCAAATAATCAAGTATTCACTTCTATTAGGTGTGATATATTTAATCCATTGTTGTGACAGCTATAGTGGATGCTTTATGTATGTACTAATTGTGTCACCATTTCATCTCTTGTACAACTAATGATAGCCTAAAGAATTAAGGGGATAAAAAATGAAGTTGTGAAATTTACTCTCCCATAGCCATATACTACTGGTATCAGTTCTCAGGTACTATAATATAAGAGCAAAATTTCTGCAATAAAAATCAATGTATACTCGTCAATTTTATAGAGTACATCTACTGTACTTCTTTATGCATGTGTGAACTTGAAGTGCTATTGTTATTGTTATTAACACTTTACAGTGACCAGCGCTGAAGGTCTATTGGTCTATTAGTGCGTTAGTGTCAGGTCATTTGGGTTGCATTTCAAGGGACTTAATGTGGAGCCGTACTTATGCACCATTTGAGAATGTTTTTGGTGTCTTAAGTGATATATAGAGCCACACCCACATCCTCTATGGTATTATGCCCACTTATTGGGTTTGTGTTGTTGTAGACAATAAGTCTGCATGGCATCAAGAAAAGTGCTATGCCTGCTTATGGGAGCCTGTAGACTATCATGGAGCCACACCCACTTATCGATCATTGAATATGTGTGTTTTGATATCTGTAGCTACTTGCTCATTTTCTTTTGCATACAATTCTTCCTGTTGGTCGACAACCTTGACTTGCACCATGTAACTCTTACTCCTGAATTTAAAAAGCATTGATGGATTATCTAACTGCAGAACCTCTCTTAAAGCACCCTCCACTATAAAGAAACATTTCTGTGGTTCCTATAGAATACAATTTAAAGGACAACCTCTCAGTAAGATTTCATCAGTTGGTCTCAAACTGTTCGTTACATACGTACATAGTGGTTCATTACATAGTGGAGATAAGTCTATATGTACGTACATAATTATACCATACATGCACTAGGTCATTCAACAGTTCAAGTATGCTTGACTCGTACTGTACGGGAGCAGTTCTAATTACCATTAATATTAGAAATGTTCCTGTACAAGAACCTGTATAAGAGATAGCACTGAGAATTTACAATTTTTTCTATAATGAAACCTCTTAAAGATTGGTAATTTTTGTCCTTTATAAAAAAGATGTACCTTAACTGTATGGTTGAGTCATATATGTAGAACTATGTACTACATTAGCCAGCAAGTAGACTGTCAGTCACTCAATTAAATGGTTAACAGTAATCACATCTGTGGATCACAATTATTGCACAGTATGTAACATATTATTAGAAACTACAGTGAGTTTCTTTTCTGTTTACATCAGCTCCCACATATTTACCCATTATTGCAGATTTAACAATTATTTTGTCTGAATAACAAAAACCTGAATATGCAGCCATTTAAAAAAATTGTAACATTTGTATATAGGTACCTAATTAGTCTCACGTGCCAGACAGTTTGTGTGGGGGCAGGAAATAAACTGTCTGGTCACTGTTGTACACTTTCCATGAATAAACTGACATGCAATTAGATTACATCACACTATTGTTTTGTGGCAAGGATGAATCGTGCCAGTCACGTCTGAGCAAGCTGAGGCGAAAATTGTACTGGTAATGTCATGATGTATTTGAAACATCGCTGAAGGTCTTCCTCGACAATTCCACTACTTCACATTTCCATAGCGAACCATTCATTTTAAGAGCTCAGTACAAGGGGAACAAATATCCTAAGCCTATGGCATTGTTAAACTTCAGTCCTTTATTACAGTAAAAATTTGAATAATTGGTGTTTGTTTTATCATAGAGCGCGCAAGGCAATCTGATTGGCTCTGCCAACATTCCACAGTAGTCACAGAATGTGTGCAACAATGACTAGAAGGCTTATTTGCCACTCCCACACAAACCGTCTGGCATGGAGACTAGTTGGAACAATGAGTCCTTATTCTCACAGTGATTGCGTAAAGATGAGATGACTTCAATCCAATAAACATTTCTTGGCATTCTGTAGTGTGTTAGGCTACCTCATTAGACGTTAAATTCCCTAGCCAGCTAGTTGCTTGCAATATCTGAGTTTCCACCTACAAATAAGAACATCATACCCAATAAACACAAAATAATGACCACGTTACCACATAATAAAGTGGTGATGAAAATTATAATATCTATAATGCACCTATCAACGTATTTACAGGGAGAATTGACACAAAACTGTTGCCGCACTGTAGGGCATTAATTTTGATAAACATTCATTAAACACACAAGTACTTTTTCTTGTAACTTGTCATATCCCTGTGTGGATAAGTGAGAATTTGACACAATAGGTTTGCCCTTCTATGGGTCATTCATATCAGGAAGTTCGGCTCAAAAACGGAAGTTTGAGGCCAGCTGCAGGTGATAAGTCTAATTATAATCAAAGCAATTTAGCAGCTGCAATTATTTTTACTTGTTATACTTCATTGATTAAAGACTTTACTGTGCTATTTTTCCACTTTTGTAGGTTTTGAGAGATTTCTACTTAAAGGAGTCATCACAGACTGTCTATGTTGCGTATAGTGTATTCATGACAGGTGTACTGGAACATTAGAACTTTAGTACGCATACAGAACTTCTTTAATAAAATCGTTTTAAAGCTCTGTATTAATTTTAAGGAGTTATTTATAGTTAAAGACTTGCTGTGCGTTACTACTCAGACCTAGCCAGATGGAGTCCATGCCAAATCGAAGCAATAATCTCGCTCAGAATCACGCACATATTTAACCTCCACCTTTGCCATTGTTTTGACGAGTGATAGTTTACGCTATATGTGCTCACTATGGCTTGTTGGAATCGCTCAAGAATAAGCTAAAAGAATCTAGCAGCGAATCCGGGATAATCCAAGCATTTCACGAAATATGAATGAATTTATTAGAATAATCAAAATGCCCATTGGAAATGTATTGCAGATGATTGTGTTCTTTTATTGTGAAAATGACGAGCGGAGTTTTCGTGTACTGAGCTTCACTTGGTACCATCCTGTTCGTCAAGAGTTGCTCTTCCTCATGGTACTCGCGAATCTGAAATTCGTCTTTTGAGTGAAAAGATATGTGAGTACAAAGTGTTAGTACAATAGAAACTGTGCAACTTATAGTGAACAAATCGGTGCAGCTGGACCAAATCTCCGCAAACTTCTTGATATGTGACATTCAGCTGTTTGAAATCCCCATATATGCCCAAGGGCAGGATAGTGGAGTAATACATTGATAGGTGAATTAATGTATATAAAAACAGTAGAATCTCTATAGGGCAAGGAACATCTCTAAGTAGCGAAATGTTATTTTCTATTGGGACTTAATGTCACTACAAATATCAGCCACTTAATTGTTACTACAATAGAATAGCAAATAATTTTTCATATTTCTTTCTGAGAAAGTAGAATTTGGTAATACTAATAAGATAACAAAAACCACAACTGATGTTCAGCAACATAACCGATATTTATTTATTATCTATTATTATTAGCACTTTACAGTGACCAGCACTGAAGGTCTCACAGCAACATATAGTTCCAATATTCCTGTAGGACCATCTGCAGAGTCATAGATGGTTTTACAGAACCACACATAGGTAGTGACCATACCTTGTTCAACAGTTAAAAACAAATAAGTTATTTAATGTCAGATTTAAAAAAAAAATTTAAACTCAACACATTCGGCAGAGCCGTTCTTCCATGAGAGAATTCATAATGCCTATAGTGACACACACACACACACACACACAGATTTGATTTATTGTTTAAACTCAATGCAATCGGCTTAAGCTGTTCTTCCTTGCAGGAGGTACAAACAGTTATATAGCACAAAACGAGAGAGAGAGACACACACACACACACACACACAGTGGTGTCACAAGAATAAAACACAAGCTGCTTCACACTCACATGATCAGTTTCACCAATACCTGTGAATAGCCCTGTGCTGCCAGGTAATGCGAGACGCCACTGACAAATCAGTTCATAGTGATGATGAGGCACTGAGCCAGTGAGAGAAACAAAGTAAGAACAGTCCTTCTGAAAAAACGGCAGGAGAAAAGAGTTCTTCTAAACTGGTTCAATTTTTTTCGCCCTTCTTTTCTAGCGGCTGCCAGCCTGGCGGAGAACACGACGTTGTTGGCCCTGCTAACATGTCAGTATCCGGGATACGTACACAACATTATCCGGAAAATAATATTTCGTAAAAATTTTCTAAGTCCAAAGTGTGCCCAAAAAAAAAATTCGCCCGGCGCGGGTTGAATGTGCTGGTTTAAAGTGACCATATAAAAGGTGTTCTAATCTTAAAAAAAAAAAAAAAAAAAAAAGTATTAAAGGTGTTATTCAGTATAAAGACTGTTTGCTATAGCTGTAGCTATATAGCTAGCTACTAATATAGCCGCTAAATGTGGCTTGAAAAGCTGACTCATGACTGAATCTCACAGCAACTACAACCTTTCACCTCACACGTAACGCGAAACTTGTATCGTGGACGGAACTGAAATCAATTATATATAACAGGAAAAAAACAACAAAAACATTACCAATACCGCCCACCTCGATTACTCGATAAGCTTCGGTAACGCAAACACAATAGATTTTTTTAGGGCATGCACTAGCCAATGTAGCTATAGATAATGTGTGATGTATCTATGCACTATAGCTAACTGTACATGATGCAAGGGATGTTCAACAAAACTAGAGCCCGTAGAGAGATGCGTGGGACCATGCAGATAGCTGCGACCATTGCCAAATTTAGCTAATCAGCCATGCAAGTCTTATACGATATAAGGACCGACCCACGCGGGAGAGTTATAGCCAGTCACGTGTGTGGTAAACCTGAAGCTCGACTTGGAGAATGGTGAACATGAAGTGGCCTGTACTAGTGATTTTACTGGAGAACGTTTTGTCATGTAGTTGTCAAACATCGTTCACTATCACTCGTTCTGAGTCTGGAGATGAAGTACAATCATCGATGACCAGTACTGAGTACTGTACGGCAATACACGGCTACCTTGATGGTTCACAGTGTAAATGTGACTTTCGGAGGACGTTTTCATTAGACAGTCAAAAGTGCATCGATTATTACAATGGTAAACTTTAGCTAGCTATCATGTTCTGGTGTACCAGTTTTGTTCCGTCGGATATATAGGCGGCTCATATAATGATGTCACGTTTAATTTTGAAAGCTGACTTGAACTGCCGCATCCTCAACTGATTTTTGTTTATAACAAATGAGATCAAGGTCACTAAATCTATACTTGCAGACAGATTTTTGACTTAATTAGCTGGCTTCTGGTGTTTCAATTTCTTCTTCAAGGAGAATTTTCATAACAAGAGATTGCCCAGAATGGGCAGGGGAATCTTGAATGTTGACCACTTAACTTATAACTTACAGTAACTCATCCAAAATTTTCATGCCTTTTGGGTGAAAATGACAGACTAGTTATATTTTAAACATAAGGGTGTAGAATAGCAAGGGGCGTGCCTGTTGTCTAATGCACAAGTACTAAAAATTCAGTAATAAGCCACAGACTAATTGACAACCATAATATTTCCATCAATGTAAAAGATAACCTGTTTTTCCATGTGACTTAATTGGGAAGCCTTATGCAAACTGTACAGAGCACCCTTAAATCTTTTATTTATTGCTGTTTTTTTTTCTCTTGCCACACCCACTTATGGGGCATTTTATTACCCTATCCATGGCTGTGTGAGTCTGAGGACCCACTCACTTACTATTTATTTTTGTATCTTGACTATGTTATTCATCGGTTTTCTCTCTGATTTGTAAATTTAATATATAATGAGGTAATCAGATTTTCTGAAAATTCATCTTGTCACTGGTTATGGCAAAGGTTACTGGAATAAAGTGGAACAGCAGCTGTGAAAGAAAACAATTTGACAAATTGTGCTGTTAGTTACACAAATTTCAGAAGGTTACAACAAGTTGTAACCAATGGTAGCTTATGTTGCTGTATTTTACTGTTTTACTGTAATGAACTGTTAGTTATTGGTACATGTAGACATTGATACTGTACTATATTACTATACATGTGTTAATCAACTATGCAAAGAATTTTTTGCTAGTAGCTAAAAATTATTTCAAAAATATTACAGTAAGATCAGCATTGTAAAGTTGTATACAGTAAGATATCCATAAAGTTGTAACTTGTGTAACTGGTTACAATGGTGTATTTCAGGGTTTTCAAGTGGAATATTAAGCCACATATCAATTTATTTTATGATACCAAGTTCAAAGGAAAAAGTTAAGCTAAATTCCATGCACCATGCATGAGTAGGATATCATAGTTATGAGGCTGAGCAAAGCTGAGGCTGAGGTGTTGATATCTAGATATCCTACTGGGGTTTATCTGGCTTCTATCCCACACTTTGAAGCAGTCAAGTTCACAAACAACGTGTCAATAATGCTAGACAAGCATGCCAGTTGTGTATAGCTTCAACCACAGATAATATATACCTCTGGAGGTATATATTATCTATGCTTCAACCTTTGCTGAGCTAGTTTTACAATGTGTATGGCTTCACTTCTTGCTGAGTTTGTAGTTTTATAATATATGTGTAAGGCTTCAATTTGCTATGAATGCACTTCTTTCAATTGAATGTGTAAATATGTTGTCTTCCATATATGCACTGGGGTTCAACTGCCATTCCCAGGGTTAACCACCATATACCCCCAGTTTTCACTTTGATGTAGGGCTTCAGTGGGATAGAAGTGTGCTTTATTTTTCAAAGTGTGCCATACTTTCCATCACAGTGGGGGTAATTGTGGTTATTCCAGTGTCTCCATTGGTCATGTTTATGGTTGTGTCATATTCAGACAAAGTGTGCACTTTATTGTCATACAAAGGAACCCATTAACAAAGCTGTCAACAACATTAACAAAGCTGTCAACAACATTACCAGAGCAATTAAATAATTATACCATTTAGTCTTAAATTGTTCAGCTATATAGCCTTCCTTAGCTGTTCTCCTCGTCCTCCTGTCCCACTGAATTCTGAATCTGATGGATCACAGTTCATGTGATAACTCAGCGTTAATGACTACAAATTAAGCTTCTGCTAATCACAAGTAGGCACTAGTCTTCTCGCTGCCATTGTGGCGTTCCAGGTTGTATTAAACGGTTACTTCTTGATTGCAACTCTGGATTTCCAAGCACTATATTTGGCTCAACTGAGTGCTATATTTTCCATTATGCAATTGCCTTTGTGCTTTATCTAGTATTATAGTGGAATTACAAACATTTGTGTGCGCCATTAATTTGTTGTTAATCGCTATGGTGACATTGTTGACAGCTTTGTTAGTAGGGGTAATTGTGGTCATTCCAGTGTCTCCATGGATTGTATTTATGGTTGTGTCACATTAGGAAACTAAAGTAGGCTTTGAAAATATAGCACACTTTAGCACAGTATGGAATATAAAGCAACTTTTCCCATTTGAACTGATAGATGATATCATACATTAGCAACTAATGGCTATGCACACAAATATTTGTAATTCCACAGCGATAATTAGCTATACATCATAAATTTTTCACTAAACTGTCCATCATTGTAAGTCCAGCGAATTCTTCACAGTGGCAACTTGACATTAACGCCTTCAACATTGTTGCATTGATGGCCACTCTTGAACAATGATTACATAGCTGTACAAGCTGTACATCAGTACTCACGTACACTATAGCTAGCATCCTGTCCCGGTACTAAGTGAATTCAGGATCTGATGGATCACAAATCATGTGATAACTCAGCATTAATTACTATAAAGTAACCTTCTGCTAATCACGAGTAGTGGGAACTGGAACTCAAGGCAGCATCAATGTTCATGGTGATGTTCGCTTTCCAGGTTAGCTGCTTGTGTCTTTCACTTTATACCAAGTTCCCCTGTGCAATGTGCCATACTTTTCTCGAGTGCACTGTTCTTTCACAGTGCTTGAATTATGAAGGTATACAAAATTCTCAGCATGAAAACGTGGGAGGGTGGAGGAGTAAAGTAGCTATCACTTTCAAGGGTTGTAATATTAACCATCAGAGTTTAAGTCATCAGTTTGCAATATTAAGTACATATGTATGTGGTGTTTGCCTTAACATCTTACAAATCCAGAGCAAAGATTATTCCCTATGCCCAGTCAGTATTTTGGCCGCAACAAGCAGTCTCACTTCTAGCTCTTGGATGTTGGAGGTTAGTAGACTGAATATAACAACAGACTGTCTTGAAAATTATTAATACCTTCAATTTGAGTTCTGTTCTTTCACTCATTAGCTAGCTTCAGTTTCTTCATGGTGTACGCATGCGCATGCGTGCACTGCACTTATAATTAATCCAGCACCAATCAGCACAAATCACTGAGTCGTTTGAACGATGCCATAGGACTTTACAGGCTCATTTTTCACAGTGTATAATGCAGTCAAACACTCTCCCTCTCCCATTTTATACTTTTGATTTAATTTATATACTTGAAGATATTGATAATGGTTGCTCAAGTTGTGGTCAGAAGCAGTGAACATTGTTACTATGTTTTGTTTACATACCGTATAGCTGGTAATTTTCGAAAGGTTTTTATTTTCGGATATTTCGAAGAGGCCCTTCTCTTCAAAAATAAATTCCCACAAGTGAAAGCAACCGTACAACTTTCGGCGATTCGTTCGTGTATTCCTCGAGTTTTAGCTCAGTATTGCTGATGATAATGGGTAAACTGTATCATTACTGTACCAATAACCAGAAAACCGGTGATCCAGAATGGGAATTGATGCCGTTTGCTCTAGAATCTATGGTGATTAGGATACTATGAGCTAGCTTAGTCTTGCGCAGCCAGACCACTATTTCTCCCCACGGCGCTTATCGATTAGAGATTATAAGCGCCTATTTCGAGCAGGCGCTTATAATCTCTAATCGATAAGCGCCGTGGGGAGAAATAGTGGTCTGGCTGTGCGAGACTAGAGCTAGCTATGATCGAGCGTGATCGTGCCAGTGAGTTCACTCCACCCGAGACTCCCTCAGTCTTCTCTCCAGTGCACAGGAATGGGGATTATTTCATCAGTAAGTCAGTTTTCGGCAAACATTCACGCATCTTCATAATTTGTGACACGAATTTCCGTTTATTTGAAATCCATCCGGACTTCGAAATATGCACTCTTCAAAAATTAAATCTTTCGAAATTCAGATTTTGCTTATTGTACGAAAATTTCTGTTTCGAAAATAACCCGCTATACGGTAAATGGATGTGTCCTAGGAATATCACAGAAATATGATTATTAAGGACCACAATCGAAAACTTGTAGACACTGAGAAGATGGACTAGAAAATCAATAAAAGGTGCAATGCCTATTATACCGATGATAAGACTACTTCATGTGTTTCTAATTGTTTTGTGTGTCTTGTGTGTACCTCAAGTCGATGGTTCTCTATACCAGTTAAAGCACTTCCTAGGCTCGTGCTATACGTCAATTATAACACTCAAAGAGTGGTCTCAAGTTGAAATACGGCACTCAATTTCAACTCGTGCTATGTTTGTCTCTCGCCCACTCATTTATGTGTTATATTTAATGTATAGCACTTGTGGCTGTGCTTTAACTCTTACTTAAAGCACTTGCATGGGTGAAGATCAAACAAATAGGTGTGCTATTATTTCCATAAAGCACTGAATGGAAAATACAACACTGCATACAGAAAATACAGCACTGTTGCTCACATGCATAACTTTTTAAATCATCAGAAGTAACCAAAAAGATACTATTTGTTTGTTTACTACCACACCTGACACTTACTGATTGTCTGATGGCTGAAAACCGATGCTGTTCGAGTTCACGAAATGAATACTCCAAACAAGACAACAAGATAGCACTTTAATCCAGTTAAAGTACCACTAAGCTTGTACAATATGAAAATAAAAGCACTCAGGCTTGGTCACTAGCCTAATACAGCATTCCTCAGTCATTCTCCTCGTCCTCCTGTCCCACTACTATGTGTATTCTGGATCTGACAGATCACAAATTGTGTGATAACTTGGCATTAAAGACTACAAATTAATTTTCTGCTAATCATAAGTAAGTTCTAGTTTCTCACTGCCATTGTGGCATTCCTGGTCATGATAAATAAACTGTATTAACGGTTTACTTCTTCTTGATTGCAACTCTGGATTCATCCATTAAACCAGTTAAAGCACTGCTTACGCTTGTGCACTACAGAAAATATACCACTCAGGTGTGGTCTCAAGTCAAATATAGTACTTGGCTTCACCTTGTGCTATATTTGTCTCTTGACCACACCCTCATGCTGTATTTTCCATATTGCACTTGCCATGGAGTATTTAAAGCACTGCAATGAGTGCAATATGGAAAATATATAGCACAAGGGTGTGATCAAGAGACTAATATAGAAGTGAGTCTATATTTGGCTCGAGTTCACACATTTTCCGTAGTGCACAAGCATTCACAGTGCTTTAACTGGTTATTAAGCCTGTCCAGGGGTCTCATACTGACTGCTCTGTGGCTATCAGTACTCCTGAGTCTAGGTCCATGTATGTATATTGTATAGCTTTTGTCTTAATCATAAGACATCTTTCATCATAATGGTTTTCTCTCTCTCTTTTGTACCAGTTAGCTCAGATTGACTACTTCTTTTAGTCTTTTCAGGTCGGCAAACAGTCTTATAGTGTAAGTCCCTGAACAATGCGAAATTACCGACATGATACCACAAATCAATAAAATTAAATGGCTCCTGAGAAACTCTATGATACATGCCAACAGTGATATCCCAAAAGACACCAGTAGAGCTGAAGCAACATCTAGCAGTAAAAAAATAAAGCCTGTAGCATTAGCCATTTATTGAGTTACACTTGTATGAAGGAATCAGGTAATCATTCAGGTAGTTTGTTATTAAAAAGAAAATAAATTTTGAAAGAAAATTGTAGCAACTTAATATTGTGTTGCATGCACTGAAGGAATGTACGTTTGGGCTTAATTAATACTAATATTGACAAAACGTTATGAAGGATTCAGTCATGAGGCTGGCTTGACCGCTTCTGGACAATGTTTTTTCAAAGTGGCAAAACTCACCACCAAGCCTTTGTGCCTTATAATGTTCAATTGATTTTAAATGAAACTATGGGTAGGTAGCTATTACCATATATAGCAGTGCATGAAATGTACTATCATCAGTGATTATGTATGTGTTTCGTCATATAGTTCCACAATTTCGATTTTCAAGACTTGGTTTAAATTCTGATGTCAGTGTTAGTGTTGTTAGTATTGCCACTGGTGTGGATGGTGTCAATCATATGTTAGAGTTTACAGCATCATCAAGTGTACTACCAATAGTGCAGGGTACAGCCAGTACTCCCCTACCAACTGGGTGTACTGTATCATCAGTAGAATTCAATACTTACACTGGATGGATAGTACAAAGCTTTAATGGATTTTCATTAGCAGAACATAACTCTCATGTTTATTTGGAGGTGAGTTAGACACATAGTAAGTAAAACACTATTGTTCACTTGTACACTGTTAGGTTACTGAGTTACCTTCAGCTGGTGCTGAGTTCTTTAGAGCTCAGTTTGTGAGATTGAGCATTTCCTGTCCAAGTATCACTGGCTTACTTATGTTCAAATTTGGTAGTGGATCTCAAACATTTACTCCTTCACAATCAGGTATGTTAGCATGGTGGTCATAGTACTTGTCTATAAGTTTTTCTACATTGTAGATCCATGTAATCCTAATCCATGTGATAATTCTGGATCTTGCACTGCAAATGGAAACAGTTTTACCTGTAGTTGTGTTGATGGGTTTCTTGGTGTATCATGCCAGTCAACTGACTACTGTGCCAATAATTCATGCCAAAACAATGGCTCTTGTGTGAATGGCATAGGAACACACTTGTGTCGCTGTATAGAAGAGTTTGCTGGACAATCTTGTGAAACATATGTTGGAGATATCGAAGACCGATGTGATGGTGATGAGTATGATAATCTATACAGCATCGATGATAATAGCAACAGAATCTGTTCATCATTTTCTATAGATCGAATGGACAGAGGTGATAGTGTCAACACTCCATTAAGTAGTGTAGAATATTGCTCTAGTATCAGAGCTTACTGTCCTGATGGTAGTTGTTCTTATTGCCAATGTGAATTCAGACTTAGCTACAGACATGATCTACGAAGATGTGATGATTATTACAATGGTTTGTATGTAGATGAAGTATATATTGTTTACCACCATCTTTTCTTGTAAATGATAAAGTTGAAACAAAGAAAGTAGTGAATTCTGTGGCATTTATTTATTTTGTGTTTACTAGTTTAGCTATAAAGGTAAGAAGACGACTAGGCCTACAAAACAGGAGAACGAGAGGAAAAAAACACAATTAATACATTATTGTACTAGCTACAAAAGAAAGAGAAAAAAACAAGAAATAAAATTGGAATTATAATATATAGATGATGATGATTAGAAGTGGCACAGTGGGGTACAGGGGTCCAAAACAAAAAAAGTGTAATGCTTTGGAGGATTGAACCCAGGATCCACTATGCTTTAAGCTATAGTCCTACCACTATGCTACGCTACTACCAGTTACTCACTTTTCTTAATGTGTACCTTATAAATGTGGAGAGCCTATATATGTTAGCTAGCAATGTACACCCAGGTCAAGAGGAAACCAAAGCAACCCTAACCCAACTAATTTTAGGTAAACATAATGATGTCTTTCATACTCTGCATGAAGGCAAGTTCGAAGTGAGCTAGGGTTGACCAGACTTTTGCTGGACCACTTGCTTACTTACTCCAACCCGTGAACTCACCAAAAACCACCTTCATACAACTAATGTGTTTGATTCTATAGTTATGGTGGATGATTGTTGTGTAAATAGCCACTACACAGAGTTGGGGAAGTTACCTTTTCAAAGTAATATATTACATAATACTTTCTACACAATGAAATATATTACAGTTACATATTACTTAAAATAAAATGTAACTTAATAATATTACATATTAAGTTAATTGTGAAATGTAACTTAATATTATTAGCTGTAAATATTAAAGTTACTGAATGCAAGTAACTTCACTTACTTTAATATTATGAATTAAATTAACACTTCAGCATATATGCCAGCAAACCACATGTTTTCACACAGACGGTGGGCATTAATAGCAATGGTCTATGTGGTCATGTGGTACGCATCAGTCCAATGGACTGGGCAGCATCCTTTAATATAGGTGGAAGGTTAATGGATTGAGGTAATGGATCACTGAGTAGTAGTAAAAAGCAGTATAAAAGCCATTTGTAATGCATTACTGGCTCATTGTTGCTCGTAGTATTACTCGTTACATCGCGCTGATTGCTACTCGTTACCTGGCTCGTTACGTAATATTATTACTTTGTTCATTACTAGTAACAAGTTAATAGTTTCTAAAAGTAACTTAAGTTATATTACATGCATTTCACAATGTAACGCGTTATATTACTTCAACTCGCAAATTGTAATATATATTATGTAACGCGTTATATTTCGTAACACGTTACCCCATCTCTGCCACTACATATATTAAATGGACTAGAATTCCAAAGGAAAATACTATTAACAAAAAAGGAAAACCTATAATGAATTTGTAAAGGACGATTTGCACAAAAAGGATAGTGTGTGGGATCAAGTTATTTAACTGAGTGGCATGACCTTATTCAGATTCTATATACTATGTTATATGGATATGTTATCTGCTTGTTGTCTACTTTATATGGATCATTGGCTATTACTGCTGATTATGCATGTGTTTGTACCCTAGAATGCTCCTTGCGGTTTTCAAGGCTAACACTGAATGTGGACACTGGTGTATCTACTGTTGGTTTTGCTGAAGATGGTGATGGTGGATATGAAATATCATTTGAGGCTACTTCTTATCCATTACCAATAGTTCAAGGAACTGCAGACTATGCACTACCTCCTCACTGTGTAATAAGTTCTCTAGCAGTGAATCGTGCTACAGGATGGAGAACTGTGGATCATGGAGGGTTTAGCTTGCAATATAATGGACAAGATACATTTTTGGAAGTAAATATTTCAAACTTATATTAATATTCAATAAATTTTCCCACAATACATAGATTGATGGACAGCCATCTCTTGGAATTAATTTTTTCAACAGTGAGTTTGTAAGATTAAACATCTCCTGTCTAGGAAGAAGTTTAGGCTGTTTACCAATGAAATTCAGTGGTTCTAAAACTTCTACATATTGTAAGTCTGCAACAGTATGTTTTGTAATGCTTCACTTTTCTTGTGTTTTATAATTATAGCAACTGATTTTTGCAGTATTATAAACCCTTGCAATAATGGAGCTACCTGTGTTTCCAGTGATAGTTCATTTACATGTAATTGTGCACCAAATTACAGTGGACTACTTTGTGATGACTTTGACCACTGCTCCTCACAACCTTGTCAGAATGGTGCAACTTGTGTAAACTCTAGAGACTCCTACACTTGTAATTGTCCAGATGGTTTTGAAGGAATTGACTGTGACCATGTCACTACAAGTTGTGAGGTAGATAGCTGTGCCAACGGTGGAACGTGTAGTCTTAATGGAGACAGTATCACATGTAATTGTGTTGAAGGGTTTACAGGAGCTGTATGTGATGAAGATGTTGATGACTGTGTGAACAATTCATGTGAGAATGGTGCAACATGTAGTGACTCAGGGATCAATTCTTATACCTGTATTTGTGCCAATGGCTACAGTGGGGAATACTGTGATATAAATATTGATGATTGTGATCCCAACCATTGTCGTAATGGGGCAACTTGTGTTGATGCAGTAGCAAACTTTTCATGTCAGTGTGCAGAAGGATTTACAGGTCATCTGTGTCACATAAATAATGGTGGTGGTTGTGCTACAAAATCTTGTGAAAATGGAGGTACTTGCATCGGTGGCAGTGATGTGGTTTACTGTCAGTGTGTAAGTGGGTTTACTGGACAGCAATGTGAGACAAACATTGATGATTGTAGTCCCAATCTTTGCGAGAATAATAGTACTTGTACTGACGGAGTTAATGGTTTTACTTGCAGCTGTGAGGAAGGATTTACTGGTGACAACTGTAACACTGCTATTGACCACTGTGATCCAGACCCTTGTCAAAATGGTGCTACTTGCATCAATGGTGACCTGTCGTTTACCTGTAACTGTCCTGAAGGTTTCACTGGTCAATTATGTGATGAAGTAGATGATTGTGTTGATAACTTGTGCCAAAATGGAGCAACTTGTGTAGATGGTACTGACTCCTACACATGTAGTTGCGTTGATGGGTTTATTGATGCATTTTGCCAGTCCACTGACTACTGTGCCAGTACTTCATGCCAAAACAATGGCTCTTGTGTGAATGGCATAGGAACACACTTGTGTCACTGTATAGAAGAGTTTGCTGGACAATCTTGTGAAACATATGTTGGAGATATTGAAGACCATTGTGATGATGATGAGTACGATAATCTCAACAGTATTGATGATAATGGCAGCAGAATCTGTTCATCATTTTCTATAGATCGAATGGACAGAGGTGATAGTGTCAACACTCCATTAAGTAGTGTAGAATATTGCTCTAGTATCAGAGCTTACTGTCCTGATGGTAGTTGTTCTTATTGCCAATGTGAATTCAGACTTAGCTACAGACATGACCTACGAAGATGTGATGATTATTACAATGGTTTGTATATGTAGATGAAATGCATTGTTTACTTTTCTTGCAAGTACTGAAGTTGCAACAAAGAAAGTATTGGGTTTTGTTGTATTTGCTTGTTTTATTTTTATTAGTTTAGTCTTTGAGGTAAGGAGGCTACTAGGCCTACAAAGTAGGAGAAACAAAGACAATCAGTACATTATATAATAGTTATGTTATATCGTATATATTTAGAATTACAATATATAGATTATTAAAAGTGGTACAGTGGGATACAAAGGGTCCCAAACAAACAAAAAAAGTTAAACACTTTGGAAGTTTGCACCCAGAATCCCCTACATGTCAGCTATAGTTCTATCACTATGCTGTGCCACTATGCCATAGTTACCCACTTTCCATAATAACACAACCCTAATCCAACTAACTTTAGATTTACCTATTAATAGATGTCTTTCACTGTCTGCATGTATAAAGGTAGCTAATGAATTCAAGTTGAGCTAGGGTTGGCCCGGCTTTTGCTGGGACACTTGCTTTGCCTTACTCCAACCCTAGCTTGCCTCAAACTAACCAAAACTACTTTCATACAACTAGTATAGAGTTATGGTGGATGGTTGCTGTATGAATAGCCACTCTATATATTAAATGGACTAGAATTCCAAAAGAAACTAAAACTATCAACAAAAAGGAGAACCTAGATTACAAAGGACTGTTTGCACAAAAGAGAGTGTGTGGGATCAAGTTATTTAACTGAGTGGCATAACCATATTCTGATTCTATATACTATATATAGATATGTTATCTGTTTTAAATTGATGTTGTCTGCTTTATATGGATGTTGTCTACTTTATATGGTTTGTTGACTATTACCGTTGATTATGCATGTTTGTACCCTAGAATGCTCCTTGCGGTTTTCAAGGCTAACATTGAATGTGGACACTGGTGTATCTACTGTTAGTTTTGCAGAAGATGGTGATGGTGGATATGAAATATCATTTGAGGCTACTTCTTATCCATTACCAATAGTTCAAGGAACTGCAGACTATGCACTACCTCCTCACTGTGTGATAAGTTCTCTAGCAGTGAATCGTGCTGCAGGATGGAGAACTGTGGACCATGGAGGGTTTAGCTTACACTATAGTGGACAGGATGCATTTTTGGAGGTAAATATTTCAAACTGATATTAATATTCAGTAAATTTTCCCACAATAAATAGATTGATGGACAGCCATCTCTTGGAATTAATTTTTTCAACAGTGAGTTTGTTAGATTAAACATCTCCTGTCTCGGAAAAATTTTTGGCTGTTTACCAATGAAATTCAGTGGTTCTAAAACTTCTACATATTGTAAGTCTGTAACAGTATGTTTTGTAATGCTTCACTTTTCTTGTGTTTTTATAATTATAGCAACTGATTTTTGTAGTATTATAAACCCTTGCAATAATGGAGCTACCTGTGTTTCCGGTGATAGTTCATTTACATGTAATTGTGCACCAAATTACAGTGGACTACTTTGTGATGACTTTGACCACTGTTCCTCACAACCTTGTCAGAATGGTGCAACTTGTGCAAACTCTAGAGACTCATACACTTGTAATTGTCCAGATGGTTTTGAGGGAATCGACTGTGACCATGTCACTACAAGTTGTGAGGCAGATAGCTGTGCCAATGGTGGAACATGTAGTCTTAATGGAGACAGTATCACATGTAATTGTGTTGAAGGGTTTACAGGAGCTGTATGTGATGAAGATGTTGATGACTGTGTGAACAATTCATGTGAGAATGGTGCAACATGTAGTGACTCAGGAATCAACTCTTATACCTGTATTTGTGCCAATGGCTACAGTGGGGAATACTGTGATATAAATATTGATGATTGTGATCCCAACCATTGTCGTAATGGGGCAACTTGTGTTGATGCAGTAGCAAACTTTTCATGTCAGTGTGCAGAAGGATTTACAGGTCATCTGTGTCACATAAATAATGGTGGTGGTTGTGCTACAACATCTTGTGAAAATGGAGGTACTTGCATCGGTGGCAGTGATGTGGTTTACTGTCAGTGTGTAAGTGGGTTTACTGGACAGCAGTGTGAGACAAACCTTGACGACTGTAGTCCTAATCCTTGTGAGAATGGGGGTAATTGCACTGATGAACTTAATGGCTTTATGTGTAGCTGTGAAGAAGGCTTTACTGGTGACAACTGTAACACTACTACTGACTACTGTCCTTGTCAAAATGGTGCTACTTGCACAAATAGTGAGGCATCATTCTGTATCTGTCCTGAAGGTTTCACTGGTCAATTATGTGATGAAGTAGATGATTGTGTTGATAACTTGTGCCAAAATGGAGCAAACTGTGTGGATGGTACTGACTCCTACACATGTGGTTGTGCTGATGGATATACAGGTGACTATTGTGAAACTGACAGTGATGATTGTGCAGGCTACCCTTGTGTTAACGGTAACTGTACTGATCAAGTTAATGGATATAGTTGTAGTTGTAGTGATGGTTACACTGGGTTGAATTGTGATGAAGATATTGATGAATGTGTTATTAACCCTTGTAACAATGGAGTGTGTAGTAATACTGATGGTAGTTTTGTGTGTAACTGTACTGCTGGATTTATGGGTGAAGATTGCAGTGAAGGTAATGAGTAGCTCTATGAGCATGTCTGTTTCATTATTACATTACTAATATTGGTATCTGTCCTACGTGCAGGACTGTCTCCACATTAAACGTATTAACGCTGTGAGCAGAAACCAAGTATTAAACACCATGCCATCGCTGCTATGTAGCATACTTTGAAGAGCATGAGGTTTCCTTATGCTATCCTGCAAGCATACAGGCCTGCATACAGACCTACCAGTGCCTTCAACGTGCTATAAAGAATAAACAAAAGTAGTGGTACCTGCTTTACACATAATAATAATTGGGAACCAAGCATAAATGTGACCGGATTTATACTTTACTCTTATAGCTGTATGTAACAATCCTTGGTGTTGGTTTTTTTTTAATTCTATTTTTTTCTGCACTAGTCGGTCTGCCCTTGCCACCACCCCCAGCACTGGCTGTCAGAATGCTGGACAGCTGCATCACTTGAATCAAGGTTATGCTTGGAGTAGGATACATTAATATTAGATACTATAGTTAATTGTGTTGATGATTGATGATTCTGCAAACACATCACAGCAAATCATATTAAAGAAAAACACAACCTACATTGCAGCTAGAAGAAACTTTTGCCATAGTTAATACACAGCCAACATGGAGGAAAATTTCCTAAACACATGCAGCTAGCAGTAAGACATATGCTACCAGTAGTCACAAACACCAATGTTGAAAACCATGTATGCTCTCTCCACTTCCCGAATACGTTCTTAAACTGTTAAAACAAATATATTTCAGGGGTGTTCTAACTACATTTGTTATGGGGTTCCCCTGGGGGTGTTTAATTACAGTCCACAGGATGTAATGAACCTCTCCTAGAATGCTCAGTAATACTCTTAGGGTGTCTAGATTTAAAAAAAAATACATTCTTTGTGAGGTTCATTGATGGTGAAAATGTGAACTAGTGCATCTCCAAAGGATCACAATCATCAATGTTAAGCAACTGCAATGAAAATGTAAACAACTTAAAGTTAACACACTTGTATCAATGATCTTCTTTGCTACTAAAGGTTACCAGTTTGTATTTATATCTAACATCTAAGTGTGTACTTCGATTGTGAATTTTTAATGACTACACCCTGTTGGTGTGCTAAAACACTCCTAATTGTACAACACACCCTTTTGGTGTGCTTACACACCCCTAAAGGTGTATATGTGTAGTAGAACACTGCTACTAGGGTGTAACTGAACACCACAGTTTTAACAGTATGTGAGGAATGACTATAGGACTGCACTAAAAAGACTAACATAAAAAATGCATGTTGCCTATTTTTTACCCCTAAACTTTCTAACAACAACATCAAGGTGTCCTAACACCTCGCTCAATGGATGTCCAGTTCTCTCTCTACTGTGGTGAATAGATCCACCATGTAGACAACTAATGGCATGCTACACACAAAAGGATTTACCACATACATAAATCTGAGGCAGGTTAACAGGCTGCCATCTGATGCACAAAGCATCACAAAACTCCTCTTGTGCGAATAGTGGAACTTTGTTGATCCAGAAGTGTGTCAATGTCTAGAACCATATGGTGGTGTTGCTTGTGCAGACAGTATATATGTAAACTTACCATGTTGTTGTATATTACACAGTTGTCTGCTATGAGGGTTACTGTGCAAGTGGTGGGAGTTGTTCAGCTGGTTCAACTGGTCTGACATGCCTGTAAGTAAATATTTTACCTTTTTTGTTTATGCTGATGATTGTCATTTTGATTAGCTGTTCTCAAGGTTTTATTGGTCAGCGTTGTGAAACACAAGACCGTGCAGTCACTGGCCGTAGTACTCAAGATGACTCTCAAACAGGTATATATATTGTTCCAAATTAGAAGAAAATAATAAGGTTTCAGATGCATGTATACACACAACTTAAGGTACAGCAGTTGGAGTTTCAGTTGGGCTGGTGGTAGTTCTAATAGCAGTTGCTGTATTGGTTATTATTGCAATAATGGTATACGCAAGGTATGGTTGATGTTATACCAAAGCATAAGCCTACTACTATTGTTAATTTGTTTTCTTTCATAGATATCATGTTCGATCAAAACAGAATTATCTTAATGATCTTGAACAAGTAAGTGTACATGTTTTAAGTATTGTAATGTGGTAGGGGCTCTATTATTGTGGGTAGTGCTGAAACGATTATTTCGTTATTTGACTATTCGGTCGGTATGACACTATTCGATTCATTAACACAGTATTTGAATAATCATCAACACTTTGTACACTTGAAACTTAAGATTGTGATATATCTATGCTGTAAAAACTCTGTTTTTGATAATATACTGTAGAAGTAGCTCTTACGCTTTACCTTGCTCACTAACAAAAGGTTTCAGTACTTATTCAACAGAAGTATAAGCTTAAAGATTAATCGAATATTCAGTCGTTTTGGTCACAACTATTCGAATAGTAAAAATTGCTATTCATTTCAGAACTAATTGTGGGTGGTAAATATTTATAGGGTATCTTTTACATTTACACTAGCTTCCTGCACAGTGTATTGTGGACACATTTCTTTTGCTTAAATACAATTTACGTGCTATAGTTAAAGATTAAATTTAATCATTGTGTTGAATATTCACTTGTCATATATTTTAAGGATGAAGGAATGCAGAATCCAACCTATGGCACTAATGGTCGATTTATGCCAACAACTGACAATACTTCTAGCAGTGCTGATGGTACAGGCACTTTTAATGAAGCAGCATCCACAGCAAAATCGGAATAACTGATGGAGAATATCAGTAATTGATATCATGTTCACAATCTCTACATACTGTAGCTAGCATTTATATGTTAATCAACTGGATAAGTAACTAGTTAGATGCTTAATACAATGTACATTTGTATATACTACTATTGTAAGCTACTGGATCAGCATTGTGTGAAACTGTATTATATATTATAAATAAATGGTTACTTCATCCAGATATTGTGTAAACTTTGTCTGTGCTACAGAGCATGGATTACCAATGCTAGTCCAACAAAGTGCTGTAGGTATTTTGAAACAGGAAGTTTTCTGCCCAAGAATCACATTAGATACACATTATTATATGTATGTATGTATGTGCATGTGCTTATATGTTTGTACGTGTGTTGTGTGTCTGTCTGTCTGTCTGTCTGTGAGGAGCTATATAACCGTTGGGGAAGTAAATGTACAACTGCATGACCTTGTCTCACGTAGTAGGGGGATTTTCATATAAGACTCAGTGCAGCCAATCAATCACCATTTCTTAAGCAATGTTAGCACCTGACATAGTTGCATGTACTTGCATGGAGATGCTTCAGTTGATTTAATGAAATCAATTTGATTTTGTTTCAGCAAGACTATCTTGGTGAGTGAGAGAGAGAACCATCATTAGAAAACATGTAAAAGCTAAATAAAATACAATATTTAAGATGAGACCTCGGTCTTGTGCGACCACAACTAGCTATAGACTCCATAAGGAGATCTGTGTAGGTATGGCAAAGTTAAGAAATAGAAAATTTGTTTCATTAAATAAAACAAGAATGCTAAACTGCCAACTCACACTGCATTTCTAGAATTCTTTGTGAGCAAGATATGGACATACTAGCTACATTGTCCTGTCTGCTGGAAGACTTGATAGTAACAGATGACTAAAGCTTTTGAAATTCCGAATACAGCTAGGTTGATAGCGGCCTAGCACACAAATTTCCATGCACTGTTTCGGAATAATTAGCAATCTGTAAATGGTCAAATTCTGTAAGTACTCAGTCTTATTATGGCCATGAACATTGGAACAATGACACAATCATGACATGCAGGCTCTAAACAATGTTGTCATAATATGATTTCTTATATGTATAGCTAAGCAGAGTTTGCTTTGATGCTTGTACAGGATAAGAAAACTTGGACTGACTATAAGGCACTTAGGCAGGTACTAAGATGCTTAGCTAAGTTACCAACAGATCATGCATATATCCACCACATTTTACTTCAAGACACTGAAAAAGCTTAACATCTTCCCAAAAGGTGTAGAATCAGCTACTGTGGCACAAGATGATTGTACTAGTGTGATACTTGCAAAAACTTCCAGTAATGAAGCAAGCAATACAGTTGGTTATGCAGAATTACCACAAAAAAAGTTTAAATTACACATGTACTGCATCTCATTCCCAAACATAATAGGTATTTGCACTATTAGTGTAGGCACAAGACTAACATGATATATACCTGTATATATGTGTCATACACAAAAATACAAAATCTTTGCTGTCAAGCCTCCTCCACAGCATTCATGCACTCATCTGCCCTATTAGCAGCAAACCATTCATCAACTGAAGTTAGTGTATATATTGGGATGCAATAGCTCCACTGTGATGCTGTATTGAACACATACATGTGTCACACTAGTACAAAACATACCCCACTGGATATGGCTCCAGTATATATGGTAACAATAATGGGTGGCTAGATTCAGTAGCAGTTGTAGAGTTGTAGCTGTGCTGGTAGCTTCAATGGTAAGTCTATGCCGGGTTGTAGATGGATCATCACTTGGCAAGGAAGCAGAAGTAAAGGCTAACACTGGAGGGTGCAGTAAAAAAACTACTTACTATTTTCAACTAGTATACTGCTCGTCTACTTATGATTTATAACTTATAGGCAAAGCTAAATTACAGTTTACAAAATCACTTGGCCAGTGGCATTCCCACATGTAACAATGATTTTTCTTTTCATACCATTTAATTAATACGGACTTTGGTTTTTCTTCCGGTTTTGGCACACCATTTAGTGCTTAAGGATCTAATGGAGTCTCAGTTTTATCAATGATACAAGGCCTGCTGATTGATGATGAGATATTCAAGGTATATGCAAATGATACCGGTCTCATCATTGACAACATCCATGCCACACATTGCTTTACTAATAAGATAAGTGACGAATCTCTCTCTCCTCACTAGATATCTACCAAATCAGCACCATCCCATGTAATCTTTCCACAGCCAACAGTAAGAGACTGTTTTTTCTGCAAATTCCATTTTATCACCCTAGAGATATTTTTAGTGGGCTAGAATTTGTCCCATGACTTTACTCTCAGTCTCAGAGTTTTCCACTCACATTACATGTTTTGAACTATTTCATTCACTCATCTATTACTTCTTTGGGCTTTTTTCACTAGACAATGTCAGGATGGAAGTGCTGGCTTCTTCAGTTTTGATTCGCAGTTTTGTCCTCTAGCGAGGCATAGACTACTTTAATTAAAGTACGAAATAAAAAAGTAGCTACTTGTTAATCTATAGTTATGCATAGATCATAGAGGACCATAAGGCCTGCCTCTATAATCTATCACTAAGGCTTCAAATTAACACATAAATAACAAAAAAAAACACAGAATTGCTAGTTGGTCAATAGCAGGTACCAGTTGATAAACTGTCACTCATTGGTCGTTTATGTGATGTTTTTTAGCAAATTAAAGATGTCCTATATAGTCAAAAGGATGTCATATTTAGTAAATGAGATGTCCTAAGTAAGATGTCATATTTAGTACATGGAATGTCCTATTTAGTAAATGAGATTCCCTATTTGGTAATTGGGATATCCTTATGTATAGTAAACAGGATGTCCTACTTAAGGCAGTCCATCTATCCCAGGGAAAAAATGTCCTATTAAGTACATGTCTGAATTTGAGAGATGGACACCAGATAACATAAAAGTAGACTACTTTTAATACAGTTAAGTCTTTTCGTCTCAAACAGCACTTGTTTTATAAACTTCTAGAGATATAAGTGGAGAATGGTGAACATGAAGTGGCTTGTACCGGTGATTATACTGGAGAGCGTTTTGTTATGTAGTTGTCAAACATTGATCACCATTACTCGTTCTGAGTCTGGAGATGAAGTACAATCATTGATGACCAGTGCTGCATACTGCACAGCAATACATGGCTACCTTAATGGTTCACAGTGTAAATGTGACTTTCGGAGGACGTTTTCATTAGACAGTCAAAGGTGCATCGACTATTACAACGGTAAACTTTAACAACAATGTTTCGAGCATACTGGTTTTGTATGTTTTTCACCTTGTTTTGCTCACAACTTGAAAGGTTGACTCAAATTGTATCAAGCTCAGCATTTTTTCTGGTATTTGTTTGTCATACAGTATGGTGGTACCGTATGTTTTCATATTCTCACAAAAGCAAATATTGACCTGAAGCCAGGTTCACACTACCTTCACAGCACCTTGGCAGTATTGGTGAGGTACCAACTAGTCCCAAAATTGCAACCCAAAATGCAGTAAGTTGCTACATAAAAAAAGATTTAGTGGAATTTCTGCTGACTGACTAAGTTACTTAGCTACTTACTACTTATACTACTAATGCTTAAAGTTTTATACAGTAAAGCCAATTACAGGTATGATTTTTTCACTGCTGGATATTGCTTCAGCCTGACAAGTGCTTTGCAGTATGTACAATTAATGTACCTCCTTTTTCTTTTTGCTGACAGTGAAAAGAGGAAGCCCTTTGTGGCTGTGCTAGCTGGCTATAATGTTAATGCTTATTGTCCATATTATCCATGAACACCGAAACGATTGCAGATACTGTTCTTCATTTGAAGTGCTGTGTAATGGGCCTAAAACTAAGTGCATTAGCCACTTCCCTTCTCAGTAAGTCATGGTTGTGGCAGGAATTCAAACACAAATTTACTTTTATGGCATGTCTAGTGCCATTCTTTCTTTTGATGTAGTATTGTGTGTGTTCACCACTCATATAGCTAGTCATAACAAGCATAAAGAAAAATAAGCTTGATAAGTATCATGGAAATTGCACTGCTAGGATATTGCACCAGGTTTTGCATGGCAATGGTCTGTTCAGTGCTGGGACACTGGCAGGTGGCTGCCCAGACACTGCTTTTCAGCAGACTCGGAGTGGGGCCAGTAACTGATGACTGGTGAACTCAAAGCAAGCCGATTCTGGTGAAGCTACTGAACTTAACAGACATCGTGCCCACTCTAGTGATTTATGGGCTATGGCTTCTAGCACAACCGTCCCTCATTTTCCATAAAGTTAATTAGGTTTTTTTTTTTAAGTTTGTCTTATTATGCAGTTACAATATATGCATACATATACAAACAATGATTATACGTACTGCAGTAGGTATGCTACTGAGTACAGCCTACACACCCAAACTAGTTAATTGGTTCTGTTTTTCATGTAACTGTATCCCTGGTAAAATACTACAAAATAAACAAGGGAGGTCTTGTACATCTACTGTGGGTTTTTAATCCCTTATCCAGTCATGGCTATAGACTGAAATAGTCCTAGGGATTAAATGTGCCTGCAGGTGTAGACAACTTTCCCTTTTCACTGCATACTTTTTATTTGTAGCTTTACAATCCTATGTGATCCCAAACTTAAAATTCCTTGTGTTTGTGTGTATGATAGGAGTACAACTATTGAATCGGTGGGCCTTGTCAGATTGACATGAGCAAACTGCTTCCTGTAATCTACATTTCCCTACTATAGTTTCAGGTTGACAAACAGTCAGACAAATATATAACGCAAGTACCAATCTGTCCTGAACACCTAACAGGCAACATGAAGCCATTGATGTGATACTATCAATCAACACTAAGCAAAAATAAATGGGACACAAAGGAAACTCTATGATACATGTAGTTATTATATACAAATTTAAGTTATATACATTCCAAAGTGTATAGCTATGAGCCCAGTAAAGTAACAACTGGCAGTAAAAAATAAAAGAAGTCTGTGGCATTATACAGCCATTGCTGATTGAATTATGCTTGTATCATATAACTAGTTAGTATAGGTCAGAAAAAAATTCCATTAATTTTAGTGAAATTTTTTGTAGCAACTTAATGTAATGTCACATTGAAGGCACACATGGGGTTGATTATAATTGTCAAGGTGTTGTGATGGCCAACATTTTTTTTTTCAGAATGATAAAACTCTATAAATCATCAAGCCTTTGTGCTTTATTTCTAATTTAGCTAATTAACATTAAATGAATTAATTTTTAGCATACACCACTGCATGAATTGTACTATTTTCAGTTATAATAGTTTTCACATGTAGTCCCACAGTTTCGATTTTCAAGACTTGGTTTAAATGCTGATGTCAGTGTTAGTGTTGTTAGTATTGCCACTGGTGTGGATGGTGTCAGTCATAGGTTAGAGTTTGCAGCAGCATCATCAAGTACACTACCAATAGTGCAGGGTACAGCCAGTACTCCCTTACCAACTGGGTGTACTGTATCATCAGTAGAATTCAATACTTACACTGGATGGGTAGTACAAAGCTTTAATGGATTTTCATTAGCGGAACGTAACTCTCATGTTTACTTAGAGGTGAGTTAGACACATAGTAAGTAAGTAAGACACTATTGTACACTTGTACACTGTTAGGTTACTGAGTTACCTTCTGCTGGTGCTGAGTTCTTTAAAGCTCAGTTTGTGAGATTGAGCATTTCCTGTCCAAGTATCACCGGCTTACTTATGTTCAAATTTGGCAGTGGATCTCAAACATTTTTAAACATTGACTATTGTAGTCCTAATCCTTGTGAGAATGGTGGTACTTGTACTAACAGAGTTAATGACTTTACATGTAGTTGTGAAGAAGGATTTACTGGCGATACCTGTGGTCAAAACATTGATGACTGTAATCCTAATCCTTGTGAGAATGGTGGTACCTGTACTGATGAAGTTAATGGCTTCACTTGTAGCTGTGAAGCAGGATTTACTGGTGATACCTGTGGTCAAAACATTGATGACTGTAATCCTAATCCTTGTGAGAATGGTACCTGTACTGATGGAGTTAATGGCTTTACTTGTAGCTGTGAAGCAGGATTTACTGGTGATACCTGTGATCAAAATATTGATGACTGTAATCCTAATCCTTGTGAGAATGGTGGTACCTGTACTGATGAAGTCAATGGCTTCACTTGTAGCTGTGAAGCAGGATTTACTGGTGATACCTGTGGTCAAAACATTGATGACTGTAATCCTAATCCTTGTGAGAATGGTGGTACCTGTACTGATGGAGTTAATGGCTTTACTTGTAGCTGTGAAGCAGGATTTACTGGTGATACCTGTGGTCAAAACATTGATGACTGTAATCCTAATCCTTGTGAGAATGGTGGTACCTGTATTGATGGAGTTAATGGTTTTACATGTAGCTGTGAAGAAGGCTTTACTGGTGACAACTGTAACACTACTACTGACTACTGTCCTTGTCAAAATGGTGCTACTTGTGCAAATAGTGAGGCAGCATTCTGTATCTGTCCCGAAGGTTTCACTGGTCAGTTATGTGATGAAGTGGATGATTGTGTTGATGACTTGTGCCAAAATGGAGCAACTTGTGTGGATGGTACTGACTCCTACACATGTAGTTGTGTTGATGGATATACAGGTGACTATTGTGAAACTGACGTTGATGATTGTGCAGGCTCCCCTTGTGTTAATGGTGACTGTACTGATCAAGTTAATGGATATACTTGTAGTTGTGGTAGTGATTACACTGGGTTGAATTGTGATGAAGATATTGATGAATGTGTTAATAATCCATGTAACAATGGAGTGTGTAGTAATACTGATGGTAGTTTTGTGTGTAACTGTACTGCTGGATTTATGGGGGAAGATTGCAGTGAAGGTATGATGAGTAGCTCTATGAACATGTTTGTTTCATTATTACATTATATAGGTTGTATTGACAATACATATGGTCCTGATTGTACCTCGACTTGTACTTGTTTAAATGGAGCTGATTGTAGTCCAGTGACTGGTGTTTGTAATTGTACTACTGGCTATACTGGTGTGTCTTGTGAATCTGGTAAGAATATCACATGATTTTCTATTGTGTTATATTTCATACTTTATACTCTTATAGCTGTATGTACTAATCCTTGTGTGAATGGTGGAACTTGTGTTGAGCCAGAAGTGTGTCAATGCCCAGAACCATATGATGGAGTTGCTTGCGCAGATAGTATGTATAAACTTACCACAAATCATATTATTATATATTATTACTTTTCACAGTTGTGTGTAGTGATAGTTACTGCGCAAGTGGTGGGACTTGTTCAGCTGGTCCAACTGGTGTGACATGCCTGTGAGTAAACTTTTAACCTTTTTTTTATACTGATGTTGGTCATTTTGATTAGCTGTCCACAAGGCTATATCGGTCAGAATTGTGAAACACAAGACCGCTCAATTACTGGCCGTACTACTCAAGATGATTCTCAAACAGGTGTCATGTTTTAAATTAGAAAAAAAAATTTAAATAGGTACACACACCTTAGGTACAGCAGTAGGAGTTTCAGTTGGGCTGGTGGTAGTTCTAGTAGCAGTTGTTGTACTGGTTATTATAATTGCAGTAATGGTGTACACAAGGTATGGTTGATGTTATACCAAAGCATAGACCTACTACTATACTGTTAATTTGTTTCCTTCATAGATATTATATTAGATCAAAACAAAAATATCCTAGTGACATTGAACAAGTAAGTCTTCATGCTTTAGTACTGTAATGACAACAGGTAGAAGCCCTTTCATTGTGGGTGGTGAATATTTTAATAGGGTATCTTTTGCATTTATGCTAACTGCATGCACAGTTATTAGTGGGAATATTTCTTTTGTTTAAATTGTACACAATATAATCATATGTGCAGCTATAATAATGTGCTTGCAATAACCAAAGAACAAATTTAATCTATTCATTTAATTGCCATATATTTTTAAGGATGCATCAATGGAAGGCATGCGGGATCCAACCTATGGCACTCATGGTCAATTTAAGCCACCAACTGATAATACTTCTAGCAGTAATTGATATCATGTTCATGATGTCTACACACTGTAGTATATAGTTTATATAGTCTACTGTGTACATTAGATGCTTAATATATTGTGTATTCTGTTATTGTAAGCTGCTGGATCGGCATTGTGTAACTGTATCATGTCCATGCTTTGTAAACAAAGAGCTAATTAATTTCCAGATTTCTAGACTTTGTAAACTTTCATCTGCTCCTTGGAAGTAGCCTTTATTCAGAGGGTTGCATATATAGGAAAGTTGCACTACTATGTGGTTAATGTACTAAGGCGCTTTTGTCAGAAACAAGCAAAGCTGAGTTATGAACATTTGATATAAGTTGAGAGTTTTAAACAGTTTACAATTTTTTGCTTATATAACTCCACTATCCTATAATGGAATTTTCAAAACTATGTGTTTGTATGATCCTTAGGGTGTTCTACACAAGGCTACACTAAAATGAAATTAATTTTAAAAGTTTCCCAGAGTTGTTACTATGGAACTGAGGTTTCACCTGGGCCAACGGTTGTCCCTGTTGCGAGCTTCATCTATTACTACCTTCCTACTTTACTGAATTTATGTTACTGGAACAAAGAAACTGGAACACTTCCCAGTCACCACAATCTACCTACCACCATGTGTTCAATGCCTGCCTTGTTAGTTTACAGTATAACTATCATCATGATGCTGTATCGACTATCATTCCTCACGACTGAACTACAAGCTGCATTCATAATGGCAAGGTATTTGCTGATGTGGATGGCAAGCGTGCATCAGATTCTCCTTCTCACACAATTCCACCATCCACTCTATGTTGACTAGACATTGTTGTTTATAATGAGGAACTAAAGGTGTTTACTTTAGTGGAGCTTATACCTGCCCATTTGATTTATATATACATTTATACATGGTGATCTTGTGGAGGCATGTAACCATAAAGCAGCTAAACAGAATACCTTCATGTAGTGGTAGAACTTGATTTTTTAGGCTTATATATACCACGCACGCAGAGTGAAAATTGGTTGCCTTGGCCACTATTTTAAGAAGAGCATTGCTATACTGTATGCAGAAGATTACATACTATGATTCTCTCATTGCAAATGAGTATAACTACTTGATAAAGCAGCAGCAATTACCATCTATGCATCTAAAAGAACTTTAGTGATCTAACCTAATTAGGTTTTCTGCTAATTGTAATTTTGCATTATGCCTGTATTGGCTTTGGCCTTATATGTAGTTGCAATGACTGAAGAGACTGATTGTATTTTAATCTCTTCATCAAGTTGACGGCTCAAAAAACAATAGTAATCTACCATACAAGTCACAGCATACAGCCTAAGGGCATACCCATGCAGAAAGGCTCATTTTATTTATATTTATTTAGCTTAATAATTCTTTGAAGTGATATGTGGCATCAGCATGCATAAGATAGCTTGTCCTACACCCTGGATGCACCTATATATTCTGGTGTTTCTCAGAATACAGACTGTTTACATTGTCAGCAGAGGTGTAGCCAAAACCTGGGAAGCCTGGGCTAAAATTTTGGGCACATTTTCATTATTTCCATAGATAGCATTTAGCGCCCTCTACTATCTATGGAACCAATTCTCACAATTCTGGGAGACCAAAGTTAGGGTTAGGGTTTAGGTTCAGCTTTATCTTCTTTGATATAGGCTAGATCATTGTTTTAAATTTTCTTACATGTGAAGTAGTCACAAATTCAGGAAGCTGACAGCTAGCAGCGGTAGCACCGTGGTTAGGACTTTGATGTATTGTGAAAAGTAGTGATATCAAGCTCAGAATTTACTACATTTTTTCCACATTTAAGTTGTGTAGCTACCCAAGGAAAAAATGCCAGGTCTGGGCATCAACAGTCACCTCAATATAGCAGTCAGGAAAATATGAGTAATAGTTGCTACTCTACTCTTATCTCCATCGAGATTGGTTATTTAGGCTATTGCCAGTTTATGCCGCCAGACATAATTGCCCAAGTGGCCAATGCTTGTGAAGTGACAATAGAAGACTATAAGATCCCTGTTTGAGCAGTGCTATCTCCTGCTCATACAAGATTTTTAATTCTAGAGCCTCCCTTGGCTGAGATCTATTGGTTTGTCTAAACTGAACTTTTCTCCAGGCCATATAAATATTATTTTTGTATTGTAATTTAGTAGTGTAAATCTTGTCAGGATTCCTATACTGTTCACCCACTGCATGGTATCCCTGCCCTGTAGACTACTTATGTTGTATATTATCTTGACAAATAAGACGTCTCTCTCCTCTACCAAAACTAGCCTCACATTCAATTTCAGAGGGTATATATATATATATACACACATACACATAATGTTTAACCTAGGTGGTATGTAGTTACATAAAATTCAAGATCGAGATACCTTAATACAACAGTCATCCTAATACAGCATTATACTATGATAAATTGTTGAAATCACTATCAGATTCAATTTCAGAGGGTTTAATGACTACTTTCATATTTTTGCTATAACAGATCATCACAGTTCACCTGGACATTTTAATTTGCCACACCAAGGTGTATACCAGCACGGAAAACCAACATCTGACATTCTGTTAGTTTCACTGGACTCAATTACTTCATTTTTAGACAAAGGTGATTCAGTGTGTGCTGCATTCTTGGACCTACGTAAAGCGTATGATTCACTTGCATTGATCACAACATTTTATTGGAAAGACTATTATACCTTGACTTGTCCTGTTCTGTATTGAAATATTTTAAAGGCTATCAGACATCATTGTGTGAAATACAATAATCAGCTCTCATCCTGGAACTTAATGAAGGGGTATTCCTTAAGGCAGCACCTTAGGACCTTTGCTATTTCTAATTTATATGAATAGACTTCTTTCTGTGATTGATGATGGTGTACTGTTACAACATGCAGATGACACCACACTAATTTGTTCTGGTTGGAAGTTATTAACTGAATTGTCAACTGCAATTTATTAGTTCTTGGTTGACATTATACCATATTTTGCCAACCAGGTAAGATGTAATTTAAGAATGCAATCCTGTGTTCTGTGAAAGAAATCCTGTATTCTGTGGTTCAGCACCACTTGATGTAGAAACTCACAGCCCTTTCCAGATATTAAATTTGAAAACATCACATTATGTACTACTAACAGACAAAAATATCTTGGGTTAGTGTTTGATAGCCAGCTAAGGTGGTGTGAACAAGTTGCAAATGTATGTGAGAAGATGTCATATTATATCCACATTGTAAATTGCAACTAGAAGCTTCTTAGTGAAATCATCCAGCTTTGATGAACTCACTTGTACCATCACATTTGTATTATGCTTTGCCTGTGTGGAGCCCCTCCTTGCTTCAATGCCATGTGACTTGAATTCAGTGGTTACAAAATTGTGCCTTTCTTTCGTTTAATCTATTGTCTGCAGAAATATGACCACATTACAGAACATTATAATCGTTTACATTGGTTGAAGTTCCCTGTTCCCTCACCTTATCAACTTTAGCTCTGTTTGTACTGTGGTTCATCAGTACCATACCACAAGAGGGATTCCACTTCTCTCTCTGATTCAGTTTGGCAATCAGACTAATTACAACACTAGGACTGTACCATATTTTGCCAACCAGGTAAGATGTAATTTAAGTTTTATTCAAAGAATTTTTCAGTACAAAGCCACTCATTTGTGAAATTCCTTGCCAGCTGACATTAAAGAACTTCACTCTTTTAGAGACTTTCACGACTATAGCTAGGAAAAGCCGTTATCTTGTCATCTATATAATTCAGTGTTGTTTGTGTGTAGTGTATTGTTTGTTATTGTCTTGCTTTGTGTTATATATGCATGCATGTTCGGTTTGTTGTTGTAGTAGTTTTTTTGTATCACTCCAGCTGATTGTTGTGAGTATAAAATAATAGCATTCAAAAATTTTCTCTCCCAGACCCCCTAGGTTGCTTCACACACTAAGATATGCCTTTCCTACACTTGCTATAAACATATATCTAGGCTCTGGCATCATGAAGTCTGGCTATGCCTCTGCCATGCAGTGCTTGGGTTGTCTAATATTTTGCAGCACAACGTCTGCTGTTCCTTTTCTACTGCCTTTATAGTCTGCTTCTTTGTTCTAGCACTTTTGCATGTATATTTGCTTTTGTATTGGTCTATTGTCAAATGATTTGCTCCAAATGTCTAATAGCTTTCATTTGGTACATTACACTTGCCTTCAGGTATATAGTAGCATACATGCAACAGTATAGCAGTAATTAATGCTCAGAATCTTTGCTATTTGTTACATACTTGCTATAGTTCACCTTTTGCTACTGCTACTTGCTGGCGGTTACTAGGTTGCTTTGGGCCTCTGGCTGCTGCTTGCTGCTAACATTTAACACAACACAGCAGCAGTAAGCAGACAACAGCTGCAGCAAGCAAATAATAGACCGAGTTGGAGCAAGTCACACAGAGGGAAACTTGATAGTTCCCTAGGTATTGTGTATTAAATTTTACAGTTAGATATTTTAATGTGATTATTGTATCTAAGTGGTCTCAATGCATGGGTTGTACAGGTCATGTAATGTTGATTTGTGGACTACATAATGACTGCCTCATCTTAAGTTGGTATTGGTGTGCTCTATCACAGCTAGCATACTCAACTCACTGAACATCATTTTTGTAGTTGCCTATAGCAAAGCTGTAAAGGACCTTAAGCAGGATTCCCCTGCATGCATCCAGCAAGGCTACAGCTTTGTGTGCACTTCATAATATATAGTACCATACATACATGTAGCTGTAACTTGAAAGTAGAATTGGGTTGAGGGAAAGGCATTTGCCCTAAATGCTTCATTTTGTATCTGCCATTGTTGAGTAGTAACAAGCAAGTAGGCAACATGTAGCAAGCTAACAGCAAGTACATTAGCCACAACAATAGCAACAAGTAGCAGCATACAAGGAACTTGTATAACGATAATTATTTTCTTGGATATTGCATGGATATAACATTTTGTCTACATGTTGATAGCCTATACATTTAAACCTAAGCTGTAATATTCTTTTTCCTGCAAGCAAAAATTATGTTAGCCTGTTAAAGGATCATAAGTAAAATAACAAATCAATTAGTATGCAAGTAGTACTGGGATGCAAGCAAGCAATTAGCAGCACAGCTAAATTAAGTAGCATGCAGTAATAGCAGCAAGCAAGCAACAGTGAGCATGCATGCACACCAGCTAGTAGCAGCAGCAAGCAAGTAAGAAAGCAAACATGCATTGTAGCAGTTTTAGCAAGCAAGCTAGCAAAAACTGCAAGGCAAGCGAGCAAACAAGCAGCAGCAAGTATAAGCAAACAAGTAATAGCAGCATCAAGCAAGTATTCAGCGACAGCAAGTAAGTTAGCTGCACACTATAGCAACAGCAGCAGCAGCAGCAGCAGCAGCAGCAGCAGCAGCAGCAGCAGCAGCAGCAGCAGCAGCAGCAGCAGCAGCAGCAGCAGCAGCAGCAGCAGCAGCAGCAGCAGCAGCAGCAGCAGCAGCAGCAGCAGCAGCAGCAGCAGCAGCAGCAGCAGCAGCAGCAGCAGCAGCAGCAGCAGCAGCAGCAGCAGCAGCAGCAGCAGCAGCAGCAGCAGCAGCAGCAGCAGCAGCAGCAGCAGCAGCAGCAGCAGCAGCATGCTGTATAGGGAAAGTAGCACCAGTCAACTAGTTACAAGCAACATGTAGTCAGTTGAACATGCATTGTTATTTTGTACCATTTTGTGAGAATTTTTGCATTTAAAGTACTGGAGTGCCTGCTATAAATATAAACCACTTTACAGATACTATATGGTTTTAGTTTCAAGGGTAATAGAAAATGCATGGTGGATGTGATTGGTGGTAACTGCAGGCGTTTGAGCAGTAAACTACATAAGTCGAAGAGATGCTGTTAACTCTGCACACCAATGATACTTAATAGCAATGCAAGCAGAATTGTTATTTTGCAGAGATATTGTGTTGCTGCTCCAATGTATGCATGATCATTAAAGTTTCCAGCCAAAGTGTGTACAACACAAGTTCAGATTGTAACGTTAAGAAAGTCTATACATATGCTCCCCATGCAATGATATTGGCTACCAATATAGGGGCTAACATCGCACAAGTAATTATTGACTGTACACCCACCATGTAAGGATATACATACTTATATGGATTTGTTGGCATCAGTGAAAATGTGTTAAGCTGTAACTGTAGCACATACAAGCGTGCAAAATCTGAAAATTAACTGTTTATTTACATTTAAAGCATGGACATGATACAGTTACACAATGCTGATCCAGCAGCTTACAATTGCAAAATACACATTCTTAATAAGCATCTAACTAGTTACGTATACATTACTTATACCTTAGTTACACAATAAACTGCTATAGTGCATGGACATCATGAACATTATATCGATTACTGACACTCTCTACCAGTTCTTCTATATTGTTTGATTTTGTTGACTCTTCTGTGGATGCTGCTTCATTAGAAATGACTGTACCATTAGCAATGCTACCAAATGTAGCAGTATTGTCAGTTGCTGGCTTGAATTGACCAAGTGTGCCATAGGTTGGATTTTGTATGCCTTCCAATGAAGCATCCTTAAAGTACAATAAGAGAATGTTTAAACACAATGGTCGTCTTTAACCTCTGGTGATAGCAATGTAATAGAAATATGTACTGGCTACTATGCAGGTAAGCACAGACACTGTGCTATTACATTTTAACACTATAAATGGCTAAAAGTGAGTTGCCAACTACTGTCACTAACTAAGACATATACTTACTTGTTCAATGTCACTTGGATATTTTTGTCTTGATCTAATATGATATCTAGTAACAAACAAAATAAACAGTAGCAATAACTCTATATTCATATTAGCCATACCTTGTGTACACCGTTATCACAATAATGATCAATGCTGTGACTGCAATTAGAGCAACCACCAACCCAACTGAAACTCCAACTGCTGTACCTATGTTGTGTATACATCTACTATAATATTTCTTTGAGTTTGATACCTGCTTGAGATTCATCTTGAGTAGTGCGACCAGTGACTGAACGATCGCGTGTCTCACAACGCTGGCCAATGAAACCTCGTGGACAACTATGTTATAAATGACACACTAGTACAGCATGCAAGTTTACACTCACAGGCATGTTAGACCAGTTGGACCAGCTGAACAAGTCCCACCACTTGCACAGTAACTATCACTACACACAACTGTGAAAAGTAATAATATATAATAACATGTTCTGTGGTAACTTTACATACTATCTGCACAAGCAACTCCACCATATGGTTCTGGACATTGACACACTTCTGGCTCAACACAAGTTCCACCATTCACACAAGGATTAGTACATACAGCTTAAGAGTAAAGTACGAAATATAACACAATAGAAAATCATGTGATATTCTTACCAGATTCACAAGACACACCAGTATAGCCAGTAGTACAATTACAAACACCAGTCACTGGACTACAATCAGCTCCATTTAAACAAGTACAAGTTGAGGTACAATCAGGACCATATGTATTGCCAATGCAACCTATAATGTAATTATGAAACAAACATGTTCATAGGGCTACTCATTACCTTCACTGCAATCTTCACCCATAAATCCAGCACCACAGTTACACACAAAACTACCATCAGTGTTACTACATACTCCATTATTACAAGGATTATCGACACATTCATCAATATCTTCATCACAATTCAACCCAGTGTAACCACCACTACAACTACAATTATATCCATTAACTTGATCAGTACAGTCACCATTAACACAAGGGGAGCCTGCACAATCATCAACGTCAGTTTCACAATAGTCACCTGTATATCCATCGACACAACTACATGTGTAGGAGTCAGTACCATCCACACAAGTTGCTCCATTTTGGCACAGGTCATCAACACAATCATCAACTTCATTACATAATCGACCAGTGAAGCCTTCAGGACAGTTACAGGTGAATGACAGGTCACCATTGATGCAAGTAGAACCATTTTGACAAGGGTCTGGATCACAATAGTCAATAGCAGTGTTACAAATGTCACCAGTAAATCCTGCTTCACAGCTGCATGTAAAGCCATTAACTCCATCAGTACAAGTACCACCATTCTCACAAGGATTAGGATTACAATCGTCAATGTTTTGACCACAGGTATCACCATTAAATCCTGTTTCACAGTTACATGTAAAGCCATTAACTCCATCAGTACAACTACCACCATTCTCACAAGGATTAGGATCACAGTCATCAATGTTTTGACCACAGGTATCACCAGTAAATCCTGTTTCACAGTTACATGTAAAGCCATTAACTCCATCAGTACAAGTACCACCATTCTCACAAGGATTAGGACCACAGTCGTCAATGTTTTGACCACAGGTATCACCAGTAAATCCTGTTTCACAGTTACATGTAAAGCCATTAACTCCATCAGTACAAGTACCATCATTCTCACAAGGATTAGGACTACAGTCATCAATGTTTTGACCACAGGTATCACCAATAAATCCTGTTTCACAGTTACATGTAAAGACATTAACTCCATCAGTACAACTACCACCATTCTCACAAGGATTAGGATCACAGTCATCAATGTTTTGACCACAGGTATCACCAGTAAATCCTGTTTCACAGTTACATGTAAAGCCATTAACTCCATCAGTACAAGTACCACCATTCTCACAAGGATTAGGACCACAGTCGTCAATGTTTTGACCACAGGTATCACCAGTAAATCCTGTTTCACAGTTACATGTAAAGCCATTAACTCCATCAGTACAAGTACCATCATTCTCACAAGGATTAGGACTACAGTCATCAATGTTTTGACCACAGGTATCACCAATAAATCCTGTTTCACAGTTACATGTAAAGACATTAACTCCATCAGTACAACTACCACCATTCTCACAAGGATTAGGACTACAGTCATCAATGTTTTGACCACAGGTATCACCAGTAAATCCTGTTTCACAGTTACATGTAAAGACATTAACTCCATCAGTACAACTACCACCATTCTCACAAGGATTAGGACTACAGTCATCAATGTTTTGACCACAGGTATCACCAGTAAATCCTGTTTCACAGTTACATGTAAAGACATTAACTCCATCAGTACAACTACCACCATTCTCACAAGGATTAGGACTACACTCGTCAATGTTTTGACCACAGGTATTACCAGTAAATCCTGTTTCACAGTTACATGTAAAGACATTAACTCCATCAGTACAACTACCACCATTCTCACAAGGATTAGGACTACAGTCATCAATGTTTTGACCACAGGTATCACCAGTAAATCCTGTTTCACAGTTACATGTAAAGACATTAACTCCATCAGTACAACTACCACCATTCTCACAAGGATTAGGACTACAGTCGTCAATGTTTTGACCACAGGTATTACCAGTAAATCCTGTTTCACAGTTACATGTAAAGACATTAACTCCATCAGTACAACTACCACCATTCTCACAAGGATTAGGACTACAGTCATCAATGTTTTGACCACAGGTATCACCAGTAAATCCTGTTTCACAGTTACATGTAAAGCCATTAACTCCATCAGTACAAGTACCACCATTCTCACAAGGATCAGGACTACAGTCGTCAATATTTTGATCACAGGTGTCACCAGTAAATCCTGCTTCACAGCTACAAGTAAATCCATCAGTACAAGTACCATTATTCTCACAAGGATTAGGACTACAGTTATCAATATTTGTTTCACACTGTTCTCCAGTAAAGCCAATCACACACTGACACTGAAATGAATTGATACCATCAACACAACTACCATTATTTTCACAAGATGTTGTAGTGCAGTCATCAATATTAATGTGACACAGATGACCTGTAAATCCTTGTAAACACTGACATGAAAAGTTTGCTACTGCATCAACACAAGTTGCCCCATTACGACAATGGTTGGGATCACAATCATCAATATTTATATCACAGTATTCCCCATTGTAGCCATTGGCACAAGTGCAAGTATAAGAATTGATCCCTGAGTCACTACATGTTGCACCATTCTCACATAAATTGTTCACACAGTCATCAACATCTTCATCACACACAGCTCCAGTAAACCCTTCAACACAATTGCATGTGATACTGTCTCCATTAAGTGTACATGTTCCACCATTGGCACAGCTATCTGCCTCACATCTTGTAGTGACATGGTCACAGTTGATTCCTTCAAAACCATCTGGACAATTACAAGTGTAGGAGTCTCTAGAGTTCACACAAGTTGCACCATTCTGACAAGGTTGTGAGGAGCAGTGGTCAAAGTCATCACAAAGTAGTCCACTGTAATTTGGTGCACAATTACATGTAAATGAACTATCACTGGAAACACAGGTAGCTCCATTATTGCAAGGATTCGTGCTGCACAAATCAGTTGCTATGAAACACAAAGTACCAGTAAAGCTAATAAAACATATTGACCATCATAGACTTACAATAGGTAGAATTTTTAGTGCCATTAAACTTCATTGGTAAACAGCCAAAGTTTCTTCCACGGCAAGTAATGTTCAATCTAACCATCTCACTGTTGAAAAAGTTTACTCCTAGAGCTGGTTCTCTATCAATCTATATTTACAGAGATATTTTGACTGATATTAATTGCATAATGTACCTCTAAAAATGAATCAAGTCCTCTATTACGTAATCTAAACCCTCTATGGTCCACACTTCTCCATCCTGTGGCACGGTTCACTGCTAGAGCACTTACTATACAACCTGGAGGTATAAAATAGTCTGCAGGGCCTTGAACTATTGGCAGGGGGAAGGAAGTAGCCTCAAATGATATTTCATATCCACCATCACCATCTTCTCCAAAGCTTACAGTAGTTACTCCAGTGTCCACAGTCAGTGTTAATCTTGAAAACCGCAAGGAGCATTCTACATATGCAAAGTCAGCAGTAATACACTCATTATCCATATATAGCAGACAATTTCCATATGTGATCAGAACATGCCAAATATGAGCATTCCACAAAACCTAACAAATTCTTTGTTACACTATCATCATTCACAAATAAAGATGGCAGAAATAATAGATTACAATACTATACAACTATAGGGTAAAAGTGAACCATACCATTGTAATAATCATCACATCTTTGTAGGTCATGTCTGTAGCTTAGTCTGAATTCACATTTGCAATAAGAGCATCTATCCTCAGGACAGTAAGCTCTGATACTAGAACAATATTCTACACTGCTTAATGGAGTGTTGACTCTATCACCGTCATCCATTCGATTAATAGAAAAAGATGAACAGGCTCTGTTGCTATTCCCATATCTATTATTGTTATCATCATCATCGTTGTCATTATCATCATCATCATCGTCGTCATCATCATCACCGTCATTATCATCATCATCATCATCATCATCATCATCATCATCATCACCATGGCGCCGGCGACGTCTCCTGTCATCATCATCATCATCATCATCGTCATCATCATCATCATCGTCGTCATCGTCGTCGTCGTCATCGTCATCATCATCGTCGTCGTCGTCATCATTGTCATCATCATCATCATCATCATTGTCACTATCACCATCGTTGTTGTCATTGCCATTGTTACTGTTATCATCATCATCATCATCACAATGGTCTTCAATGTCTCCAACATACATTTCACAAGATTGTCCAGCAAAATCTTCTATACAGTGGCATGAATGTGTTCCAATGCCATTCACACAAGAACCATTGTTTTGGCATGGATTACTGGCACAGTAGTCAGTGGACTGGCATGATGCACCAAGAAACCCATCAACACAACTACAGGTATAAGTGTTTCCATTTGCAGTGCAAGATCCAGAATTATCACATGGATTAGGATTACATGGATCTACAAAGTAGACAAACTTATAGACATGCACTATGACCACCATACTAACATACCTGATTGTGAAGAACTAAATGTTTGAGATCCACTACCAAATTTGAACATAAGTAAGCCGGTTATACTTGGACAGGAAATGCTCAACCTCACGAACTGAGCTCTAAAGAACTCAGCACCAGCAGAAGGTAACTCAGTAACCTAACAGTGTACAAGTATACAATAGTGTTTTACTTACTATGTGTCTAACTCACCTCCAAATAAACATGAGAGTTACGTTCTGCCAATGAAAATCCAGTAAAGCTTTGTACTGCCCATCCAGTGTAAGTATTGAATTCTACTGATGATACAGTACACCCAGTTGGTAGGGGAGTACTGGCTGTGCCCTGCACTATTGGTAGTGCACTTGATGATGCTACAAACTCTAACACATGACTGACACCATCCACACCAGTGGCAATACTGACAACACTAACACTGACATCAGCATTTAAACCAAGTCTTGAAAATCGAAATTGTGGAACTATAATATGAGGAATAAAGATAGCATGTTTCATATAGCAGTGTACTACTACAGTGAAACTTCTATAATCCAACGACCAATGCTCATTGGCATAAGAAAATTGTGTCAGGTTAGCAAGGATGTTGAGGTAGTATTACATAGAAATAGAAAAAAAGTATTTTTGGTGTATGAAACAATCAAAATTGGAGAACTAATATCCAATATCCACCAGTATACCAGTGGTTGCCAAAGCCAATTGTCATGTACCGGCCACTTAGAACACATGATCTGGATACAAAAGTGAGTAGTTAGGGTTAGAAGGTATAAAGTTCCCTTCCTGCCAAAAGTAGGCCGACCCAGGCTTGCCTCAAACTCATCAAAATCAGTATACTTAACAACAGGCAACCTCAGTTATGCATAGTGTTAAGTGTTAGGGTCAGGTTCAGCCAGCTAGATTTTTTTCTTCACTCACGGGACCAGTGTAGCTAACTACCTTTAAAGATCAGAATTGGGCATTGTTTGGTTTTAAAAGCCACCTGGCTATAGATGGATATAGGGTCAGCTTTTCAAAATACATATATCATAGGGTATGAAGTCACACACTTTTTGTACTGCCATTTGTTACAATGCTGTGCGAGTAGTGATGTCATTCAAACTTGAATACACATGATCTATGCCTCCAGTGGTGCAAACAATCTGTTGGTAAGAATTGCTGTTCTGGGCCCAATTTGGATTGCATGCAACATATAGAAATGGGAACCATATAAGGTGGTGCACAACTTGCAATCCTTTGATCTATAAAGCACAGAGGTTTGGTGTTGAGTTTTGTCATCTAAGGATAGCTCTCACAATACAATTATATTGACTAGCATGTGATGGAAACCTGGGCCCAGGGATCAGTGTTGGGCAAGTTACTTTGTAAAAGTAACTAGTTACATTGTAAAAGTAACTAGTTACATATTACATATTACTTGCAGCTGAACTATTTAGTTACAGTTACATATTACCCATAAAATAAAGTAACTGTAATAATATTACATATTATATTACTTTGTGTCCATAGCCTTAAGCTGTCACGTGTGAAACTACCACCTTATCACGTGACACGATTGCGTTGTTGGACAATGTGCAAGTCTTGATATAAGTAAGTAGCTGGTGAATAAGCCTCACTTAGTAGGCTTCATTACTTCGTTGTAGCTAGGCATTACTCAGTGGGTTACTAACGAGATTAGTAACTTCGTTACTTTTAGTAATAATATTATGTAATATTAGATTCGTTACAGTAACTATATTACTTAGGTAACGCGTTTCATTTGCAAGTAAAGTAACTTGAGTTATATTACCTGTTTTTATAGCGTATTTCGCTATATTACCTTGTTACCACAAAAGTAATAATATTACGTAACGCGTTACATAAGTAGCGCGTTACTCCCAACACTGCCAGGGATATATAGTTAAACTCAAGCTTGTTGCAGTTAGCCAGGCAGGTCAGATTTGCTGTCCAATGCAATCCAAATAGTACCCAGATATACAACCTGCAAATGGATCGAGTCATACATCTACACTATATCAGGACAGATTGTGACTCGCACTATATATAATGTAGCTTATTATTGAAGCTTCATACTAAAGTAGTAAGGAAGAGTGTCAACAGGAGTAGCTATATACATTCCAGACCAAGTAAGGTGGAATATCAACACCTTGCTTTATTCTATATTTCCCACGTAGCTATCATCAGTTCCCACTGGTCAAAGTTTGATCAAAAGACAAGTGTTTGCATCGGCTACATTGGTAGTTTGACATGCACTGTAACATGAACTCTTGCTAAAGTCAATTGGTCTGATTAACTTGCTAGATTCAATTAATACTTTATGCAATAAGGAGCATGCATGCTGGGCCATAGATGGAAAGTCTTCTTAGAAAGGGGAGGGGGGATGGAACCATCATGAATGATGAAAATGTGTACAACAAAACAACAACAACAACAAATGTAAGCATGTGAGTCCTCAGACAACATGCGACCACAAATACGATCGCGAGTCACGAGTGGGCATGGCAAGGAAAGAAAAAAAACTGAACAAAATAAAATTATAATACATTGACATTTGTATAGCTACTACAAGCACTTATGGTGCACATACTACACTTTGTAAGCTTACTCAGTTGTTAACACGTGTAGGTAGTGATAGGTTTTGTATAGGGATGCACACATGATTGTCATTGTTAAGATTGTTAGCGGTAGCGTTTTTGTTGAGTCACAGTTTCACAGACCGCTCTGGCTGTATTGCATATAATAGTAGTAGCTAGCTACACAATTTTTACATCTACTAAATTGTGAAAAATCACATGCACTGATTACTTGAACTAGCTTTAAGAAACATCGAACAAAAAAATAATGCTGAGGATGCAATTCAACCATTCACTTTCAAGTGTGCCAAACTGAAGTGAGAAACATACACACGTAGCTATCAGCAAAGTAAACTGCACTTGGTACATTTATAGCTATAGTTTACCGTTGTAATAATCGATGCATCTTTGACTGTCTAACGAAAACGTCCTCCGAAAGTCACATTTACACTGTGAACCATCAAGGTAGCCGTGTATTGCCGTACAGTACGCGGCACTGGTCATCGATGATTGTATTTCATCTCCAGACTCGGAACGAGTGATGGTGAACGATGATTGACAACTGCATAACAAAACCCCCTCCAGCAAAATCACCAGTACAGACCACTTCACGGTCGCCATCCTTTCCCTAATGAAAGTTTACCACACACGTGACTGGTTGAAGGGGGTGGGGCTGTAAGGCTTAGAAATCTACATTTTTAGTGCATGCATCACAACTGGTTCAAGGTTAGGGCATTCAAGATCAGTAGATTTAAGGGCAGTTGAATCATAGTAACTCATATTTTGAAATAGCCTTAACTGGCTATCATGCCAGTTCACCCTCTAGTCTAAGCATAGATTCCCTCTATAATCTATGGTCTAAGGCTATATCTATGATCTTTCACATGCACAGTTGGTGACTCGTTGCGAGTAACTTCACAATATAATGAATGTTCAGCGGCTTCTAAGTTCAGATATCATGTACATGCATTGGTATAGCGGGGGCGGATCCAGGAGCTGGCAAAGGGAGGGGCACAAACAGGCTAAGTGAATGTTACTAGTGGTGTACCTCAAACATATGTCAGACCAATTTTGGAGTACGCAGCTTTTGTTGGTGGGGTCTATTCTACGGAACGGAACGGAATGATGAGCTAATCTACGGAACGGAACGCTTTCCCAAATTGAAGCCTGCAGCTTACCATTGCTGAAACTGGCCTTACAAGTTATCAACGGACTTCTAGTTGGTGATCAAACATACCTCCAAGAAAGATAGAGATGATTAAAGGATTGATTGTGGGTTCGTGTTAGTCGTTATTAGTCTAGCAACGAATTTGTAATTGTGGTATTAGCTGTCTCAATGACTGTTCTCCTCCATAATATACCAAGCTGCGCTCTTTAATTCATTTATTGATGACTGAGGCGAGTTTGTTGCAGTGGCTCAGATGCCCAGTTAATTGTTTCTGCTGGTATTGACAAGCTATTCAGAAGGCTAATCAATTTCATCAGTTTCAGAGCACAGTCACAATAAACTGGCTACATCTTCCAGAAACCAGAAAGGCACTGGTGACAGGAAAAGGTTAGTTGATCACAGCTTGATTCAGTCTAACTTCAGCATAATAGCTACGTGGCTGAGTGAGTGAAGTATCACTTTCAGAGTTTCAGACCACATGTGAAGATTAGTTATGAGATTGGATTCATCAAATTTTAGTTGCAATGGACTATGATGGTGATGTTTTTGCTTGTACTCTTTTATACACAATACAGATGACTGTGTTGCCTTGCAACAAGATCTGGACTTGCTAGTCCAATGGTCTCACACTTGGATGATGTCAGTCAATCCTCAAAAATGTGAGTTTTTAAGAGTGACAAATGAGAAGTCCCATCGTACATACTTTCTACATTGAGAACACACTAATCAAGGAAGTTTTGTCTGCTACCTATCTAAGGGTTTTGATAGCAAGCTGACTTTGAATATCATATTCAGAAGAGCCAACCAAATCAACACCTTCTATATATACAGAATTTTTATATCACTGCATTCCCAAGTTGTGTAAGTGCAATTGTTACAGAAGCATGGTTAGACCTATTGTGGAATATGCATCACCTGTTCGGGATCCCCACAAAAACAAAGCTGAAGCCATCCAGAAGAGAGCTACCAGACTCTGTCTAAATGATTTTTTCGAGATACTCCAGTGTTCTAATATGCTGATCTACCTACACTACAACAGGGAAGAGTTAGAGCTAAACTCACAATGATGTACAAGATTATTAATGACCACATTAATATCACTAAAGATTTCCTTATCCATTGTGACCCTCGGTTAAAGGAATGGATATTTTCAACTAATGACAAACAGAACATTGATTCATATAATTTTTTTTCCCTTCAGTAATTAAGCTTTGGAACCCACTCCCCCTTATGTAATTAATTCTCCCTCCTTCATTCAGTTTTGTAATAACTTAAGTACATGTGAATTATAATCTTGTGTGACTTATGCACAGTAAACAAATAAATCCAGTTTTATTGACGAGCTGAATTTTTCTCTAAGTAAAATGAAATCTTGCTGCATCTTTAATTGCAAAAATTCTAGCCTCACATACAAGTAGCTATGTACTAAATATAATTAATATGTATGTGCTATCATAAAGTATGTACTAATTACAAATACACTTGAAGTTGGTGTTTCTGACATATTATAGCTAAAACCAAGGACCTTTTAGACAGCACTGTCAAAGATGATTCATTAACTATCCAAAACCATACTGACTGTGTCATAATAATCCACTCTATCTTCTCTCGAATGGGAGTGTAACAAATCAAATATTATATCAATTTCATCATGTTGTGTGCAACGTAGCTACATAATTTTTTAATTTGTGTACATATTTTCGAGTGATTCCCAGTCCAGCTGGTCCAATGGGTTCATAAATTCATGTATTTGTCCTGCTCTGTATGCATGTTAGCTTCTTTGTACATGTGCAGAGAAGTATGTGAAATGTTACGCTACAGAAATCCCTGTGGTGGCTATCAACATAGTATACATACATGGGAGTCTTAGGAGATCTGGTTGGTCTCAAGTACTGATTAAAGGCTATATATAGCAGTTGAAAACAGAAACTTTTCAACTCACTACTGGCTTTAGTCCACTGCAGTAGTTAATGGATTCAGGCATGCCACTTTATTGATGCTCACATAATATAGCCTCCTTATGGCACACGGCCCAGTCTGTCAGTATCGTTTCTCCACACACTGCATGAAATTCCTTAACTTTTTGACTGAGTTAATTCCACTGACTCTTTCTTGTCTCCTTGCTTTCTATGTAGTGTACCTCCAGTGTACAGATGCATAATTGAAACACCGGCCCAGGCCCCAGAGTGTATAAGTAAGCATAAACAACTCACATACTATTAGCCTTGATGAAACAAGTAATGAATTAAATACCCTTCGTGATAAATTCATCACTGAGACAGTTATGCACTTGTCAATTTCATGCCCCACCCCCACCCCCGGGCGTCCCCACACCCCAGGTGGGGATTTGACATTGCTTCTTGTCCCCACCCCTGGGGCAATTGACAGTTGTCCAATTCACTGACCGATTTTTGGTAGTTGCATTTCTAAACAATAAAATCACACTTGCTATAATTTTACTATAGCTACAGGGCAGGTTTATTACTAGTTGCATGCATGAAATATGCATTAAAGTCATCCTTGAGGTGTTGTCAAATCCCCTACTATGGGGGTGGGGACATAGTGGGGATTTGACAACCGATTTTGCCCCAGTAATGGGGAGTTTGACATCACGATTTGTCAAATCCCCTGTATTCCCCCACTTTCCCCGGGGGTGGGGCATGAAATTGACAAGTGCATTAATCCCACAATAAGTACTTCATTACTAATGACAACCAACAAGAACCCACAATCAGTCCTTTAATTGTTTCTATCTTTCTTGAGAGCATGTTTAATCACCCTCTGAAGGTCCGTCGATAACATGTAAGAGCAGTTTCAGCAACGGGCTTCCATTTGAGAAAGCGTTCCGTTCCGTAGTTTAGTCCATCATTCCGACCCCACCGCTTTTGTTTGGTCCCCCTATACCAACATTAACATTAACATTAAGAATCTGTTCAAAGGAGAGCTGCTAGATATGTAATGTCCGATTTTAACAGATACAGCAGTGTTAGTGAAATGTTATCAACTTTACAGTGGGACAGCTTGAAGAAGAGACGAGATATTCAGTCTCTATGTGTTCTTTATAAAATCTTAAATGGTTTAATAGATGTTTCACTCCCAGAATGCATGATTAAAAACTCTCTTATCACTAGAGGTCACAACAAAAGATTTGTTACAATATCTTCAACAGTTAATAGCTATAAGTACAGCTTTTTTCCATGAGTAGCTAGTCCCTCAGTGGAATGCTTTACCAAGTGTCACTGTCAATGCACCAACTCTACAACAATTCTCTACACTTGTACACCAGTGATCTCTTCAATTACTTAATAACTTATCCTTAATTACTTTACTTACTTAATTACTTTACTTACTTAATTACTTACTTACATTCTAATTTAATTTGTAACTAATCATTGTAGCTACTATGCATGCTCATGCATATGAGTCTTACAATTATAAAATATAATATAATAAAAAAGGGACAGTGTTGGGTCCCTTATTGCTTCTGGTCTATATCAATGATTTACCAGAGTGTATATCATCATCCTGTGGTCTTTTCACAGACGACTGTGTGTTATATAGACCAATAACCAATCAAATCGATCAAGAAACTCTTCAGCAAGACTTATATAATTTACAGCTTTGGGCAAATAAGTGGTTAATGATGTTAAATGTGAATAAATGTGAAGTTCTACACATTTCACTGAAGCAGATCATCAAGAAGTTGTACTTTTTATATGATGAACCACTAAAGTGTGTAAATGAAGCTAGATATTTGGGAGTAATGATTGACTCCAAGCTTACTTTCAACACACGTGTAAATTTAGTATGTAAGAAAGCAAACAATACCTTGTCCTTCCTGAGAAGAAATCTGTCTTCATGCCAGCGTGAAGTGAAAGCTGAAGCTTACTTGATGTATGTGCGTCCCATACTGGAGTATGCTACTTGTGTCTGGGCCCCCCACACCCAATGTAATATTGACAAGCTAGAAGCTGTTCAAAGGCACGCAGCCAGATTTGTTATTGGAGATTTTCGCTCCACCAGCAGTGTAACACAAATGCTAACTACCTTGAAATGGAACAGTTTAAATTATTGTCGAAACATGTTAAGACTCCAAGTGATGTACAAAATTATTCATCATATTGTGGACCTTACTCTACCAGAATGTATCACTTTTAATAGAGGAATTACCCGGGGTCATGAGTACAAACTTACCCTCCCATTCACTAGAATTGACATATAAATTCAGCTTCTTTCCTTCCACTGCTATACTATGGAACAACTTGCAACCAGAGACTGTTGAAGCTTCATCTATCACTGTGTTTAACAACCTTCTTATAAATGAACTGTAAAATTGTAATTAGTTAGCTGTAGCTATATATTTTGATTTGTATATTGCATTTATACTCGCTGTGCGACTCTAGGTCTTGCAATTATTATAATATAAAAAAAAGCTAGTTGGTAAGTGGTTGGGGAAAGCAGATTCTCTTGTTAGCTACTGCATTTTTGAAGCAGCAAATAATTACCTCTTATTAGTGTCTCACTGTTGATTTTTGCCCTTTGTAGATAGTTGTGAAGTATTAAAAAGCTATTTAAAAGGTTCTGTAACACGATAATTATTTTAGAGGCGCTTAGTACGCATGAAGGTGCTAATTATTAATTAGCAAAGCCCACCAGGGGCAACACATCAATGTGCATTACAAATCACAAATTGTTTAGCTTATCTATAGTGATTATGTTCTTAAAAGTGTCAAGGTTAATTGTGCCAATGTTATCAATTTTCAAGTTACTCCAATCAATAACTAATTGTTCTTGGCAGAAAAGCTGTGCAAATTTGAGGGGATTATTGGCACAAGTATATGATACAGGGGTTGGCTGAGGTAATCAATGATTTGGTAGCTGGTTGACAATTTCACAGTTAGTTTGACTTTGGTTCAGGTGAATTTTTATTAAGTACTATTAAAATATACACATTTTCATGAGTTTCATAAACTGACCTTGGCCTTAGTATTTACCAGAAGTATGGCTGGCTCCTCCACAAGGTCAGTGGGGGGGGGGGGGGGCTGAGAGGGAGCATTTGCCCAAAATTCCCCATCCTGGATCTGCCATTGCATAGATAATATAAACCTTATCTATGTAATGCTGTTAGTCTTGCACCCACCCACCCATTTTTCTTTTTGTGTGGAGTTTTCTCTGCTCCCACACAAAAAGAACAAAAAGCGGTGGGCACAAGACTATAGTACATGCAGATAATACAGCAGAATAAATCAGTTAAAGAGGGTTGTGCAGCAACATGGCAAGTTTGTCTGCTCAACCAAATGAATTTATTATTACAGCAACTGTGCTGTATTTGATACTTAGGTACATATAGTTGCTGCCATTAGTATATGCCAGACAGTTAAGCCATACAATTAACAATGGACACAATATGTATACATACCCTATATAGTATGTACAAGTTGAGCTGGATCCTGAAAACAGATAAAAATAAAAAGTGGATTTTTTCTCAAGAGAGTTAACATTTCAGCCAACCAGATGATTAGTGGTGACAGCAAAGGTGTTAACAACAGACATGTATGGCTACATTACAAGTTTGGGAAAGAGCTGTAATGGACACTGTACTTTGTTAGCTCTCCCATAGGAACTGTATGGCGAAAATTTTGATTGGCCATAAATATTGTTTTAGACATGTTTGAACGAAAAGATTTTGAAATATTTTTAGTGGGTCAAGCAGTACTACAAATGAGCCAAATTTCAAGATCATGTGTAATTGCATCATCCAGGAGTTATTAAATGTTTTTAATCTGTTTACATTTACTAGACAGTGTAGTTGGATGGAGGAAACTGTTTCAGAATACTCTGAGCATTTTTCTACATGTCATAAGAAATGCTCCAGCATAGTTAATGCTACAGAATACCATGCTTCAATTATTAGATTAGTTTAATTGCATGCAACACAACTTACTCTGGAGATACTTTGAGCGGTCAGGCCATCCATGGACTGCAACAGAGGTCATAGTCATGCACACTACTTTTTATTTATCTGATGTGATGTTTATAATTATCTCTTTCATGTGATTCTCAACTGCATGTGCTAAACATGTCAAGCTAGGTAGTCTGGGAAAATACTGAAAATTTTGAAAATATATGCTTTGAAATGGCATGTGGAGCAGGCTATTTTTTTGATTGTAACTGCTCAGATATGCATGATCAATTAGCAAATGTAATGCCATGCAGTTGACTCACTGGAACTTTTGAAAAGAAGTAATGTAACAACAATTAACATAAATGTAAATAATCAAGCAGTGTAATGAGAACAGTGGCTAATATTATGATGATTGCTCTATTAGAGTATCTTGATCTTTTACAAATTCAAGTCACAAAAAATAGAATCTATGGCTGCAGTACTATGCAAGGTTGGAACCTATGGTGACATAGTGCCTTGCATGGTGCTGGACCACTTTTCAGCTACTGGGGTACAGTAATGCTTTAATGTTTGAGTAGAAAATCTGGGGTGCCAAAACTCAGGCCTGCTCAGCCTGTTGTTGAGAATTTTTACCGAGGCAGCTACATTGGTTGCCTCAATGGTAGCTACACCACTTGAGTTCCTGCCAAAGAAGAGAACATATATATATATATATAAATCCTATCAAAGCACCATACAGCATTTCAAGTGTTGTAGCAGCAGTACTGTAGCTGAAGCTATTAAGGACACCCCAGATAGGTATACTCTATAGAAAGCATCAAATGGTCCCCTACTTATATTACTGCCTATACTTTGAGGCTATGTAAATTCAACATGATATAAGAGTTCATAATATAAAAAGAGAGAACTTTTGACAATGATTATATATAAATTAGCTTGTTTATTAAATTCATTAGTTATCCATTAATATCCTCCACCTTCAAAACCTCTTTCTGAATAATATTGTTGTCCTCCTATGTGTACACACATAAAAGCAATGATGACAATATAATGAAATATTTTTAAATCCAGCCACTTTGGTACAATTAATGTAAAATCTGGACACATACATCATGTCAGTGTTAAGGATCAATACTGTGCAATACTGTAAATCTATAGCTAATTCATGCAGCAAACAATTATATGTATATATAAGAAAAAAGTAGGGAAACAATTACTAGTGGACATTTATTCCATATTTCAGTCTATAGACGGATTGCCTTTTTAGGGCATGTCCTTGTGTAATGCGAGCAAACATGTGTTTCCGTGTTATGAATGTTGGTCAAGAAGTCAACGAAAACCCATTGTTAAAAATAGCTTAGCAAACGGTATGGATTCTTTAAAGATACAAAATGTTTTAAAACCACTCAGTCTATCATCCTGACTAGTAGCGAAGTCTTAAGAATATTTTCAGTGAGTTTTATCGCTTTCCCAAAACCTGAGATTGAGAGGAAATCACCTTCTCCTTATGTGCTGGATATGTTTCGGCTCGAACCTAATACTATAACATACTTTCTGTTCTAAAAGCTGTCTACTACTAATGTGCTAAAATTAACCAAATGTTTGTTTTCCCCATTGGCTGTAATACATTTTTGACTTAGCAAACTTGGAAAGTATGCAGTAAGGTTACGGTAAAACAACCATGCTTTAAAAAGGCAACCAGTCTATACCCATGACTGCATATCTGCAGGTGTAGGCATGCAACCTCCCTGGTTTCCCTACTTTTTAATGATCCTCAGTTTTCCTTATACTTGTTTGTTTACTTTTTGTAACACAAATATATATGATCGGTTAACCTGTGCATACCACATCAAAATGAAAAGAAAAAATGGCACCAGAGTTAATGTTTTTGTCTGAACACATATATGCCCCAGCTATCAATTACTGACTTAAAAGTTAAAAGTGAAGTAACCATTATGCTTCACTTTCAGCTATGTTTAGGGTGTTACAAATATAGAACAATAGGAAATGCTCCTCTGCAATCAACTTACAGTGGAACCTCTCTATTGTGGACATTTTGGAATCCAGAATTTTTGGCCATCTTTTGCTCTAGAGGTTTTCCTCTTTCAGAGGTAAAACTAGACCAGACCAGACCAGTTAATTGGGACCAAAATTTTTGTCCTTATTATGGAGGTTTTTTTCTATTGTGTCCTTAACTTGGGGAGTTTGATAAGAGAGGTTCCACTGTAATTAATCCAGTCACCATGAAAAACAATCCATTTACAAATGTACAGCAGGGAAGCTATCACATACCGAGTACTGCGAGTTGACTGTCAGCAAAAAGAAATGGGACACAAAGGAGAACAAAGGTAAGTCCATGATGCGTGCATTGTACATTCTCAAAAGGCACCACGGTTGGGCTGAAGTGGCATCAAACAGTGAAATAATCAAGCCTGTAGCCTTAACTGTTATTGAGTTATGCCTTCCTGAAGACATTAGTAAGTCAGTCAGCCAGCCAGCAGAAAATAAAAAGTTTGCCTTTAAAGCAGTGGATATTGTGCCGGCACCGGTTTTGAACATGAAATGACTATTTTACCGGTTCGCCTTGAACTCACCATAAACTTACCTTCATACAGACATTGAAAGACATCACTATATGCTTAACAGGCAAACTGGTTAGGGTCATGTTCAGCCTTTGTTTCCTCTTCACTATTGTTACTTCAATATATATATATATATAGAGAGAGAGAGAGACAGACAGAGACAGAGAGAGAGAGACAGAGAGAGAGAGAGAGAGAGAGTTCACTTCAGTTACACTTTTTATAAGGTAGAAACTAAGAATGGATGGTAGCTGGCAGCGCCATGGTAAGTGGTTAGGATACTGGTTTATTGCTTGGAAACCCCAGGTTTTATCCCTTGTTGCTATATTTTTTCTCTCATTTTCTTTGGTTTTTTGTCCAGATTCTTTTATTCACATGGATTGTCAGCAAAACATAACCTGCCAAAATTTAAAATTTTGTAACAACTTATTGGAAGCAGTTTAAAGGTACTTTTGGGCTTGGCTATACTTCACGGTCCCTAATATGTACAGTATTACCATACTGTATGATATATATATATATATAAAGAACCTTGTATGGGAAGATCAATTAGAAACTCACGAAGTAGTCTTATCATTGGTAGAATAGGTATTGCGCCTGCTTTAGACTAGGATAAGCGATAGTCTGTCTTTTTAAGGACTAAAAGTTTTCGATTGCAGTATTTAATGAGCTTATTTCTGTGATATTCCTAGGATTTGCCTGTTTATGTGAACAAAATGTAGTAAGAATGTTTACTGCTGCTGACCACAAGCAAACATCATCATAATTAAATCCAATGGTTCTACTCTTACTGGTTGGGTTCACTGGTCACCAGCGCAGTACAGGCTATCAGGATTGGTTGATTGTTTGTACTGGCCAGAAAGGGTGATAGTAATCACTCAAAGCAGGCTATTAGCCTGCAAATAGGCCTGGCAGTTCTATAACTACCTGTGGGTCTAACAAAGTGTTCTATAACTGCAACAATTGCATTCTGTATGGCTTTTATAGAACCTTTTTTTTGCTTTGATCCTCTCACGAAAGGTTCTTTACATACTAGTGAAAGCACCGCTGCAAGTGCAATATGGGAAAATAGCATGAAGGTATGGACGAAAAGACTAACACAGCACGAGGCAAAGCAAAGCCGAGTGCTGTATTTGGCTTGAGACCATGCCAGAGTGCTATTTTTCCCATATTGCATGAATGTGGCAGTGCTTTAACTAGTTTAAAAAGCTTTCTGGTTGGAGTGTTCATTTTGTAGACTCAAACTGCATTGGTTTTTCAGTATCAGACAATCAGTAAGTGCTACAAGTTTGGTCATAAAACAAACAGATATCATTTTAGCTACTTCTGGTGATTTAAAATGTTACACAGATGATCAATTGTGTTGTATTTTCTGTATGCAGTGCTGTATATTTCTTTCAGTAATAACACTCTTATTTGTTTGATCTTCACCCACAGGGGCGGATCCAGGGCGGGAGGCTTTGGGGGCTGAAGCCCCCCCCCCCCCCTTCATATTTAGGCTTTACTTGATCAATATGCTGAGTATTATAATGAAATTTTGTCTTAGCATAATTATATAATCACTAATAATACAAATACTCATAAAACCACCTTATAAACATCTTTCCAAGGTATTATCAGTGGATTTATGCCAAAGTTTATGCAACAAGGACTCGGATCAGCATTGGAGGTGTACAAGATCGAGATACTCTAATAGAGCAGTCAGCTAACTACTCTAATAGAACATTCACTGGAAACATGTAGTTAGTTCTGTTATGGAATTTTTCCAAATCTATCTGCACCTATGCATACAATGAAGTGCATTGGTATGTTTAAAGCGCTTCATTCATCTACTTGTGCAGTTTATATGTATGGCAATACTGAATTCAGGTACACAATTTCCATTGAAAATGCTCTCAGATTCAATCTTGTATTGTTCAAGTTTCAAAATTTTCCACTTTCAACATTATTATTCTAACATGCACCTATTCAGTGTTGTGCAATTGTGAGAGGGGTGCATCATGTACTTGGTTGTCTGTAACCTACCCAAACTTTTCCATTAGCAAAATGCTTCAGAGAGCCATACCTACAATCTAAAGGCAGTATATAAAATATCTACAGGCAGAAAATATTATGAATTTTATGTGGAAATGTCTCCAAATTGCAGTATTTTAGCATCTATTTTTCAAAACTTTTCCTGAGGGGGCATGCCCCCAGACCCCCCTAGTTCCAGCATGCTTTGCATGCTGGGAAGTGTGCTTCACACATTTCTACCCAAGAGATTAGTACCTTGAGTTAGCCCCCCCCCCCCCCTTTTATAAATCCTAGATCCGCCCCTGACCCATGCAAGTGCTTTAACAGGTAGTTATAGAACTGCCAGGCCTATGTGCAGGCTAATAGCCTGCTTTGAGTGATTACTATCACCAATTCTGGCCAGTACAACCAATCAACCAAGCCAAATAGTGTGTGCTGCGCTGGCTAACCAGTCAACCCAACTAGTAAGAGCAGAACCACTGGATTTAGTTTATAGGCATACTTGAAAATTTTGATGATGGTTGCTTGTGGTCAGAAGCACTAATTATGTTTGTTCACATAAACGGACAAGTCCTAGGAATATCACAGACACGTGTTTATTAAGTACCACAATTGAAAACTTTTAGTTGTTGAGAAGATGGACTAGATCCATCCTCTCATTCATCCTTGTCTAATGCAGGTACAGCACAGGCAAAACACAGACGCAATGCTTTCTACCAATGGTAACACTACTCTATGAATTTCTAATTTTTTCATGTGTCTTGTGTCTACCTCAAGTTCATGGTTCTCTATGCCAGTTAAAGCACTGCTTAGGCTCATGCTATACTCCAAATATAGCACTCAAACAGTGGTCTCAAGATGAAATATAGCACTTGTGCTATATTTGTCTCTCACCCACTCCTTTACATGCTATATAATTAACATACACCACTCATGGCAATGCTTTAATTCTTACATAAGAACCTTGCATGGGAGGATCAAAGCAAAAAATGGTTCTATAAAAGCCATACAGAACGCAACTGTTCTATATTGGGAAGTTATCAAACACTTTGATAGTCATTCTGGCCGTACAACCAATCAACCAAGCCAGTGTAGGCTAATAGCCTGACTACACTGGCTGATCAGTCAACCCAACCAGTAAGAGCGGAACCACTCAATTTAATTTATAGATGTACGTACTTGAGATTCGATGATGGTTGCTTGTGGTCAGCAGCAGCAAACTTTCTTACTATGTTTTGTTCACATAAACAGAGGAATATCATGGAAATATGTTTATTAAGTACCACAATCAATAACTTTTAGTCATTGAGAAGATGGGCTAGACTAATTCTCTCACTTATCCTAGTCTAAAGCAGATGCAACAGAGGCACAATGCCTATTCTACTGATGTACTCCATGAGTTTCTAATTGTTTTGTGTGTCTTGTGTGTACCACAAGTTGACGGTTGTCTATACCAGTTAAAGCACTGCCTAAGCTCATGCTATACATCAAATATAGCATTCAAAGAGTGGTCTCAAGACCAAATATATTTGTCTCTCACCCACCCTTTTTCATGCTATATTTGATGTATAGCACTTGAAACAGTGAGTTAACTCTTACAAATATATGATGTCTACTATATACACTGAAGAAGGATGCACACATGCATGTATAGTACATTGGTAATTACATTGTTGTAACTGTGTAGAACTTATAACATTACCATCCTGTATAGCTTCAATAGTTATGTATCCTCCCTTGTTGCTACTACTGGAAAAAAAACAATAGTAGTAGTTCAACTACATGTTGCATAGCAATATAATGCTGACCTCTTTTTAATGACAAGAGTGCTAACCAAGATGACCACAACAATGACTATCAGACACCCACCACAAGAAGCACCAATGATGACACCTAAAGGTATATGTGTCCCTTTGTCTCCATCTCCCGTACTGCAAGAATGATTTAATAATGGATTGTATGGAGGAATATCAGCAAATGGTCCTGCAAGAGGATTTTTTAACAGCTTAGACAGCAGGTATATAGAAGCAGAACATACAGCCAAAACTTATTACCTTTGTTGCTTAAAGTTTGAGTGCCATTGAATTTAAACAGCAGTTTACCATTAGTACCAAACACTGAACAAGATATATCCACTTGAAATAGCTCTCCTTGTAGTGACACAGTTTGGTGGAGCTGTATGTAAATATGTGACCACTTGCACTCTACAATAGCAATACTTAATGCACTACGCCTATATACGTACCTTAAGATATAGTCTGCCATTGTTTGATGTAAAATTTAACTCCAGCGGAACATGTCGTGGCATGCAATCATGTATTATTTCAACATAATTAACTGTACAACCACTGTCAGCAGTTAGAGGACCATGTGTTGTTGAGTAGAGTGGAAGTTCAACATTTGTCACTGTTGAGTTCAGACTACACACCATGTCTTTTCCACATACTGGATACACTGTACTGATGGTATTGTTAGTCCCTATCCGATGTAACTTATATTGTACTGTGAATATTAAGAGTGAATCATATGTGTTAAATGTAGCTACTTTACACATAATACAAAGTCGTGCATTAATACATAAATATTGCTGGATCAATTTCATCCAAATTAGAATAGGATAAAGAAGTGTTTATAAAGGAATTGAGATGTATGCTTCTGTTTGAATGACATTGGGAGAACCTAGTATCAGGGAAGGATGGCGGCAGCAAGTAGTGGCATAGAACAATCAACAAGTTGCAAATACAAAAATTAATGTGTACCACTCTTGTACTCTAAAGCATACAGGAGGCATTTCATAATGACTGTACAGCAGATGGTATAATTAGAGCAGTAGGAAAGCTTAGTACAATGATTACTGCAGGAATACAGTGGAGGTATACAGTAAAAGGGTTGCTTTATGAAAACTAAACAGAAAAGGTATTACAATTATTTATCAGTCAGTAGGCATGGTTCCATGTAGGTTTGAAAGGTGCAACCTCAATTACAGAGTATATAATACATATATTAAAAGTCTACTGAAATGGAAAATTCACATGCCATTTTACTGAATAAAAAGTATCATGCAATGCACAAAAAACCTTCTTTAATATTTATTTATTTATTTATTTGTTAGCAAACCCTTAGGGGTAACAGGCTAATGTACAAGCACAGTAATAATCATTAAGTAAATATAAGTACGACCTAAATGTTTCTATGTAATAATTCAATTATGTTGCCATGCTAAGATATTAAGCCACAAAGTCTGGTTATGTCACACTGTGACATAAGACAAAGAACCAGAAGTACTGTTATTAACATTAGAAAGTCAAGTATGTAAACAGTTAAAGTCTATGTGCAGGTGGCAATACCAAGCTCTCCTTTTCAACTTCATAGTATTCCAAGATTTACTTGAACGTTCTGCTGGAAAACAATAGCTGAGTTGTTCTGTAGTTGCCTGTAGCTATATAGCTCAGCCTGTAGTTCTTCGCACTATCAAAGCTCACACATCATTATGTTTCTCTGCAGTGGTTTGTTTACAAAGCTGGGTTAGCAGTATCATGAAACAAACAATGGTATCACTAGCTGTTACACTTTCTTGAGTCACTTCTCCACCTGGTAAGGATAATATCTCATGCATACTAGCCAGTGGCACCATTGCGACTGTTTTTCCTCACGTTTCTCTACCTGTATTGGACCCTTAACCATATTTAAAAACATTCAAGAAATAAACTTACACTTACTTTGACTAATGTACTGTTGATTTACAGCCTCTTTAACATGCACTCTTGAGTGTTCTTCAGTACAAGACCAGCGTAAATTCACTAACTATATCTCCTGTAGGCTTGTAACTGGCTGCAGCACAAATTCTTACTGTGTTTCAAGTTGTTATGGTAGACACTAAATCGAATCTAGCTGTACATGGACACTTCTGTTGCTTTATGGTACCTCACGTGTACTAAAGTTTCTTTTGTCTGATACATTATAACATGGACAGTTAATACTTATATAATGAATTAGGGACTTAATATATATATTTACAGGTATAGACAACCTCTCCTGTTTCTCTACTTTTTAGCTATTCCCCTGTTTCACTACTTTTTATTCTTTGATCACTAATCCATTCATAATATTTCCTTCTACTTGTTTGTTTACTTTTTTATAACATACTGAACCAGTGCACCGCAACAAAAGAATCATATGCCATAAAATAAATTTTGCGTCTAAACACACACTCCAACAATCAATTACTGAAAGTTTATCAGATAGATAGTTAGTCAGTCAGCATTAAATAGAAAATTTCATGTTGGAAGGGTTTAGGGTTGCTCTGAAGACATTTATGGCCTAACCAATCAGTATTGGGCCAGTACTTTTAAAAAGTATATTACTTATTACTCGTTACTACCACTGTGATGAAACACGTTACAGTTATGTATTATCTCAGTTTAAGGTTACGGTATAGTCACGGGCAATCATTCAATTTTGAATGCCTATCGATACTTTTTGAGAAACCCATAAAACCAGTCTAGCAGTGTGAAAAGTTTTAAATGAAGGTGAAGCTCTTCATATTTAATGTTTTTATGTAGCTACAGTGTAGTTTGAGGCAGGTGGAACACTACAATTTGTTGTAGTAACACAAGTAAGCCAGCCCGTACATCGCTCAGCTCCAGCTGTCACTACCATGTTTTTCCGCCGCCAAATACAGCAAAAACTGTAGGCTCTATTGGCTTTTCTGGGGCATAGTGATACTGTATATTAAATTTGTTAGGTCCTGTGGAAGCGTTTTTGGCATGTTTCTCCCCAGTGACTCGGATACAAGCCTTCAAAGAGCTTGTTTCTCCCGAAAAAAAACTACTAAAAGTTCAATAAAACGTCTATACTACCAGTAACTTAAAAAATCGCTTCCACAGGACCTAGATATTTTAGTTGTTTAGCCACTTGTGTTGAAATTATAAGGATTCAGTAATCTGTTAGTCTGGTTTTTGGCGGCGCATTTTTATAAAACATCGCTCTATTGGGAACCACACACCCAAGAACAGTCGTTGTTCTACAGTAAAAACAAACAAGCACAATTAGTTGTATTGCTAACACAACACAGTTGTTGAAATTATTTGCTTGGTTTAAAGCAGGTTTTGTAATTTGTTCCGCCCACGCATTTAAAACTATTCCGTAACCTTAAAAATAACTAGTAATATATTACATATTACACAATGTTTACTAAGGTGCTTCATTAGGTAATGATATTACAGTAACGTGCTAGTTAATTAACGTGCTAGTTAAGTAACGTTAGTACTTTGTTAGGTAATAACATTACAGTAACACACTAGTTAAGTAATGCGTTAGTACTTTGTTAGGTAATAATATTACAGTAACAAGTATAATGCGCTACTTTAGTAACGCATTCCTTATGTAAAATAACTATCCGTTAGATACTACTAGCTTAAGAAATGTAGCACACTATATTACTTCGTTACTGCATTAAGTAATATTATGTAATGCATTACAAAAGTAACGCATTACGCCCAACACTGAACCAATACTGCCGAGCCGTATGATAATTACTCCAAGGTAAAACCACAAAAATGTGACATTTCTGTTTGATCAGTTTTTTTTGTTTTTGTTTTTTCAAAAAAAAAGATGTTTTTGTTCAAATATTCTTCTAATATCCTTCTTTCATAACTGTATGTTTGAAGTTGAGATGGTAAAGTCATGGCTATACATACATAATTGATGTTTGCATGCTACAAGGGGTATAACTATATAAACACACTACTACTACTACCCCAATACAAACTTTTAAATTAAATAATAGTAGCTATGGAATCTCATCAGAATGTGGTCAAGTTGTAATACACACTGGAGGCATAATATACAGGTATCATCAGGAGATTAAACTGAAGTATATTCTACATTGCTGAAGGCACACCAATATCCACATTGCTATGTACATTGATGTAGTTGTGACAACAACATGATTTTTGGTACAAATACCATCAAAAGTCCATAATAGAGATTTTATGAATTCTTGATATCATATGTGAAAGTGTGTTGACAAACTTGGTAAGTTTGGTCAGGAAAAACTTTGACAAAATTGTGAAACTTAATAATACATAGGCCTCAATTATTTAATTATTACTTATTCACCAAATTCCCCAAAATAATTCCTCCACCAAACTTTTCTGTTAGTACTGTATAGTGGAAAATTTTGGTGGGAGAAACTTTTGGCAAATTTGGCAGGTATACATGGAATTGCCAAAATTTTACTCGCCATTTTTCAGTGAGTGAATAATTATTGTTTCAGCACTGAGTGGTTAGTCTTCCACAAGTATCCCATTGAATACAGTATGGTTTTAGACTAGGAAATAGCTCAAGCAGATGGGCAATTCAGCTGCCCACGTACACACACATTCCAGTCTTGATAACTGGCTTAGCGAGCTCAGTAGTGCATGTTGTTATTGTTATAGCTAGCTAGCTATTTACATAAGAAGAGTGCATTGATTCAAATGAGAGGCCTTGAACTGTAGTACTTCCTCTGTAGACATCGCAGAACTAGTGGACATTTAATCCCTAATTCAGTCTAACCATATTATACCTATATAGGGATTAAATATCCACTAGTATATCTGCAGGTGTAGGCGACCTCCTTTGTCTCCCAACCTTTTTTTCTATGATCCCTAATCAAGCTTAAAATTCCTAATTTTTCCTTATGCTTGTACTCTAATAGAACACACATTTTTGAGGACTTCTGATAGAACATACATAGAATGTTCTAGAATTTCCATAGGTAGATTATGAAATTGTAAATGTTTACTAATAAGCAGTTTTGCATTTTAACAGATTTTGCTTGTTAACATGGTGACTCATGGCTGGGATGCAGTTGAAAATTCCAAGCAGTACTCTGTTGTCTGTTATTAGTTTTTTAGATGTGTTTACAGAGTTATCCTTGAGGTATCAGCTTGTGCTCTTGAATACAACAGCGCTACACTTGTTGGCCAAGTTGGATGCACACAGTTGTGTCTGGGATGATCTTTGTGGTTAAATACGAAAATATACTACTGGATGATAGATTATTTCGATTATTTATTAATCTCCTGTTCTTGGCTAAAAATAGACGTTCTTCCGCACAGGAGCATAAACATCTTAACATGTACAATACATACATCTACAAATCCAGACACATGGTAGTGGGCGGTCAAAAAGCTGGAATGCCACACTACGAGTATATTTACAGGAAGAAAGAAAACACGATTTTCATCCATACATATATATTTGATACGAATTTAAAATTCCATCAACACGCTTCTGAAGTAGCTATGAAAGTAAACAGGGTATTGGCTTGTATGAACATCAATTTGAATGAATTTGTACTGTCACGATTGTACAAATCAATGGTTCGACCAATATTAGAATACGGAAATGTAATTTGGGGACCCCACTATGTATTAGATCAACGGGTGTGCAACGGTGTGCTACAAAACTAGTACCATCTTTAAGAGACAAGTCTTACATAGATCGACTGACATCAATGAATTTACCATCTCGCACAGACGTGGTAACTTAATATTTCTTTTCAAGATGTTGAATGGTTACTTCAATTTGGATCACTCCAACCTTTTCACTCTTTCTCGCAATAAACAAACTAGAGGTCATGCATATAAATTACTTAAGCCCCCAGCCCACCATTCATGTCAGGTCAACTATTTTGGTACTAGAGTAATTAATGACTGGAACAATCTTACAAGTGATATTGTTGGAAATTCTTCATTAAATAATTTTAAATCAGTTATAGATAATTACTTTTATGACTTTAGATTTATGTTAATGTAAGATTTATGTTAATGTAATAATTATCTAATCCAAAACAGCCAAGCTGTAAAAAAAACAGTGCGGCCCTCAAAAAGGCTATGGTGAAAAAAGATGTGAAATCCAAGGTGGCGGCCAAGAAATGGCTGTGATGGTAGGTTAATGGTAAAAATTTTAATAACGACAATTCAGGTGAATTTTGGTGCCGCTTGGTCAATTGGCACAAAATTCACCTGAATTGTCATTATTAAAATTTTTACCATTAACCTACCATCACAGTCATTTCTTGGCCGCCACCTTGGATTTCACATCTTTTTTCACGATAGCCTTTTTGAGGGCCGCACTGTTTTTTTACAGCTTGGCTGTTTTGGATCAGATTTCATTTCATTTTGTATTTGTATACCCCAAAGCCGGCTTGGGACTTTTCTAACCTATCTTTTTTTCTTTTCCACAGGAAGAAGAAAAGATGAAGTGGATGTACTTTAAATATTTTTATCAGAAAATGTACAAATTATATATATATATATAATACATTATATTGATTACAGAAATCTCCATGGTGGTATTGATTACAGAAATCTTCATGGTGGTTTCTTTGTAACTGAATACTCTACAAGGTGACTTCTTCTAGATGCTCTCTCTACAGGGTGAATTGTTTGTAGCTGAATTCTGTACAGGTGATTTGTTTGCAGCTGAGCTCTTTACAGAATGGTTTCTTTGTAGCTGAACTCTCTACAAGGTAACTTCTTCTAACTAATCTTTCTACAGGGCAATTTGTTTGTGGCTGAATTTTCTACAGGGTGATTTCTTTGCAGCTGAACTCTAGACATGGTGGTTTCTTTGTAGCTGAACTCTCTACAAGGTAATTTCTTCTATAGCTGATCTCTCTACAGGGAGATTTGTTTGTAGCTGAACTATCTACAAGGTAATTTCTTCTAGCTGATCTCTGATTTGTTTGTAGCTGAATTCTGTACAGGTGGTTTGTTAGCAGCTGAACTCTTTACAGAATGGTTTCTTTGTAGCTGAATTCTCTACAAGGTAACTTTTCTAGCTGATGTCTCTACAAGGTCACTAGTTTGTAGCTGAACTCTCTACATGGTTGTTTCTTTGTAACTGAACTTTCTACAAGGTGACTTCTTCTAGCTGATCTCTCTACAGGGAGATTTGTTTGTAGCTGAACTCTCTACAGGTGATTTGTTTGAAGTTGAACTCTCTAAATGATGGTTTCTTTGTAGCTGAACTCTCTACAAGGTAACTTCTTCTAGCTGATCTCTCTACAGGGTGACTTGTTTGTAGCTGAACTATCTACAAGATAACTTCTTCTAGCTGATCTCTCTACAGGGTGATTTGTTTGTAGCTGAAATCTGTATAGGTGATTTGTTTGCAGCTGAGCTTTTTACAGAATGGTTTCTTTGTAGCTGAACTCTCTACAAGGTAACTTCTTCTAGCTGATGTCTCTACTAGGTCACGAGTTTGTAGCTGAACTCTCAACATGGTGGTTTTTTTGCAACTGAACTCTCTACAAAGTGAAATTATTCTAGCTGATCTTTCTACAAATTGATTTGTTTGTATCTGAACTCTCTACAAGGAAACTTCTTCTAGCTGATCTCACTACAGGGAGATTTGTTTATAGCTGAACTCTCTACAGGTGATTTTTTCACAGCTGAACTCTCTACATGATGGTTTCTTTGTAGCTGAACTTTCTACAAGGTAACTTCTTCTAGCTGATCTCTCTACAGGGCGATTTGTTTGTAGCTGAACTCTCTACATGATGGTTTCTTTGTAGCTGAACTCTCTACAAGGTAACTTCTTCTATTGATCTCTCTACAGGGCGATTTGTTTGTAGCTGAACTCTCTACATGGTGGTTTCTTTGTAGCTGAACTCTACAAGGTGATTTCTTCTAGCTGAACTATCTCTTTCCATAGTTGCATGAACTCCCCACAAGGTAACTTCTTCTAGCTGATCTCTCTACAAGGTGACTTGTTTGTAGCTGATCTCTATACAGGTTACTTGTTTCTAGCTGATCTCTTGAATTCTCTTCAGGGTGACTGCTCTATTAGGATGACTGCTCTATTAGAGTATCTCGATCTCGCACTTGCTGCACCAAGTTGGATTTCGTGTTATAACTCCGTGGCTTTAAGTCTGATTCTTCTACACCATTGAAGAGCTTTTCAAAGATGATTATTCCATCTGTACAGTGATTTTCAAAGCATTACCCCAAGCGGTCTATCTGGTAGGCGTGGCAAGCAGTCGTTTTTTAATAGCTAATCTCGATTGCATAATTGTTACACACTGTTGGCTTTTTCGTTGTATCTTCCTGGTTTTTAAGCTCGATTTCTTTCAAACCACAAAAGGTTTGAGGTTCAATAGTTAACCTATTTACCCACCGATTTTCAGCTTCTGCCCATACGCGATTTACGCTGTAGGCGTGACAACATATTGGTATTATTTTTCGTGAATAATCGCTCATATCTCTTTGCCTGTTTATGGTATTCCAGCCAAAGTTGGTACCGAGATGCGCCTTTATACCCCCCCTTCTGTGTGCAAAATTTCAAGGCAATCCGATATGGCGTTCACGTTTTATAGCAGTTTTTGTAAGTGTGTGAAAAGAGGAAGAAAAATAAGAAGAAAAAAACAAACAAACGAAGAAACTAAGCCAATTTTTGAAGTCGCATATCTTGGGAACGCGTGAAGCGATTGCGCTCAAATTTGGAATGTGGAGTGCTGAAGTTGGAGGGAGTGCCCACAGCAAAAATCATATTGTTTCATCAAAGCAGCACAGAGCTACGGAGGTGCGAAAATTGCGTTTTCTTTCTTCCTGTCAATATACTCACGGGTGTTGCGCGCCGGCTTCTTGGGCCGTACGACACACTACCATGTGTCTTAATATTCATAGTTAATTTTTGTTTATTGCATCTAATTTATGTATGTATATGTATGTAATTGAATGGGTGTACAGGCTTCTAAGCCTCAACCCAAATCACATTATTATCACAATCATACCTGTGTGTTCTCTTCGCAGATTGGAATCATTTTTGTACTGCAAACATTGTCCACTTTCAACACCCCCACATACCAAATTTGGCTTAATTTCTTCATTTTCTCTTCATTTATGGGGCGGCTTGTAATAGATTATTCTTTTTCACGCACTTTACAAAACCATAATAAAATGCAAATGTGCAGCTCTTTGGTGCTTTGATGCACTTTAAGAACATATTGTGGCAGTCACATACCAAGTTTGGTGCAAATCTGATAAATAGTCATAGAGCTCTACGGACGGATGATTATTTGCACTAAACAGGCCGACTTGTTGTCATACGGTAAACCGCTCATGATTCAAAATCTTCATAGGTTAATCATCATAGCTAAAACCTTTTGTGGTTAAAAAGAAATCGCATTGACAGCTATAGAGTTACATGACAAAACCTAAACATTTGTGAACTGAGGAGTTGAAATACTCTAATAGAACAGTCACTGCAGGTTAAAAAAAGTGCATGAAAAATGTTGAAAAAAACTTTCCAGCGTTTGAACCAGGGACCTCATCCATACTGAACACCCAAATTCTTAACTACTAAGCACTGCTATCACGGTTGTTCACCTCACTTAATTTAATGAAAATTCTAGCTAAAATCTACTTAATAGTAGAAGTTTACAATTTCAAAGATCTACCAATGGAAAATCTAGATTGCTCTAGAACATTCTATGTGTGTTCTATTAGAAATCCTTGAAAAAATGTGTGTTCTATTAGAGTTTTATAAAGTAATCAAATAACTCCGCAGTACAATACTTCTGTAGTATTCCATCAAATCAAAGCCAATATTATAGCCATTTTGGTACTTATCAGTGGGGTAGTACACTACAGTTAAGACTCACTCGCACCAATCATCATCATCATAATAAGTGCTATGCTAACAAAACTTGTGACAACAGGCCGGAAATTTGTATTCTAGTATAAAGGTACAGGGTTTACTATGTTACAAGCAACTTACCACGTTTTGTATGAAAAATCAAGGATAATAGAACAGTTATTGCAAAATAAAAACCCAAAGTACAATCATGTATACAGTGGAACCTCAGTTATCTGGACCCCACTTATCCGGATTCTCAGTTAACTGAACTATGGAAATGACTGCTCTATTAGAGTAGTGACTGTTCTATTAGGGTAGTTGAAAATACTGATATCTTTTAAAATTTTTCTTTATGCTACTTTAAGGTTATTTATACACAGCTTCAGAGATACGGACTTCTCAGACTTATAGACCACCCCTGGTCCCAAGGGGTTCGGATAAAAGGAATATACTTTGTTATAAAACACTATTGCAAATAAATAACAATGCAAGCACAAAAGTCATAGCCATGAACAAGCAAGCACAAATTAAAAAGCAATATATCGGTATTAGAAAATTGGCCAGTTATTGCATAGTTGGGTCCTTCGGCTTTGGTATCAGACCAATAGATATGTTTCTGTATTGGTAGAGCACTAGTTTGACTTATATCATCATCATCGTAACTGTAGAATAGAAGAACAATGATGTGTGCAAAAACAGGCTTCAAAGCTAGTTTATGGCTGGCTTTTGAGTATGTAAAATACAAAAAGAAGTGAAAATCATACAAAAACAGCCAAGCTGTATAAAAAGGGTGTGGCATTCAAAAGCCTGGGTGAAAAAGTTGTGAAATCAAAGGTGGTGGCCATGAAATGGCTGCAATGACGTTAATGATAATACATTTTAATAATGGCTTCAAAAACAGCCAAAAAGTCATTATTAAAATGTATAATCATTAACATCATTGCAGCCATTTCATGGCCACCACCTTTAATTTCACAACAATTTTCACCCAGACTTTTGAAGGCCACACCCTTTTATACAGCTTGGCTGTTTTCGCATGGATTAAATAAATAATAAGCTTACTGGCAATCATTCGTAGCTTTTCCAGTGCGTACGTGGCTTGAAATTTAAGAGGTAGTATACGTTTCATGAAAATTAATAAACACCACCCTGAGAAAATAGGGTCTGGCCACACAAGATTCTGGCTCGTGCTTAGTCCGATGGTGCCTGCCCCTTCACATAGAGTAAGGGTCTGGTCACTCTAGCATTCAAAATTTGTAGCATGTTACAAAAAACAGGCAACACCAATCAGATTGTGTTGTTGTAAATTTTACCACCTAAAGTAGACTTCCCATCTGGCTGGTGTGTGACATGTACAGATAACCACTGGGCAAATGAATACACAACACTTCAATACATTGATGATATTCTTTTACCTTATGTTAAACAGAAGAGGAAAGAATTGGGATGTTCCAATGACCAACCACGCCTTGTAATTTTTGACAGATTTAAAGCTCAATGTACAGCTACTGTGCTTGGTGTACTGGAAGAAAATAATGTCCTTGTAGCCTTGGTCCCAGCAAACTGCACAGACAGGCTCCAGCCATTAGATGTCAGCGTCAACAAATCAGTCAAGGAATTCTTACATGGACGATTCCATGAATGGTATGCTAGTGAGGTGTCCAAGCAGTTACAAAGTAGTAAAGAAGTGAAGCTAGTTGATCTTCATTTAAGCCGAGTCAAACCATTGGCAGCCACATGGCTGATACAACTAATGGATTACTTAAAAATGAATCCAGAGATTGCAGTCAATGGATTTTGCCGAGCTGGACTATTGTAACTAAATATTATGCATACAGCCCTATTGTGTTGTACTATTTAATAATTCTTATCATAAAGTTGTATAAAATAAGACTACTTTAGTGGTTATAGCTAAATTGAAGTGTGTTGTTATTTCCACTGTATTTACTACCTTAAACATTACAGAAATTTCATAACTTCTTGCAACAGTGGGGCAAAAACATAGAGTGTGGTATGGGGTTTCTTAGCCACAAGTCTGGCCTACAGTTGTAATTGCTTACTGTTAACACACCATATATGTACTGCAGAACAGCATTCTGTGATAAATTAAGTAAGTCATGTGCTGCTTCACATTTTTCAATTTATGCTGCTGTGTTACAAAAAGTAATGAAACTTCTGTAGCTATATCTGTTAGAATTCAAAAATTAACTCAATATGAGCAATTCAATACATAAATTAATAGGACTATAGGTAATAAAAGTATAGTACCATCCATGACTAAAATTACACATGCATGCACAGGATAGTTGTCTACCCAGAGTGATATTATATAGTTATACAACAGCCACGAGTGCTCTGCCTGATATAAAGGCAAGTGCGTTTATACCGGCAGAGCACGAGTGCACGTTGTATAACTGTTATGTACCACTCACCTAATAGGTGGGGAGAGTATCACAACACAGTTGTAACACTTATAAAGGCCAGGTTTCTAACATCGATTGTGGGTAACCAAGCCGGACGTTGCGATGACGTTCCCTCTGCGGTACTGCAGCCACCTGAGATATTGAAAGCTAGTACGCTATGGGTTATATCACTAACCTGCATTCGCTGTTCGACTCTCATCATGTAGTGCTCAGCATGCCAGCGTGATCACTCAATTGCCATCAGATAGACTAAACGCCAGACTAATCGCCATAGTGATTCTCTCGAGCGAAAAAAGCAGCTAAATAGACGGTTTAAGTAAACAAAACCTAACTACTAAACGATACTAGTCTAATTCTTACTATTCACACTGGCTAAACTCGAATCTGATGGCATGACAAAACTGGTTACCACAATCGAACGTAAAGGTGTGTATTATTTAGAATACATTAGTTTTATTGAGCCATTGTCGAAGTGGACTACAGTTTAATCTGGGCTAAGATGGCACCAGACTAGTAAGGTGTATAAGTACGTTTATATATATGTAGACTAGAGTTGTGGCCTCCACGTTGGCTTTTTCGATCGCCATTGGCTGCTTGTAAACATTATACGTGTTGGTGGCGTTATGGCCCACAATCGATCTTTACATGTCAGACTATAAAAGAATTCTAGTGATCTGTGAAGTGTCTTTCCACCTATTAGGTGAGGTGTCGTAATGGTCTTGGCCACCGGCACTTGTGCTATGCTGCACAAAACCGCAGCCAGTGCAATATCTGTATATTGCACTGCAGTCAGTGCATTATAACTTATAATGCGGTCTATAGAACCGCAACCAGTGCGTTATAAGTTATAATGCACTCGCTGTGGTCTGCAGCAGTGCAATATACAAATTATGGCACTGGCGGTGCCTTTGAACTGCCCACGCAGAGTGGTACATATATGCATATTTCTCTTCAATATATATGGTGCAAAAAATTTACCAAGATTTGATAAAAATTTAAAACTTTTGATGAATTTAATACTGATTGTCAAAAATTCCATATATCAATTGCATTGATTGCATGATACAGTAAAATGTAATTACAACAAGTTCTAAATGATAACATATTAATCATTCATGAATATAAGTTATCGCAGGCTTCACACACTTATTGTGATGGAAGTTAATCATTACTTTTTGCTCAAAGCAAGAGCACATGTGAGGCCTCATCTGGTCTTCTTTAAAGATGATCGCACCAGGGTTTTCCTTCAACAAAATTGCAACACACACAGCTACTGCAAAAAACACCACAATTGTTGGAATTTGTGGCTTGTTTCTGCATGGGGACCATCTCGACGACAGGGGGTCACAAAATAAGAACAAATTAGTAATAACTTCCCTGACCACATTGTCTACTTCATCGTACAAAGAGTCATAGGCTTTAACAACATCACTAGAGCAACTTCTCTTGTGAGCTACAACCCAGTGACATCCATGGCTATGAATAATCTGTATACCTTCAGGAAATTTATTCTGCAATGGTCGGTACTGAAACAAAGTGGACTGTAATCCGCCAACACAGGTAAATTGTTGTTTTAATAGAGCCTGAGCATAATTAATATGCTTATCTGTAAGTGAGATTCCAGTCATCAGCAAAACTTTCTTGTCTGTCATGAGCAGTGTGTTCTTATTGGCAGAAACCCAAACATGTTCATTGTCAGCATCGTGGGTAGCAGCTACGGGCCCTGCAACCACAATTGGCTCGCGTGTTGACTCTATGCTTGGTCTTGAGCCAGCTTCTCCGTGGTTTTCATTTGGCGCTTGCCGAAAACTAACTGGCGAAAGAGACGGAACTTTACGCAGCAGCTGTTTTAATTTATCCACCGACTTCCTCTTCCCCTAAACATCAACTTGTAGGGTATTTCAAGACCGCCCTGAGGCAGGTCAACGGAGTACTGACGTACGCCAGCGATTGTGCATCCAATATTCCCTCCAATTCTTAAAAACAAGTGGCAAGGCATGGAAATCTCCTTAGGAAGATGGCCAACAGTACCTATTCCAGTCTTGACCACTTTAACAGCATATAAATCATGAACATTCCCGATCTCGCAAATACATTGTAGTTCTTCACCTAACACGCTACTCCAAATCTCTTTATATACGTGGCATCCACGTACAACTGACTCCAATAGAAACATATCGGCTGTCACTAAAATGCGGACTGGACTGGACCAGCGGACTGGACTGGCGACCAAGTCCACTGATCTGCGGACTGATCATCAGGATGACTTGATGGCTCAGAAGACTTCTCGGCTGGTTCACACGCCTGGCACACCTATAGCTAGTATAGGAGTCGGCCATTCAGTCTGCCCATACTAATCGAGAGTATGCTTTAGCGAGATGCCTACACATCTATAGTCTTGTGGGCTACATGAATCAATTGCATGGTTTGTCATCGTGACATGTTATTTAGGCTAGCTGAAGTCTTCAAGACCCATCGGGGAAGTAAAAACCATGCATAGATACTAAAGAATCCGAACTGCATGATACGATGTTGTAGCCAGCTGCAATGCTACTCACTACGCCGGTAGCTGGCTTGCTAGCTTCAGTGGCCACCGCTTCAGTCACCTATACAACCATGCAATGGTTGTGGACTTGTGCCCAAGTGTACAGTAGCTACGTACTTCACAAGGGTAGCTACTTTCAACTATGCAATAGAAAGTTTTGAAACTCTTTCTGAATGAAACCACATACATTAGAGCCTATAGCTATATGGTCATGTAGGCTCTAATATCTATGATGGAACATGTTAGCTACGTATATGTCAGTCTTATAGCTAGCTGGTTGTTTATGTGTACTTTTTGTCATATAACTATACATGCAATTATTATAATATAATACTGTATTTCCTTATTTGTTTAACTTGAAAAACGACAATCTTACAATGTATAAGGGAGAGTATACTATCACAAGTCAAATAACATGGCATCCACTAGAGACGGGCGCAGCTACAACAGAGGAAGTTGTCAGATATGACTTCATTTACACATTCAGTGTGTTACCAGCATTGGCATTGTGTACACTTGACCTGTAAGTGGTTTACACATGTACAAATTAAGAATGTGATATTACATTTGACCTACCAAATTATCATACAAATCGGCAGACCCACACATCACACACAGGTCAGAAAGATCCACTAAAAAAACAAATATATTTGTGACTGGGCCTGCAAAAATAGGGCATGTGGGCACATGAATTTTTCCTACGTTTTCAAACCTCCAACACTCTTCATTCCACCATTCTATGGCAATGCAATTTTCAGCTCTTAGTAAGCATTTAATTGGCTTTATGATACAAGTTGCAGAATGAAAATATTCTGTTCCAGTACTGCAATCAGTGCACCACTAACTCACTTCTTCTCTTTGTGCCTAAAGCATGATACAAGAACACTTTCCCAGAGCAGGGTTCAGTGGTGGGTTTCTGGAGTTTCGACAGAAACCCCCTTTTAAATTTAGCTCATACAGTGTAAGTCTAAATACATAAACATTGTTGCATTGACAATTTGTAATATCAAACAACTATAGTAGCATGCATGCAGCTGCACTTAACTAACACCATTTATAGCTATTAAACCCTCAGCAACACTTCATTTTTCATCTCCCACTGCATTAAAAACGATCGAGATACTCTAATAGAGCAGTCAAGTAACTACTCTAATAGAGCAATCAAAGCTACAGCTTAGTCACCATTTTTGCCCTATAGTTAGCTATAGTATTTACAGTTTAAAGCATTGGATTTCTTGTAGCTAATTGCTAACTAAAAGTATCCAATCTCAGAGTTTCTAAAATCTCAAAATTTTCTGGAGAAATGTCATCAGATATTCAGCTACACCAACTTTCAGAAACCCCCTTTTAAAAATCCTAGATCCGCCACTGGGGTTTCACTGGTGGTAGCTACGGTCGATTCCAAATATTTTCATCTTGCGCTGTAAGAATGTTGTAGGCTGCTTCCCACGTTAATTCCTCTGCTTGGTTCAGTATGATAGGATGAGCTGTTAAGGACATTCTCGCCTAGCTAGCTGCAGCTGCTATCCATAGTAACGAAATTAGGTATCATGCATCGTAATTTCTCCGTGTTTCGGCCTTCCCCAACAATGTAAGGAGAAACTTCTAATTACAGGCTTCACAGGTTAGCCTGCCTAAATGTTAATTAAGAAATCGATAGCCAAGCATTAAGGCGATATATCAGTCGTGCTGTGGTTATATAGTCCGCAAATTAGTCACAAGCTTCTAAAATGCGGACTGGACTCCACGGAGTGCGCTGGAGTATTGGTCCACTTCCAGTCCAGTCCGCAAATTAGTGACTACCAATGTATCCATCACGGGCAGCTGCACACGTGTTGCCACGGTTTTCGAAATATCCGGAAAAGTGCAATTTTCGTAAATTTATGTTTTTGTAAATTTCCCGTTATACGGTAATATCATATCAGTATACTACGTATGTAGTTAGTCTCGCATGCCAGACGGTTTGTGTGGGGGCGGCAAATAAACCGTCTGGTCACTTTCCGTGAACTCACTGGAATGCAATTAGATTACATCACGGTATTGTTTTGCGCCAAGGATGATGTAATAATCGTTCCAATCACTTCTGTGAGCAGACTAAGACGATAATTGTACTGGTATTGTCCTGGTGACGTATTCGAAACATTGCTGAACGTCTTCCTCTACAATTCCGCCGTTTCACAAATCCGTAGTGAACCATAATCGTTCTTATACCAACGCTTTTAAGAGCCCTGTACTAGAGAAACAAAGATCCTAAACCCACGGCGTTGTTAAACTTTCGAAAAAGTAATCTGTGTAGCCGAGATTCAGTTCTTTATTACACTAAGAATTTGAATTATTAGTGTTTGTTTCGGCACAGAGTCCGCGAAGCGATCTGATTGGCTCTGCCAACATTCCGGCAGTGGTCCCGGAATGTGTGCAACAGTGACCAGACGGTTTATTTGCCGCCCCCACACAAACCGTCTGGCACGCGAGACTAGTATGTAGTATAATTATATTATCTATGATGTACATGTGGTCCCTCATTGGAGGAGGCCCACGTACCACAATTTGGAGGAGTTAAACATTATATCTAATGTACCTCTAGTTACATAATCTTGGCACTTGTTGGTCTCAGTAGAAAAAGTAAGGCCGCTTTTGCACCGACAGTCGGGGCTACTTTCAAAGGAAGTGTTTTCACTAAATTCACTGCAACTAGTAGTACTGGAAGGCCATTGGAAAGTATCTCCTTGATCTCCCCTCGTTACTGTAAAGTCTGAACTTGCTATGATTATTAACGAAGAAAACAACAAAACCCTCGACAAACCGTCACCCATTGTGCACGTGACTTACGGTTGGTTAAATCTGACGGCGTGCGTATTATTCAACAAAAAAAAGCATATGATACTCTTACATACAATCCACAGCACACACAGTACACACAATTAAAGGCAAAGCTAAACAAACACTAGTAAGTTACTCAAGGCGGAACAGAATTATTGTAGCTAGTCCATGTTTCTAGCTAGCTGCAGACACACGCATAATGACGCATTGGACGTGAGTCGGCACTCTTTGGCTTGTAATCTCACGCCTAACCCTCTGTTTCTCACTCTTTCAGCTTATTTCTCACGCCTGATCTGCTTCATCATTAGTGTAGTAACGTGAAAATGAACAGACTTTATTACTTAATGAGTGTTGATGTAATTGTATGGTTGTATGACGTCATTAAGTAGCTACACTATTTATACTTGTAAGATTGTGTTGTAAGTCAGTTGCTATATGTGTTGAGTTATTAAAAGTATATAGCTATTAAGCGTGCGTGTCTAGAACTAGCTTTAGGCTCCGGCTAGAAGATACAATAATTGGCGACGAGGATTAAACTTTATGAACAATACTGAAGATTCTCAACACACTGAAGTCAATAAGATGGCAACTCATGGGACTCTGACAGCTTTTGACTCTTCCACTACAAACTGGAGATCTTATGTTGACCAGTTGAACTATTACTTTGTGGCTAATGAGATTGAAAGTGATGCTAAACAGTGTGCTATACTGTTATCAGCTTGTGGACAGTCTACATTTGCTACAATTTGCAGTTTGGTAGGTGAGGACACATTGAAAGGCATCAAGTATGCTGACCTGATCAAGGTGTTATCAGAGCATTATGACCCCACACCTTCTTCAATTGTACAAAGGTACAAGTTTTACAATCGTATGAAAGCAGAGGGAGAAACCGTGGCTAACTATGTAGCTTCTCTACGGGCCATTGCAAAGTATTGCGATTATGGAGACACCCTCAACATGATGCTCAGAGACCGGTTGGTATGTGGAATCAACCACCAAGTTGTACAAAGAAGACTTCTTGCTGAAAAGAATTTGACTTTTGACAAAGCTCTCGAGATATCCCTAGCAGTTGAAGCAGCTGACAAGGACATGAAACAAATACAGAAGCCTCCAGTAGTCCACTATCAATCCCATGGAAAGGGTCCCAAGCCCCCTAGAAAGGATGTACAGCCTCGCAACTCACGTCAACCTACTACTTGCCACAGATGCCTAGGGGAACATGCTCCTCAAACTTGCCCATTTAAGCAAGCAGAATGCCACAAATGCAAGAAAGTAGGACACATTGCAAAAGCATGTAAAACAAAAGCACGACAAGAGAAATTACCCAAACAGCCAAAGGCCACAAATTATGTTGATGACGTGCAGGAGATCACTGGGCAAACCACACCACTGTATAACTCTTATGACCTGTTCACTCTGTCAAGCAGTGGTCAAGAACCTATCCTGGTATCAGTGACACTAAACCAGACACCAGTCCAGATGGAGCTAGACACAGGAGCCTCCTTGTCCCTGCTGAATAAACAAACATTTGATGTCATTGCCAACAAGAGCCATACAACATTGAAAACAACAGATGTCCAGTTGAAGACATACACAGGAGAAACTGTTGAAGTCCTGGGAGCTGTTGAACTCATAGTCACTTATGGTGAGCAAACAAAACAATTAGTGGTATATGTTGTTGCTGGGAATGGTCCCAACCTTATGGGTAGAGACTGGTTGTGTAGTCTCAAAGTCTCTATTGGGGAAGTCCACAAGGTGCAGGGGCGTAGGGAGGGGGGGTTCCGGGGGGTTCAGGAACCCCCCTGTAAAATTTAGACTTCTGCAAGCAGGATCCTAACACACCATTTAGTGTGACAGGACAAAATGAGTGAGTTGATAAAACTTACATTCATCTCTCAGGGAAGGATTTACAGAGGTAACATGAGCCCTCTTCAAAACTTGTTTAAAAGATCGATATACTCTAATAGAGCAGTCAGGTATATACTCTAATAGAGCAGTCAGGTATACTCTAATAGAACATGCATGTAAATATCCATGTCCATATGAAGTTTTTCAGACATTCCAACATTAAATGCAAAACTTAGCATGGCCTTATACTGCTATAGCTTTGGTGTGCAGTGTTTAAAGATATAGAGCTCCAGTAATTTATCACTTTTGTTATGCAAAATTAATTCATGCTATGCATATTTGTATAGTTAGCTATATTGTTTTGATTGTCATTTGTATTAGTGGATTCATGGCTCCTATACCACAGTGAGATATAACCATCACTTACAGATTACTATATGTGTCTCTATGTGTTATGCTGTCTGTTTCCACTAGGTGACTTTATCTAGTACTACCTTCATCCCTGGGGCACTTAATGCATCATAATTAATGTACTTTTTGCATATATAAAATATAGTAATTTGCTGAGTTTTGATTTATTAAAATATTAAAAGTCTCTCAGCGGCTGGGGGCACAGCCCCCAGACCCCTGCTTCTAGTAACTCAATGCTGGTGCTGGAACCCCCCTTCAAAAAATCCTGGCTACGCCCCTGAGGTGCAGGTGCCAAGTGGATTACCAGAACTTTCTTGAAGCTTAAAGATATTTTTACAATTCATGGATTACCTCAGAAAATTGTCACTGACAATGGACCATCCTTTACTAGCTCAACCTTCAAGGCCTTCATGGAGAGAAATGGTATCAAACACATTTGTTCTAATCCTTACCATCCTTCAACTAATGGCTTAGCGGAGAGGGCAGTCCAGACATTCAAACAGAGTTTACGACAGATCCAGGGCACATCAATTAAAGAGAAACTGAACATGTTTTTGTTTAAATATCGTATAACACCACACACTGTCACAGGAGTGGCCCCAGCAGAATTACTCATGGGAAGACGTCTCCGATCCCGCTTAGATTTATTGAAGCCAAACTTAACTGAGACAGTTCAAAGCAAGCAATTAAAACAAAAATTGTCACGTGATAATGAGAAGTCTTTTAGAAAATTCAGTGAAGGTGACCCAGTTTACATTGAAGATTTCAGTCATGCCAAGTCAAAATGGGTTTCAGGAACTATTCAAAAGCCAACAGGCCCAGTGTCATACAGTGTCATTTTGTCTGATGGGAAAATAGTAAGGAGACATGTTGATAACATCAAGGCCAGATACAATGCTACAACCAATGGAACTAATGGATCAGAGTTTGACTTAGCTTTTCAATCAGAGCCAGAACCAACTGAAAACACACAGCATTCTAGTATTCCTGATCAGTTAACCACATCAGATGACACTACTGAAACAACTACAATGTCAACATCAAGACCATCACGAATTAGAAAACCTCCTGCTAGATATGATGACTTTGTTGCTACTGATGAAGCCTCAGAACTTGAAGAGGAGGAAATGTAGTAACGTGACAATGAACAGACTTTATTACTTAATGAGTGTTGGTGTAATTGTATGGTTGTAAGACGTCATTAAGTAGCTACACTATTTATACTTGTAAGATTGTGTTGTAAGTCAGTTGCTATATGTGTTGAGTTGAGTTTTTAAAAGTATTTATATAGCTATTAAGCGTGCGTGTCTAGAACTAGCTTTAGGCTCCGGCTAGAAGATACAATAATTAGCCCTGTGCTTAAAATCGGATAGCCTTGTGCTTATTTATGTACTTTGAGCATGCAGTGACTTTTTGGTCTTCACTATCCTTGAATCTAGTCCACATTGATGGTAGTGTTTGAGGTCTCACTCCTAAAATTGTTGAGAAGTTGGCATCTCTGAGCTAGCTATGTAGCTAGCGTTGTGTACAGGCCGGGCGTCATAGGCGGCGGAAAGGGGGGGGGGGGGCTAGGGGGTTAAAGCCCCCTCTCGGTCTGCTGAGGGGGGGCTAAGAGAATGATATCGCACCGAAATTATCTTTCTTGGAGTGGGGCCGAAAACCGTGATAAAGATCGAGATACTCTAATAGAGCAGTCACTCTAATAAAGTAGTCAGTGTGTAGCTAGTCTCGCGGCGCCCGACCCTAAAAAGAGGGTCTGGTGAAACTGTGTACAAAAAGTTTGAGCTCTGGAATGTTTATTGGATGACGTTTTACGTGTTACGTAAGTGCACTGTTTACGTCACAACATCCATTCAACCAGATCCGCTTACAGCATCACCAAACCAATAGCGCTACTTTATTTATTCAACATTAAAACGAACCCAACAGAATTGTATGGCTGTTTTCTCAATGAGTTTAAGCAGCAGAGTCACCGGATGTAATTAACCGTAAGCCGCGAATCTTTTGAAATGTACACATTACATAATCAATTTGAAATGGAGCGATCTGATTGGAGCTTCCAACATTCCGGCAGCGCCAAACTTTTTGTACACAGTTTCACCAGACCCTCTTTTTAGGGTCGGGCGCCGCGAGACTAGTGTGTAGCGAGCTATGTAAGGATTTTTATGTAGTTTATCAGCTAGAAATGGTAGCTGGTGAGGTGGAAAGCTCTTGTCAGTTGGTCGTGACCTTTTTTTTTTTTTTTTTTTTTTTGGTCTCACCTTACCAAACTATAGAAATAAGTCTGGGTCAGCCCAGCCCCCCCTCATATTAACTACTTCCTCCGCCGCTGCAGGGCGTAGTTGAAGAATATCTCCGGCTGATGCTGCCTCCCTGTTAAAACAACAATCAAGCTCGACAACAATAAACAAATAAAAGTTAGCTATTAAAAGTTTTAACAAGTATTGAATCTGAACTGCTACACTAGACTAAAAACTGTTTCAGCACATAGGTTCTGAAATGGTAAAGTATATAACATTCCATAAAAATGCCATGGATACAAAAAGGAGTGACAAAAAGCATTGATAGTCAAAGAGAAGAAGCCAGCTGTCACAGTAATCTTAAGAAGTGTCACCTTCTGAACTCAAAGTAGCGTTATAGTTGCTCAACTTCCCGTAGTACGCCATTTTTCATGCACAATTTTTTTTAGTGATAAATGACTGCCATCTATAGCTACAGTAGTGCCAAGTGCCCTTGAATACTTCCATGTATCCAGGGTATGCAATGATGGCCACTGCAGCTCACTGATACCAACATAAAATGACTTGGACCACTGGTATAATATGTAGATTCCAAGTACCCAATGTTAGTGTAGAATACGTATAGTGGTAAACGAAGACCAAACTACAGGACAAGTGTATAGCACCAAACAATGAAGATGCAAATTGTATATAATATAGTCTTGTGTAGCTATGTAGCTATACACAATATTTGCAGTAGTCAGACCAGTTTTAACTTTGAAGTCATAAAAAACCGGCACCAAAGTATTTCACTTTCATGGACCCATGCAAGATATCAAATGAGATCCAACACATAGCTATCAATTAAAATTAAATTATAGGTTGATTCCTTATACACTGATCAAGAGTTCATAATATTAAGAGAGGGAGAGTGTCAAACACTCAATATACCCTGTACAAACACACTACCACAAGTTAACCTTTTGATGAAATTAATAGCTTTCCTAACATGGAGAGGTATTGATTGCCGTTTAATACAACTTTACTGGTAAGAGGGAACTGTTGATAGGTGTTGAAAATGGTGAAGCCTCTATTCTACAGAACAGAGTGAGGTGTTGATACTGTACTAGTGGCAGTGCGTTTGATAAATGCATTTCAGTTAGATACTCTCTCTTACTACTACATTATGCACTGATTAAGCTGCTTTTTGTATATAGTTATAATTAGCTAGACAATGTAGCTTTACTCATGAAAAATTTCAGACAGTTATACTGATAAAAAGTCTTGAAGTTCAAATAACGGGTAAAATTTTGAAGGTACCATTTCACAATTCTGGTCACATATAGCCATGAGCCTCTTAACATGAAGTAATATGTAAATGTATTGTAAGTTCTAATACTGATTGGGTAATAATTTGAAGCTACAGTGCATGGAACCTGTTAATTGACCTGAAAAATAAGGACGTCTTGATAATCAGGACAGGTCCCAAAGTGTCCTTAATACACAGGTCTCACTGTATATAGGAAGCTAGAAGCTATACAAGTTCATTTTAAGCATGGATGATGAAAAGCATATATAGAAAGAGCAAGGGGAAGGGTTAATCTATTCTACGAGAAGTGGCCAAAATTGTATTTTATAAGGCTTAAATTAAAATAGAGCTGCATGCTATATCTCACCATTGTGCCAAACATTCTATCACACCAATTTATACCATTTATGTGGTGAATCATGACAATCAATGCATTTTAAAAGATCACTCTGAAAGAACTTCTTTGACTAAATACATATTATCAAGAGTTACTATTATTAACTCTTGATATTATATAGTGGGTATTTTAAGGTTTAGCTACAAACTTGATGCTTGGGCTTAACTGCCTTCTTTTGCACATTGCACATTAATTCTATAATGAGGTTATAGCTAAGTATCTCAGAGCTGCAACATCTATATGCCCCCAGACCTCCCACTACCAAGATTGTACCTGCAGCTGAACTTGTATAGGGTGACCTGTCAGCTGTACTCTGTACAGATTGACTTGTTGTACTCTCTTCAGGGGAGCAAGTGATTTAGTGTTCAGTGAAGCTTACACAGCACAATTCGACATGCATTGCAAAGTGTGCAAGGAAATTTAGACATGAAAGGGATTTATATAATTATTAAGGGATGACAGTTTTTCATACATTAATCCTGTTAAATTTTAAACTGCATGCATGCCAAAAAGGTGATGCTATATGATTCTGAAAGAGGTATAGTCATATATCCTTGTACAAATATATATATATATTGCAAACAGTTGCAACATAGATTGATTTACATACTGCTGTCCGGTAGTGATTGGCTAACTCTTATGTTGTTGTATCTGGAAATTCTGGGGAGTTGCGCTGAAGTGGTTGCAATTTATGAAATCATAAATATATAGTGGCAAAGTTGGGAATAACTAGTTGCTTTGTAACTAAATTATGTAACTAGTTACTTTACAGTAACTAGTAATATAACTAGTTACTTGCTTTGTATCTAGTAACTTGTAACTAGTTACAACTGCCTGAAAAATAACTCAGTTACAATAGTTACATTTTAACTATAGGTAATTATGCTTTAAAAGCAAGAGCACTTCAATTTTTGTGCTATAGCCACATTAAGTAGACACTTTCTGTGTACTGTTCTTCATGATTCAGCTTGAGTATACAGACGTAACAGTTGAAACTGAACTGAAATGGCTACAGAATTGTTATTTTCAGAAAGTGTATATATAATTATTGTATATAGTTAATTGTTTTCATACATATATATATATTAAAAATTAATAAATATATAAATATTTTTAAAAATGTATATAGTTCTCCTCTTCCCTTAAAATAATCATGTTACAAGTTAACAACCAAGCATAACATATTTATGAAGGTAACTATTAACTAGATACTTAGTTACCTTTTAAAAAGTAAGTTACATGGGATACAAGTAACTTGTAACAATAACTAGTTACTTTTTTGGTGTAACTACTCCAATTGCTCTGTCTAGAGGTTGCAGCATTGAAAGTCAACTTTCCACTTAAACTATACTGCAGCTTCTGCCCCTTGTTTTATTTCTATACTCCATACATGGCCGTTGATGGCCATTGGGGGCATACTAGATTCACCTCTAGCTGTTTGCCACACCAGTGGCATAAACTTCTATACCCAGCACTGCTGTTGTACAACAGCTGTTGATGATGCCTGCATGCATCAATTTTATTATATATAAAATCTATAAATTAACAAATAAAAACATGGACAATACATATACATATATATACAGACACATAAACGTGCAAATATAACTATGTCACATTATAAACATTGTATGGCTGTATGGTCAAGCATCATTCTTCAGACAGCTAACTACACATTTGCAAATGGAGCTTGTGAGGCTTGTAGTAACTTAATATCTGATGACGACTTGGAGCTTGTAGATGAAGTTGAAAATGATGATGACACTGTAGCTGTAATCATGAATGTTGTATATATTAAGTTAACAATGGGTGCATGATGTGTACAAAGAATAGTGGGTGAACAATGGGTGCATGATGTGTACAAAGAATAGTGGGTGAACATGCAATGGGTGCATCATACAGTACAATAGTACCGTATAGTAGGGACCACAAAGGTTTGGGTGTGGCCCATGAAAAAACATCACCCAAAAATCAGCCTCACTTTTCCCTGACAATGATGAAGCAGTGTTGGTTAGGTAAAGCCAAGCCTTCAGATTGATCCAAACCGCTTTCAACAAGTTGTTATGAAATTTTTAAAAATGTATTAAACTGAATTTTCTAGCGACTGACTGACTGATGTCTTCATGTATAATGCATTCTTCATAGACTTACCAGTGTCCTCCTTTGTGTCCTGTTCATCTTTAATTTGCTGACAGCGAAAAGTGTCAATTTGGTGGTAGTGCATGATGGCTTCCCTTCTTAATGGAAATCGTCCATATTTTTCATAGTGGCTATTTTGATTGTAGAGGTGCTTTTTGAACAGTTCTTTATTTATAATGCTGTGTAACGGGTTGAATATAGCTGACAATGAAGCATGCACTTTTCAGATGATAATTGATAGCTGGGACACATGGTGTCATTTCTTTCTTTTGATGCAGTATGCGTGGGTTCACCAGTCATAATAATCTTATTTTACAAAAAAAGTTAACAAACAAGTACACAAAATATTGGAATTTTCTACTAGAGTAGGGACCATAGCACATCGATAAAAGTACCGAAACAAGTTGGAGTAGTGCACAATATTAAATCACAGCAAAACAATAAGAAGTGTTATATCCTTACTGTGCTCAAGATACCATAATGAAAATGTACAGTATATAGGGATATAACACTTCTTATTGTTTAACTTTTACTGTGATTTAATATTGTGCACTACTCCAGCTTTTTTATCGATGTACTACGGTCCCTACTCTAGTTGAAAATTCCAATTTTTTGTGTACACTGTTTAAAAACACAGTAGTAACGTCCTTGACACAAACTAATTCTGATGAGACAAATAATTGTCACTTGTTAAAAATATGTGATTTATTTACAGCAAAATGTACACTGTGCATAGGCGGCTCCAGGATTTTTGGTGACTGGTTTCTGATCAGAATCATAGCTAGACTTTTGGTGAAGACCAAAAGAAAGGGAACTGCCTGCTGAGAATAACTGCCTTCCACTAACTACATATTAATATCACTGATAAAGTACACAAAAATCCTTATTAATTTTATAGTTACATAGGCTACACTGCTTCTCTAATACTGTGACGAGAGAAAAACCATCATTATTGTAAAAGGCATGAACAATGCACTTATTAATGTGATGTGTCCTCAGACTCATGCAACCTCATGTTACTTTATTAGAGTGATTGACTGCTCTATTACAGCATCTCAATCTGAACGTCTTAACTGCTTGAATATACTTGACCGGGCCGGTTTCTGGAAAGCTCAGAAACCTCCGCCCCTGCTATGGTTGTGGCTTCTATGGATGCATGGATTGAATGTTAAATTTAGTGGTTTTGTTTACAACCGTCAAATGTAACTCTTCACCAAAATTAGTACTTACAAGTAATTCTCTAATACTCTTGAAAATACATACGGTTACACTAGCTTACCCTGGGCGGGAGTCTTAACTTGATCGGGTGGCGGTCCAGTTGCTGATTCCACTGGCTGTCCATCAGTCATGGCTAACCCTTGGTCACCTTGTGGCCCAGGAGCTATTTTAACAGTAATATGCCTTGTAATCCATGAACTTATACATTGCATATAGGTAAAATTTTCAAGAGTTGAAAATTATGAATAATGTTTTACAGCTTTTACAAAATCAACTTCTTTTAATATCAAATACTTCATTACACTGGAATGACTGGATAATTACTTCGTGTACCATTGAAAATATTCTGCAAAAGTGTTAGCAAACTGTATTCCTAGTGATGTGTTGCCATTTTAACTATTAATACATTATATGGCTTATATGGTTTCACCAAATTCAAGGTAGAAGGAATGATTAAGGGACAGTGAATTAATAAGAGAAACAGTACGTAAATTGTTGTGATTTCATATTTATGCAGACAAACTTGATTTCATGCTTTGGGGTTTCAGTACATCTTGTAATTTTCCACAAAATGCAGCAAAGTTGTGTATATGGTTCTAAACGTGAAACATAAGTGGGATATAATGGGGACCTTATATTTACAACTTGTAACTGCCTGAACTTTGGAGCCACCTCTGTTAAGTAACCTGCCAATCACAGTATAGCTCTTTTGACCTATGTACTAGCACAAAGTGGTGTGCATTTGTTATGTACATAATAAATGCATTGGAGCAATTCATTATCACAAACATACATTCTCAATAATAATAATAATAATAATTATTATTATTATTTGATTTTCACACAGTGTACAACTGGAATAAAAGTCCTTGGTTTTGTATAGGCCAGTTGTACACTGTGTGAAAATCAAATAATAATAATAATGCGAATATATAACTAACTTGCTGGTCCGCCCTGTAGCAAACGTTGGCATTCCTCTGTGTAAAAAAATAACATATATATCAACAAAAGATCATTGCATATGCACACTGCACTAGCATGCTTTACATTAAACTGCACAAATTACCTATTTTACAAAGATATTGATGTGAATTTTCTGTGTGCTAAATTAGAGAAAGTTTGAGAAACATATGCTATTTCCTTGTTTCACTGCTGTTTTATACTTTGATCCCACATCCACTTAAAATTTCTAATTCTTCCTTCTACTTATATAATTATGGCTAATGAACTCGCAAATACCGGCACATCAAAAGAAATAATGGTGCAAGGCATACCATAAAATTAATTTTGTGTCTGAACGTGCACCCCATAATTACTGAAAAGTACAGTGGCCATTACACTTCATCTTCAGCTATGTTCCATTGGTGATAAGGTATGTATCGAAATGAAGCAACATCAAACAGTGAAAAAAATCAAGCCTGTAGCTTTATGCATTGTCGAGTTATGCTTGGCTGAATGCATCAGTTAGTCAGTTAATCAGTTAGTAGAAAATTCAGTTAAATAGAAAATTTTTAAAATCTCCATAGAAACTTGTTGGAAGGGCTTGGGGTTGCTCTGAAGGAATTTTGGGCTTGGTTATGCTTAACCAATACTGCCAAGTGTTTTGAAGGAAAGCTCATGCTATTTTTGGGTGATTTTGAAGGGAAAGAAATCCCAAAACTCCATGCATGATCCCTGTATGATAATACCAGTAGTGTTTAGTAAACTACTACAACTACTCTCAAATTAAATTTCAGAGGGTTTGGTCCAACTTTCAAAATAATTCTCTTGGGGAGGGAACATGCCCCCAGACCCCTGGCATGCTTTATATGCAAGTGAGCTTCTCACACTATAACAGTACATTTCTATGCTTTCCTTTCTACATACTTTAGCATATAGTTAGGTTCTGGTATTACTGGATTGGAAACCAGTCACCAAAATTCCTGATGATTATTATTGTTATCTGGTGTAAAAATCAATGTGATTAGTTGCATATGTAAACGCACAGTTATTGTGCGAGCATAAACCCTGGCATGAGACATAGTCAAAGTTTACAGCAAGTCAGCTTCTTTTGTGAGCCACACCCACATATTGGGAATGTGTGATATTGTCTGTAGGCATGGAGTCATTGCGTTTGTTGTTGTTTTCGGTCTGTAAACTTACTTTGAAGTTTGAACCATGCCCACTGATTGATAGTTATAAAAAATTATCATGTAGCTAGTCGTTTGCTTAATACAGTAGTGGAACTCCCAAAATGTATCTCTTGCTTTTTTGTATTAATCAGGGTCTGACCCAAATTGCTATCCAGGTCATCTATGTAAATAGTAACCTGGATTTATACATATATCAACAGTATAAGCATTATAACCAATTGTTTATTGCAAGGTTTATTGCATGGAGAATGTTGTTTCACTGTAAAGAACTATATGATGCTAAATATTGATTTATATCTAACAATGTAAAAGTACTATACCTTCATTATGATTCCGTCTCCTTTGACGATACCTAGCATGATAATAATACATAAAATTAGTGGCCAAATATATATCATATATACATCTATTTTCTAAAGTCATCTGCCTATATACTCTCAGCATTGGTAAATTGTAGTACATTTAACACTAACCTATTGTATACAATACAATGAGGGTTGGTAACAGGAAATAACACCGTTTCTTAATGATTCAATATTACTGTTTCCAGAATGATTATATAAAACTGTCTGTGAATATTCACAAGCATCTCTATGTAGAGTACATAGATATTTTGATGGCTACTTTATCGTGCGTTCAGTAAAGCTGGAGGTTACCTATGGTATAAGTGGACATGCCAGGGGCGTAGCCAGGATTTTTTAAAGGGGGGTTCCAACAGCAGTATTGAGTTACCAGAAGCAGGGGTCTGGGGGCACAGACCCCAGCCACTGAGAGACTTTTAATATTTTGATGAATCAAAACTGAGCAAATTGCTACATATTATGCAAAAAATAGTACATTAATTATAATGCATATATATATATATATATATATAAGTGCCTCTGGGATGAAGCTAGTACTAAAGCTAGCTACCTAGAGGAAACAGCCAGCATAATACAGAAACACATATAGACATCTTTAAGTGATAGATATCCCACTGGTATAGGAACCATGAATCCACCGATACAGATTAAATGGAATGACTTACAATCAATACATTATAACTACAAATTAATATGCATATATAGCATGGATTCATTTTGCATGCCCAAGTGATAAATTACTTGAGTTCTATATCTTTAAACACTGCACACCTGCACACCAAAGCTATAGCAGTATAAGGTCATTCTGTGCATTTAATGTTAAAATGTCTGAAAACCTTCACTAATGAAGTTCCTTAACATAATTATGGATAATTACATGTATGTTCTATTAGAGTATACATGAGTAATGTGACTGCTCTACCCCTTTGTTGGCGAGAAGTCAGTGATTAAGTACAGGTTGAATGCAGGGAAAATCTCAGATCCTGGCTGTTGTGCCTCCTTTAGTGCATGCCTAGTGCATGTTGCACCTGCTCACAGGTCCCTAGTGGGATAGCATTTAATAATAAATATGTGACTACTCTATTAGAGTATATACCTGACTGCTCTATTAGAGTATATACCTGACTGCTCTATTAGAGTATATCGATCTTTTCAACAAGTTTTCAAGAGGGCTCATGTTACTTCTGTAAATCCTTCCCTGAGAGATAAATCATGTGCAAGCTTTATCAATTGTTGTGCTGTGCCATACACTATTACTCTCTCATTTTGTCCTGCCGCACTAAATGGTGTATTAGGGTCCTGCTGTGAAGTCAGAAGTCTAAATTTTACAGGGGGGTTCTTGAACTCCTTGGAACCCCCCCCCCCCCCCCCCCCCCCATCCCTACGCCCCTGCATTTCAAGGGCTCTACACCTAATCACTGATCACTCAGTTCATGTGCATATTGCATATACTGTCTAAGGAACCATAGAGATTGTAAAATGTTTCAAAGAAAAGACACGCATAGTCTTTCATGGTAAGCACTTCATGAAGGTGCATGCTGTTTTCTAATAAACTGCTGCAAGCATTTATAATCAATCAATCAATGATTTTAAAGTCAATACAGTTCAGTAGCTACTCCAGTCCATAAATACATTGAGCTCCAATAAAATAATTAAATTTTGCCTAAAAATTAATGTGGGTGGTGACAAGGAATAAAATAATGATCAATACAGCAACTCATTTTTTCCCAAAATCAATAAAAATGCAGATTTCATTTCCACCCGGCAACAATCACTACCAATTTCGTGCCAACTGAAACTGTTATTACTTTTCCCTACCAATCCCATAATTGATCACACTGTAGTGTACACATGTGCGTTAATCCTCTGCACATTTTTGGAATAGAAATAATGGCCTAATAGCTATATATATATATATATATATATACCCCATTAATAAAACCACCTCATTTATAGTGGCCACCTCTAATAGATCTGGACCTCAATAATAAGGCAAGCAATATAGGTGGACTAAATCAGGGGCATAGGCAGAAGGAGTTTGGATGGTTTGAGCAAACCCCATTTTCAGTGGCAAAAAAAATTAACTTAAAAATCGTCATCCTTGGAACTCTCCAGTAGGTATATGCATGCTGTCACGGCCTATGAGAATCAAATTGTACTAAAGCTGAAACTCGTCATTAATGATGAAACAAAGTGGTTCTATAAGGTGTATCACGTGAGCAATTGTGCACGTAATACCTGGTGGAAACAGCAGAGATCAGACTGATTGTGAAAATGGTGGAGATCAGTTGAAGGGCAGCAGCTGCAGCTATCGTGACAGTATAAAGTATTGAATATGATATATTTATACTGTGAATGTCTGTTTAGTGTGATGTTTAGTGCCATGAGGCGGGCACGTGATGTCTCAAATGAATTGGGGTACAAGCCAGTCAGTGACGAGTTGAGAGAAGAACCAAGTTTGTACTTGGAATAACATTTTGCCAACAAAACAGCTCAGGAGTGAATCCCGGAGAAGGGCGGTGTGCTAGTAGATTAAAGTTGGGAATCAGCATGCTATCCGGAAGCGAAGATTAGCTATATAGCTGCTAGTTTCATTAAGGCCACATAGACTTAATTATTATAGTTTCTCATCCCAACCCGCATTGCTGTTTTTCTTACCTCATCAAGGATTTTTTGCACCACTGGTGGCTGAGTGCAGCCATCCAACACCTTTAAAAGTTGGTACCTTGCTAGAGCAGTCTAAGAAAACTGCATTCTGAGTCATTTTAGCTACTATCTAGTTAGTAAAAAATAAAATGAAAATCCATCCTCCCACACTAACATTTTGAATACAGGAGGATGATGTGGCTTAATAGGATTATAGTGTAGATAGATACACACACAGACATTACTGCCTAAGGCCAGATTTTGTATATACATAATTTTCGTCTAGTAGGAGAATACCCTGGGAATTTCCCAGATATTCTATTTCAAAATTTGAACCCCCTTCCAAATTTTCCTGACTACCTGTTTATTTCATCATATCACGTCTCTCAATTGTGATGGTAATAAAACCTCATACCCAGACTATTAAGCAATTAAATCCAGATACACATTCTTTTTAAAAGTAGAAATTGGTATATACATAGCTACACACATAATAATATGGACAAGCCAAATATAAATGTCTTGGTAATAACTATGGGACCATTATTAGTGTCTGCTTTTTTAGTGTCAAGTTCCTGAACAAAATTACATTCTATAGAATTCTTAAACACATTAAAAATAATATGAAACTGTAACTCTTCCACTATCAGACAATGTACATAATACTCAATGTATCTGTACATCAGTAGTAAACAGTAAAAGCTGCCTTAGTAACCATTTGCATACTTCCCACCTCTTTAAAAATGAGTATCCCAGCTTTATAATAACGCAGTCACATACTTATTATGGCCAAGAAATTGTAATCCTGGTATGTAGACAGGTTTCACTGTGGGTTTGGAGAATTTGAGTTTGCATGGTTGAAACACTTCATCATTTCCCTCTTCTGCTTTGCATTGCATTGCTATACTTATGTTTTACTTACTTTGCTATGAGTGTCAGCAAGAGAGGTGCACCAATGATCACTACTACTGTCAGTGATATGAGAACAGGTACTGGTATATCATAATGATTCGGTGAAGGATCACTGCACAATGAATAGTTGAAGTGATTCACAGGCTCATAAGCTGGGTACACACCACCTATAAAATCTATACAAATAACAGTGCTAATAATAACACCAGTACTGCTAGCTACAGTTAACTGTTTGCACACAAAACAGTTGGAAATTTTCAAAAATCAATATTTAATTGGACTATTCTTAACTGTTCTTGACTTGCAATCGTTTTATTGTTTTTAAAATTTCCAGCTAATGTATGTAAATCCAGAATATTCCTGTGAGCAAAATTTTGTGATTTATATGCTTAAAATGTTATGAATGTTCTATCTAGCCATCACTTTAAACAAGAACAATAAGAGGGCATCATAAATACAATTTTGTGAAGTTTGTGAAAATGGCAAAGTTACAATGTTTCTGGATTTATGACATGTACAAATTTATGTGAACATATTTTTATCTACTGACAATTTATTTTGAGGATCACAAATTCTTGCCGTAGTTTATTCAGTGAAACTTACTCTCCCAACCTTCTAGGAAACAATGCATATAAAATGAAGCGAAAGAAACACTTAGATACTGTCCTACATCAGCTTACAAGCCATTTGAACACGGAGTATTTTGGGCCCTAATTAAGTCTTGGTAGGAGACTGCATTCGCATGTTTGTAGGTGCCCTATTGTCTGTTTTGTGTAATTGAGGCCACATCACAATTGGAACTGACCCCACTAACAATACTGACTTTATTGTTAATTATTGAGCTAGTTGGAGACAGTACTATGAGCTACTGTAGCAGATCAGTCATCACGTAGTTGATGTCAAATCGGCACAATATCAGTAGATTGGTAACAAATATGTTAGATTGGATCGAAATTGGAATAATTCAATTAGTATATTTCTATTATGTGTATAGCTAAGCATACAACACAGTAAACTGGCGTGTGTAGTTACAAACATAGCTACAGACTGTGTTACAGGTACCTGCCTTTCATGTTGGTGATTTGTGTAACTCACTTTTTTCTTTATCTAAGTTTGACCGACCCCTAACTTTGAACCACAACTTTCCTCCACCATAGGTATTGCTACAATTGATATCAATCTGAATCATTTCTCCATGTAGCTCCAGTTTATCGTCAGCAACGTTGTCAAGCTATGAAAACAATTGTTGAACAGCAAGGACATGTATAGCTGCATCACTTCTGAAATTTAACTAGTCTAAGGGCCAGGAGGTTTACAAGTATATACTATTGTAGCTATATATACAAACACTGGTACCCCTTCTTCAAATGCCGTATATATATACAAATTTCGAGGGACATAATTTTCATGGACATAATTTTCATGGATTTCGCAGTTGCTTGGTTGTCTGCAAAATTTTCATCCTTGAAAATTAGGATTGGCTCTATGCTTTACAATAGATAACCTGAGTGAAAAACAACTGATCCTCGAAAATAAAAATGCGAAAATCCCAATCTGCGAAAATTACATACCTCAAAATTAAAGAACACAGTTTTGATAATCATACAGTGGTGAAATCCAAGGGGAGACACAGGGGGTATGTGCCCCCCTCCCAAAATAGAGAGAAAATGTTAAATTACTCTAATAGAGCATTCATAATAGAACAGTCATTGCATGTAACACTATTAAGAGTACTGAATACACATGGCACCTACAGTACCATCCCATGGGCACATATTTAGCCTGCTAGGAATTTTGCAAATAAAATGCATATTATCCCTTGTCAGTGGCATAGCTACACCCGGGCATACCCGGGCATCACTTCACTTTGCCCAGGCATCAAAAAATGGTTGGGTCACGCAGCCACTCAAAATATCGCATTTATCACATAAATCTTGCCCCACCCCCGTTACCATTAATTCTATGCCATTTTCCAACAGCTTCTGCCTCGAGTTCTACCTGCCATCGACACTTGCACCCTCTCTAAAAAGGGGTGCGCCGCGATATGAAACAAATTAGTGCTGTGCATTCAGTTAAAATCAGAAAATGGCGCCATGTGTTCTCCTTGTGACGTGTGAGTGTTCACAGTTGGCTGTTAGTTGGACATTGTTTGATTATTGTCTGATGGTGCAAGGTCCGTGATAATGCTATAAACAGAGTCCTCTAATAGTGCCCGAATTTATTTAGATGCAACGTGACACAAGGGGAACCGACAGTGTGGAGCGAGGTGTGGAGTCAGTGTTGTACGATTTAGGAGTGGAGTGTGATATGTGATGTGAGCTATTATTAAAACAATTGTATTAGTCACAGTGGTGGGAGATCACCAGGATTTTTGCCAGTTTTGCCGCCATTTTTGTAGACCTAAGTTTACTGAAGCAGAGCCAGTCAGTGGATGAATTGTCTTGTTTAGTGAGTCACATCTTCAATGGAGGACTGGAGGAGGACTTATCACACAAGATCTCTATGTGTGTTGTGGCGCTGCACGTGACTACTACTACTACATATACATCCCACAATCGATAAGTTAGCAATCATGTAGTAGCGATTAGCTAGATAGGCTATATAAATGCTTATGTTCATACACCATACAGATAGAGTCAGCAGCCATACAGAATAGCTAGCCATGCTTTGTACTAAAAACAAATTTTTATGAGTACATATGAACATCCCACAGGTTGCTCACTTAGTTGCTTGCAAGGTTGGTGGTTTGCCCGGGCATCACAATTGGTCTAGATACACCCCTGTCCCTTGTATGCCATTATCTTGATCAATTATACACGCAGACCACTTTGAAAGCATAATAATATTTATAACTATGATATTTGTGGATAAAACTGCTCTACATCAAAAATTTCAGTACTGAAACATATAAAGTACCTTCAGCTTTTGGAAGCTGTGCCCCACAACTCCATATACCTATACTATATACCCTGGTGCATCCCCTTTTCCAAATATGGATTTTCCCCAGGTATACATTTAGCGTTCATAAGCTTATAGTTCAAGCCTCCATGCAGTTGTAAAATTAAAACTATATACTACACAATCTCATGCAGTTACACCCCAAACCCATACTCACATGAATATAATATTTCTCATCTTCATGCTGCTTGAGCGTTGGTAACCCCAAAGGTAAATTTCGTAGCTTACAGTCATGGAGGATATAGATGCCATTGATTTCACATGCTCCCAAGTCATAGTGGCTGATGTTGTATGCAACTGATAAGAGGTCATTATTAATCTCAGATACTAATGTGCAATTCTTATTTCCATCATATTTCCTGCAGTGTGGCTTCATAGTGGACACACTAGTGTCACTCGTCATTCCACTTCTATCAAATCGATATCTTCCACCTGCATGTGCATAAAGTATAGAGGAGATGTGGTTGTGTATACATGCATGTCATACATACACTCATACACACATAATATGTGTCAATGTCTGCAATATAATTATCATAGCAGCAATCAGCAGTAGGAGTAAGCAAAAGCAAAAGCAAAATTTCCAAAGTATAAACAGTATCAGTAACAACAGGTAGCAGAGTAGTAACCATGAACAGTGAACTGCAGCAGTAGCAGTAGCAAACATTGAAGCAGCAGTGGTGGCGGCGGCAGTGGCATCAGCACCACACAGCAGCAGCACCACACAGCAGCAGCACTATCACCATGCAGCAAAGCAGCAAAGCAGCTGTATATGCAGCAGGCAGCAACATGATACATTTTATTGATATTTGTTCAAATTACGGACAATTAAAGTATAGTTACCTCCACTCCTTTCGTCGTAAAGAGGCTCACATTTTCCCGTCAGAGTTGTAAATGAATGTAAAAAATTGCAACAACATGCTGGTTTCACCGGCATCACCACAGCTCCGTTGCAGTTTCCGGAGCTTGGTGCGTAGCCATTGATGTCATCGCAGTTTGTTATTCCAGACCAGTGAACCACGTCTCCATTGTCGTATCTCTCCACAACAAAATCTCCTTCGAGGTCTCCTGATTTTACGGTTGCTAACAATACCAGTAAACAAATAGCTGTGGCACTTTGAGCAGGTGACATCAGCTCAGTAGCAGACAGTAGGGTGGGACTGAGTTGAGAAGGATGTTATTTAACAGACTATATATTTTGTTGATATAAAAGAAGACTGGCAACCACAGGGTACTTTTCTTAATTCTAGCCTTTTAACCACCACACCACATGTTTAATCCCCAAGGATTTAGTCTTAGGAAATTAGCTACTGAGCAATTCCTGGAATAACTGATAATATAACATATATAGTCTAATCTTGACCAGCTCGGACTATATAAGTGGTACTGTGCAATTTATCCAGTAGAACTACCCTGCTTTGTACAGTCGATTTCAGATTGCTTTTTAGATTGGACAATAATAGACCTAATGTTTGTAATATCTGGAATAACTTACCTAATCACATCAAAGAAATTACCTTTATTAAACAATTTAAGAATCAAATTAATCAATTGTAATTGCATAAATCTTCCCCCGTGTAAAGTCTTCGCTTGCAAAGTTGACACAGTAATAATAACAATAAAAATAATTGTGCACATCATTTTTGCACACGTGAGCTCTTTATTATAATCAATGTACAAAACTCATTCATGGTGTAGTACATGTATGTGCATATAATCATGTCCTGTCTATGTTCAGGGAGGTGGTTCCAAATTTATACTGTGTCCAGGTAAAATGAATGCAGATACTAAATAGTTCACTCTAGTTGGCAATTGGTTTAATTTAGTTGCCTCTTGTAAGTCAGGTGGTTTGAATTAAGATATTTGTAGAATTTTATGTGTATCAGGTTATGGATAAGATGTTATTAGTGTTAGGCCACTTACTGTTAATTTTATGCTTCAGATTCACCATGGTCCTTACTATGAGCTTCACCATTACTTCATCATCTCAATGTTTGATGATTGTATAGAAGTTATTAATGAACTTGTTTACATAGCTACGCATAGAGAAAAGACTAGATGGGTTGAAAACCAATCCCAATGTCAGCACTGTCGGAAAAGGGACTTTACCAATTAACCCTTTCACTTCTTGATAATGATTCATAGAATATTGAAATACTCTAATGGAGCATTCAGCTAGCTCTAATAAAACAGTCAGGTGTATGTAAGATTGAAATGAATAGTGAGCCACCCATCTGCATTGGTTTAGTCTAACCTTCTAATCTGGAACATAAAATTAACAATAAGTGGCCTTAGTAAATACCGGTAAAGGCACAGCTGGTATACCGGGACAGTAACCGGGACATACTAATACTATGTGACAGGCATATATATTCTATAAAAAAGCAAACAAGAGATTTCCTTGTATTAGTGCAACCAAATTACTCTCCACCTTAGATTGTTAGTCTCGTACTGAGCTAGTTATTCAGCACATTAAAATATTGCGAGTATCATTCACATGATCACATTTTCAATTCACAACTCATGTGTGCGAATTGTTCATTTGCCATTTTCATCATCTAATTTTCCAGCCGGTATCATTTAGTTGTACTTTTGTAATTAGTTTGTTGTTTCATTATTATGTTTCTCAGTTTTTTGCAGTTGTAATTGCATAGCTATACCTTTGTTTTTGTTTATATACTCTGGTAAGGAAGAACGCTGTGCTGAGTTAAATAAAAAAATCCTATCAATTATTTCAATGCTAAGTAAATGTATTATAGGGTCTGGTACCAGATAACCTTTAGTGCAATTTGTACATTAACTATTTAGTTCTATTGTTGTAGCTACCATCACAACTACAACAATGCATTATAAATGCAAATGTAATGGTGTAATGCACTGGCTTCTAGGCCGCATGCCACACTAACATGTGATTTTTCAATATATCACACACCATTAGTCTGGGGACACATCCCCCCAGCCATAATGATCCAAAAACTGAATAGATTGTTTCATCTGTGCATTAGTTAGTAAAGTGATAGTGAATCATTGACCCCTGGGAAACAGTTACAGATAGGCAGTGGGGCTACACATGCAGACATGAATCCACTGGATTTGTGAAAAGGGGTTTCCACAGACATCACTTTTTATGAATCATAACTTTAACTTGGGTTTCCACCAAAACCCACGCACTTTTAGATCCACCATGTACTGACACAATCAAACATCATTTTGATGTCCAAGTGTATCAAGGATTTATCTTTTACACCCAAGTGATATAAATGCAGGAGAACTATATATATATATATATATATATACAGTGAAGCCTTGTTAATAAGGCCACCTATGGGACCCATGATAGTTGCCCTATTACTGAAAACCTCATTAATGTGGCCATAAAACAAAGTGGCCTAATTATTGAGGTCTTCAACAAACCAGTCACTGCCTAGCTGTAACAGCAATATTTACAATTGATCTAAACACACTATGTAGAGTTTATTACAGAGAGAGGTAGGAATATACAATTATTCCAGCATTACTTGAGACACATAATGGTTAGAAAAGTATATAACAAAATATTGTAATTAATATGAATGCTCTATTAGAATAATTATACTGACTGCATGCTTAGAGCTCATGTCCTCTTTGCAAACCTTTCCTAAGCATGTTACTATGAACTGCTGTGCTGTACTCAGTGCTTCATATTTTTTGCTGCCAAATTAAGTAGTGCGTTAGGTTTCTGTTGTGAATTTTAAAAGGACTTCCTGAAGCCCTTGGAAACTCCCCTCCGTAGTCAACATGCACTATGATCCCAGAGCATTACATGCAATACTGTAGGTGTAGCCTATAGCTAAAAATTTTATGCAATTTTAGAGCTCATATAAATTAAATTTCGATAAATGACAAACCATGATGTCACTGGATCCATATTATTTAATATAGCTACTACAGGAATAAATATAATAATATGCTTTCACGTGGTCCATAAATAATGAGATAGAAAAATGTATGCATGTTAAACTAAACAGATATAGTTGTACTAGCTTGAAACTTCTTCCATGATATTAGCTAATATCCACCTCCTTCTTCGCCACCTCCTCTAGCTGCAAAAAACACAGCATGAATGCACATGATGCAGTATATGACATGCATAATAATTATACACTTATATACATTCACCCATGCACCCACTCACACATTTAATCAATCACTCACTCACATGTACATAATATGCACACACTCATGCACATTCATGAATTATTTGTTTATTTATAGTTTCTCAACCACACCATGCGTATACATGTACAATATAGTTAATACAAAAAAGTGATTAAGTAATGGGATAAGGGGCAAGGACTGGTTACAGCGACAGCAAAAATGAAAAGTTGCTGAATGTCATTATTAAAAGAATGATTCCATAAATATTAGGTAAGCTGACTTTTGATTGTCATGATGGGTAGCCTGCATGAGGGTAGGTATATACACTAGTTGGCTCTATAGAATAACTCAGGACACATGATAGCGTGTCATGTGGCCAAGGAAAGCCAATGTGTTTGGGCATGCAACAGACAAGTACGTATATTCATAGATATAGATATTAGATATTATGCACCCCTCTAATAAGTAGTTTACAGGAACCAAGAAAATGCTATTTTCACACCTTTGTACCTCAGTAATGGCTAATCAGAAATAGTTCATTTTCTATGAAAAATCCCTTGGGGTGAGACATCTTCTGTTTCAAATTTGAGCTATATCAGTCCAGTGGTTATTGAGATATGTGCCTTCAAAGTTCACCTTATTTTCTTCGTGTCTTTTTTCTTCTGCTGTTAAGTTTCTTTTCACAACACTTACAAAAATTTTGCAAGCCTTATTGGATTCTTTTCAACTTTGAAGGGTATAAAGAGCACATATTATAGTGCATTTATCTTTCAATTTGTATATAGAAGTGGAGCAAATGTACGAGAGATTTTCCAAATTGCAACTACTAACAGAAACAACTTAAGAATCAGAATGCAGATAGGTAGCATGGACATTTTGTGATTTAAAAGTACTGAGAGCATTATAAGGCGATATAAGCAAAAACCAAATATGTGAAATGCACATGATCAAGATACTTGTCACTGTGAGAAAAAAAGAAATGAAAAATGTCAAAAAAAATTGTCCAGGGCTTGAATGCTGGTAAGCTTTCCTACAATTTTTGTGCACCTTGGTGAGTGTTCTATTAGAGTATCTCAACCCCAAGATTTTGGTTTTTGCTTTATAACTCTGTATCTTTTGTTGCAACCCATCAAAAAGCACTGTTACGATCATCAGCCAATGTAAAACCAATTTAAGTTATTCCCACACTTTGTTTTCCCTGAAAAAAGTTCGATCTTTTTACACGAATAAATGTTTATAACTCCATGCATATTCTGTGAATTCACGTTCTTCATTTGTGTTAAAATTTGAAGCAATCAAGTCACATGTTTGCATTTTATAACCATTTTGGCAAAGTCTGCAAAAAGAAATCTAAGCCCCCATAAATTCCCAAAGAAGAAAAACAAAAAAATTTTGAATGCCCATATCTCGAAAATGCCTGGTACAAATTTAATTAAATTTGCTGTGTAAATTTGTTGTGTGACCTATCCTACTTGGCGAACAGCTATAATGCAAAAGTGGTGTGCTTTGGAGAAGGGGCCATGGAGCTATGGATATGTGAAAATGTTGTTTTCTTTCTTCCTATCCATATACTCATGGTGTGGTATGCTGGCTTTCTTTGCTGCATGACACGCTATCACGTGTCTTGATGATATTGTCACATGTACACTTATTGCATTATTAATCAAAAAGTTTATAGCTACTAACCTATAGGTAGTTGATCTGGAGCTATTTGGAAATAAAAACAACTATAACACACTTATACATAGTATAGACATATTTAGACAAATAACTACATAATTCACAATTAGTTAATACATGACATCACTATATAAGCTTAACATGCAGAGAGATAGACAGACAGACAGACAGACGTAAGGGGAGCATGTCCTCAAACCCCTAGAATGGCATGCATGCTGATATGCCTTACCAAAGTTGTTCCCCACTCAAAAGAGTGGGCCTCACCCCTGCAGTGGTACACTGATTGCTAATCCAACCCCATGTTTGTATAATCTTAAACTTATCTATTGGAACCTGATCACTTTAGGTCTTCTTGGCCTTAACAGGCTGGTAGCTGTTTTATAGATAGGTGGATTAGGAATTTAAAGCTGGCCTTATGTATGAGAGAGGTGTTGTCCTTTCTATACAAGAAATGCACTCACAGATTTTACTGTAATTGTTAAAGCTTTAAACCAGTACAATGCCTGAAAGACTAGTCCTAGGCTCTACTCAAGACTGCTAAGTCATTATATTCATTTGTGGTTGACTATAGACCCGGTTAAAATCTATCCCAGCAATGTGGCTATTATGCTATAACTAGAAACTAGCAAACACAATTCCTATTTGGGTCACAGTATTTTGTTGCAGCCTGCATGTATGACAATAAATAAAATCTTACTATATAATTAGCTATACAATGCATCATTGTAATGACTGTGCCATGCAGTGCAAGCCCATCATTATAATGTTTCACAAATTAGTTATCTCAATGAGAGAGGTAATTATAAACAGCACTTCTAATTTCAAATAGCACCAATAATATCACATGCAATTATTACAATGTTACCTTACCATTGCCAGCTCTTTTACACCTTCTCCTATATAATTAAGTACAACATTATAAAGTATATAGCTAGCCACTAACCTGATTACAATCACTAAAACAATCATCAATGTGACAATCACAAGAATAACAATGAAGACTCCTCCTGCAGCTACTGGAATAATTGGAAAGGAGTTATGGTTTTCCTCTGCATGCGTTGCATTTATGACCATGTTGGATTGGGGAAGGGGTTTCTGTCGGTTGGGGAAGGATGGGGAAGGAGTTTCTGTCGGTTGCAAGCAGCCATAAAGTGATGGGTCATAAGCAGGAATATGAATACCATCAAATGATCCTGTAACAAAATGTGCATACATATGTCATTGTTGATAATAACACATACGTGCAAGATAATCGGATAATATAAATCCCCATACTTATTCCCCATCTGATATATATATATATATAGTTATGTACCTTCAGTGTTTAAAGTTCTGCTACCATTGAACTTGAACAATAACTTTCCAGTGTTGTGCATATTACAAGTGATGTCCACTTGAAATAGTTCTCCTTCTACTACAGTCTCAAGATTTTCCACAGATTGCTTAACCTACATAATTTTATATCAAAAGAGGTATAGCATTAATTATATACAAATCTAAAGAAATTTAATAATGTGTAAATAAGAAAACACTAAATTATTTCATAAATCATTCTACAAAAAAAAATGGTCATGCAGGGATAAAAATGTAATGCTTAATTGATATCTATTGGAATTTATAATGTTTGAGGTAGTGCATAGTCCATTATACCATTGCATGCATGGTGTTAACATAGATTCGACCATTACCTTAAGATAAAGCTTTCTGTCTTGTGGTACTATTTGCAGCTCTAACGGAGCACGTCGTGGCTCACAATCATGTATGATTTCTACATAGTTAATAGTACAGTTGGTGTCAGCAGTCAGGTCATTGGATTGTGTTGCCAATGGCTGTTCCATGTTATTCTTTACTAAGTTGAAACTGCATATTCCATTCTCTCTGCAGGTCAGGTAAACAGTGCTCACAGGTAGGTCATCAATGGCATTTCTACTAAACCGGTAATGAGCTATATAACAACAACAAAAATTATTAGTGTATACAGTAAACAGCCAAACTGTGGAAAAGAATGTGGCTTTCAATAGGCTGGGTGAAAAAAGTTGTGAAATCAAAGATGGCAGCCAAAAGTGGTTGCAATGATGTTAATGCTAACAATGCACACAGTTATTATTAAAATTAACATCATTACAGCTATTTTTTAGCTGCCACCTTTGATTTCACAACTTTTTGTACCTTTTTCACAGCTTGGCTGTTTTGGTTTAGATATCACTTTTTTTTACAATTGCATACACCAAAGTTGATCAGAGAGCCAGCTTTAAAGCTTCCTTTTTACTTGTCTTTTTCTTTAATAACAATTCCCAATATCGAGTACTACAATTTTTCAATATTGAGCATGCATGAGGTCAGTAGCTATGGATTGTGCAAATTATACAGTTGTGTATGTGTGTTTCAAGTGGCCCAAAACTATATAAAAGACTCCATGCAGTGTTACAATTGGGATCTTTCAGTCTTAGCTATATAAATTGCAGATGTATAGCTAAAATTATTTTGGAAGTATCCTAAAGCTGTTGGACTGCAAAGCACGCTGTATACACGCATACAAGATATCAAGCCTTTCCATGTATGTGAGTGTGTGTACATATGTATGTGCTGGCATGTGTCTCCAATTAGTACTACCAAGAGTGTAGGGAACTCTTGGTACTACCTCCTCCATGTGGTTGGGAACGAGCAACATTGTCTGGCAGTTAAAGTACATATACGAGGAAAAATTACTGCACATACCACATTAAAAGAATGATGCCAGATTTAATGTTTTGTCAAAATTTGTGCTCCAACTATCAATTACTGAAAGAGAAGTGGATATTATGCTTCATTTTAAGGCCCTTTACACAGCATTACAAACAAGGAACAGTAGGAGAAGTACCTCTGCAATCATTCTAGTCACCATGGAAAGGACGAATGATTATTCTATAGGGAGGCTATCATGTGTTACCACGAATCAACACCTTATACTGTCAGCAATGAGAAATGGGACACAAAGGAAGACAAAGGTAAGTTCACGATGTGTGCATTGTACATATGTGGCATGCTCTTATAGACTTTTTAATTATGTCTGTCAGAAATTAAAAATTTGTAGCCATTGTTTTGGGTCATACTGAAGGCTTTTTTGGGCTTGTATAACCAATACTGCCAAGGCCCCATGAAAGTATGGTTTATGGTCAATATTTTTTGTGAGAAAGTGCAAACCTCCTTGAGTGGATAAGATTTGGTGTGTCTGTGGGGGCTTTACATGGAAGGAAATGAAGTGATGTTTTCTGAAGTCATGGGAATTGTGGTGTTGACTGTTGGCTGACCAATGGCATGTAGCTCTCCTTTCTGTTGGGTCATCAGGAAACTTTTGCAACATACACTTTGAGAAGAAAGACATACAAACAGAATTGCTAAACCTAATGGTGCTACATTGATTTTGCAGCAACACAGATGATTTTGAGAAGAGGTTTTGTAACACTGACCATCATCTATTCTAAGTTATGTTCTGAGGGTTGGGAATGCTCTTCACTATAGTATTAGTCAGTAGAGTTGGAACCATTCTTCACTTACGATAATACCAACTGCTCACAAGGGAGGAGAGAAGGGTCAACCTGTTACTGCCTTATTAAGTCTAGGTAGCTGGTAAGTCAGGCATGCATGCATGTAATGATTGCGGTAAAGTTTTAGGAGCCTGGAACTTGAACAGATGCAAGTTTTTAACAAAAAAGAATTACCCAAGCTCTAAACAGCGTACCACTGTTCATTGTCTTCGATGGATGAAGAAGCTGGGGTTAAAGTTCTTGCTTCCTCTGTGCATATGACCTCAAATTCCCAATGGGTATGCAGTGGCAAGTGTGTGTGTGTGTGTGTGTGTGTGTGTGTGTGTGTGTGTGTGTGTGTGTGTGTGTGTGTGTGTGTTCTATTCTGTGAATGCTATCCCACTAGGGACCTGTGAGAAGGCTTAAAGCCTGTGAACACAGGGAGTCAGAAATGTGTAGCTGAAACATGAAGAATGCAGAAAAAAATCCTGGACGTGTGTGTGTTAAAGTGTTATTTTCAACTCTACTAGTATAGACACCACTGGAGGGTGAACACAGAAGTGAAGAACTTGTACAAGGTGTGAAATTACTATAAGCCAAGGAATCTGTGAATAAAGTAAAGTATAGGACATATAGCCACTTGTAACTTAATATGCAGGCCACTTGGATATATATATATATAGGCTAAGTGCTACTGGTAAATCAGACACTGGCATTGAACCTGGAACTTTTTGATTACCAGGCTGATTCTCTAGCCACTTGGCTATGTTATCTCATTGCACAAAAACATACACCTACTGATACATTCCCAGTTATGCCAATTTGGTGTTGTTGTTGTTTCCTTGAGCAAGAAACTTTACTCACATTGCTCCAGTATATCAAGCTGTATATTGGGGACCTGGTGGCCTAGTGTCATCTGGGGAAGCAGTCAACCAAGCTGTAACATCAATGGGTACCTGGTGCAACTAGTGTCTCGTTAAGTGGTGTTGGGGTCATAGCAGAACTTTGGGTTCCACGGCCTCTGTCTGTGGGACCTGGACAGTCCTCCTGTGGGTTACTAGCCCTGCCCCTGAAAGGATGTGCGTGCACAGGGCTCAAGTTCCTGAGTGCTGGGTGGCAATAGCTGCGTTATGCATGGCTACTGTAGGCTTTGCTTTTGTGTGTGTGTGTGTGTGTGTATTTGTATATTCTTACTGTGCAGAAACCTCCATACAGGGTACAACAATGATCATATTACAATTACATCATTTATAATTACTTAGCTAAAATTAATATGTTGCTTAAATAAGTTGGGTCATTTGACAGCACTGTGCATATAAAGTTATACAATACAGCAATGGACAGCACACATCTCCTTTTATGAAAAACTAACCTTGAGAAAACGTATGCCTTCCCATTGCAAGTATGCATGCATTTTTAAATAGCTATATATAGCTACCTGAGTCCTATCATGTGTAACTATACAAGGCTGAACTCCATGGCCTGAAACTCGGTTACAATGTACAGCCTGCTTTTACAATCTCAAAGTGTTATATAAATTTCTGTATAACATTTGTAAATCTTTGTATTCTATCTGTAAATTCCATGTACATAACAGCAGAAGGGAAGGTCACCTGTGTGGTACATGTTACAGTATGTCGGTATCAGTAAAGTATTGCTATGCCTTTACCCAAGTCCGAGACTATTTCTCTAAAATATTTCAATATTTTATTAAATTGCATTTTCCATGGAATTTAATTTACTGAATCTTCAAGATTGTACAATCAAGGGTTCTCTGGAGTTTCGAACTCTGTGCTAGCTAAACTAGCACTATGATAATTGTATTAAATGATAGAGAATCATCATTTAATATTTATTGAGGACTAATACAATATATGACTATTGGTCTTGTACAACCACAACCAGGTGTTGCTGTGCATATGGACACAAATACACATTTTGGCCAAATTTATGCCCGCAAAAATGTAAAAAAGTGGGGCAGCCGCGGTGATGAATGCAAGGGTATTTACCTCTGGTTCTATATTGCTGACATTTTCTAGTAGCGAACGTCGTTTCGGTAGAAAATGTATAGCCATAGAGGCAATGACACTTCTGAAATTGACTGTAGGCAGAATTATTGCTGAATTGAGCACAGTCTTCAATATTGGACCAGACAAATTCATCGCCTTCATCTAATCTCCTCACATTGAAATCCACACCAGAAATTACATTTGTGAGCGACAAAAGCAGTAGAATAAGTAGTTCCAGGTAAGACATTCCATGGAACCATAGATAATACAGACTCTGCCTTCTGCAGTCGAAACGCAACCGTCAAAAAACGGACGATTTTAGTTGCACGCGCAATTTACAAGAAGTTCAAAATGGCGTTTTCGACAGGCCACGCGGACGAGAGAAATGGCGTCCAACCAGTAAATTTGTGGCATATTTTCGAATAAAAACAGTTGAAGAGATGATTTATGAAGATAATTATGCTGTTTATTTGATCTTGAAACGTGTGGGCTGGGAGTATTTCAGTGTTAGAACTGAACAAGAATTTTACTGCTCCTGATTTCACTTTGCTGTGGATAAACGAAAAGGAGTGCACAAAATCTGAGTCAACGAAAGTGATAAGGTTTGTATGGAGCACGTGTAGTAGCTGTATGAAACTGTATACATTTGTGAAACGAATTTGTACTCCGTTAATATAGAAGAGGTTGTTATTCAGTATCTTGTTATACACAATAAACCATACACCACAGTGCCATAAGGTGTTAAACAACTTTTGTGGATTGCCAAAATGTAAAAGTAACTTTTTTGAAAGAAATTTTTGTAGTTAGATATAGATCTCTCAATTGTGAAAATGTCTCAGTTGTTCCACACCTTTTGTACGTGGACTGTAAAATCAAGTACAAGTAAAGATTCGCAACAGTGACATCATTATGGACAATCTTCGTTACGGGTTCAGTAGTCAACGGTATCAGCCTCAGTTTACACAAATATAATCTTCATACAAATCTTTAATCATTTAGTTAACAAAGTGGATATAGTACTGGCACCAGTTACGAACATGAACAGCTATTTTACTGGCACAAGTCTATCATTTGCTGGACTATCAAACAAACCAGTTGTGTCTAGGCGAGCTAGATTTGGTACGCATCCAATATGCCCCGAGCATTTGACTTTAGGGCACGCGTCTAGTAGGTTTCCCCAAGCATTCAACTTTAGGGCATGCGTCTAGTAGGTTGCCCCGAGCATTCAACTTTAGGGGACGCGAAAAGTAGTTCCTTAGCGTTAGGGGTAGGCTAGGGTTCAGGCTTTGGTTTCTTCTTCACTATTGTTATATATAGAAGTCACTTCAGTCAGATGTTTATAAGGTAGAAACTAAAGGAGGTGAGTAGCTGCAGCACCGGTGGTATAATCGTTACGAGCATTGCTTATGAGTACGGATGCCCGGGTTCGAGCCCTCGCTTAGACGACTTTTTTTTTTTTGCTTTGTTAGGTTTTTTGTCTAAGTTTTTTTTTAATGCACGTGACTGCCGGCACTATACAACTTGCCTTTAGTTAATACTGAAAAAATTCTCATATCTTGTCTTGGTGCTTAGAAATAGTGCCACAAAAAAATATTGGTGCTATACCTGCAGAGCCATACATAACGATGAAGTTTGAAACAAACTGGCTGCATGCCACCGTGATTTGATAACACTCACCCAATGTAAAAGTGATAAGGAAACTAACAAGATAATTCATGAAGAAACAAAGTTGAGTTAGTGAGATAGTCTGGACTCGTAACAAGGATTGCCTGTACATAAAACTATGGGAAAGACATCTCCCTACATTATCTATGATAAAATTTTGTTAAGATGTCTGCAAAATCCATACAATCTTAATCCCACAAAAATTTCGTGTTACAGTAGTTTCAAAATAATAACCGTTACTGCTATCTTAGTTTCACACAGTGGTGTACATATTAAAAATAAATCATCAGTTACGACCTCTTCTACTAGGTCAGACTCTTGCAGTGCAGCTGGATTCGGCAACTTGTGATTTCACATCTAATGGTAAGGGCTTCCCATTACTTACAGCAAATATTGGCAAGTTAGAACATTGCTGTATGTTATGTGGACTTAAATATTGTCCCACGGTAACCTGAATTTTTTTACAGTCTTTATTTAGACCAGCTGTAGTTGCATTTTTAATGTGTTTCACAATGGTGCTTTACCAGTACATAATTGCACGGAGCTACTACAGTGTAACCTCTCTATTACGGACATTTTGGGACCCAGAATTTTTGGCCACTTTTTTAATATAGAGGTTTTCCTCTTTCAGAGGTTAAAACGGAGGTAAAAATGTATTAAACAGACCTGTTGGGACCAAGTTTTTTGTCCTTATTAGGGAGGTTTTTCTATTATGTGTCCTTAATTCGGGGCATTTGTTAAGAGAGGTTCCACTGTATATATAATATAATAATACAAATAACTCCTTGAAGTTTTAAATTTGTAATCACTGATAGTTACTCGAAATGGATGATTACCATAAGGCAGGAAATTTTAAATTGTAAATACCTTTAAAAGTATGTTTAGATCTACAATTTCTTGATTTTTGAGGACATTTAATTTAGCAAAGCTGCTGAAATGTAGATTCATCAATTTTTCTTGTCGTACGTTATCTCTTTTATGAGTCTCTGCTTTACAAATTTTTGTTCCTGTTAGCACCCCCTGATTTAGTATGATGGGCGTTGTTGCCTTCTAAACTCTGAATTCACTGAGAATTGTATTTGCTGGATTTTGATGGTGTAAAATGTACTTTTGTAGCATGTATGTATGTACGTGGGAAATGTCACGGAAGTTTTTTTCATTACTGCTGTAGTGTAAGAAACTGTATTGTACCCATGTGTACTTGTGATGTTTGTACTGTACAGGTAACCTTGGTTTGTAAAAGCTGCCAGAACAAACTGATTGTACCAGATGCAGTGTCGTACCATGATATCTCCGTTTTGGAATTAGAAGGCCCTTCTGAAGTAACAATGACTTGGATAGATGAAAGTGGCCTTGGTAAGTTGGTCGGTGTTGTGAGCTCTCTTTGTAGCTAGCTATCCATTCCTCAATAGATTTTAATGTGATTTTTTTCTTTTGATCAATTCACCTCACATTTAATAATACTACATTCTAACGGCTAGTACATCCAGTTGTATCTTTAATGTACTTTGAAACTATTACAGGATTAGGACTGTAATGGATGACCAGGCCTCTGTGTATCTCCACGACAGGAGCAGTATTATGCGGGATTTACCCTGGACACAGTAAGAATGGAGTCCTTGAAGATGGCTGTACCCCAAGCAGTTTCAAGTTATTGCTGAATTTGATGGTACAAACTTTCATCTCTGGTCAACTCGGAGTAGTGGCAGCAGTATTCTGGCACAGGAAGTCTCCACTAGATAAACTGTTTTAGAAATTGTTGATTTAAAGTGTGCAAAAATGCTATTTGTCATCTTACTGTATGTGTAAACAGCAACCAAAGTGCACAACTTTTTACAACATAATTATCAAGTTTGGGCTTTTGTCTAGTTGTACAAATTAATTAGCAACACTAATATGGCTTGAAACAAATTGTACCCACACCTCAAAACCACCTTGTCATTACTCACCAACTTTGTTCAGTGCTTTGTAGCTCGTTGCTAACTTACTGCACCTGTCGAATTTGGTTACTGTGGGAGAGACTAGTGACCTATTGTTGCGTGACCACCAGTGCAAACAGGAAAGAGCGTTACATCTGGCAGCTACAAGCGCTTGTAGTCAGACGGTGTTCTACCGGAAGAAGCGCTTGTTTCTTCGCGGGAAAACAAGCTGTGCAACTAAATACGCGTAATAAAGCGTATTTTTTGACGGTTGCGTTTCGACTGCATGGATTGGAAACGCGCATACAAATGAATACAATAACTGGGTGGGGTTCGTGCCCAGACCCCACCCACTGCCTTTCCTTGCATAGGGTCTGGTGACATTCGCAGGAGTTTTGGGCCCTACGCCATTTTTCTTTTCTGACCAATCGGATGCCTTGATTCAGGTACAACGCGATTTGATAGGCTGGAACTATATAGGAAAATGGCCGACAATAGCTATGGATACAAATGCGTAAACAATATGGCGGCGGGCCCAAAAACATAGCGTTAGTCACCAGACCCTACTCAAACGCAGTGGGTGGGGTCTGGGCACGAGACTAGGTGGGGTCTATTCTACGGAACGGAACGGAACGGAACGATGGACTAAACTACGGAACGGAATGCTTTCTCAAATTGAAGCTTGCAGCTTACCATTGCTGTACAAGTTATCGGTGGCACTTCCAGCAGGTAATCAAACCATCTCTAATATCTATGATCAAACGTACCCCAAGAAAGATAGAACGAATTTAAGGATCGATTGTGGGTTCTTGTTGGTTGTCATTAGTAATGAAGTACTAATTGTGGGAATAGCTGACTCAATGCGTTCATCTTCGGATGTATCAAGTAGGGAACTTAATGCATGACTTGTTTTTACTAGTATGTGAGTTGTTTTTGCTTACTTTGACTTTAGAATGTACCAGCAGTCTGGGGTCAGTATGTAGCTACACTACAAAGGAAACAAGTATGGTGACAAGGTGAATCAACTCAGTCTAAGCAGAATCTAAAGGAATTTTGTGCAGTGTGTGAGGAGCAAACACCTCAGGGAGGCTATATTGTGTGAACACCAATGATTCAATATCAGAGTAGTGGACTAATGCCAGATATCTCAGCCTGAGTAGTGAGTTGAACCCAGGATGGGGTCTATTTTACAGAATGGCCAGTGGAATGCTTTCTGAATCAAAACTTGCAGCTTGGCTAGCCACTATCACTGCTGAAATTGCATTTTATCAGTGGAACCTCCAGGGAAATGGAATAGGATAATAAAAAATATTAATAGCTGTCTCATGCAGTGATTGTTCTACCTGATATATCAAGCAGGTCTCTTCAATTTATTTATTGCATGACCAAGGCAAGTTTTGTTACTACAGTACAGTAGCCGACTGGATGTCATTTGTTTCTGCTGATCTTGACTAGATAAATAGTTTAGAAGACCACTCAATTTCTTCAGTTTCAGAGCATAATATCCACAGAGAAATCAACTAGAAGGTTACTGGTGACAGGAAGAGGCTAGGTGATCATGACTTTATTCAGTCTAATAAACAATATATGGTTGATTGAGTGAGGTATCACTTTCAGAATGTTCAGACGACCAGTGATGAGATGCATGGATTCATCGAATTTTTGTTGCAGTTGAAGACATTAAATATCCAAAAGCAAACTGACTATAATACTAATTCACTTTCTTTATATTTTCTCGATTTTGAGCCTGTATACAAATAATTAAAATTTTCTTATAAATCCTAGAATAAGATGGAAGAGAAAATTTATCTGTTTACCTATACTGTACAACTTCAAAGGAAAATGAAGAAAACATAGACAAATCAATAAAATTAGTACAACTACAATAAGGTGAAATACAGATTTAAATACATAATATGAATTAGAGCCTTCAGATAATTATTGCTCCTTGAAGATGGAAAAAACAAAGACTGGTGAGATCTTAGTTAATTAACAACAGTGGTTGGAAATTAAAAGGGTGGTAACTTCTTGAATATGTTGCAAAGTGGAAGTACAAATCAAAATAAGATATCAATTTCATTATGGAAAAATTGTATACATAGCATTACTGTATTCATTTGTCCTCCACTTAAATATGCTACAACAGTGTCGGTACATTGGCAGTCTACCTTGAAATCTCAACTCTAGAGTAGATCCAACACAGAGCAGCCCACACTGTAACAAATACATGTGATCCCACTGTAATTTCATGGACCATGCAGCTGGATTGGGAATCACTTGAAAATAGATGAACAAATTTAACCTGTTTTGTTTGAAGTGAAGCATGTGAAATGTTACACTTAAGAAATCCTAGGATTCTTAGGTGGTATGTAATTAATGTGAGTGTTCCATTTCCGGTCTGACTAGATACATTGAAATTACACACACATCTTGGTCCAAATCACATTTGCCTGGTGGCTATGGGCATGGTTTCACATGCATAGCTAGGCTTATAATTGAGATTTGGTTGATCTTGGAGTTTTGGCATTTGGCCTGATTCAAGGCTAGCAGTCAGACACATCCTTGAATTTGTGCAACAGAAAAAATCAGTTCACTATTGAATACAGTATTAGTCCACTACACCGGCTGTTAATAACTCCACGCATACAATTCAGTGATGTTCGCAGAACATAGCCCCCTTGCGATCTGCCAAAATATTTGCTCCTCTCACACTGCACAAAATTCTTCAAGTTTTAATTCAGCTGGCTCTTTCCTGTTACCAGTGTCTTCCTGCTTGCTTTATTTGTACACTGACATATGACTTGAAAAGCCGGCTCAGACTGTTTTCTAAAGTCAAAATGAGCAAACCAGCTCACATAAAGCGCCCTACTTGGTATATCCGTAGACGAACCAAGGATGAACATCACTGATACAGCTCATCCCACAATTAATACTTCGTTACTAATGACAACCAACAAGAACCCACAATCGATCCTTTAATTCTTTTTATCTTATGTTTAATCATAGATACTAGACTTATAATAGGGATTGGCAACGCACTATAAAATTATTATTTTCGTAAATTAATGCGCGTTTCGCTGTTTCGCTGGTGAAGTAAAAGATGGTGGACCCTTTGAGTGACAGGCACTCGAGCAGGCGTGCAGTGCACGTATTCTTCGTGCGTTAAAGCTGAAGCTATGGCTATATGAAGTACATTGGATGGGTAAGTTTCTTATTTGTGTGTTTTAGCGCGCTGTCATTTTGTTGTTTACTGTGGAGTTCAACGCTATTTACCGTTGTGTAGTTTTCTTGAAGTGACACAACGTTCCTAAACGGTGTTAACATTTCCCACCCTTTTATTTTGACCCTGGAAGTGTTAATGGATCAAATTTTCTAATAATAGGGGCGTTGTTTGAGGGAGAATGCTTATTTACAGGGCATTTCAGAGCGATATTTGTACAAGTTTGTGTAGTTTTACTGAGCTTCGTGAACTACTTTCTGAAGAGTTTCCAAGGTTCAGTACAAATGTTAACTTTGGAGAATGTCACTCTATATCTAGTTTATGAATCCTTCCTGTTACTTTCGTGTAGGTAGAGTTTAAAATGAGCAACAGAAAATTTCACATGTATAGTCTTGGCATCAGAAATTTGATGAAAGGAGAGAAATTACAAGAAATTCAAGGTTGGAAGACCACCTAAGAACCAGAGGGAAGAATATTACAGATAATGATCTAGTGTGTGCTCTTTAGCAATGGCCTCAAACTGGGTTTTTGGAATTACGTTGATGCTATTGCTGAAAGCTTTGCTATAATGTGTGTGTGCTTGGCTGCTGTACTATTACCAAAAGCTTTACTTTAGTGTGTGCGTGCGTGCGTGCGTGTGACTTTGTAGTACAAAAGTGTGTTTTTGTGTTTACCTTTTGTGTGTGTGCTGCATTACCAACAGAAAGGTGTGGTAATGAGAAAACAATGGGTGAAATATTTTTCGAACTTGTTTCAAATAAATTACCCTCTTCATGAATATAATTATGCATATAATACGACTTGACTTAATATGACTTTTACCAACTACCTCAGTAAACAATCTGATGAAATTGCATATTGCACAAAGGTATCTAATCTCCTTTGGTATTAGTCTTACGTGCCAGACATTTTGTTTGGGGACTGCAAGTAAATTACATGGTCACTGTTCTCCATATTCCATGATCACAGCTGGAGTATTGACAGGGCTAACTCTACACATTGTATAGTTCACATTCTTATGGTTGAATGTGGATTACAGCCTTTTTTTGCTGAACTTTGAAAGTACTGTGGGCTTAGGTTCTTGACTTCCCCAATACAGTTGAATCTGGTTCACTATGTATATGTAAATTTATCACTTTTAGTGCAAAAAATATGATGACATAATTTATTGTATTTTGGGAAAAATTGTGCAACAGAAACCAGGAGTCTTTCCTGCTGCCCACATATAATATCTGGCAGGAGAAATTACTCTGGTGCAATGAATTATTTGTGGTGTGTTTATGTAGTAGTCTTAATTTGATTTTTGATTTATTGTAATGCTAGGTAAGCTGTTAGCATCTGAGTGAGCAGTTGCAGAACCAACAGACCTGCTGGCAGACTAGATGGAGTCAGAAGTATAACACAAGACAAGCTGCAACAGGCCCATGCAAGAGTAGAGCAAGAATCAACCTCCTAGTCGGATTAGCAATGTTTACATCATGTAGTTTCATGACATGTAAATAATAGCCTGGCAAGGTGTTGTTATTTGTAACTTGAGTTGTATGGCACACGAATCAAAGTTGTATAGGGTGTATGAACTGTGCTATGTTTGATCCTGTGTGACAGTACTGCCTCATGGATATGGGATGTCCCTCATTGTTGAGATCAAGGTGATGCTTCACTGACTTCAAATTCAGTTTATGGTCTGGTGTACATAATAGGTCTTACTCCTACTAGAGTTCAGGAACCGGGCACACCCAGTCCGCTACAGTATTTCATTTGAACTTGAGTGGTCTAAACTGATGGAGTGTAATCATCAATGCTGACTTCAAAGGTTCAGATACACTCTAATAAAGCAGTCCATAACTCTAATAGAACAGTCAGTGCTTGAAGTGTGAATAATTTGTGGTTCTGTACAGGTAAGCCAGAGAGATGTGAGGATGTCCTATAGTTAAATTCATGCTTTAGCAGATTAGCTACAACTTCTCGGCATACAGTTTTGTCCAGATACAATTTGGGTGAGGGAAAATTGTTCCGCCACTAGAAAGATGGCAAGAGAAAGTTATTAATCTCAGCTGCTTAACTCTCATCTCTTAGTCTAGTCTTCTCACTGTCGCAATGCGAGAGATAAATACGAAAGCACCTTCACTGCACTGCATAAAGACGTAAGGCAGTGCAGTGAAGGTGCCTTGCGTCTAGTGTTTTTATGTAACACATAGAGTAAAGTATCAATTATCGGACAATATGATGTTCGGACAGCTGCCATTCACTTCCTGGGAATCCTGCAGCTTTGGTTATTGTGCCAAAAGGTAGGCTACACCAAGCAATAATTATCCTCCAATAATCAGCTTTGCAGGATTAAAAGCTTAAGAGTTACAGCCAATAGTATGCTTAGTCCGATAAAATCTATGCTCGGATAAAACTATCAGTTGTCGGACTTTGATTTTTACTACCAGTAAACAACGTCCAATTTATTTCAAATTTGTATGCAATATACCTGTACTCATTAGCTATTAATGGCCAAAAAATGGTTTTGTTATCTTTAGCATAGAGGGAGTTCAAGCCTCCCAATTTTTAGCGGTATTGTCGGACGCCCTCCGCTTTAATTTAGCCATGCCCACCAACAGAGTTCATGCTTTTTGCAACAAATGTACCAGTGCTAAACCACAGAAGAAGGTAAATAAATATCTTTCAAGAGTAGAGGTGTGTTTTAAAGTTGATATTCAGGATATTTCTATTGGAACGCAGTATTTTTGGCTTCTAAATGAAGGAGATGCACGCTAGGTGGAAAAAATGAAATTACGAGGCACAACTTTCTGACCAACCGCATTTGTTAGTCTTGGTGTCTCAATCACGAATACTACCTAGAAATGAAAAGATGTTCCATTTTCTACCTTCTATGGATGCACAAAGCAACATTTTCGTCCTTTTTGTTTCACCCATATAAGGTAGAGAAAGAAAAGCCTTTCAATTTCCGTGACAGTATTTGTGATAGGACACCAAGACTAGCATATGTAGGTGGTCAGAAGGTGGTTTTGCATAACTTCATTTTTCCACCTTGCGCGCATCTCCTTCATTTAGGAGCCAAAAAATACTGCGTTCCAATGGAAATATCCTGAATATCAACTTTAAAGCACACCTCTACTCTTGAGAGATATTTATTTACCTTCTTCTGTGGTTTAGCACTGTGCATTTGTTGCAAAAGCATTCAAACTCTGTTGGTGGGCATGGCTAAATTAAAGCGGAGGGCGTCCGACAATACCGCTAAAAATTGGGAGGCTCGTACTCCCTTTATGCTAAAGATAACAAAACCATTTTTTGGCCATTAATAGCTAATGAGTACAGGTATATTGCATACAAATTTGAAATAAATTGGACATTGTTTACTGGTAGTAAAAATCAAAGTCCGACAACTGATAGTTTTATCCGAGCATAGATTTTATCGGACTAAGCATACTATTGGCTGTAACCCTTAAGCTTTTAATCACACAAAGCTGATTGTTGGAGGATAATTATTGCTTATTGTAGTCTACCTTTTGGTACAATAACCTAAGCTGCAGAATTTCCAGGAAGTGAGTGGCAGCTGTCCGAACATCATATTGTCCGATAATTGATACTTTACTCTACATACTGTAACTTTTTGTTCACAACTAGTAATTGTAGCATACGTACACTTATTGATTGTAACATGCACTTCACTATTGTTGATTTTACATCCTAGGCACACCAGCTGTGCTGTCTGCCTAGCAATTAATAATAAAGAATAAAGGCAGGTTTCACTTCCGTACTGAAATTCCATCACGTATGCTAGCAAGAATCCCTAACGGAGCTACGTACCTTTAAAGACTAAATCTTCGTGGAAACACATGAAACATTCTCAGTAGCATAGCGGCACTATGATAGCGGTTAGCTGGTAGTGACTTGAAAATTCCTAACAGTATTTACGGGAAAGCGAAACGCGGATTATTTCCGTTTACGCCTCCGTTGCCAATCCCTATTATAAGTCTAGTATCTATGGTTTAATCACCCACTGGAGGTGCCACTGATAACTCGTAAGGGCAGTTTCAGCAATGGTAAGTTGCAAGCTTCAATTTGAGAAAGCGTTCCGTTCCGTAGTTTAGTTCATCATTCCGTTCCGTTCCGTTCCGTAGAATAGTCCCCACCGTTTATACACAGCTTGGCGAAACTTAGATGAGCTGAGATCAAATACATCACACGATAGAGTGTTCCATAAGAAAACAGTGTTCACAAAGAAAGAATGTCTATAAAAGACTGTAGCGGAACAAGGGTGAGAGGATGCGCTCGGGTACAAGATGTATTGAAATTACAGTAATTTGATAGCTTCAAAGAATCGTACCTACCTTATAGGATGTCATAAAGCATAGCCACGCTCAAATAATTCCTTCGAGATGACAGTGTTGGCCAGTGTAACTCTTGTAAACAAGCATTAGAAGATTTATTCCAACACTTATGGAATAAGTGTTGGAATAAATCTTAGATGAGCACTTATGGAATAAGTGTCTTATTCCAACACTTATGGAATAAGTGTCTTATTCCAACACTTATATGGAATAAGTGTCTTATTCCAACACTTATGGAATAAGTGTTGGAATAAATCTTAGATGTCACAGTTGTGTAACTATTGCTAGTAAGTTCCTGACAATCTTGAATAGGAAGGTGAGTCTAGCAATTGTTCTGTTTTGAAGTGTAGGCCATTCAAGACTGGTTAACATGTCTGTGATGCTATCATGGTTTTGGTTAGATCTGTGCCAGGGTTTGTTCAAAACGAAACGAGCAGCGCAGTGTTGAATCATTTCTAGTTTACTAATACTAGTGTGATGATAGGGGTCCCAGATGGCTGAGCAGTATTCCAATGATGGTAAGAGCAATTGTTTGTAGATGTGTTCTTTAATTTCTGATGGCGCATTGTGGAGATTTCTTTTTAAGAATCCAAGGATTCAATTTGCCTTGTTACAGATGTAACAAGGAAGTAATTAATTTTACGGTTGCGTCATATCATTAGTTATGTTGCTATCTTGGTTGCTATGCTCTATTATCACAGGACGGGATTTGGCTCTTGTTCCACGAGCTGTAAGTTGGTCCATACAAAACAAAGAACTGTAATTGTTACACTAAGCCACACTTGAATACTTAGCTTTGTCATAATTCCAGCAATTTTCTGGAGGACACTTAGAAATACCCGAAACAGGTACACTAATTATGTGACTTCTCATTGTTTAACACTAAAAATCTTCCTGAAAAAGCATTGAACTGTACCAATGTGCAGCACAAGCCATGTGGAATTGTCTGTACTTTAATACAATTCCATTAGTTTTCACTGTATGTCTTCAAAGACTTGGCAAAGAGTACACAATACGGTTTTGTGGTGTTCCCCAATTTACGTTGTGCTACAAGACAATCTGAGCTTAATTGCACAGAAATACTAGCTCATATATCATCCTATACGCTTACCTTGACTCTTCACTACCCTTAGCTAAGTTGGTATCGAAATAACCAGACTTTTGTAGCCTTCACCAACTGAAATGCAAGTCCGTGAAACTACGGGGAGTGCTTATTTGGAATGTACACGCTATATTGAGTCCGTGAACGGAGCTTCCAATCCTGTGTTATTAGTATAGTGTCTATGGTAGTAGTAAAAAGCTTTATAGTGCAATGTTAAAAATACATAATGATACAAACAGTAGTTATAGCTGCATGAGCAAGGTGCACTAAAGGAATCTGGTAACAAGTACCAGACCCTGAAGTTATGTACTTAATTACTTATAATAGCTAGTGTACTGAACTAACAATTGTGTGCATTAAAGTTTGGTGGCTTGGGATGTTTTGAAAGGAATTGTAAAGTATGTGTGAAGCAGTAAACATGGACCAATTCTACCCAATAGAGGTCAGACATGTCCAAATTCACCATTAGTTGAATTGGTTAGCCCTTGTTAGAGCCAGCTGCAGGATAAGAAGGAAAGAGAACAAAAAAGCTAAAATATACAGTTTGAGCGGTATCGGAATTTTGAAGCCTTACACATGAAAATGATATGACCAAATCCACACAACAGTGACCTGACATGTCCACACTCACCATTGGTACCATTGGATAACCCTTGTTAGTCCCAGGAAAAGTAAGAGAGAAAAAAAAAGGAGTTAAAATATGCAGTTTAGCCAAAATATACAGTGTGAGCGCTATGGGAGTTTTGAAGCCTTACACATGAAAATGACAGGACCAAATCTACACAACATCTGACATGTCCACACTTACCATTGGTACCATTGGATAACCCTTGTTAGTCCCAGGAAAAGTTTTAAAAAAGAAAGGAGCTAAAATATGCAGTTTAGCCAAAATATACAGTGTGAGCGCTATGGGAGTTTTGAAGCCTTACACATGAAAATGATAGGACCAATTCCACACAACAGTGACCTGACATGTCCAAACTCTCCATTGGTTAACCCTTTACTATTTGTTATTCACAGAGAAAAGTTACACTCAATACCAGAAATTAGAGGTCATTGGCCTACTGCTTAAAAATGAAATTGACATAGTGTTGGATTGGAAATACATCTCAAATAGCGCTATACAATGTCCACTTTGTAGTGAAGGTAATGAAATATGTATAAATAGAGGATTAATGACCCATTTGGCAGGATTGACGTCCTTTTCTACATGTTCTACATGTGGCGATACTGACTATGGTTCAGTAGGCACAAATGTATGGGTTTAACATACAATACACTCACTCACCCTACGAAGCAGCGGCGGAGGAAGTAGTTGATATGAGGGGGGGCTGGGCTGACCCAGACTTATTTCTATAGTTTGGTAAGGTGAGACCAAAAAAAAAAAAAAAAAAAGGTCACAACCAACTGACAAGAGCTTTCCACCTCACCAGCTACCATTTCTAGCTGATAAACTGCATAAAAATCCTTACATAGCTGACCGGCTACTTTATTAGAGTGACTGCTCTATTAGAGTATCTCGATCTTTATCACGGTTTTCAGCCCCACTCCAAGAAAGATAATTTCGGTGTGATATCATTCTGAGGGGGGGCTTTACCCCCCCTACCCCCCCCCCCCTTTTCGCCGCCTATGCTATGCTACGAAGTAGGTTGAATCTGTTAGTTTTCAACTCATCATTAAGATGTAGGTTTAAATCAACGCTAAATACAGCCATTTTTTTGTGGTTCTAGGTCGTCCATAAACGTCCAGCGATGCGCCCAATTAGAAAGTGCTTCTCTGACGTATTGACCACGTCATTCGTCATTAATAGGCAAATCATTCCAGCACTGACCTTACTTAGAAAGCTCAATCCAACTAATTATAGGTGTTCTGTTATCCCCTACAAGTAAACTTCGAAAGTAGCAGCTAGCTGAAACTGTCGCCAAATCGCAAATGAGATGGTCTACTTTTCAAGGTATAATGCACCTATCAATGTTATCCCCCATGCACCTACCCCTCCCGGGCATAGTGGGGGAAATGGTGGGGATTTGACTTTTTGATGAAAAATCAAATTCTCCACCCATGGGGGAACGACTAGTGGTCAAATCTCCATGTAGTATGGCTGTAAGGTACTTTAGGAAACAGGTCAATTCCTTTAGCTTGCAAGTTAAAACAAATGCCTAAAATTTCGAGCGGTCAAATGCCCCACTAGTGGGGCAGAGTTTCAGATAAAATCAGGTCAAAATCCCCCACGAATCCCCTAGTAAGCCCGGGAGAGGGGTAGTGGGGCTTAACATTGATAGGTGTATAAATCACATACATCGAGCTAGAAAAATGCCTGTAATAAGGCCACTCCAAATAAATTCTCTGTTTCCCGTCCACTGCCCGTATCTGGCTACTATAAGCTCTAAATATTCCATTATCCCGTACTCTTCCATTATTTTCCGGTTATTCTTGCATTCTGTACAGGCACAGTGTCAGCTCATGTGTTAGCAGTGCTATCAAGTCAGCAATGTGTTATTTTGTAAATTAAAAATGAAGGTACAAGCTTAAACATGTTCATTTTATGGTTGTGCCAGGCAAATAATGACTTGAAAAGCTGCCAATCTTATAATGGGAAATGGACCGCCCGCCCGCATGCAAATATCCCTGAGTCTAGGACGGGAAACAGAGAATTTATTTGGAGTGGCCTAAAATCAGCAGATTATGATGGGTGTTGTTTAAATCTAAGAGGTTTTGAGCACATACACAGTGCAAAACCTAGAGCATGCTAACGCATGCATGGTCTCATCTAGGGGGGTCTGGGGGCATGCCACCACAGGAAATTTTTTGAGAATTCACCCATCTGAGGTTAAATCTGGGAGCAAAAATTGCTTGTCTGACTAGTTACACTAGCAATAACAACAAAGAACAACGACTGAAGTATGATGTGCTGGATAGACCAGCTTCCTCCAGGACAAGACACTTCACACTGCATACGCGTTGTGATACATTACTAAATTATAGTTCAATTAACTTAGAAATGCAATAACATTTACAATAACACGCACACATGCATGCACACTGTAAACAGTTAGTCTCTCCATCAGTTTAGTTGGTGGCTTGTGGCTTCCTGATGACTGGTTTGTATAGACGAGCTGCAGGCTATAAAGGAACATGTATATATGATGAAAGAAATACAGAAAGAAAGAAACAAAACAAACAGTTTATATGTCTCACAGAATGCTTCTTAACTAAGAAAGTTAAACCACATCAACAGTTATTTCAAGTATCTCTTTGATGTGGTTACCACTCTAATTGATGTTAAAAGCATCGCATTCAAAAGTGATTGTATTATAAGAATATTTTACACATGTGGTCTACACTAATGCACACGACCAAAAAATGTACTAAATGTCTGGTAACGAGAACAGATGCCACAGGGTCAAGAAATCTCTCTGACTGTGTAAGTTATCAGGATTAAAGTTCTTCATAAAATGCTGCCATAGAATTTGGATTAACTGAGCTTTGATGGTAAGAAATGGTTTAGTTAATTCAATTGTAGGTAGGCTGCTGAAAGTTCTAGGTAGTCTGTTGAAGTAAAAAATTCTTTGTTTGTTAGATGATGTGAAAACATGTTCAAGATTGTTACAGGAAGAAGACCTGGTAGAATGGTGGCAGAATTTGATGAAGGTTCGGATGTCAAAATGATCGGATGGATTTCTCATTGATCATTTAATAAAGAACAGGATGTCACATAGATCATAAGTATAGCTACATTAATGGTAACAAGTTGAGTTTGATAAGGAGTGTTTTGTAGTCAGAGATGTAGTCATTCAGGATATATTTGGTGGCTCGGAACTGTATTCTTTCAAGAGCAGAGATATCTTGGATAAGGTAGGGATGCCACAATGGGGAACAATATAGATTTGATGTTATCCGTGTTTCGCCTCAGTTACTGCGTTGGTACAGATAACTCACTTTCTGTACGAATTTCACTTAAACTACTTCATTACGAGGTTGTATTACACACTAATGGAGTTGCTAGACTGCAATATGCTGAAGTAAAATGTTTCTGCTGGTTGTAAATTTCGTTTTTGTAATCATGTCAGTCGAAAGCGTGGGTCGGACTCAATGAAACATGGGCTTGTATCTTTTAAGTTGCAAAAATAATACAAACGTGAATTTGTGCCACAGACTTGATGGCATGCACAGCTGACACTGTTACAAGTTGGCTTTTTAATAGAGGACTTGCACGTGTGAAGCAACGGTTGCTGGGTGGACATGTTTCGGAACAACTTTGTATGGCGCACATTGGGTCAAAATGAAGGTAACAAGATTTATTTACTAAGCGCTGAGTATAGTGGCACTGGGAAGTGGGGCTTTATTGGTTTTGTTGGTTATTCTGTGAGTTTCTCAGAATAACAACAAAAAACATCCAGTTCTAAACCAATATATATATAATATATAATTCAAAACAAAGAAATTAAGGAAGTTGCCCATGCTAAGTACTTAGGTGTAACAATAAGCCTTGCGGGTCGTATTGGTCTGAACATATAAAGCAAATTACCAACAAGACTAACAGGACCAAAGGTTTTCTGCAACGTAACTCACAAAAGTGCCAATCTGAAATTAAAAGTAATGGTTGCAAAGTGATGCATGGTCTATATTAGATTATGCAGCCATTATTTGGTCACCACACACACAAAAGGATATCAATATACAGAAAAAAAGCAGCAAGAATAACTTCTCTTATGCCAACATTACACAAATGCTAACGAACCTTAACTGGCCACTGACCCTTGCTGAATGTAGAGAACAGAAAGCTATTATGATGTTTAAGATTACTAATCACCTTGTTGACATCTCAGCAAACTCTTACCTAACACCTGTACCCATGTATGTTACATGATACAAGAAGCCATAGCAAGAGGTTTATATAACCAATGACGAGAATTGATCCCTATTTACCCCAGCACATGATTGACTCTAAGGACATTGTAAAGACTGTAGCTGGTCTAGCAAAAAAATCAACCACAGCTAGTGTAGCAAAAAAATCAACCACAACTAGTCTAGCATGCATATGGTCAGCTTGCTTAAACATAACAAAAAATTCTGATTGCATTTGATTCAGTGGCATGTAGATGCTGGTATTATGAGACAGGGGGTAATATGCATGGGTCGCATTTGCATAGCTTAGTGTGTTAGTTACATCCTGCAGATTTAGGAGTAAATGGATAACATATCTATTCAGATCATAGATAGTGATCACAATTCTTAAATTGCTATATCACATTGGAAGACTGTCAATGATTGTACCACTCACTATGCAGTAAAGAGTATGAAGATATGAAGTGTGCATACAAAGTCAACCACTCTGTTCACCTGTCTACAGAGTCCCTGCTACCTTTCCCATATAAAATTTACTGTAATCAAATATGAGATAGTCAACTTACAAGCACAGTGTCTCATAATACCCACGCCTACAGTGTTCCAGAAAAAAATGATCATACAGGACCACCACACGGTTGAAATTTTAGGATAGCGTAGTTTATGGGTACATGCACCTTTCCCTATTAGTAGTATGAAATACCAGGGTTACAGTTTTAGGTGGTAGCAATGTTTTGAAGTTACATGTCTCATAAATACCACCACTACTCTATATGTAGTTATAACTAGTTAGCTGTGTTCTGTACCTTGTAGTGAATTCATACCATGCATGGTACAAATTATGCATATAGTATAGTGGCACATGAACAGGTGTACTACATGCATGCATGTGTGCCAACTTCAACTCAGTGCATGGTGCATTACTTTTTTACATAAATGACCTACTGATTGTGCGAGTAAGGTAACTTCTAGAATCAGACTTTATACCGATGTTGTAATTTTGTACAGAGAAATTCACAGTGAAGATGATGTCATGTAATTAGACTTAAGAAAGACTTATAGTCATGCAGTGGGCTGACATCTGGTTAACGAAAATCAACCTATCTAAGTGTGAACATCTGACTATCACAAATAAGAAAACTCCTACGAATTCAACATATCAAACTCAACAGTCATGTCTTTTGTGAAGTTCCTACTTAATTCCCACACACCCAGGGTTCTTCCCACACTGGTCAGCAGTGGTCCAAAGCGACCAGTACCCTCTTAAATCCGACCAGTACAATTCTTATATATATATATCACTGATATACGTGCAATATACCCTAATATAACACACAGCATATCAGTCTTTAGGCCACCACTCAGGAATTTCTGGGAAGAACCCTGCACACCCATCATGCACCACTCTTTCACTATATTTTTTTATTGCTATAGAATTAAGTACATGAAGTCCAATGTAACAAATTATACATTTATGGGCTGTGACTTGTGTAGCAACTTATATCATGCTTCTGAATTTATACAGAGCACGTACATAACACATTATACAAAATTATAATAATACATGAAGCATTAAATACATAATTATATACATCATGCATGTGTGCTATACATGACATTGTAGAAACATTATGTTATCATATATGCGTCATAAAGAATCATGGTTATAGTCTCCTCCTGCATCACCTCCTGAAGCAATATGAAAACATAACATGCATACAACTATAGCTACATATGCAATTATACATAGCTATAGCTACATAACACTGACAACTGAAAGTACTTAGAACAGTGTACACACAGGTATGTAGCTATAATGCTCGTTGCCTACTATCATGACACATAACAGCAAAGTTTCAAAACTTTATATCACAATAAAACTTTCTGTAAAGCTATACTGCATGACTATCGTACAGTACGATAGTACTGTATAGTAGGGACCACAAAGGTGTGGACGTAGCCCATGCATGAAAAAACATCACCCAAAAACCAGCCTCAATTGTTTTTGTTTTTATCTGCTTCACCAGTTAGGCACTGGAGGGCAAACACTGGAGGCAAAACCTGGTACCACAAGCCTAATATGATGACAATGAAGCAGTATTGGTTAGGTAAAACTAAGTCCAAACCAGCCTTCAGATCGACCCAAAACATTTCAACAACTTGCTACGAATTTTATTACGAAAATCCATTTTATACTGACTGACTGAGTAACTGACTGACTGACTGAGTAACTGACTGACTGACTGAGTAACTGACTAACTGATGTCAATAACGGCTACAGGCTTGATTTTTCACTGTTCGATGTTGCTTCAATCGGATATGTGTCTTTTGGCATATTGCTGTACGTACAGAGCATTCTTCATGGACTTACCAGTGTTCTCCTGTGTCCCATTCATCTTTGCTGACAGTGAAAGGTGTCAATTTGGTGGTAGCACATGATGGCTTCCCTTCGTAATGGAAATCATAGGTATTTTTTATAGTGGCTACTTGAGGTGCTTTTTGAACAGTTCTTGATTCATACTGCAATGTAATGGGTTGAACATAGCTGACAATGAAGTGTACTGGATACTTCACTTTTCAGACTGTAATTGATAGTTGGGGTATGCGGCACCATTTTTTCTCTTGATGCGGTATGCATGGGTTCACCAGTCATAATAATACAAAAATAAAAAAATTAACAAACAAGTACACAATTTTTTTTGGAAATTTTCAGGACCATAGCACATCGATAAAAAGTACTGAAACAACCTGGAGTAGTGCACAATATTAAATCAATAAGAAGTGTTATATCCCTACTGTGCTGAAGATACCATAATGGAAATGCATAGTAGGGATATAACACTTCTTATTGTTTTATTGTGATTTAATATCGTGTACTACTCCAGCTTGTTTCAGTACCTTTAATCGATGTGCTATGGTCCCTACACTCTAGTTGAAAATTCCAATTTTTTTGGTGTACTTGTATAATAAATGCATAATTAAGTTAAGTACATGGCATCTATGGAAAGTATTGAAGTCAAAGAATATTAACAGCCATGAGTGAGTGAATTACTTAGACGATCATTGCTTATACTGTAATACTCCTACTTATATACATAACAATATAGCTGCATGATAATGCAATACAGATTAATACACAAGCATACTGAGAAACTGCTATCCCACTAGAAAACCACAACAAAGTTAAAACCTGCATGGGAGTCAGAATAAGAATCTTGAAAGTGCCAAATGCAGCCCCAGACCCAGTGGTGATGCTCTAGCAACATACACGCACCACAACAGCTGTGACTTTCTCTGCATTCACAATTAAAATAGCCTGCAATTTGTGTATAAAGAAAGAGTACCGTATATGACCGTATAGAAGCCCGGGCGTTTATTTCCTATAAATCATTTTTGACCCGGCGTTTAAACGAGACCAGCGTTAATTTGGACCCGGGCGTTTATTTCTTACTAGCCACTCAATGAGAATGACAGGTGCCAGTACGAAATACAAAATCCATAGCCCATCACGTATTTGGACTCCTCTGCTGGGTGAAACATTGGAAGTCGGGTGGAAAGATGACAATGACCACGATAAATACGCTATGGCCATCACCAGAAGAGAAGGCATAGTCAAACAAGACAAGACATCATAAGACTGGTGACGAGACATCACTGTATAGTTAGCAGCTGACACGAGTTTAGACCCCCTTTCAGTGCATATCATTAGCACCCCGGCGTTTAAATGAGCCCGGGCGTTTATTATGACAGTCCCCTAGCTGTACCCGGCGTATATTTGAGCCCCTGCGTGTATTTGAGCCCGGCTTTAATACGGTCATATACGGTAATTTTTTATTTCATCATATATCCTTTGCATCAATGTGATCGTTGATGCAGCAAACACAGTTATTACTGAACTTGTTACTCTATCACAAGAGATTTTGTTGTATATCTATAGTAGTTTTCTGTCCAGCTCAATGTACAGGTTTATCCCACAGCCCTTGTGGTAAGAAGCAATGGTGAGGAATACTAGAGGTTGTGCTCTAGTGGTTGTCCTCTAGCTAAGGAGTAGGCATAGAAGGTAACTTTAAAAATAAATGCACTTTAAAGCTTTGCAATCATATTATATACACAAGTAATTTCCTGTGTCCATTTTACTGTAGTGATTGCTTGAAGAGGTCAACCATTTCTATACATATAGGACTACATTTGTGACCTGATTTTGGAAACCTACTTTTTGGACATATTGGATACAGATGAATGGTATTTTATATTTTAAATGCTTGGCAGCTATACGGGTGAAAATTTCTCTGAGGATAGAGACATTTATGGCTTTTCAGACCATCTGGAGTACAAGAAGCGACTTCTACAATTTCCCACCTTTTTTGTATAAAAGATGAGTTTTATAAAGGTGAGCTCCAGACCAAATTACATGCCCCTAAGAGCTCCAAAGGCACAATTCACACACATTTCAAGTTTTTGTAGACACTCCAAGTCAAAAAATGGTCTCAAGTCACCCCAGTGTCTTCCCAGGCCCTCTAGAGCAATGCATGAGCTTTGATGCCTACAGAAGTCAGTGTCCAGAAAGCAGACCTGGCAAGATTAAGGCAAAGTTAGTGTGAAAACTGTTAGCCATCTCGTGCTGGTGCTATATTTCAATGAGCCGAAAAGGTAGGTTTTCCAACATCATGTCACTGCCTATAGAGCTGTGAAACTGGACAGAATATCATAACCGATTACTGAGCAGGTCATAACTGCCGGTTGTCCGGTTAACCCATTAACGGCCACTGCTGTTATATGGCGGCATGGCATTATAACTCACTCATAGAATAAACTTTAGCCTTGTCACAACTTGTAAAATGCATTTCATAGCAAGATGCACTAGTACTGAAACGGACACGCCCATATAGAGGTCCCGTTTCTGGGATAACCATGCAGATCCTTCCTGGACTAGTGCGCGTTTGTTATGTAATAGCATAAAGTGTAACCTGTTATAATAGGCGAAGTAAATCGTTCTTCAACTTAAAACCTAGTAGCTGATAACAAAGAAAGTGTTATACAACGATGGATAGAGGTAAAGTCGACAGTCGGCTGCTTTATCCCAGACGTGGCATGGTGGACACGAGTGCAGATATGCATGCACAACAGCAGAAATGGGACAAATCATGAAGAAACCAGCTGTGGAATGGATCACACTGTAAGTAAACTGTATAAAATAATTCTTTGGAGTGTAATACACCTTAGTAAATAGCTAAATGGGAGTCCGCTGTTTGTTCGGGCTGGTTTATACTGAACTTTAGACTTTGTTGTTTGATAACTTCGTTGCGGTTACTGTTATGTAAACAAAAACAACACAGTCGACCTCCTTAGTTTATAGCGAGTATTTGGATATATGGTTACTAAATAGTTCTGTGTACAGAACGGTTAGTATAATGCAATTTGGCAATTCGGCCAGGGGCCTGGAGAATTTGGCCGTCAATGGGTTAACTGAATTGCCTAAAATTTTCAGCAAATTTTATGCTATACCCAGTATTTAGGCTACTTGTACCTTGAAATTTTTAGTATGGTTTGTCAAATTGTCTATATGGTGGCCAAAGTATGCAATAGGCACCATGTATATACTACAAGTATGACATCATAATGTTTGGGAAGGATGAAAAACACACACATTGTTGATTGAAAATGTTAGAGATTGGTTATTAGGTTATGCAGAAAAATAACCGATAACTGAATTTATAAAAATAACTGGTCGGTTAACTGGTTTACCCGGTAAAGTTCCATAGCTCTATAGTAGTGTTTATAAAATTATAACGTATGCAGACACTGGTTGTTGGTGTCAGTACAACTGGAGCAACTCAAGAGTCAATCACTAGTTGTAGCTATGAAGGTAATTTTTTTTTGTGAGTTCAAGGTGAGCTAGGGTTGGAGGACGGCCAACTCTAGCTCACCTTGAACTCACCAAAAAACTAATTTTCATACAGTGAAAAACGTAATATTCTGTTAAATAAGCAAATTTAGTTTTTAGAGTTGGGTTCAGTGTGATTCCTTCTTTATGCATAGAGCATCTTTCTTCATTTGCATTTAAAGAAGGGAAAGTGGGTAGCTGACAATGGTTATGAAGCTGGACTAGACTATGTTTCTGGTTGCAATTGACTGGTTGGGATCCATTTTCTTCCAAACTTTCTTGTTTCTCCACATTTTAGTCCAAGCTTTTTTTGATTGATGCAATATGTATAGTTCTTTTTTCTTACTACTTTGATCTACTAGCAACAAGCAAAGTGGTCTAGATAGCCTATATAAACAGTCATGATTGGTGCATTAAATTTTCAATCTCTATAGTTATTTTCTTTATATACATATAGATGGCTGAATGCTTACCTCCTGCATAACGTCTTCTCCTGCGCTTTGCCCTAAGTACAATACATCATACAAAGTAACATTATTTAGGGCTGGCTACTAACCATTTGTAAATTGGTATGGTGGCACCAATAAACAGCACAACTACTACTACTACTACTGATGATATTGTCAACACGATAACAATCAGTATTGAATCAGACTTGTGGTGTTCTCCATCTAGAATCACAGCTGGGTTGACAGGAATTTCAGGAATATATGAACACCTTTTGTCCAACGGATTGTAGGCAGGAATATCATCAAATGACCCTACAATATACACATGTGCACAGATAATTATTAATATCATGAGATGAAATGCATCCTTGATGGTAGCATGCACACTTATACTGTTTATCAAAAATAAGACAAGACTTGTTCACACATTTAACACATACCTCTGTTACTTAAAACTCGGCTACCATTGAATTTCAACAGTAACATTCCATTGACACCATCACAAATAATGTCTACTTGAAATAGTTCTCCTTCAACTAAAGTTTCAAGATTTTCCACTGACTGCTGAACCTATAAAAAACTAGTGTTTTAAAAAATTGTTAATTTAAAAATGAAGAAGGGATCTATGCAATAAAAAGTAGTGAAACAAGGGACGAATGATGCATGCCATTACAGCATAGCTCAATGGGAAAGTTCCTACTTTGGCATTGAACAAAATAATTGTTATAACTAATGTAGAGACTTTCCCATCGAGCTATACTGTAATAGCATGCATCATTCATCTCTTGTTTCACTACTTTTTATTACATAGATCCCTACTTCATTTTTAAATTAACAATTTATTAAATACTAGTTTTTGTTGTAGCACAGCTAGCTACAATGTAACTTGTTACTGTTCTATTAGAATACCTTACATGACTGTTGTATTAGAGTATGTCTTGAATCAGCCAAGGGGTGTGCAGCTAGCTAGACCAATAAGGGCTGCCAGGGTGAGGTCATCTTGTTTACTGATAAGTAAATAGCTACATTGTTAAGAGGTACATGTAGTCTCCGTACTCTATCGCTATTAGTCCACCTATATAAATCTTCATTTGATGGGAACCTATCGCGAACGGGATCCCAATCGTGAAGTTGCAAATATCTAGCTAGTATATCTCTTCTATAGTAGCACCGGGACTGAAGCACTTCTGAAATGCAGCTCTGAAATAATTCTGTGGCATCTAAATATGCTGCTGAAAGAAAGTTGGATGAAGAAAACAAGAAGCCTCATTGAAGATAAAAGCCAAGGCGCAGAGGGACTACACTCGTCGGAACCCCAAAAGGCACATCCCATTGGTGAGTTTGTTATTGTGGCGTAAAATGATGGCCGTGTGTACTTCGTTTGGCCTCTAGCCTTGCGACTGTGGTCAGGCAGTCAGGTAGTGGGACTAAAGCGATTTTTAAAAATTCTATATCCGGCCACCTGTAAGTGTTTTGTTACATTTAATGCTGTATTATATATTATATAAACTAGTGCTATTCTGTAAAGGTGATTTTCATTGTGTAAAATGTTTGTAGGATGATTTTTAAAGGCAGAATTTTAGGTGGTGCGAAATTTTTGGGGTGATCCCTACAAACAGTACTACCATACCATTTGATAAGAAGGTAAATCTGCATACATCTCAAGAGTTCATGACAGTGTATTCATAACTTTTGACATTGTAGCCACCTATTGAACTGATATAGCCAATCAGTAGTTTTTTTGGCTTTTGCAGGATTTTTATAACACTTTTGCAGTCCACTTTTTAATAACACCACTTCACTTTGGTGTTAGTTTGAAGTACAGTGAGGTGATCTTCATAACAGATTTTCAGCTTTACATATAAATCTACATAGTGAAGGCCATAGGCAGGCCCAGCCATTCTCTCGCCCCCTTGGACCTACAGGACTATATTGATTCCAGAAACTGGAATCATGCATTCACACTAAAGCCAATGGGCAAAAAGACAACAGTTATAAATGTACTTTACAGTTATAAACTATACATTGTGAAAAAAGTGGGACAAATAAGTTTGAATTATAGTGCCAAGATTGAGATACCCTAATAGAGCAGTCACTACTCTAATATAACAGTCGCAATTCAGTCTAATGTCATCAATAATTTTTGTAATACTAACTTATTTTGATTTAGTACACTTTACAGGTTTTATCTCAGGGGATATGCTAACTAATTTTTATATGCTTTGCAAAGTGTACACTTTGTTAGCTGAGTGCTATCAAAATTAAACCTAGGAGGGCTCAATTAAAAAAAATTTTCTCAGGAGATATCCAACTAGAGTCTTAGAAAGTGTATGTCTTTCATTCATCCATCTATACCAAAAAAAAGTTATGCAAATGAATATAACTTGTGTACTAGAGCTCCATTCTTCTCCTCTTAGTGGAATAAACACTGTTTTACCCTAAAACTTCTTGCCCCCCGACAGTGCCTCCTAGATCCACTTATGGTGAAGGCTATTTATAAAACAAAAATATGACTTCAATCAAGAGACAGTGTGGTTCTGACTGTCTGTGTTTGCTCAACCACTGCAACATTTTGAAGCACTTTTTGTTCCAAATAAAATGATCAACATGCACCTGGGACAACATAAAGTTGTTTCTAAATAATTATATATAGCATCACACTGCCACCATTTTCTGGTCTTTTACAACATGTAGAAGAGGATGAAATTCCACAGACAAAAAGCTCTGGTGTATATATTGCATATAACCGTTAACCCAAAGGTCCAGGATTTGATTTCTACTTTTCTTCTCACCGACACATTTGATGACTTACATATTCACAATATACCCAGCATTTGTACATACCAATGCAATTCATGAAATGCTAATTATTTGGCTTTAATGCAAGCTTGCATGCTTTCATCCACTGTATGCCTTTGCATAGAGAAGGGCTTGAGCTGTTTGGTGACAAATAGTTGTTTTTGTTTTATATAGCAATTTTTGAAACAAAAAAAATATAGTAACATGGTCCTGCACATAGTACAGGTATAGTTTACTATAAGTGGAACTTTAAAGGAATCCATTGCTTATCAGTAAGTGAGAAGAACACAAGCATTTTGGAAGACCATATGCTCCAAAGTTTCCCTCAGGATAGCTGTAATCTGAAGCAATTTTATCAGGTAAAGCGAATGATTAGAGGTATTGGGGAAGAAACTTCTTCGACCTATTCTCAAACTTTACATAGGTAAGAAGTCCGACTTGCTCAATCTGAAGCCGGACACAGAATGCTGGGTTACTAGTGGGCCATTTTTGGTAAGCAGAACTGGTGATGCGGGTAAGCAGAACTGGCGATGCGGGTAAGCAGAACTGGCAATGCGGGATGAACCAAACGTTAAGGTGCCAAAGTTGACGCTCATCAGATCCCACAAAAAGTGTTGGTTGAAGTGGAATGTCTCTATTGTGGACATTTTGAGACCCAGACTTTTTGCTATAATATAGAGGCTTTCCTCTCTCAGAGGTAAAAAATGTATTAACTAGACCTGTTGAAACCAAATTTTTTTCCTTATTATAGAGATTTTTCTATTGTGTCCTTAATTCAGGGAGTTTGTTAAGAGAGGCTCCACTGTATACATACATGGTTTATTATATTGCATGCATTGTAAACACAATTGTGCTTAACCACATTACCTCAAGATAGAATCTACTATCACGTGGTACTAAGTGCAACTCCAACAAAACATTCCGTGGTTTACAATCATGTATGATCTCCACATAGTTGATTTTACAGTTCTTATCAGTAGTCAGTACTTTAGATTGTGTTGCCAATGGCCGCTCTGTATTATCCTTCACTAATCTTAAACCACATGTTCCATCCTGTATGCAGGTCAGGTAAACAGTGCTTACAGACAGGCCATCAAGGCCTTGTCTACTGAGTAGGTAATGAGCTAGAATAAAAGCAACAAGTATGTACCAGGCTACCTGCTGGGTAGTGAAGCTTGGAGATTTGATAGTCCCAGTTATGTACATTAACAAACTGTGATAAGGACTCACACTCCCAAATATAATTATACTATGCAAGTCATGCAAATATCTTATGTATACATAATGCCATAGCCTGTATCTAACAAGTCACATGGAAAGGAACCATGATTATGTGTCTCCTAGCTGGCATGACTTGCTCAGATTGCATATATCATATTTGTATACCATACAACGGGTTACTTTCGAAGGAGTTTAATTTTTGAATTATTCGAAGAACACAGCTTCTACGAAAATTTAACTCTTCAAACATAAAGCCTTGTGCCAGGTTGGCTGAATTGTCCACTATTAAACAGAACTCCACATCTTATCATCCTAGGTAGAAGAAATACAGAACGAATACATGATATCTCTTTCCGTACCTGGCAGGCCAACACCTTTGCTATTATTGACACTGCAATGCCACGCCCACAGCAAATCAATGGTGAAGATTACTCGTTTCCCATTGGCAAAACCATCTTTCCTATAGTAGAGCAGTCCATACTTCATAAATCCTAATGAATGTCTAACTTTCGATTGTACCACTATGCGTGGTCACCATCTTCACTTAATTTAACGCACATTTACAAAATCATTTTAGTGGCGCTAAACATGATGATAGAGCATTCGAAGAAAATAATACCTTCGAAATATATTTTAGCAGCTGCTTTCCGAAAATTTCCCTTTGAAATTAACCCGTTATACGGTGTGAACAAGAGTTAATAATAGTGGGGAGGTATAAACCCTTGGTGTGAAGCATTAACTAATGCTATGAATGAGCACTTGTGACAAGCTAGGTGGCTCAGTTCACTCTTGTGAATTACCTTACAATTTTATGTATCATGTGTAATGCCTTCAAAATGTTATTTGTGCTGAATTAACAATATGCAATACCAATACTTTAGTTTATGCAAAGCACTGGCATGCACAAACGTGCTACGTACATGCGTGTACACACACAAAGCCCTTGGTGGTCATCTGAAACACAGCTATTGCTGCCTACTGCATGAGCAAACCTGTGCACCACTCAGGCTAGACAACCTTCCCAGTTTATGATCCCTACTCAAATGCAAAATTTTCATATACTTGTACAGCAGTTGATCATGCATGTGGTTTACTGTGCCAATTCTACAAAGTCAAGAAACAAATGTTTGTGCAGTTATTAAATACCAGCAGACATGGGTCAAGCCTTAAGCACTTCTGCTTTAAAGTACAAATGCTGCAATTTAGCAAATGCTTAAATTACAAAGTGAAGTACTATAAAAGTGCTTGATATAATTACTTAATTACTATATTAAGGTTACGGGATAGTGTAAACCCACATGTACACTATCAATCATTTTTCATGATTTAGGGTTTTGATTTTTCTTAATCCATTGTTATCGAATATTTATGCATTCTTAACTTCTCATTAATTGGCATGGAATTCAAATGTTGTCATGGAAACATGAGTTGTCCCCATGCCAATTAGTGAAAACTGTGAACCAGACCAATGAAGAACCATGAGAACTTACTAACAATTCTAAGGTTTGAAGAACATCACTTGTGAGGGACTGACAAGAGGATTTGTGAATAATGTGTATAGTTGCTGAAACATGGCTATAATATGGCCTAAAGCAAGACACTGTGGTCACAAAATTAATTTTTAAATTCATACAGTAGGGACCATAGATAAAAGTACTGAAACAACCTGGAATAGTGCACGATATTAAATCACAGTAAAACAATGAGAGTAGGCATCAGTCAGTCAGGCAGTAGTTAAACTTTTAAATTTAGTAGTAACTTGTTGAAAGTGTTTCAGGTCGATCTGAAAGCTTGTTTGGGCTTAGTTTACCTAGCCAATACTGTCTCATCATCGTCTGGGAAAATTGAGGCTAGTTTTGGGTGATGTTATTTTGTGGGCCACACCTACTCCTTTTTGGTCTCTACTATACAGTACTATCATACTGCATGATATAGATTGTTTGTTAATAAGTAATTAAGCAATTATATCAAGCACTTTTATAGTGCTTCACTTTGTAGTTGAAGCATTTACTAAATTGCAGCATTGTGCTTTTACTTAAGCATTTTTACAGGTGCTTGAAAAGTGCTTCAAGCCCCTTGACCCAAGTGCTTTGACCCATGTCTGATTACACCAGGCTGTGGGAAGCTCAAAGTAAAAAACAGTTCTGTATTCACCATATGGAACAATTTATACATCCACAGTTATATCCCAGGTAGTTGGAACATGATGGCAACCTGGGCAATGTAGAGCTGGGTATGGGCAACAAGACCCTAAACTGCCAAAGGAAGTAGGTATTATGTACACGTATGATGTAACTATAAGCCCATGAATACATAAACACAGTATTGGCAAAACCAGGGCTGGAACCGCCAGTCTGGCATTGGCCAGACTACTTTGAATTATGAAAACTCTATAAGTGTAATCAAAATATACTCTAATAGAACAGTCATTGCAATACTTATTATATCCACTACTCTCTAACTACATTGCTTGCAGAGGCACGTACAGGTGATATGTCATGCATATTTCAAAATCTCCATCAAGTTCCTAATTGTTTCAAAATCTTTGTGCAAAATGTTAAAAGTAGCACTTGATTTCTCTTCATTGCTGGGGATCATGAACATGGGCATTAAAACTAGTATTAAAAAAAATTAATTTAAAAATGAAGTAGGGATCTATGCAACAAAAAGTAGTGAAACAAGAGATGAATGATGGTATTACAGCATAGCTCAGTGGGAAAGTGCCTACTTTGGCACATTAGCTATAGCAATTATTTTGCTCAATGCCAAAGTAGAGACTTTCCCACTGAGCTATGATGTAATACTATCATTCATCTCTTATTTCACTACTTTTTGTTGCATAGATCCCTAATTCATTTTTAAATTTACAATTTTTTAAAAACTAGTTTGTTTAGTTTTTGTTGTAGCACAGCTAGCTGCAATGTAACTTGTGACTGCTCTATTAGAATATCATACATGACTGTTGTATTAGAGTATATCTCGAGTCAGCCAAGAGGTGTGCAGCTAGCTAGCCAATAAGGGGTGAGGTCATGTTAAGGAAACAGCTAGATTGTTAAGAGGTGTGGTCTCCGTACTCTTTTGCTATTAGTCCATTTAGATCTATAATTGAAGGATGTGGTCGCGAACCTATTGCGAACTTGCATATCCTTGTACATATCTAATCTTATAGTAGCGCCAGGACTGAAGCACTTCTGAAATCCAGCTCAGAAATAATTCTGTTGTGTCTATGTTATGTTGCTGAAAGAATGTGTTGATATGGAAAATTTACGCCTTGATATGGTTTTGTTGGATAAAGAAGACAAGTAGCCGGATTGAAGATAAAAGAAAAGACAAGGCGCAGAGGGCCTACACCCGTCGGAACCCCAAAAGGCACATTCCACTGGTGAGTTTGTTATTGTGGCGTAAAATGGTGGCCATGCACTGCTTCATTTGGCCTCTAGCCTTGCGACTGTGGTCAGGCAATGAGGCAGTCAGTGAGACTAAAATTCCAGTTGTGGCAATTTAAAAAAAATTCTATATCCGGTCACCTGTAAGTGTTTTGTTATATTTAATGCTGTATTATGCATTATGTGGACTAGTACTATTCCGTAAAGGTGACTTTTGTCGCATAAAATGTCTCTAGGATGATTTTTGAAGGCAGAATATTGGGCGGCGCACAAAATGTTTGAGGGGATCCCTACTTAAAAGGTACTACCGTACCATTTGATATTCCTTAATAATACTGATACACATTCAACTTGATACTAATATATTCATTCACATTCAACTTAATACTGATACATTCACATTCATCATACAGGTCATGATATGCAAGTGGGGTGCTTTGGTGGAGAATTCACCATGCAATATACTGCATTTCTGAGGGATAAGTTTTCATCAATACAACACACAACCTTGTACCCTAACAAGAAAATTAAGAATGTAAAAAAATGTAATAAAACATTTAATAAAACTTGGATGGATCCTCAAAAACATTTAATAACTCATGGATACAATTAGCTACACACGATCTTGAAATTTGGCTCATTTGTAGTATTGCTTGACTCACTAAAAATATTTCAAAATCTTTTCGTTGTGACATAATATTTATGGCCAATCAAAATTATAAGAATACATTTCCTATGTGAAACCATAAAAGTGCAATGTCCATTACAGCCTTTTCCCGAGATTCTAATTGAACCAAACCGTGTGTATCTGTTGTTGACACCTTTGTCGTTGCCACTAATTATCTGATTGGCTGGGGCGTTACTATTCAGTGGACTGGACTACTGGACTGACATATTTTTGGGTTTTACACATTCTATGGTTGGATTTACGGAGTCTTGCTAGTAAGCAACCTTAGGGCACCTGCAGCCTACTTCTAAACACTGAAGACGAACAGTGGAACATGCAAAAACTGTCTCTTAATAATTTCACTACTGTTCATTATGCCGCTATACAACACTTATTCCTTACCCTGGTGTGTAGTAATTGAATGTGACAGCATTAGTTAACCAGCAATCAACTAGCCAGTAGACAATATCTTTCGAAATATCCTTAGAACAAGCTTGAGGAGCAAGCTAGTCTCATTAGCGTGGCCAGACCTCTACACTTGCCTCTAGTTCAGTGCAGGGGTTTACCGATTAGAGATTGTCAGCATGGGCACTTATAATCTTTAATTAATAAGCCCCCGCTGCACCGAAACAGAAGTCTGGCAGTGAGACTAGCTTGCTCCTCAAACATATAACTCGAAGGATATTGTCTACTGGCTAGTTGATTGCTGGTTAACTAATGCTGTCACATTCAATTACTACACACCAGGGTAAGGAATAAGTGTCGTATAATGGCATAATGAACAGTAGTAAAATTAAGAGACAGTTTTCGCATATTCCACTGTTCATCTTTAGTGTTTAGAAGTGGGCTGCAGGTGCCCTAAGGGTGTTTACTAGCAAGACTCCGTGAATCCAACCATGGAATGTACAAAACCAAAAATATGTCAGTCCAGTAGTCCAGTCCAGTGTTTCAGTCCACTGAATAGTAATGCCCAATTGGCTGAGATGTTAACTCTTGAGAAAAAAAATCTACCTTTAATTTTAGCTGTTTTTCAGGACCCAGCTCAACCTGGACAATTTTGACCTGTGGTTTATTGGCACAATGACTACTACAAGGTGGGTGTCACGGTACTAATAGTCAACATGCATATAATTATGCACTTGTCAATTTCATGCCCCACCCCCGGGGAGGGTGGGGGAATACAGGGGATTTGACAAATCGTGGTGTCAAATTCCCCACTACTGGGGCAAAATTGGCTGTCAAATCCCCACTACGTCCCCACCTCCATAGTAGGGGATTTGACAACACCTCAAGGATGACTAAGCACATATTACAGTAATAAACCTGCCTTGTAACTATAGTAAAATTATAGCAAGTGTGATTTTATTGTTTAGAAATGCAACTACTGAAAATCGATCAGTGAATTGGACAACTGTCAATTGCCCCAGGGGTGGGGACAAGAAGCAATGTCAAATCCCCACCTGGGGTGTGGGGAATGAAATTGACAAGTGCATACTCACTAGTTACAACAGAGTGGATCAATTAAGCAATCGGAAAGTATACAACATGCAGGAGCTTACAATACCACACAGATATAGGAATTTTATTGACAGCAGTGATTCGCCGGCGTCGGCACTCCGCATCGCCGGCAACTGCCGCAACGTTTACCTCTGCTCCCATCTTGACATTTTTGGTTGGTGATCGTCGTCTCAGTGGAGAATGTCAGACCATAGTCACAATGACACTTCTGAAGCGTACCGTAGGCAGAATTTCTACTAAAACGATGGCAGTCGGCGATTCCTGACCAAGAAAATTCATCTCCGTGGTCAAATCTTGTCACAACAAAGCTCGAATTAACATTTGTGAATAACAAGACTAATGAAATAATCAGCCTATTTATACTCGGCAAAAATCCAACGCTCTTCATCAAGTTTAACATTGTTGACGCCGATATTGTAATTCCTTAGCACTTTTAACTTTATTTTTCAGACGATTTTTTTTTTAAAATAAAAAGCCCTTATTAAGGATATGCATACAAATAATGACATAATAATTAGTCATGTAATGGGGAAAGCCCAGTCTCTACTTGTACCAAGTCAACTGCAGCTAATGGGTTCTCACGAGCAAATCTATCGGCAGAAGAGCGAGAGCACTTTTAACTGCAACCCCACTCACGTGCAACCAATAGTCTCACGCGCCCGGCTACATGTACATAGGCTATGAACTAAGCTGTTATTAAACTAGCTACAAAGTGTTTCTTCGATGAAAGTTGTAGACTGTGCCAGAATGACTGAAAATATGATATAATTAAAACAAAACAGCAAATATATCATAATTCCATATCTTGTGCTTCGTCTTCAGAAAAGTCACTCATTGAGCTCTCACTTGAGCTGGAATTGTGCTCTTGTTCCCTCAAAGCCTCCTCTGTTGCATATTTCTTAATATACTCTATAACAATACCAACACAAATGTCTTAGTACAATATACCACACACACACAAACAAACAAACAAACACACACACACACACACACACACACACACACACACACACACACACACGCACACACAGAGACAGGGGGTTTTGTTTACCTTGAATTTTTTGTTTATATTCTTCTGGTTTGTGTAGATATAAAGCAGCTGCATCTCCATTGAGTGGGTCCACAGGATTAGGATATGAAAGTAACTGAGGCAAAAATGATTCAAAGATGTTTGTCAAGTCTAAAAAAAAAAAAAAATTATGTCACAGTGTTATTAGTTGCCATAGACTAACCATATAAAGCTGTCCAAGCTTGATTTATGACATCTAAACAAACAGTTCCTGACCTGGGATACAGTGAAGAAAGAGAATCTAGATTAGCTATGTTGTATAAACTTACGCCTCATCAATGTTGGGATGAAAAATTCTATTCACAAAACCTATAGAATTCAGAATCCAGTTAATCACAAGAATGCTATATAACGCCTACCAATTGAAGGTGATTTAAAAGGATATTTATCCGGCAAATCAACTCGGATTTTCCAGACACCACCTTCATACAATGCTAAACAGGGTAGACATGTTCTACAACAAGTAATGCTAAGCACGGTTGTTTCTTACATCCAGGAGGACCAAAGAATTTCACTACAAATTCATTTAGCCCACTCAAAATAGTCACTTCATGTTTGCTCTCAATTCTGTCAACACGTAATAAACACATTACTTACTAGACATTTAAAGTGTAACAGAAATTACTACACATTATAATGCATCATTCAATATCTTTTAATGTGGTACAAATTCATCACTTTAAATGCGGCACAGATTGATTCACTTGCCTAAAGTTTAATAGTAATTAAAGCAAACAACTTTAATAATGTGCTCAAATAGTCAATGGTTACCTCCCTCACTTTAGGGTGGCACAAATCCAAACCGTACCCCCACCCCAGTGTCAATTAAAAACTTACAGTTTCACCACGTCGGTGTCCATGCGTCTCTTGCCCGCTGACGGTGAAGACATGGCCTTTTATTTTTGCCACACACCTATATCACTTCACTTTACACTGCCTCCCGAAATAAGTGAGAAAGTTTTCAACACTGGTATCTAAGTTTAGTGCTAAGAAAATACGTCACTAGAATTAAAATGCCAAACTGCGCGACAACAGGACACAACTCGACAACTAAACAAAGGAAGTTTGATATCGAAAACACGGAGATAGTTTATCCATCTACTGTAGTGTTGCCGGTCCTTAACAGTCTTTCATAAATTTATTTTCTTTACGAGATCAAGCCAACAAACCTGAGCCACACTCGCCAGATACTACTGAACTGTAATATTTTAGAACTCCGTTCCTCTACATATTATCGCGGTCGTTGAAACTTGTAAATATATTACGTCATGTAATCACGTGAATATAATTTCATGTAGTGGGATGTTGAGGGATTGTTTCAGTTCGTTTACCCTTCTGTAATAACAGTCTATCGCGTAATGCCTTTAATTCATGAAAAAACTTCAGTTTGTCTTGTCTACTTGGGTAGGTGGCTGCTCTTCCTGAAGTAGATGGCATCACATAAACTACCTATAATATGAGAAGGAATGTATTAAGTATAAATGTTCATTAAACTTTACTGTATCAGTTCCAGGTAGCCGTTCATCCTGAATTCCAATATCACATTTCTTTCCTTTGTAAATTTCATAAATCCCTTTGCCATTAAAGCAAAGCACAAGTGGTTTTAACTCGGCCATTCTTTGAAGCATGATTTCTGACCACTCCTTCATTTCTTTCCTGTGTAAACATACACACATGTGTGAATGAACAGCATTGTAATTAGCAGAGTCACCTTGACAGATCATCACTACCCCTAGTTGTTCTAGGAACAATGTTTGTAAAGCCTATCCCATAGTCGAGACATTCTGCATCCTCCTTGTAGGTCATCTTCTTGGGGATCAGACCAGACTCAAACAAACAAGGCCCTAAAAATTCCACAAATAACAACTTTGATACCCTTGATAGCACAAGACGGATGACTAACACTGTTCTATGACTAGAACAATTTGTTAAACAAACTGTATAACACACATACTTACAGAAGTGATTGTTTGCATTGGAGTAGTGGTGACCAATGTATGCTGAATAGAGACCTGGATTAATTCCGATCTAATAGTTAACAACACCAGTACAGAAAACTATTAATGACCAACTTACAAAAATAATATCCAAGTTTGGCTTCAGGTGGTCAGGTAGAGTCAGTTTCATCACCTCCTCTTCAGTCATGCCTCCAAATTTCTTTGGGTCTAATTTCTTTTCTTTTTTTGGTGCTTTACTTTTCTTTGAAGGAGTTGGACTATCCTCAGCACTCACTTTTACTACACTGTCTAGAGGTTCGGCTACCTCCTGCTCCCTTTTTCTCTTAGACATGTTGTATGAATAGAAACAACTATAGGATTTTAGTATTTAACTAGGTTAGACTATTGATGCTCAATCAATGATCCCGCAAATTGGTTGGCACTATTTAGAATTCACGTTGCGCTTTAAATAGACCTGATGGCAGCATGGTTGCGAATTCGAAAGCTGCGTAACACTTTGGGCTTCTATGGGTTTTTCTTTCTACTTGGAGCAGGGATAGAATTCTTTATGATCAAAGTTTATATATTCGACACCAACTTTTGTGAGCACGTTTGTGTGTTGTAGCTGTGTTGTATTGGATAAAATAATGCACCTATTAATGTGTTGCCCCACGTCCCCGTCCTCGGGTGTAAGTGGGGATTTACAGGGGAAATTGACACGAAACTGCTTCCCCACTATGGGGCATTTGACGATCGTTCATTAAGCACCCAAGTATTTTTGTTGTAACTTTCTATGCTAAAGTAAGTGTGCCCAACTCCGGATAGTTTTTGTTTTCGGTGCTCTATCTCCGCCATGCAAGCGAATTACTTCAACCTTAAAATATGGTTATAAAGCCTATCCTGTGGTACATTAGTCCTGCACGTTTCATCAAAATATCTCCATCCATCGAGGAGCTGTGCTCCAAAATTCAACTATGTGTAAATTTCGTGCATGCCCCTAACTCCGGACACTTTTTATCACGCCTGATACAGCACTTTCGAAGTTGATTTCCAATTTTAAACACCACCATGTTAAATTTACATCTATTGCTCACTTCATACTCGATTTTGAGAGTCATAGTACCTTTCGTTGTCGAGTTATGGGTATTTCCACAAATATTTATGCTGCTTCAATGAGACTGGCTCTTACAAAATCGTCCATAGCAAGTGTTTGGCTGATTGTTTGCAAATGAAACTTGTTACAGTGGTAAGTCATAGTGGTCCCTCTGCACTGTATTAAAATCAGCCAGAGTGCTCTTTGGGTTTGGAGAATAAGCGGCAATTATTGAAGAATTTTTGATAATTTGGCAATAAATAGTCACCTCATTTGGAAAAACTAGTGGGACTTTTTAAGCTGATTTTAGGATCACAGCATCATTGTATATGAAGCATTAATCACCTCAAATTTCAAGTAAATGCTGTAGATAGGTTTGGAGATATGATGCCAAATGTTGGAAATGTCCGGAGTTAGGTGCACTTACCTTATGTCAAATCCCGAGTAAATCCCTGTGTTGCAACTGGGGCCAACAGTGGGGATTTGACACGATAGGTTTGCCCTACTATGGGGCATTTGACATTCAGCTATGCCAAATCCCCACTATAGCCCCATATATGCCCGAGGGGGGGGATGGTGGGGCAATACATTGATAGGTGCGTAATACTTGAAGAAAATCCATCTCTGGGCTGGAGGGATTGTTTTCTTCATTTCACTGACAAGTAATAGGTAACAAGTACTGTTTATTAGGTTAGGTAATTCAAAGGCTGTAGCACAAGTTGCTGTCAATGCTGGCCACAGTAAAACCGCAAAATTTTCTGGTGATGAACTTTTGTATTTTTGCAGTGGATTGTTTTTTTTGGTAGGCTGACATCTTTGTGTTTTGTGTATGTCTTCCTGTTTGGTAATACTACTACTTTTGGCAATTGGACCATTTCACCCTGTGTACTCAATTTAATGAAAAATGGCCATTCCACTCATTGTAGGTTAATTTGTTGATGCCACTTTACTGAATTTTTTTCTGTTGCAGATCAAGTAGCTCTACGTAAAGAAGCAGAAAGACGAGCAAAAAGGAAGTCACAAGAAACATTTGGTGAGATACTCTTATTTTATAGCTGGTAGTACATTATTGTTTAATCAGCTGATAAAATCAGAAAGGAGATAAAAAGACAACTTGAAGAAAAGAAACAGAAACGAGAAGAATCAAAGAAACAGTAGTGATAAATTTGATGAGATGCCATTTGGAGTATCTTGGTCACGTTATCTGCTAACTTGTTGTGCTGGTCTAGCCTCCATGTTTGCTGGTGCTACAACAGTTCGCTGGATACTCAAACCTGATCTAGTAAGTCAACAATGCCGGTATAATTAGTTAAGTACCATGCTATTTTTTACAGACTATTCCCGATCTGAGTCTACCCAATGAGGATTCAACTCCTTGTGATAAACCTGAAGATGGTCAGAATTGTTCTTTACCAAAGTAATTAATACTGATTTTAAAATGTCTAAGTGAACTAATATGTACAAAAATATAATTACATTGTTTGTATAAAAAATAGTACTATAACAGTTTTGTTGGATGATGTTTTTTACATAGCAATGTAATGTATGCATAAGATAACAACATCACCACATCTGTTGTAAGGGTGAACCATGACTCATAAAGAAAACGTGGAGCATAGACACCCCACACCATCAAGTGTCTCCTGTGTATAGAGGCTCCCAACACTGAACAGAACAGCTGTACAATACAATGTATACCATTAATTGGTACATGTTACACTAAAGGAGGTTTGGTTGTGCATCATCTTATTGTATGGCCTGAAGGAAATCCAAATAGTTCCTATCCTCCACAATAGAAGGCCCATGTGTCAAGGCTTCATTAAAATTACTTCCACATTGGAAAAACACTGTACCATATAATATATATATATATACCGAGGAGAGTATCCTACTCTCATATACCCCTGTAGAAGAGCGTATCGTGAAGTTATGATGTAATGACAAGGTGTTGCAGTTTGTGACGTACGAGCAGCCATAAAAGTGCAAGAACCATTAGCACCGATGCTATACTTGCGATGCTCGGGAACACCATATTCACAAATGGCCTGACAAGAAATTCCTACGCAGTTGTCTAAACTCACGAAGACATGCTTGTAGTTCAGCAAACACTGAAAGCTAGAGTTAGTTAGGTTGCTAGCAACATTGTTCAATTAATGACATCATTAATTAAATAAAGAGAAATGTGAGAACTCAGAAGAAGTGATACATCATGACTTCACGATACGCCCTTCTACAGGGGTATATGAGAGTAGGATACTTTCCTCGGTATATATATAATTAACTCTTGATATTTACATATACAAAACCATGGAAGTTTTGTCCCATCGAAAAATGTTATGTGCTCAAATGATGCCTTGACTGTTCACTATTGAAACACTAAAAGTATTAATGTTCTGTGGTGTACTAGGTGATAAACTTGTGCATAAGCTTCATGCCTGATACAATCAAAGAAAGATTTATAGGGTAAGGGGGGTCATGGTGTATCCTCTTTCTGATCACACACATACCTTGATTGTGTGACACAGCAGCAACCTTAGAATGTTATGACGGATGTCAAACATAGAGAATGATTTGTGTGCAAATCCATCATTGCAAGGCCAAATGGTAAGTTGTGGTACCATCCAAGCCAATATTATCTGTTGATTTTAATGTCGCAATAAATAATGCTGTGTGTGTGTGCATCAGTGCATACCTGTGCAGCAACAGTTTGTAATCCAACCAAGAGTCCAGCCAGTACTAGCTTATATCCAGTCATGTCACCATGTTGGCCCACAAACCCGGCCTCCAATCTCAAACCAGTTAAAGTAGGTTGGTGACCAGTGGCATAGTATAGTTGAACAATCATTAAATACCACAAGACACTTAGTGACCAAGTGGAGCCTGCAAATACATGTTACAACAATGTAAAAAGCTGTTATCAACCAACCCTTGATGTTGGGACCACTGAAGTGTAGATGGAGCACCAGGAACGATTCCAACAGGAGTAACAATGCTGCAAATGCAAACCCATCATGAAATAACATGGCTAGTATCATCCATGCTGTATATGTCATTACTACGTGATAAGCTTGGCTCGTAACTGGTGAAAATGTTGCTTGATCATTTGATCTTACCACACAGGACTCATAAATACACTTGATCAAAGTCAAAATACATAACATGTATACCATACGGGGTAGAATGACATGCTGCCAATGGGGTAGTTGATCTAGCAGTTTGATGGAAATAAAACCTTGCATGATCCAGAAGGCACAGGTAAACAAAGACGCTGCCACTAAACCAGTCAGCAAGACTTTCAGAGTGTAACTGAAAGAGCTCCAAACTTGGCAGTGTCTCAACCACCATAGCAACCAAACTGGGGCTGCTATGATAAATGTGCAGGAGAAACCAAGTCTCAGTAGTGACCATAAATGCCCTATCTCCAAACATGCAGTGGCAAATGGAAATGCAAAATGTGTTGGCTGACATTGAATCAGTTCTTCACGGCACACCCAGAATAGCTCAGAACTCCTGACACATGCCATGAGGATCAGGTGGGTGAGAATACACAGGAGAAGACCATGAGATTTGCCTGACTGTAGTTTGTGTATGACATCTCTCACCAACCTGAATAAGATCAATGTTTGAACAAAAAAGGTGAGTACCCATCCTTCATGTATGATAAAACTGTTTGATAGTATAGCAACTGAACTGCACATTAAAATGATGAAGCTTACAGCAGAATCTACATAATCACTTGGACAAGAAACTATATTTGTGAGTGTTGTGAAGGGCTCAAATAACAACATGGCCGAGGACATCAGACATTGCTTTACTGTGACAAAGATTTCACTTTTAGTATTATAAATAATTGCCAATGAAATAACCACAAATATAGAAAACAGTACCACACAGATGAGTCCAAGTAGATCAAACTGCATGTACAAACTATTGAGACCAACAGTTAGAAAAATAACCAACACCAAAGCTAATGTTCTCTTATGCCCAGAGCTGGCTACCACTGGATGGTGTATAGACAATAGTAAACACATGTTTACCAAAGTCCCCAAAATAAGCACAGCAAGTCCCTGGTTAATAAAAGTATCATCAAATTTGGCCCATACACTAATACACATCTTCTTCACACTGTACATGTACTCATAGTACTGATCAATGATGCTCTGAACTGTTGATTCATCCAAGTTACCTGTTGACAGAAAAGAATGACTCAGAGCTTTATGCTTCATCATTGTGCTGTTAAATAACTGTTGGATAGTGCGGTATGTATCACTAGGGAAATCACTGATTTTTGAATAAGCTTTTAGATAACCATTGATTTGTTGGCTATTAATAGTCAGTGCTGTAAGGAATTCCATCATAGCCTCATCTCCACCATCACAAGGCTGCATCACGTCATCAATCACCGCTCCAAGATTAGAATATGGAATTGGTGTGTCCAACAACAACGATACAGTTGGGACAAGGTCTATCTGAGAAAGGGTGTCCTTCTTCTGTAAAATGACAATACCACAACCCTTATAGATTGTTTGGTTACTAATAATTTAATACCTGCTCTCGGCAAAATAGTTGACGGGGGCTATAAACTAATAGAGCGGTACCCGTTTCAAGGTAGCTTTCTCCTCCATGATCCCCACCTCTGGTCATACCATGATCACCGAATACAAACATGATGGTGTTGTTATCCAGATGTTCAATTACTATCCTAAATGAAAAATGTGCAACACTTGTACTAAACTTGCAGTGACAACTTACTTGAGGAATTCATTCATTTGTTGCAATTTTTCAGCCATGAAGGGATGACTTGGGCCGTAGGTATGTCCGCAATGATCCACCCCAAGAAAATGTCCAATCATCCAATCAGTTCTGTTCCATTTCAATTCAGGTATTAAATTTTTGATCACTCCATTGTCGACAGTGTGTAGATCCTTCACATTAAATGAAGGAAAAGCTAATACAGTGTTAAAATATTGAGGATAGAGTCCTATCCACGTGTCATCTCCAAGGAAAGTTGCAGATTTATTGTTAGCAGCCATTTGATGAGGCAGGCTATCCTCGAATATTTCATGCCCCTTGAAGTTCAAACTAAAGTCAATAAAAGTTGGCAGGCTTCCAGTGGATAACGCCTTTAATCTTTGAAGCGTGGTCGTTGGTGCATCGGCGTAAAATCGATAGAGCCGCGCATTTTTTGGCTGATGGCGCAGCAGATCTCTGATGTATGGCATCTTGTTTCTGTAGAGAGGTACGGGGTCCAGTGTCTCGTCGTACACTGTAAAGTCATGTCTCAAGGCATCAATGATAACCCAGAGCACTCTCTCAAATTTCCTAGGATAACCAGTGCATGTGTGGCTGTTCTGGATACCTACTTTGGCCGGGCACGAAGCATACGTAGGTATTGCCGTCCTATTTAGCAGGTATCCTTTGAAAAACAACAACAGTCCCACCAGATGAAATGTGATTATTAAAATAATCGCCTGCGTGCTAGAGATCAGCTTCATGTTGTGATGCACATCAATTAGAAATGTGGTGAGGATTTATTGGAGTAAACAATAGGCATTAATTCGAAACCATTGTCACGAGAGTCTAGTGCAATACTCGAGTTGTAATCATGAGAATAGAGAAGTGCTACTTCTGCTCTTCAAATATTTACCCCGGCCATGGAATTCAGTTTGTCAGGAATGACACAAAAGTATAAACCATTGTGCAACCTTAGCCTTCAATGCTGTTATGTTAATTACTTCTTTCCTAGATATTTAGGTTTTGTAGATCAAAATGTCATAAATTATTTAAAAAGAAGAGAAATCCACGAAAACTGAAATGGACAAAAGCTTTCCGGAAGGCACATGGCAAAGAACTAACAATGGTGAGTTGATACAAGTGTAAATGCATGTAAGGGAGACAGATGTTAAGCTTGAAACTGCTCCTTACTCTGCGGTCTGTCTGTATTTTGAGGCAATGTCTGTCTAAAATGGACACTTGAGACATAAGGTCAGGCAAACATTTCTCATCCCCTCCTACATCACTTTTCACTCTACTGTTAAGTGCTACAATTGCTGTTATCAATCATGTGCACATGTATTTTGATGCTGAGGAGGCCAACTAGCCTGCTGAAGCTGTGGTTTGGAGCATTTTCTTAATGTGTATTATCCGCATGTGAATCCCAAATATTGTGGATGAGAAGCAAGTAAACTTCAGTTTAACCATGTCTATTAGGTTGAAAACTGTTTTTGCTTATTTCAAGCGCTGGCTATAACCATACAAAATTTTACTGAATGCAGAATTGTAATAGCTCTGGAAGTGCACGGCCTGCAGAATGATATCATGAATAGGCGTGTCCCATGAAGCAGTCGTGGGTGTAATACTTCCCTTTGATACATGGTTATACACTGGAATATTATTTATAGCAATATTGAATTTTGACAATAAAAGCCTTAGTGGTACTTCCCATTAGAGAATAATTAGGGCCAGAATTGTTTGGTGCCTAGCTTCTGTCTTCAGAATGAATAGTGTAGTTTGTAACTGTTTTAGGATAAAGCTTTTGAATTTGAAAGAAGAAAACATGTTGCTACCAAATACAACAGGACTTTGTGGAATGACACCAGTGAGTGATGGCTACCACGAATGTATTGCAGTGTAATTGTTTACATTCTTACCCCAGTTAAAGCCATTAGGAGAGTGGAAGAAATCAGGACTAAACGACAAAACCAGTTCATCAAGAACAGGTACGAGAACTTCTATTAACATGAATTACTACAAAATGTCTGCAGACTAAAAGCAGGATTGAAGCTCACAGAAGAAGCAACAAAAGAAGAGGTTCAACAGAGCATCCATCTCATCCAAGAGTCACCAGGTCCGACAGCATTTAACTATTAACATGTTGACGTATAGTGTGTGCTTTAGTTGCAGCAAAGGCTAAGTTGGCACAGAAAGCAAAGCAGGCATCAAGAGTTGTGACTGAAGAAATGGAAACAGAGAATTAATTCTATACCCTAATAACTTAATGATGTATTACAGAATTGCTGTAAGAACTGAGACACACACAATGTTACAAAAAAAAATTATACTACTAATAAGTACGTATTATGTGATATGTGTACAATAAGTTGCTAAAAGATGGCAGCTGTAGACAACAGTAACATCACTACCAGAAGTGTAGTTGACATCAATGTACTAATGGAGCCAGCTGCTCGTTGTGGTGTACCTACATACAAACAATGACAATAGTACAGACAGCACTAGTATTAGTGCCTACCTTCTATGGTGAATATTTCAGAGGTGTTCCTGCCAAGAGAATTATTGGCAGTACACATGTACTCCCCAACTAAGTTGGCAGTGATTATAGGATTCCAAATAAAAGGTGATTCAAAATTGACATCTATTGTGATAGTTTCTTGAACCATTGGGGTTGATCCTAACTTTGTAAAGGTGACCGTAGTAAGACCACATGTCTTTGCTACACAGATAACAGTGAGAGGCCGTCCAACAAAAGTTGTGGACAAGTTGTAAGAAGGAGGAACAGAACCTTCATTTTCTGTATTTCTAATAGCTTCAACTTCAATAGGATCTGTATTAATAAAAAAACAGAAAAATAAGGTCACATAAGCCACACAACACTTAGGAAAAATTCACCGATGAGTACATTCTGCTATTCTGTAAAAATTATAAATACTTTTGTGGCTTCAATTGGCCAACAAGAAGCAATAAAACACTACAGAAACAATGCAAATGATTAGTGTGCTGCCCCCATTAACATAGAACAGGCACCATCAACAGGACTAACACCATATATGTGACCATCTCTGGGAAAACCGTTCTTATCGCCCATTTAAAAGTATCGAGAAACATCGGTTTTAAATATTTAGAGCGTTATAGCTGGCCAGTAGTGGTAGCTACGCATACCAAATTTCACACATTTTACAGCAATTTCTTACCTTCCAGATCATCCACTGAAGAAGTAGCCAACAGTTAAGTTTCCTGCCATTTTAGATAGTTTTTAAACCGAGGTTGTCTGTATCAGGCAAGCTCCAGAAGGGTGGGAGAAGGGGGCCCTGGAAGGCAGGCAAGATGGTGTTCAAAAATTGAAAAGGAACTTGTTGGGATGAATTAGGCTAAGTTATGGGCCATTCAGGGCTCAGAATTGGCTAAAATGAAAGGAAATTTACAGTACAGGTCATTGTCCAACACCACAGAGCTGTACAGCCACACACAGCCATCTCCTGGTTGGCCAGGGCCCCACCAAGACCCCAGACCACTTGTATAGCTCGCCACTGTGCTTTAAAAAAGTAGCCAGCAAAAACAGACTACTTTACTCTGGTCAACTATGACAGTGAAATTTGATAGTGCATTCATTAAGCTTTGCGTTTGTGTGAAAAAATCAAACTTCCTGTCTTGGGCAATAAGAATGATTATCGCAGATCCAGTCACATATATAGATACAGTGGTTTGTTAGAGCCAATAACTTGCAGATTGCAGCACAACAGTTCATTAATTTGGGTTCACTTTTACACATTTCGTTAGGTTTTCCATTGCCACAATGCCAAGCAGCTGTTCTGAAAATTCTATTATTTTTAAGTGCCAGCTTAGTTGTTTGCCTGTAAGTGCTGACATTTTACTTACCATCAATGTCTAGTCTTATGCTGATCAAGCTTGTAGCAGTTTTGTTTTACAATCCCATTTGTCTATTTAGCTACTGTGCTTGACCGTCATACATACTGGTTACACTTCCTTTCCTTTCAGGTAGAAGTGTAATGCACAAAAAAACATGGTTTTAGGATGGAAGTTTTTATTTTTAAACGTCAATGCTAACCAAGCAATTCCTTACAAATGTAATTGGAAATTACTTAAATTACAGCTGCAGAGCAACTTCCTTGACACAAAGGAGGAATCAATGGTAGTAACATCATGCCATATACTGCAGTCACACGAATTAGACAAATACTTACAAGGGAACAAATGTCACAAATTGAAAGGTTACTGACAATACATATATTGGTTATCAACATTGTTTTGACACAACTCGTACACAATTAAAATGTCTAACTGCAAATACAAATTCAAAATCTTACTTGCATTTACATCCACGATGATAGAGTTAGTGGATGTGCTTCCTGGAAAATACCTAAAACAAGTATATAAATCAGCTTCTGCAGTCGATATACTTGTGAAACTAAGAAAAGCCGTGGTATTGGAGTCAGTCGTAGTTTTCTAGAACAAAACATATAAGAATATGGATACTACATTTTCAATTCCACTGGTAGTCACACTAAAGGGATGTATATTGTATCTGAAAACCTACCCATGTAGCACGTCTTGAATTGTTTGTAAAGGTAACACTAAATCGGGAGGTGGACCATTGAATGTCGGTTGCGTTAACCGCTGAACAGTGAATTATGCTGTCACAACCAACTCTTGTCAATAAATTCATTGGTGTAACAAGTGTCTGCACTAAAGGGATAAAATAAACATAGCACGCTCTGTAACTACACTTTCAACTACACACAAGTGATCAAGGGATAACAAAACAACGCCTTAACAAAAAGAGCAGTTGGCTTCTTCGTGATTAACACTTCTATGTCAATTATACACCATACAAGTAACCTAAGATTATCCCTCGGATTATCCTCAGGTAAACATCCCCCACTAAGCACACGGCTTTAGTAAAAGCACACTTATAATGTACTATGTGTTAGGCCACTAAAAGGTTAGACATATCGTAAAGTGTATACGCCTGACTAAATATGGCTCGAAACATGGTGGCACCTTTATATTATGAAAGAAATTATTCTACGAATTAGTGACAGAACACAAACATGATTATTGGTGACTTACAGGCCTGGCAACTCCATGATAACGCTGAAATTACAGCGAGAAGAGTGACAGAATATATCAACATGACGCCTGAATCAGCAAAATTACCGAGAACTCTATCTTTACTGTTTACCTAGATTGTTCTCCGCCCACTGCTGTTCACGCGCTCGTGTGATTATCACGTGATTTAATTACCGTGCTTAGCCTTTGAGAGGCCGAGGAGTTCATTCTCTGCTACAAGTAGCAAACTGAACGACAGCTGGTGACAGAGCAAAGCACAATAAAGCTTTTTTTTAACTCAAGGGAAGGACTGAGGGAGGTCTAAGGTGTCATTTACCTGACATTTTGTTGTCTACAACCGTTTACAGTAGGTGAGGCCATTGTGCGCTCATTTCTCTGACATTTTACGTTAAGGCTGTTGCTACTTACAGTTGTGTTGCACGTGAAGACATTCATATATTTTTAAATATTTACCTAGCGCTTGTGTTTACCTGTACAGCGGATCCTGACCAAGATGAGAAAACATCACTCGTATTCCGTCTGCTATCTTACAATCTTCGTGTTGGCCTGGTGTTACGAGTTGGGCAGTGGTTTAACTAATTATACAAGTAAGTCAACTGTCAACTGAATGTATAATGTCAGAATTAAGTGCTAATTTAATTTCCCTGCCATTCATGTTCTGACTCTGTGCTTGTATCCAGAGGTAATCAATGTTTACAATGTTGTCTAAGTGAATTTGCTGAGGTTGCTGAGTTCATGACCTAGAGTTGTGGCACTAATTGGAAAGGGAAGTGATGAAAGGAAATAAGAACTATTGTGGATTATAATAGAAGGGTTGGAGTGGATAACAATAACAGCTAGTTTGGTTTCCTGTTTTTCAGCAATGTCAATACTCTACCATTAACACCAAAGCTGTCTGTGTTGATAGAAATTTAGTAATGTTCAGGTTTTTTTTGGTTTTTTTTTTTGAGTCCTGGGACTTGATGAGTTCCCATTTGTAAATTAGATCATTTAATGGCTGTAGCACAAGTTACTGTTAGACCATCACAACTGCAGAAGTATTCATATTAATTTTCAAACATACTTTATCTAATATCTTTAAACAGGTTGTGGGACCAGGTGTCCTACAGACCTTCAGCATTTGTGCTATAAAGTCTTAATAAATAAAGGCCTTAACTTTTCACACTTAATTTGCATTGAATGCTCCAGCTGTGGTCAGACTGAGAGTGGATCAATTGCACATCAATCCATTTCACACTACGTGTGTAGCAACTGAATTCAATTCACTTTCATAGCACATAAATTTACTAATTCTCTGAGGACAACATCCGTAAAGGAAGTTATTGTTGTATGAGGAGGTGAAGGTTACAAGGTACAGCACTAACTAATGGTATTGCCTCAAGATTTTGTTGCTAGACAGCCTTTTATAAAACAAAAACTATAAATAGAATGACCTCACTTACGTTAACTGCCTGTTTGAGTTGCGAGCAAGAAGTTATCAAATGCAAAAGAACTATATATGTAATAGTTGTATCATGTACCCAAGTGATTTGCCTGATATTAACGGCCCGAGAGTGTGGGTGTACATATCAGACAAATCACGAGGGCATGTGATACAACTGATATGTACCATGCCAATGCAGGCTAAGAGCCTGCAGGCGACTAATCACCCAAACCAATACGAGACCAACCACCGAATTCATTATATAGACCAACTTGTGAAATTCGATTATGGGACAGCAACAACTAACATTATGACTACGTTTGTTAACATAAACGGGCAAATCCTACGGATATCACGGAAACACTCAATTTAGTGATTTTACAAGTGTTTCAAAGTTGCTACATCACTTAAACACTGTTTACACAGTTTTCTAAACATCTAGAGGGGTAAGCTTCGCTGTAGAGTGGTTACCTCGTGGTATACAAAAAGTGGGCGTGGTACATAATCAAACACGCGGACAAGCACTTGCGGAACGGACCAAAAGTCAATTTTAGGTAAGCAAGATTAGCCATATTATGAATATTTACTGCTATGCACATCCTCTATAGCGTTTATACACCACTCACCTTGCAGCAACTCTGCCAAGCACGCGGTCGCGATGGTTGAGCAACACGAAGTATCCACTGTAGAACAACTAACTAAACTAAAACACTTTCTAATGTGCTTTACTACATGATCGCTACAAAGCTATGTATTCTCCTGCTGTACTTGCATAGAACTGGCACACATGAGTGGCTGCACGAATTTGTTAGAGTCATGCATTTCATTCTAGAAATCTATCCTGAAATAATTTAAGTAGTGCCTACCTTGCTTAACTCCATGTGTTATGTATCACCAAATGGATTTCGAGACAAGTTTGACATTTTAACTGCTAATTTAGTTTCAATCACTGCACAGCACGACTCTAATAAATTCGGGCAGCGACTTGTGCGTGCCAGTTCTATGCAAACACATACAGCAGGAGAATATGTAGCTTTGTAGCAATCATGTAGTAAAGCACATTAGAAAGTGTTTTTAGTTGTTCTACAGTGGATACTTCGTGTTGCTCAACCATCGAAACCGCGTGCTTGGCAGAATTGCTGCAAGGTGAGTGGTGTATAAGCGCTATAGAGGATGTAAATATCAGTAAATATTTATAACATGGCTAATCTTACTTACCTGGAGAACTGACTTTTGGTCTGGTCTGGGTTTTCATAACCCCCCACTGATATACCATATGGAAACATGAAATATATCAACAAGCACCAACCGCAAAACCTTCCAATTAGATATCTGAGTTGGCATCACAGTCATGTTCATCACTACATAATACAAAGTACACAGACCTATTATTGGGTGGGAAGAACAACCCCAAACTTAGGGAGGGATAGTGCTGTACCTCGTATCCTTCACCTCCTCATACAATTATAACTCCCTTTACGGACCTTGTCCTCAGGGAATTAGTAAATAGTGCTTCGGAGGTTCCGGATACAAGGTACAGCACTAATGGTAGGTTCAAAGCCAACATACATTTGTATCATGATCCCATGATGTACCTGATTTCAGCAGTTGATTGTAGGATCGTCCTTGCATATGAAGCTAAAGTGGTAGGTGAAAATAATACTGTTCAAATGTTGTCTGAGATGACCAGTTAGCAGCTTTCAAAATATCATTAATTGGAACGTCTTTTGGGAAGTACTGGAACTTCTTGTAGAGTGGGCTGAGAACACCTCTGTATCAATTCCAGCCATGTGGAGGACATCTTTGATCCAGTGACCTATTGTACCTGATTTGGTTCTTCTGAATGGCTTCGTAGAAGTCAAGAACACAGGTTTGGGGCTACCAGCTGTTACTGCTTGCTCTGCAGTCTTGTCTATGTACATTTGCAGGTCAATAACTGGACAAAGCTCGCTGTTATCTGCAAACCTTGAATAGAATACTTTTCTGGGTGGACCAGACCGTCTAGTTTTAGTAAGATGAACAATTGTAAATTCCACACCAGATGCTGTCCATTGCACATGTTCACGATCAAGGGCAGCTAAGTCTGAACATCTGTCTGCATTCACTAACGCTAGTAAAGTGACTGTTTACTTTGCTAGCTGCAAGGTGGTAAGGTCCTTGGATTTGTAGGGACTTAAAAAGTTGACTACTACTCGCACATCCCATGAGTGAGAGTAATGTGGTAATGGAGGGTGAATGCTAAACATGCCTCTCAGTAGCTATGAAACTAGTGGATGGTGACCCACAGCCATCCCATCTATGTTAGTGTGTGTTGTGGATATTGCTGATCTTAGTGTATTCACTGAGCGATATTGCAGCCCTGTGTCAAATTGTTCTGCCAAAAATTGAAGGGTATTACTCATATGTGTTGAAGTGGGATTACAGTTTTGCCCAGCACACCAGCGATTCCACTTACGCCAGGCTGAATTGTATGAGGAGTTAGTGGCATTTCTCCAAGATTGTATGAGGAGTTCTGCAACAGGCCACGGTAATGTGCAAGTACAAGCCCAGTAGAGCGAGGACAAAATGTGCAATAAAAAGTGAAATCCAAGTGAAATACTCTTTATTCACTTCCGCTCAAGTTCTACATATATGCTACCCTATACTCAAGAAATAGTATTAAACAATTCACTGTACAGGTTTCAGTCGAATCTGGGCTACTATGGATCTTTGAGAGGGAGGACAAAGCCTTGTGTTTCTGTAGGCATGGATCAGAATGCGTACCATCTGTATTTACTATATAATCTATGTTACAACCTTAGCCATACCCACTTGGTTAATAGAATTATTTAAAATTGGTCTCTACTGTCAAGAGTACATAATATATATATTATGAACTCTTGCTACTGTGTATAATTTATATACTGTGCAAGTGGGTTATCCCTCCCCACCTCCTATATTGTACTCCTATTACCTTATATGCACCCTTTGATAGTTCATGGGTCTGCTCCTGATACTCAGGCCCACCGAGGTGATAAGCTGCCAAATTAGGGCTGGGTGATATTGGATTTTTCAACATCCAAACGATAATAAGACACTGTTCATGATAGACGAAAGCACAACGATAGTGAAAATTCACCTATTTTCTACTTATTTCCTTCATAGAGATATGCAAGTAGGATGTTACTTATGGATATGTTTTCACTAAGAAACTAAACAGCTTTTTTAGGCTAATTTTTGCTCCCAAATATTAGTTTTAAGAGTATTTTGCAGTAATATCTGCATATTTGTACATGTTAATTACTATCCGATAGTAATTTTCAAACGATAGGTGATACTGATAGCAATACTATCCCAATATTCTGATATGTTTATACTATCCCCCAGCCCTATGCCAATTAGTATGGTAATTGAATAAGCAACCTTCTTTCTTTTACATATCAAAAGTATATGCGTGGGCCGGAGAAAAAAATGGCATTTGTTATATTTATAAAAATTTCTATAACTTTTGAATAGAGAAAGCTACAGACTTTCTGTAAGTATCAACTTGCTCTTTAGAGTAAAAGCATTAATTTGGCACCAAGTTTGTGGATTTTGAGTCATGTATAAGTGAGAAATAGAGGAAAAACTGATTTGGACACAAAGGTCACCAAAGGTCAAATTTGAGGTGGCTTCCGATCTTAAAATGACCTTTATGGTATATACAAACTATGTACCAAGTTTCATGCTTTTATCAAAAATGCACAAAGAAAGTGCTTAGGAGCTCTACTATTATAATGCTTGTTTAACTGAGTTTTCTTCTAACTGTCTAATGCCTTCTGTATTTTTTACAGTAGCATCTAAAGAGCATACAACTCACATATAATTAAACACAAACATGTCTCTGCAGCAGTTTCAAAACAGTAGACCACCCCTCTTCAGCACCTCTCAGTCTGATGTCTAAAGGAGTAGATGCCCATATGTCAGTGGTGGCACCAAGAAAGCTTCTTCTAAACAGATCCAAAGAATTGAATTGATGAGGATAGTAGTAAAGGATGATCATTTTAAAATAATAGTGTGTCAATGGAGCAGTGGTAAGTTGGAAAAAACAACTGTAGTTGCCCTAGACCTCGAAATTCAAGTAGTTTACAAAGTAGGCCAACGGCACAGACCTCGCAGCAAGAATGCATACTTGAATATCTACAACTGTTTAATGACATGAAAAGTCGTTCCCACCCACATGTGCATTTCAAGTTTCCATTTTACGTAAACAAACGGTTACTGAAATATCCATGTTATACTACCAATCATTCACAGGCTATAGTAATAATGCTGTTCAATACACTTGGTATATGACCAGTTACCACCATACCATTCATTGCCCATGCACTACTAGTACACTTGTAAATAGCAAGATCTTCCGTCAAATAATCAAAAGGAATAAGTGCAATTAACATATAGTACAGCAGGAAATAAGTGAATAAATTCAACTACAATAACTGCAATGCCAAGATTTGTGATGTAGGATTAGTTGTGCTTATGCAATTGACATGGTACCACTTCATTAAGAAATTTAGAAATAACACACTTCATGCTATCAAAACAGTACACTAGTACTGTTAAGTAGGATCTTCCCTAAAATGACAGGCGCTTCCCAAAAAGCTGCCTTTAAAGTCATCCTAGACAAGGCCAGAGGAGACAGTCCGGTTGATCAGGCCTGAGCCGGACCTATAATCTGGAGCTGGACCAACTAGCTGACCAGCTCGAACTATATTACTCTTGTGCAATCTCTGGACGATCATATCTATATGTGCATCTTATAGATGTTATTGAAAATGCATGGTACGAGTAGTTACCTATAGTTTCTCAGCCTAACTAAAGCGCAAAAACTACACGTACAGTACTTCCAATTACCTTACAGTACAGCATAGCATTCGCATCATTTTGTACAGATATGATTGTGGGTTCTACGTATCACGTATGCTGACAGTTGGCATTTATCACGTGTATGGCAGGTGCCTACTTTGATTCTAAACCAGCACACTTATATCACAATCCAATCTTTATACAATAATCATTAGCACTTTATGGCTTGTCACTCTTGGCTTCTTTTACTGGGCAAAGGGCTGGCTGTGACAAACTAGGCACCTCATCCCATGCCAGGAAGCTCTACACTTGTACATTACATGGCGGTCATCTGGATGAGATTTTGAGTAGAAATCATTCTCCTCTTCCAACTACCCACTCGTCCTGTCGAGATACTGAGCAAACTCTCAGTCTCACCCCACATTGCACCATTTTCGAATAGCGATTGGTCTCGTGACTGTCCACCAGTATATTTATGTGATGATCTGTTCACTTCATTGCATACAAACCAGTATAGTATACTGCATTTTTGTAGCCGTGTAGCCTTTTAGTGAATTCACTGTATACAGCTAGCTGCCTAGTTGTAAATAATTAATTAATTATAGGCTATTCTATAAGAGGGTCATGCTGCATGGGTTCCCTGTGAAATTTTGAGGAAAAGTTGCGAGTTGCTAGCTAGTTAATTTAGCATCAATTTTAAGGCATTTTCAAGCCTTTAAATTGCAAAATTCTGCAGCTCCTGGGGGTTGCACCTCTAGACCCCCTTGAACTTCTAATTGCTATAACTAACTGTACACTGAGCCATATAGGAAGTTTCATGCTGTATCCCCTGTATGTCAGGTCTACAATTATCTACCTATTATACATAGTACAGATAGTCTGAGGAGCAACAGATAGGCTTGAGCATATTTAGCTACCTAGCAGTGAAATATCACTAAAGTTGCATATCTGAGTGTCTAATTTTTCAAAAATTTCCTGTGGGGGCATGCCCCCAGACTCCCCTAGAATGCTTGTGCTTTGCACTTTGCTGTGTGCTTTGCACTTTGCTGTGTGCTTCACCCACTGTGCAGCAACTCCTCTCTCATTGGCAACACCATGTATATAGTAGCAATTTCAACATATACAATGGCCTGACCAACTCTCCTATGGCCCTGCTAGAAATATCTTATGCTATGAAAATCACCTTTACGGAATAATATTAGTTTATCTAATGTCAAATATAGCAGTATAAACAAGGCTGGAGGCCAAATAAAGCAGCTCTTCAAAATGACCTACTTACATCTTGTTTAAAGCCCACCAAACTCCTTTGTGTGTAAATCCTTACATGCATAATCAAATTTTGCGTACCCCCACGCAAAATTTCTCCTATATATGTAGGACTAGCATTGTACGTAGGGGTACGCTATTTTACAGTGCTTCTGCTTATATATATAGGAGTAGAAGTCTAATTACTGATTCCTGATTGTTGTTTCAGAAAGCTCTGGACTGCTAAGAAGGCTGTCTTCAACTCAAGAAAGTTGATGTGGCATTGTGCCTCGGTCACTGTCCAGACTCCCCCTGCTCTCATTCCACTGCAGTTGGCGTCCCAGCCTTTCAACGAAGCATCGGACTCTATGATTACTGTTGCTTCCCTCTGGACAATAGGAGAGCAGTGATGCATTGGCAATTGTCTTGTCAGTCTTTCCGGGCTTCTGGTTTCCTTCTGTGCCAGTCTCATCATAGATATCTTCAAGTGCTGAAGTGCACAATAATGTTATGGGGCTACCAGTACTGCTGGTTTTGTTGCTACTAACTTGCCCAAGAGTTGGGAAAGAACCTTCAAACAAATTGTCTGGCTCTGCAGAATTTTGGCCACATCTGACTGAGTACCATTCATTTTGGCTTTAGGAAGAGCCACAGTCATGGTTTTGGTGTTCAAGCTGAAGCCCAGAAACTCTAACTCTTTGGATGGGACCACTGTAGTCTTTGCTGTGTTCACCATGAAAAGGCAGGAGAAAAGCCAAAGAATTGTTAACAGATCTTGGACTAGTGACCACTCTGTTGGTGAAACCAGCAGCATGTCGTCTAGGTAGATGATAAAATGGATGCCTGTCTGTCGTAAAAACTGAACTGCTGGCTTTGTTATCTTTGAGAACACGTATGGAGCAGTGCAGAGTCCGAATGGAAGTGTTTGAAATTGGAGAAACTCCTTGCTTTCGCTTTGGAATGCCAAAAGACAATGGAACTCTGTTGCCACTGGCACTGTTAAATAGACATCCTTCAAATCGACTTTGGCCATAAAAGAATCCTTCTGTACTACATTAGGTACCATGTATAGCCCCTCCATTTTGAAATGGGGTGGACTGAGGTACAGTGTTCTCAAGTCGATTATCGGGTGCCACCCGCCTCTGCTTTTTGGCACCACAAAAAGGGGGCTGACTAAGTGCACTCAACTCTCGCAGACAGGTACTATGGCTCCTTTTTCTACTAACTTTTTCACCTCGGCCTTTAGGGCGTGTGACTGCTCCTTGTCTAGCTGCATGCAAGGAGCCACGCTGTGTTGGGGCCATTGATTCAAAGGTAGCTGATAGCAGACATGGGGCCAAGTACATGGGTACTTATACTTAAGTACACTTAAGTACAAGTTTGAAAGTACTTGTACTTTACTTAAATACTTTCTTAATTACCTCAGTGTACTTGTACTTATACTCAAGTATTTTTGCCAAGCACTTGTATGTACTTGAGTACTTAAAGTACTTTTAAGCACTGCAAACATTGTAGTTTGTACACAGTGAGCGTCAATAAAAATATATTTGATGAGGTTATAGTTTTCAACCTCTTGGTACTTTGTACAACCTTACTATGTATCATGTAGCCACAAGCAGCTGTTTAATAGGAATTCTGGTTTATATAATAAAAGCAATCCCGTCGTTTAAATTGGGAGTTGAAGAGAATGGTTGACAAAAACCTGAAACTACCTGCTGTCATGAAATATTTTGCATTTCCTGAAGTTTTATCTGAAGGAGACTGTAATTCTAAAACTACTGTAATGAGGGATTTGTTGAATTGGTGGTAAGACATTTATAGTGCATTGTATCCTTCTACGTCAGACACCATCCTTCCCTTTCCATTGTAGCAAAATAGTACTTGTATTATTTATCCCAATTAAGCGGTTATTTAGCATTGCAGGAAAAGAATTTAAATCCGAGCGTAGTAGACCTAAAAATGATTATTATGCAGTGTAATAGTTCTGTGAATATAAAAACTGTACCTTGTATGTTTGTACCTCAAGCTCAAGTTATTATGCACGGCTGTTGCTATAGGAAAATGTACTGTACTTGTACTTTACCTAAGTACTTTCAGTATGTACTTGTACTTTACTTAAGTACTCTCGTGATTTCAGTTGGAGTACTTGCACTTATACTTCACAAACTCAAAAGTACTTGTACTTTACTTAAGTACTTTTAAATGTACTTGGCCCCATGTCTGGCTGATAGCCTTGAACAGTTGACAGTACCCATGAGTCTCTTGTCAGACAACCCCAATTGTGAACAAATCGGGCCAGTCTGCCACCAACTGGTGTGCACACATGCAGTTCCACCAGTTCTATGTCCAGTCCTAACGAGAGTAATGGCTCCTTTGGCTGAGGTAGTTGGTCTAAAATCTCTTTTGGTCATGTTGAGGAAGGTCGGCTCCGTCCCCTGGATCTGTAAGACAAGCCGCCTCTTGACTGGTAGTGTGATGGGTAATTTGATGGGGTCTGGTAACTGCCCTGTCGAGTCCTCCACTTCCTGGCAAGGCCCTTCGAAAACTGGTTCTTGGTTCTACCAATGGTAGACTGGCGAGCAGGAGTGTTATTGCTGTAAGGATGAAAACACTGTGATAAGGATACCACTTCTGCAAGTGAATAGTCGATCTCCACCTCATCTTATAGGTATTTTGTAAATCCCGATCCAAACAAAAACTCCCACTCTCTAGTTGGGGTTTCTGTGCATACTTCACAAGCAATGTGTCGTCAGCAGCCAATGTCTTGGAACGCCGAAACTGGGAAAACAGCTCATACCATCGTACGCTGGACCACTTTAAGAACATCATGAACGTTTACCATAGCATCGGGGTCACTGAGGAGGTCGTTATCTATCAACTCTGCCCACATGCACGCCATTGGCCCACACACTTTCAACAGCGCAGATTGCACCTTCATTAGCTCTGCGTCGTCGCTCTTGGGAAAACTACCCTCAAGTAGTCAGTAATAAACCCATCAACCTTAGGCGCTTTAGCCTCTGGCGTGTTTGGGACTGGATGTTCCTTGTGCATCTTGGGTCTACTTACTTTATCAAGCATTTTCCTGAAATGCTTCTTTATATAGTTGGTAATGGCCGACTAAGCTACAAACGTGTATTCATTGTCGGCTGTGTACTGTTCCGGGTCGAAGTCAGACGGACCCACATTGTTCCGGTTATTGTCTTCTAACTGATGCCCCCCATTCGGGTTTAGTGCATCATTGACCTCGCTCTGGTGCACACAGCCAGAAGGTTCATTCATACTGGCTCCAGACTGGTGCACCCACGCAACCAGTGCGCTCTCACTACTGGTATACTGGCTAACCAGTGTATTGTTGGATTCAGTAATTACTGAGTTTGATGTGTACACAACAGAATGGCTTGACCCAGAAGCCAATTGAGGACTTACTGCACCCTGTAATGAAGTGGATGAGGTGTTAGTGACTGTCGCGTGAGTCGTCTGGTCATCCTCTGAGGGGACGGGACTCATGCCCAAATGCGATATTACAGCTTCTCTTAGTACAGGATCACTTGAGATTCTATGCAGGACATCATCCATCGTGGGATTACACTCTGTCCACACTTGACCACTTTCCACAAACAACTGCTGTCGTCAGCAACGAAAACAAGCTGTTAACAGAAGTGAGGTCATTATTCTATTTATAGTTTTTGTTTTAAAAGGCTGTCTAGCAATAAAATCTTGAGGCAATACCGTTAGCTAGTGCTGTACCTTGCATCCGTAACCTCCGAAGTACAATTAATTGATTGTGTAGCAAAAATTTAAATAGCATCAGTCATCGTACTACCTTCTTCGTATTCCTTGGGAGTCAGAAAAGTATTTGCAGCGAGGAAACACTCACAAAACATTGGATGCCAAGAAGCTGGTTAGTTCTTATGATGAAATCTGTACCTGGCACAATGATTTCAGAAGGGTATGCTATTCCTTCGGCACGCACTCATGGTCACCATATCGCTTCCACAAGCTGAGTATAACAGTAGCTAGGTATGCTATTTCTTTAGTCTTGGCCCAATAGCCATGCTTGCATGAGGTATCTGGAGACTGTACAGTGTCCCCTTGCTAATTGAACTAATAATGCATGTGAAGTCTGGACCAATTCACCTCTTGAGGTGGATTGACATGAAACTGTATTGAATGCGTACTGCGATCAATCCTACTCAGGTGTGAAATGGTTTGATCCCAATGCGCATTCGACTGTAGCGTGAAAAGGCTTTAAGATAAATAAGTTTACTTCACTTAGTACAGCTTCAATGTTTCTAATACCTTTGTCTAAGGGTAGTGTACTTTGTGTTTTTACTACGTTTCAGGGAGCATAACAGTCAGGTAAAAAATGCAAATGTTCACTTATTTGTGACCTACATTGGTGTGTGTTCATTATTATTGTTTCATGTGTATATAATATAATGCTCACATGTACACATGTATATCGGAAACTAAACGTTGTTGTTTTCCTAAATGTTACTTCCAGGATTTTTTCATTTATTGTTTCCATTTCTCTACAGTTGATATTACTAGTAATCGAAGTTTAACAATTCCTGCTGTGTGCAATGTGATACTTCGGTGCTTAGATGGTAACGTCATGCTAGTAGTTTCTGAGAATATAACGTGTGATAGTTCGGTATGTACTGCATGTCACCATAGATAATATAGCACAAAGGAATTCACAATGGTGACGCCATTTCCATTAGAACCAATAGTTTTGTGTACGGGCAATCCTCATTACAGGTCCCTCTTTACATTGTTTCTTCATGAATTTATCTTTCCAATATCATGGCAGTATCCAGCCAGAATGCTATGGCTGCCCAGGTGTGGCACCATAATTTTTGTGGCGCTATTACTAAAAACTAAGACAAGGTACAAGAATTGTTTCAGCATCAACTAAAGTCCACAATGATTGGAAGATTTGAATGGAGGTTATATTTTATGAACAAAGGCTGATTCTATCAACTAGTGAACCCATATCCAAGACAAACCTGTAACGAGGATTCTCAGTAGTGACGTCACTTGTGTAAATTCCTTTTTGTATGGTGTAACTATGATGAAGCACACACATTGATTGCATGTGGTTTGTTTGATAGGAAGCCAGTGTCATCACTTGTAATCAATTAATGAGTGGTTCCTCTGCATCTTTTACATGTGCAAACTCAGTCTTAAATCTTAATGTCAATCAATGTAAGTAATTTGTAATTGCATGTATTGTTGTTATTTACTAGAAGTCAACATATATAATCATTTCCTTAATTTCAAAGCAATGGTACTTCTAGGCTCAGGATTTGCTAATATGGCACTTGTGTACACTGAATGTGCACACTTTTTTACCTATTGTGTGAAATATATTGTGTACTTGTTGCATTGCGAACATATGTGTGCTCATTTTTGAGTACTGTGCACCATATATAACACCTGTGAAAATCATATGCCTCCTACTATCACATGAATATGAAGTTGTTTAGCACACTTTTATATATAGGCAGGTCAAAAATTCATAACCCTCATACAAATAACCATTGGTCATTTCTGTATTTAATATTTCTTTTGCTGTAGTATTGTGCTAAGAAATAACCAATGTTGTGTACAGCGAATCTCACTAGATACTACACAATTAGGAGTATGATTGTGTAACACTTGCCTTAAAATGTTTTGTCAATTTCTGACAACCAAAACCACTAGATGTAGCATTTTTCATAATACAGTTTTTTTACTTTTCATAATTACCTGTTTAGGTTCTAATCTTGGAAATTATGGTCCTTCAACTTTGTTGTGCCTTAGTGTTCTGCTTTGATGTGCTTTTTATTGTTTTACAATTCAATAGCTGCAGTTATTTATATGGAGGAAAATGGAACAGCAGTGGATGTCTTACGCAGAACACGGCAACTGCCATGCACACCAGTGGTTTCTTGTGATGTGACTAGTATTGTTAGGTGGGAAAGATATTTTGATATGCTCACCAATGTTTCAGACATGATGAGTGATGATGGCACTCTAACAGTTCGATCTAAACAATATGGAAGATACAGGTGTTATGGTCATCATGATCCAGATGGACTGCTATACAATGCATATGGTAAGATGTATTCAGTAATGGTCTTGGTGCATGTGTGTGCATGTGTGTGTGTGTGTGTAGAGAAGCAACTGGTAAGTTATAATTACCGGAATAGAAACTGGGAACGAAATGAAACAAAACCGGTCTATAGCTCGCACTTGTAGTACATATTATGTCTCTGGAAGGGGAGAATGACTGCAGGCTTTGCCTTTTGTGTAACCCTTGTCTTTTGACAAAACTAATCGATAAATTTAAATTGGTCAAAAATCTTGATTCGCAGATCAGCTATTGGTAGTGACTGCCCCTTGTAATCAGTGACCCTGTCAGGCCTGGACCCTGTGGTGCTGATGTAAGTTATACAATTACGATTTTAGATTCATTGTTAGCCTGAGGCTGGGTCTGTACATTAGATTACATTATTGATTAGTTTTGTCAAAAGACAAGGCCGGGTTACACAAAAGACAAAGCCTGCAATCGTTCTCCCCTTACAGAGATGTAACATGTACTACAAGTGCATCAGTGGGGTAGAGACCTGTTTTGCTTCGTTTTGTTTTGTTTCATTTCGTTTCCGGTCTCTATTCTGGTAATTATAACTTGCTGAAGCAGCCCACCCAGCTGTAACGTCAATGGGTTGGGTACCTGGTGTAGACTGGAAAAGCGAATGCCAACTGTCCATGTCTTGCATAAGGTCCAGGTGGAACTTGGGGTGCCCACATCTTCACCTGTGAGACATGGTACAGCCTCCTGTGGGTTACTAGTCCTGCCCCAGGAGGATTTTCCTGCGCTGACTCATAGCACCTGAAGGTGTCCCTGTGCTGGTCCACTGAGTAGGTGTGACTGTGCTAGTACGGCAGCTGAAGGCTTTGCTTTGTTTGTGCGTGCGTGCGTGCGTGCGTGCATGTGACGTTTAGCATTCCAAACATCAAGTAAACAAAACCTCATCACTGTGCCATACAATGCATGATTTTGTATTGTCTCTTATAACCAGACGATGTGTAAAATGAATCCATATGGTGATTATATTGGTAGTGGTTCCCTTCTCTTCAACACAAACCAAACAGAATTTTGCTTCTGGAGTGTTTAAATCGAAACTAGTCTTTCATACCACTAGCATGCTGGAAATCACACTAAATATACTTAAGGTTACAACTCACATATCTATGAAAAGTATTAATCCATAGCTTACATTGATAATAAGTAAGCGCTGAAAGTGTGTTTCACTAACCAAACCCTTGCGTTTCCATTGCCATTACTCGCGAAGCCATAGTGCTACGGACAAAATCTTTTCATAGTCCTGTAGAGAAGGCAAGGAAGAAAGGCTGTAGCCAATTGCTCGGAGGTTAAATATATAAATCAAATCAAAATCAAAAAATCAGAGAATTTATCTGCCTATCTTCATGCAAAATTTGAAGCTTTTATGGCTATCACTCAAAAACTAGTTTTATTTTTAGTAAACATGTGCAAAGATTGCATGCGCCCAACATTATTGATATAATAACCACACTAATTCCTATTAACCGCAATCACCAACTTTTCAAAATAACATGTCATAAATGCTGTTCTAAACACAAAGAAGCTCTGTTGTTTTCTCTTCTTCACACACCAGAACAGCTTCTTGCTACGCCTGGAGTCTCCAGCAAGTCACTCTTGGATAAGTTACGTTAGGCACGCCATCATCAGCAGCTTGTAACGCCTTGCAGCTGGTAACATAGTCCCCTACATAAGCAGTTTACAATTACAATACAAACTACCAGCATACCCTATCACTCAAGAAAACAAGGCACGAATGCATGCTCGCTACAAGCAAAACATGCGTTCACACTTGTCCCTTAAATAACACTTACTTTTAGACTAATTCATGCTAGTGTAACTCTTGATCCATCAGACAATCATTTGCTAACACTTAGTGACGATTTTAAAGTAAAAAAACATGCTGCAACAGCCCAGACTTGGGTCCAAATACATTGCATAGTATTTAAATACAAATACTATAAATTTTCCAAATATAAATACAATTGCAAATACTTTGGTCAGGACAGTATTTAAATACAAATACTTTCCATAGTATTTAAATACAATTTAAATACTTTAATTTCTCTAATTTAGTATCTACGCTGTACACATGCTAGTTGTGCTTATTAATTTTTTGTTAACACTGTTACTATTGAGATTAAATTGTTAGGTACATGCCAGCTCTACCAAAGTCTCTATGCACGCACAGGAGGTGTATGTACACTATTGATTGCATCTAATAAACATCAGTTCTTCAAATCTTTTGTCTGTTAGTCTACATCTCTAGGTTGAAATATTTTCCCTGCAATACTAAAAAGTCTTACAGCAGTTGACTTCAAAGGAAAGGTAACTGCTCATGAACCCAGTGAAATATACACTTGAGAGTAGTGTGGACCAAAAGTGTCAACAAGCTATGCATAGCTGATCTCACACTCTTTATGATCAAAGGTTCATTTGATTTTACCATATTATTGTAGCAAAAGTATTTGAAGTAATTGTAAGTATTTAAATACATTAGGAAAATATTTAATTACAAATGCAAATACATCCAGTTCCCAAACTACAATTACAAATACAATTACTCAAAATTTGTATTTAATTGCAATTAAATATAAATACTAATGTAATTGAACCCAAGTCTGCAACAGCCGCATGTGGTTCTGGGCTGGCACTTAAACGGCTTCAAATATCAGCGAGCACCCTTAATTAACCCTTTGGCCCCGAATGCCACTGTAGTGACTGGTGACTTTGATTCTTAAAAACTTTTATGTAAAATGTGAATTTTGAACCACCTATTCCTCCATGGTTAGCACTAAATTTCCCACAGTGAATAGATCTACATTCTACAATATCATATAAGAGTAAACTTTTACTAACCCTTCTTTATATAGGTAGTATCATCATAATTATCATCTTAGAAATGGCTAAATATTCTTTCCAATGCAGATTGTCCTTACATCACACTTGATCACGCTATGGTATGCAGATAGAGCTTAAGAAAATGGCCGTTAACCACAGAGTAACATGGTATAAACCATTTACTCACGGGATGTTCTGTTTACAAGACATGTGCCTTTGAATGCATGCATGTTGTGAGAGCCACTATAGTGGCGTTCACATTTGACAAAACACTTTTTTATTAACTTTAGGGCCAAAGGGTTAAACAGATTGATATGGTGACCATAATCTGGGATAATTAGCATGAAAATGGGCAAAGTAAATTACAGTTCCGAATATTGGCCTTTTGTTGTCTTACAGCAGAGATGATATAGCATAAATAGGAATTTGCAATGGTGATGCCATTCCCACAAGAACAAATAGTTTTATGTATGTGCAATTGTCGTTATGGTTCCAGACTTGAGTGGCCATATCTTGCTAACTTGACTTTGGTTTTTCGTGAGTTTACCTTGATAGTTTCCTTACATGGGGTGGTGATATCAAATCATATTGGTACTGAGCTAGTTTGTCTCGAACTTCATCATTATGGTTGTCAGGCGTGGCACCAATAATTTTTGTGGCAGTATAAGGACAAAGACAAGGTACAAGAATTTTTCAACATTAACGAAGTCTACAATGATTGAAGATTTGTATGAAGGTTATATTTTGTGTACTGAAGCTGATTCTGTTGACTACTGAAACTGTAACCAAGACTACTCAGTCCCATAACAAGAATTGTCTGTAGTAGTGGTGTGCGATACGAATCGATATATCGCAATATTGCGATATTCTTACTGTATCGCGATACAGATACATAACAGCCGTATCAAATTAACGCATGCGCGACTCAAGTTATTAAAAATGGCGGACCATTCGAGCCACACTGAGTCACAGTCTGACAAGTTTATCAAGCGATATAAGTGCCACCCATCTTCAAGAAGCAAAATCTGGAAGTACTTTGGTTTCCTTACAGATGATAACAGCCAGGTGATTGTTACACTGAACGAAGCCATTTGTGAACTGTGTGACGAGCATGTGAAGCACTTGAATAATACTACCAACTTACACATCTGAAACGGCATCATTTCATTCAACACGAAGAAATTATATCTGAGATAAGAAAGGAAGACAGCGAATCAGTGGGAAACTCGAGCACAACTTCGACCGGGAAACAGCAAAGCCTAACGGAAATGATATTAAGAAAGGAAGCGTACAAGAGGGACAGTGCAAGGTATGCGGCGTGTCAGAGTGCACTTGTTCTCTTTATTTGTGATGATTTACAGCCCATTAGTGTAGTAGATAGCCCTGCTTTTCGTCAACTTTTACACACACTTGATCCCAGATTTCTACCTTAGAGTTGGTCTCAATTTTCTAGAGTAATTATACCACAAAAATATGAAGAAGTGAGGCACACTGTTAAACAGGTACTTGATGGGGCGGAATATCTTTCACTGACAACAGACCTACGGACTGGTTGTCACAACCGTGAGTACATGTCACTTTCTGTTCACTTTGTAAGCAGTGACTGGGACATGGGTCATTATTGTTTGCAAACACGCGAAGTAGCTTCTTCTCATACTGCACTAAACCTTGCTGACGAACTACGCAACTCCCTGGAGGAATGGGAGATCACTGACAAGGTTGTGATGGTGACAACAGATAATGGCCAAAATATTAGGAACGCTATCACTGAAGAACTGGAATTATCCCATTTAGGTTGCATTGGTCATACATTGCAACTTAGTATTGGTAAGGCGTTACAAATTTCTACTGTGTCCCGTATCTTGGGAAGAGTGAAAAAACTTGTGGAGCATTTTCATAAGTCTACATTGGCTACCAACTGTTTGCGGGAGAAGCAAGTTCGTTTAGACTTGCCTCAGCATGTGCTAGTAATGGAGTGTAAAACCCGTTGGAGTTCGACTTACCACATGCTTGAACATGTTCAGGAACAGCAGGCTGCTATCTGCTGTACTTGCTGAAAACAAGGACAGAAGTATTCGCTCGTTACTGCTGGAAAATGAGGAGTGGGGTATAATCGAGGATTTGCTTGGTATTTTGAAGCCGTTTTGTGATGGTACAACGATTATGAGTGGTTCAAGGTGCCCAACGTTTTCACTGATGGCGCCGTTATTACACAAATTAATTGAGGTTACTCTTAAAGATGCAAACGATGATTATTTGTTGAAACGCATTAAAAAAATCTATATCAAATGATTTACAAAGTAGATATGATTCAGATGATATTACAAAGCACCTGAGAATAGCTGCATTTCTTGATCCAAGATTCAAGGATCTCAGTCCAATTGTTCCAGCTTTAGAACATGGACATGTCTACGAAAATACAAAGGCAGAGCTACTGTCACTTGCTGAAGGTGTGTCAGATGATGAAACAGTGGAACCAAATCCAGAACCACCTAGGAGGAAGAAAAGTAAACTTTCAGATTTTTTTTCAGATGTTTACCAAGGTAAATCAAAAAGAAGATATAATAAATTGGAAAGAGTCACCGCAGAAGTTAGCAGATACAAAAGTGAAGCAACTATTCACATTGACCAAAAGCCACTCTTATGGTGGAAAGCACGGGAATTCCAGTATCCCTTACTGTCTGTCTTAGCTAAAAGATACTTTTGTATCCCAGCAACAAGTGTCCGTTCTGAAGAAATCTTTTCTGTCGCTGGGAATATCTTGAATGAAAAACGGAACATATTACTTCCTGAAAACCTAGATAAGCTCATGTTTTTACATGAAAATTTTTGAGCTGTTAAGCTAAACGTTATCATTAGCTTTAAAGGTGTAAATCGATTATATGTGCATTTATTGTGTTACAATAATGGGTATCTCCATTTTTTAACGACTTCATCTGGTTTTTGTACTTCTTGTAAGTTGTAAACTCACTCGATCACTTAATTTCCTATGAAAAGCAGAATACTCATACATTAGTTAATAATTACCAACACATACAACACAGTATTTACTGAATATACACTTGAACCAACACTACATGACTTTATGTAGAAACTATCAGTATTGTGTTGTATCAGTATCGTATCGCGACTACAAAGCACTTAGATACAGATACAGAAATTTAGGTGTATCACACACCACTAGTCTGTAGTGACGTCACTGTTGCAAATCCTTTTTTATTGTATTATCTATGTTTAAAGATATACGTGTGACCGGCTAAGCAAAAACCATTCATTTTGCACATTCCTTGAGTTTTATTTTATTGCTTCTCTCTGATGTGGTCTTGTGAGTTATAGTGCTAGACAGTTTGGACCAGCAAGAAATTTTGTACAGCAACAATACAGCTAGTATTACAGGTGCTTAATTAATCGTAACTCATGACTGAAACAAGTTTTGAAGACAGGACTTTGCTCAATATGCTCACCATGAACTGGCAAATTCATCAAGGTATGGTGTTTTCCCTATGTTCCTCTGTGTGCACAAAGAAGGCCATTTCAATAAAGAAATGACAACCATAAACTTTATTTCTACCACATCATAAAAAACAATTTGCGTGCCTTTTGCTGTACAAACACAATAATGATTTTCTTACCATAAACAAGTGAATCAGATGGTATATAGGTTTTATTAATTTGAGTTTCACTAATGTGGCACACATATTTTTACCTCAATACATTTTGCAGCAAAACAGAATTTTGTGAAAATGGCTTGTTTTCGCTCAGCTGGTACATATATGTGATTAACTTCACTGAGTTTCAAAAGCTGGTTTGTGTCTCCCCTGTACAAATATCTCACCAGGGATGCCAGGATTTACTAAACCCCCGCATGTTCATACATGGAAGTAGTTCACCAATTATGTGGTGTTGGAGTAGTTCCAGTGATTTACATGGCAAATTTATGCTCAGCCAATGTTTTTTATGTACTTAATTAATATGTAAACAAGTACTCATTGTCTGGAAAAGTTTGACTGAAAATATTCATGAAAGAAACCATTGAAATTTTTTTCATGCTTGCAGGCAGTCGCAAAAGTTTTAATAAAGGCTTTGGAAATCCAGCTCTGCTTTGAGCAAAGATGTTAGCACTGGTGAACAATGCAATGCTATAATCCATGTGCACACACACTGATGCAGAACTTTTTCTGTGTTACATGTACTTACCATTCATGTAGATCAATGGATACTTCATGATTATACAAGAGCTATATTATAGTCACTTCTCTTCTGTATTTCTGTTGAAACACTTGCAACACTGTTCAGTTGATCAAGGGGCTTTTTGGAGTAAATCAAGTAATCAAGAAGTCTGATCAAACACATTGGTGTGCAATAGTTGAAGCATTGTCACAAGTGCTATGCACAAAATGTAGCATGCAAAAGAGACAATATGGCAAAGCCAAGTGCAAGACCACTCTTTGACTATGTTTCTCATATAGCACAAGCAAGGTGATGTACAATTTGAGTACATGAGATGATAATTAGAAGATAACTTGAGCGCGTATAGTGCAAAAAAGAATTTTATATATAAAAAACTTGTGGTGGGGTCTTGAGATTAATACAGCATCCTCATGCTGTATTAGTCTCTCGAACACACACACACACACACACACACACACACACACACACACACACACACACACACACACACACACACACACACACACACACACACACACACACACACACACACACACACACACACACACACACACACACACACAGCAAAGTAAAGCCTATGGCAGCCGTACAAAGTACAGCTATTGCCGCCCAGCGAACCAGCACTGGGATGCCTGTACACCACTCGTGTGCTTGAGCCTTGTGCAGGCAAATCCTCCTGGGGCAAGGCTAGTAGCTCGTAGGAGGATTGTTCAGGGAGGTCGCGGAACCCAAAGTTCCACAATGACCTCAACACCATACCGCTAAGCGAGACAAGGACAGTTGGGTATTTGCTTCCCCATTTAATACCAGGTACCCATTGATGTTACAGCTGGGTTTCCCCAGTTGACACCAGGTCCCCATTAACAGCTGGGTAGACTGGAGTAGGCTTGCACCTATTATGCCGGCATAATTTTGAGAATAATAGGTTGCCAATTTTGTGAGAATAATCTGGAATAATAGGATGGTTAAAGGTATAATTTTAGGATGTCCATGGGAATAATCAGTGGAATTAAGGGGTGTGTCTATTCTTGATTAGCTAGAATAAAGAGTTAAACTACTAAGAGTGATATATACCATATGGAGGGAAACTTTGGCGGGGGGAAAATTTGGCGAATTGTTATTTAGATTCGTGCCCGTAATCAATTAATTAAATTTCTTATGTGCTGCATTCACACACGTCAGAACCCAGCATTAGCTATGTAGACTATGTGGTAGTCAACTGCAGGTTCAAACCAGTCTTTGCCCAGGAATAGCAGGTATGCTGGCAGCACTTACATTTTGTCTGGACTCTAAGGTTCGAGGATGCCACGTGAAATATCATCGATTTGCTCACGTTTTATACGACAGGATGGCGCTATCCGGTGCTTAATAACTGAGAGCAGGCGGTGTTCTTCTGATCTACCACAAGGTGGTCTTGACCTACCTTGCATTCTGGTCTTTACTACTATGTGTGCTGAGTTGAATCAAATCACAAGGAAATGGCTGGAAATTACTCTATCTGTGAAAATCCGTGAAGGAACCTTAGATGATGAAAAAACAGATACAGGTAATGCAGCTGCAGACACGCACTCTCGAATTAGCAGCTCAGATTGCACTCATCAAATTGGAACTGCCGCAACTACTGCAAAGCCTGCTGGAGTTCAGATTAAAGAGGAACAAGCTAAGCTGCCAGAATTAGAGTAATGAGTACATTGGAGAATGAATCACCAATTAAGAAAGCTAAATTATTTGATACTAATAATGGGACAGGAGCTAACTGACAATGAAATAAACCTGGCTCAGCAGCTATTAAAAGTGCAGTTTCCAACATTGAAGGGTCTGCAATCAACATTATACCAAGAGAAAGAACAGAACCTAACAGAGAATGATGTGAACAATAAGCTTCAAATAATCCATTGCAGATCCCATCGTCACTGGATTGCTGCTTCCACAGTAGGATGTAGACTTGGCCAGGTAAAAGCTTATGATTCACTTTTTACTTACTGTGACAAAGAAACAGCAAGTGTCATTGTAAATTTATTCCAGTTCAGGACCAGTTGTTTGAAACCAATCATAACGATGTCTCATTGTCAGAAACAAAAGGGGGGTGCTGACTGGTTTATTTGCTATAGCAAATGCCACATCCATAGCATTTGGTAACTATGTAGATAATACATTTTGGTTTAACAAAATTTAATGATTGTATAGCTATAATTAAAAAAGTAATCAGTTTCTGGTTAGCAGTAATTCTAATTTCAAGTCTATATTCAAGTTTCACAACTCTGCATACAGTCAAGTATACCAGCTTCTTTAAATCCATTTATAACAAAAGGCTTGGGTTATTTGTGATGTGTGCATGCATAGAATTAATCCATGCTGCACCAAGAAGCTTATGAACATTCAACCTTAAATCTACGGCATTTTGTCCGTCAAGTTGAGAGCAAACTTGTTTAGCATACCATTCTCTGAATTAACCATGTAAAAAAATCTTGCTGCCTTGTTGACACTCAAATCATTGTACTGACAGGCTGTAGCCTGTCAGTACAATTGGGTGGAATTATCACAACATTGATCTTGTTTGCATCAAGCAAAGTTAGAAAGGATGGGGTACACTGAGCCTTAAAGTTGTCAAATATCAATAAAGCTGGCTGATCACTGCTAAGTTTCAGTATTCTTTTCTTTTCATTTACATACGGCAATATTATCTCAGTGAAATACTCTTTCATTGTAAGCTCATTTGACCAGTGTGCTGGTGTTTTAGTAATGTGCCATGAAGAAGGAAAGTTGTAATATGGAAGGCAGCGATCAGTTTTTCCTTCATAGATGAGCTGCAAGGGTAAAAACTCACCTGTTGCAGAGCCTGCAAAGACAGCTGTGAGTTGTCTCTTATCATCTTTAGCTATTATTTCAACTCGTTTTGTCCCTTCCTTTTCCATTGTCCAATCAGGAATTGGCACATAGTTCAGAGCTGTCTGGTCAAAATTAATTACCAATTCTGGTGGAACACTGTCCATGCAGACAATATTTTGTATCTCAAACAGAAATTCGCCCTTCAATACTTCAAATTGAGCTACATCCACCTTTGATTTACTACATGCCTTTCTCATGACATATCCCATCCTGCCTAACAAAGACTTAGCCCAGTCGGTAGTTAAATTGAACATGCTGCCTCCCACACCATCTGACCCAGCATATTTGTTCATGACAATTCCTTCTCCAGCTGCAACCGCTAAAGATGTATTTATTGGCAGCCCACGTTTTCACAAATCTTTAATGTACTCTTGCACTTGGTGATTTAGTGCATCTGGTAAAAGGAGTGGTTGTCCTTGCTTTTTATGTGGCAATTCTTTAACTTCTTCACGGTGAGCTTCTTCACTTGGGCCAGCATTGTTGCCATCAGCAGAAGCTTGGCGAGGTTTAGATTGTTCTCGACAGTGATCTTTGTACAAATCTTTAAACCTTTGCATGCTTGTTTCTGTTAATGGGAGATCCCAGTACTTCCGAGTGTAGTAGCGAAGAGTGGTAGTCACACCATGCTCTGCTGCTCGCTTGCCTATCTCGTACCTTTGGCCAGGTGTTAGCTTCAGGTATGGCTTGGATTGTGAACCTCGAAAATCATTCTTTGCTTTAAGCTATCGTGAAACCTTTGCATTTGCTAGCTTGATGGCCGTTGGTGGCACAGAGTTACTTAACGGACCACTAGGTTCTGGCAAACCATCATCATCAGCCGATTTTGCCCCAGTTTTGTTCACCCGCTTGAAATACCATAAAATAGACATGTCTTCAGTTAAATCGATCGAGCTTAGACTGAAAGATCACTTGAAGCAGCTGCCTGTCACGTGACCTATTTTTTAGCATGCAAAATATTTGGATGGATAAAATTTGGCGAATCCACGGTCATTTGCCAAATTCGCCAAATTTTACCGGCGTCAAAGTTTCCCTCCGTGCAGTAGCTGACATTATTATACGAGTGCTGACTTAAAAAGAGCTGAAAGCCTTTAATAGATCAATATACTCTAATAGAATGCTCAAATACTCTAATAGAGCAGTCAGATCTTTTCATGTTAATAATCTGCAGCCAGCATCAGGGATTCAACTGCATGATTATTTGCAATTCTGAAACTTGTACATCTAATACCAGTGTATCTTCTTAAAGCCTTTGATCATTACTTAGTATGTAGCTACAACCATAGCTTTAATACACCAATAATTTAAAACATTTGAAGCAGTCTGCAAATAGCTATTCCAGTTTCCAAGTATGTTGTGACTACTTATGGCTAAAAAAATTAATGATGTAAAAGAATCTGGGCACATCCGCAGAGCTGCCTACCCAGTAATAATAAATAAATAAATAAGGGAGCACTTCATTTGTGGCCATTAAGTAATTCTGGCAAAACTATGTAATCAGCATCTTGAAAACTAAGTGACTAGCTATAGAAACCAAATGAGAATTAGTTTGGAATAATAGGCTAGACACAAGAATTAAAAAAAAAGGTAAAAAATTTGGGAAATTCTGGAAGGAATAATAGGTAAAAAAAAAATTTTGAGCATAATAGGCTCAAGCCTATAATGGAGCAGTGTGAGTAAAGTTTCTTGCTCAAGGAAACAACCACAACACCAAAGTGATGTAACCAGGAATCGAACCTGGGACCTTTCGATCACCAGGCAGATGCTCTAACCACTTGACTGTGCTGCCTCACAACACACACACACACACACACACACACACACACACACACACACACACACACACACACACACACACACACACACACACACACACACACACACACACACACACACACACACACACACACACACACACACACACAAAGGGAGGTCGTCTACACCTGCAGATATACATACCAGTGGACATTTAACCCTAATTCAGTCTATACCCATGACTGAATTAGGGATTAAATGTCCACTAGTATATCTGCAGGTGTAGGCAACCTCCCTTGTTTCCCTGATTTTTTTTGTATGGTCCCTAATCAAACTTAAAATTCTTATACCTGTTTGTTTACTTTTTTGATGACTGGTGAACCCAAGCATACAGCATCAAAAACCCCTTTCTCAACCTTTTCAGACACACTTTCTGTAACAACTTTAAACAGGCTGTAGGACCAGGTGTCCTACAGACCTTCAGCACTTGTGCTGTAAAGCCTTAATAATAAAATTAAAAAAAAAAAAAAACAAAAAAAAAAACAAGGATGGTGTCAGAGGTAATGTTTTCGACTGAGTGAGTATTCCAACTATAAGTACTGACTCGAAAGTATTATGCTTCGCTCAGCTATGTTCAGCCCGTTACACAGCGTTACAAACAAAGAATCACCTCTACAAATACAAACGATTACTGTTAGCATAGGGAAGCCATTGTGCTAGCTACCACTGATCGACACCTTAGGTTGTCAGCGAAAAGAAATGGGACACAAAGGACAACAAAGGTAAGTCCATGATGCATGCATTGTACATACTGTGGTATGCAAATGGCACTTGAAAGAGCTGAAGCAGCATCGTACTGTGAAAAAATCAAGCCTGTAGCCTTAGCCACTATCGAATTTCACTTCTCAAACCTCCATGATCCCTAATGTACACACTGTATGATACTAACCGTATTGTACAAGTGCACAAAAAGTTGTGGAATTTTCAACTAGAGTATACGTAGGGACCATACCATATCGATAAAACAAGCTGGAGCAGTGCATGATGTTAAAATCATACTGCATCAAAAGAAAGAAATGGTGCCACACACCCCCAGCTACTGATTATTAGAGATGCAACAATATATCGATATATCGCATATCATATCATTTTAAGACAATATCGCTGTATCGATACAAAGTCAAACCGCATCGATATATTGCGTATCGTGATATATCGACATATCGTGGTTTGTTAACATGGCTGACAATCAAATTATTGTACATTGCGGTTAAACTGAGTAGTATGTAATGCTTCTCAAAGAAAAATTAGCTCACTTGTTTCTATTAAAAAACAAAAAAACAACATAGACCATTGCTTAGACTCCACTTTGTATCGCACAATATATCACTGTATCGTGATACACCAGAGACAATATATCAATACGTCTACACACTGTATCGTTGCATCTCTACTGATTATTGTCTGAAAAGTGAAGTATCCATTACACTTCATTGTCAGCTATGTTCAAGCCGTTACACAGCATTATGGATCCAGAACTGTTCAAAAAGCACCTCTGTAATCAAAGTAGTTACTATGAAAAATATGGACTATTTCCATTATGAAGGGAAGCCATCACGTGCTACTGCCAAATCGACACTTTTTGCTGTTAGCAAAGATGAATGTGAATGGGACACAAAGAAGGACACTTGTAAGTCCATATAGAATGCATTGTATGTACTATGTACTGTGGAATTCCAAAAGGCACCTCTCGGGCCAAAGCAATGTTGAACAGTGAAAAATCAAGCCCATAGCCTTAGCCGTTATCGAGTTACGCTTGTCTGAAGGCATCAGTCAGTCAGTCAGTCAGTCAGTAGAAAATTCCGTTAATTTTTTTTTTTTTGAAATTTCGGAGCAACTTGTTGAAAGTGTTTAGGGTTGCTTGTTTGGGCTAACCAATACTGCTTCATCGTCATCTGGGAAAAGCAAGGCTGGATTCATGGGCCACGCCCATTCCTTTGTGGTCCCTACTATACAGTACTATTGTACTGTATGATATTTGTGGTTGTTTGGCAGTGTGAGTGACTATCCCTTATTTTAAACTTTGTGTCATTAATTTTCATGAGTCCTACTGCCCATAACATATTTTAATGAGATGTTCTGGTTTCAGAGATCTGTGTCTTCAGTAATAGCATAAATAGAGCCAGATGGTGAATACTTTCCAAAGTATATTAGCTGTGTGTCAGTTCAATTGTTGTATGTTCTATTAGAATAATAATAATGAAGCCTACTTCATTGCTGTTTAGGTGGTCCAAGATTTGCTGACACTAATGAAAATCACAAAGTGACAGTCAACCAAGATGCAGAACTTCTTTGTAGTCCAAGCTTTTATCCTGCTGTCAATTTCAAGTGGATTTTTGAATTTGAAATTAATGGCTCTAGAGAAGTACCTTGTGTAAATCAAAGCCAACGAGTTACTGATAGAATTAGACTATCTTGTACAATGAACAGCAGTACTCTTATTATTGAAGACACTGAGTTTGATGATGCTGGTGTATATTGGTGTGAGGCATCTCACCAGTATAATGGCCGTAATAAAACATTTCACCTAAGCATTAAAAGTGAGTTTGATTTGTTTTACTAAAACCAATCATGCTATTATAGGTCAGCTCACTCCGTTGTGGCCTGCCATAGGCATTATATTGGAACTATCCCTAGTAGCTATCATTATATTAGGCCACGAATATTACCAGCGTCACCAACAAAAGAAAACCCCTGGATCACCATTCATGTGAGTCATTGTGCACAGTAAATACTGTTGTTAGCATTTCTCCTTATAGTGACCCACCAGAGACAGAGACAAAGGATGATGATACAGAGGCGTACAACTTTCCATCAGTGAGCAACGATAGACCGTCACACGATAAAAGGCATAGAATAGGTAGTATAACTCAACAGAGTTTATTACCTGATCCTGTACAATAGTGAACGTGGATATTAGTTAAAAATAGTTTGTGTAATACAATTGTTATGAAACCTATACTATAGTGCATTAGCACTGAATCCAGACTTTGTTGACACCTGCTAAGAAAAAAGGCACATGCATCAATGGTACCTTTGCTAGCTTCATGCATATTATTAGTGATGGCGGCCTTAAACATGCGAGAAGTGAGAAAAAGTCAACGAAGACATGCTGCCTTGCTGTCTGGTGTGTATCCCTTTGGTCACCCAATATTGGTAAGACTGTAACATCTTGGGCTATTCGGTAGGGTGTGTATGTTATAGAAGAAAAAAGCATTTTATTTACCTGGAAGAAGACATCACTTAACCTATTGCTGGAGTGATGCTCAAAAGCGCCATAAAAATGAAACGGTAAAAGAAGGCGGTTCTATTGAGACGTTGGAAGCTAGTGAAGTGGGTGAGGACAATGGTGACACTCATAAAATTACCGGACCCACGAGTGCAAAATATGAAGGAGAGGAAGAAAGCAATCCTGAGGGCTCCTGGCAGGATACAGAGTTCTCTGAACGATCATCCGCCATAGAAAGCGACCTCTCACCGAGCCTATCACACTCGTGTAAGTTTGGGATATCATCGTCTCGCAACTCTTCACAGCTTGGTCATAAAAACATGACTGCAAGGAAGGAACACGACTGTTGTCGCCGAGACTCCACCTGCACAGATCGTCACTCAAGCGGACAACGCTCAGCCCTCGGTCGCCAGGGAGGTTCTAGTGCTGCCTCTACTCGTTCAAGTGCGACCCCCACCAGCCGAGCAAGAAGTAGGAGGATGTTCCCTTCATTTCACACACGCAATAACTTAACAGAACACAACTGTCTACAGATACACAGTAAATATTCTGCAACTTCAAACTATATAACTAGACCATTTACATTCTCTTACTTTAAATATTATTCTAATTAATGCACTTTTATTCTAATTAATACGTACCAATATACTTCAATTATTGTGCATTAAGATGAAAAGTTTTGGTGTTCTAGTTGCAACTATGCTGTTGTTTACATCCTCTGTTCATGGTGAAGCGCAGGCAGACTTTTCCATAAAACCTAATGGAAAGCTTTCTCACACTGAGGCTAACTTGGTAAGATAATAACAGTCGGCTATAAGATGTGATGACTTGTTTACACAGGGGGATGTGATATGCCTGTTCACTTATAGTGCACATGGTGGAACTGATGAGGTAATAGCATAACTAATGCTAGTTAAATTTGTGGCTGAATATTTGTTCATTCCGAGGTTTGTGTTCGATTTTTTTGAAACCTGTTGATTAGACCAATGCAATATAGTGTTGCAGCTATTGTTAATTGCCATCTTGAGGTCGTCCCTTATAACTTTGGTTCTTTGGGAGGACAAATTCTATCAATCTGCAGTATAGCTAATAGGTGACCAGATTTTGGAAAATCAGTCGCATGAAACAATGAGAATTTTACATTACCGTTAAGTGGAAATTGTGCACCGGTTGGAAATTTGATCATTGAAGGTCCTGTCATAAATACTTTGAGTTGTCAAATTAATGTGACTAGAACTGATTTTCCAAAATCCAGTCACATATGTAAAATCTATGTAGAGGCCTAGTATGCCTTCAGTCTATTGGACTAGCAAGGTAGACTGCCTTCAGTTTATTGGACTAGCAAGGTAGACTGCTCTATGACAAGGAGTCTTTCATATAGCTCTGGAAGATTTCTCTGATCAGTGCTGGAGAAAAAGAGTATGTCTGCACAATTGAGAGGTATTTGTGTAGTCATTGTTTGTGATCTACTATGACAACAGACTTGTAACAGGCCGAGCCAAACCTCTTACTTGTACTTCCACACTTACTCAGCTTCAATACTGGGACATTCAATAGAAAGTGCTGAAGTGTTTGTAAGTTTATCAGCATAAAGATAACTATTAATGAGGTGGTTCTTTCAGGATAATAATGGTGCTGTGTTGCAAAATGAGGAATTTGTAATAGGAGATGGAGCTGGTTAGTTTTGTGCTATTAAAATATCTTCTTCACCTAGCTTGTCTTCATTTTTAGTCAAACCAATATCGCAAGGAGTGAATGTAGTCAAGATAAAGTTTACTGCGAAGGAAAAATCAAAGAAATCAAAAAAATCTAAGAAGAACTGAGTGCAGTCCTTTAATTGGTCAATTTGTAGTGTGATTTTTTAATAGAATGTGACTCGAAAAGTATCGATTGTGGGCTTTGATTAATATACCTTGTCACGTGTACGATGGCATACCAGACGAAGCTCTTGAAATCTAAGCTAAGGTGTAGTTTTAGTCGAGTATGTCCTCAGATGTGGCGTCTTATCATTCACGTAATTTAGGCAAAAGGAACATTTACAGTCCTTTAAAGCAATGTCGTCCATTCCCATATCTGGTCGGGCTGATGACGGGTGTAATTTTATCCACGCTGATATTGGTTCGTCCAGATGCTCAGTACGTGAACAACGTATATGTGATGATATCTGTAGAAGGTGACCAGACGTTTAAATCCGAGAAATTACTGTCGGAAGATATTCTCAGACTTGAAAGAAAATCTCCCCACCTGCTGTTTGATGAAGTTAACATGAAACAGCAGATCAATTATGTGATTATAAGGGACCCCATGGAGGGGGCTAACGAACAATTATGGGAGTTGGATGTTGCTGAGTTGAACATCTTTGTGCCAACTGGCAAGCCAGAAACAGATGGGAAAGTGGAGATGGTCAGTAAATCAACAACAGTGACACATTTTCATTCTGATGTAGTGCAGCTGTCACCTCTAGTAGTGCTATGGAGGGTATGCAACAAATCACTAAAGCAATTTCACTGGATATTCTTTGGCCCAAGCAGCGTATATATTAATACACACGGTCTGGAGAGTTACCTAACCCAGCTTGATTCATCCAAGCCAGTATGGTTGTCAGGTTTAGCTCCTGACAATAAAACTTGTGTATGGAACTCAGGGATTGTGTTTAGTTATTATGCATTAAAGTTGGTCTGTCCAGCTATCAGTAATTGTATCTCTAATGCTGTTGCCAATCCTACTCAGGGGAATTGCCTAGTGGGTTGTGTAGAGGAAGCTATTGGATACACTTGTGCTACTCGACATCCGGACAATGTGAGTGTTTGTAATTATATGAATAACAAGATTTCACAATAGAGCAGTTAAGGTGTACCTCTAAAATTTTATACCAATGACCATTATCAATAAGACATCGAGATTGGGAGAATGGGCTGGAGCGCTGTAGCCTTGAGACCTGACCCTTAATCTTTCACGTGAGATCACATGACCCTCCAAGATTGGGTCATCTGGTAAATATGTACCCCAACATCTGATACGGCTCTGGCTGTTATATTTGGTGGTATGCCAACTTACCCCACACCAGATGCCCTATATGGTCCCTCCTAGCTGATATGCTACAGCGCAACCCATGTCACACTAACCAGCCATAGTTTGGTACCATGAGTTAGTGGAAAGAAAGAGATGGGAAGGGACCTTTGGGTGGGATAAAACTTTTTCCAGCACTGCAAAAAATTAGTGATACTGCTGCTCCTTAGCTGCCACTGCTGCCCTATATATTGCATAGAATGATCTAGAACAGATTAGCTGCTACATATGCTACCACACCAAACCTGTTGTTGATACTTTCTAATGAATACCACAATGTGTAGTGATCAAGCTTAGCCCTATTGTTAGGACACCTTGCCTGCTCAGTGGATCCCATAGACTAATGGCTTCAAACACTCTAATATAACAGTCAGCTCCCACTGTGATACCCTTGTAAATTGTGCATAGCACTATCATGGAATGAACCTTTTGTAAAGCAATTTTTTTTTTCATGTGAATTTTTTATATTAATACAATAACCACTTTGTGACCTTCTGATTAAATGTTGTTTTTTTTTTCTAATTGAAATTAGTGTTTCTAAACTACTGGGTATGTGCCTTTCACTACTTTATGTCTTGTCAATAAGAATTAATTATTGTTTACCCTTTGTAGATTCGAGAATTGTTCTTGGATGTGACCAACAAGACATTTGCAAGCAGCAGTAACTTCTCTATTCCCATTAATATCACTTATGACAGTGATTCAGAAGTACAACGAAACACTACTGGAGATACAGCCACAATTATTAATCATGAAATGCTTGAGAAGGCTCTGGTCATATATCCAGCAACTAACGCCAAGTTCAAGGCTTACTTCCATCACTACTTTGTGTTGAATCGATTAAGTCATGCTCAGGAAGAACTTGTGCACCATATGAATGTTATTGACTTTCTACAAGACCAACTCCCTGGTGGAGACAGTGCCATCCATAGTCAATCAAAGTTACTACATCACGATCCATTGACCTCTGTTGACGAGATCTTGACCTGGGAACTGATAACTCATGACACAATCCACTCAGATAATCGTGATGAGGCAGTGGTTCCTGTAACAGGATCGTACAAGGATGGCATCGATGCTGCAATCAGTAAAGCTGTTGATTATCTTAACAAGGAAAACTCTGATGAATATCAGTACCGGAAGTTGGTTGCTGCCTACCGAAGAGTTGATCCTTTAGTAGGAACTGAATATATTCTTGAATTTGAGGCTGCAACTCCTAATGGAATTAAAACACATCGAGTAATCCTAATCGGTGTTCTCAGCAGTCCAGATGTTAGCCCACTGGTGCCATTTGATTACAAAACTGTCGTAAATATAGTTGTTGTTACAGATTGTGACAACAATGCAAAGTTTGAGAACTTTATTAAGAACTTTGAGGATATTTTGCTGGAGGATACAAAAGTATCACTGACTGTGTTGGAAATGAAGGGCACTGCCAAAACTAGTGCACAAAAGAAAAATCAACTCAGAACATTTTATGTGGTGTCACTTTTGCAGACCAAGTATCCTAATATTCATATTGAAGCAAAGTCGCTTGACTCACCATTGTCACGTGACAGGGCAATATCTATTATTGCAAAAAATTTAGCCCCAAGTGACCTAGTGTTTTTGGCAGACATTGATGTGAGATTTAATGCTGACTTTTTACATCGTTGCCGCAACCTTGTCTCAGTTGGGCAACAAGTTTATTTCCCTATACTGTTCAGAAGGTACAATCCTGAACTATTATCTCTAATGAACCATTCTGAATTAGCAGACAAGATCAGTGAACACTCAGGCTACTGGTTATCACAATCACATGGTCTAGCATGCATCTACGTAGCAGATATCATCAATAGTTTTTCTCAAACTGGTGCACAAGATGTCCCACCTCTTATTAGCTCAGAGTTGCTATTGTCCAAACTGTTCAAGAAAGGTGTTCACGTTGTTCGGTCACCTGATAAAGATGTCTGGAGGCCATATGACACTCGACATTGTGAAGAGAACTTGCATGGTGAGAATCAAGCTTGTGATGCCACCGAAGAAACTGCAGAAAATCATTATGTACACTACCAACTAGCAAGCTTATTGTTCAACCATGAACATGAACATGCTATGCAAAAATTCTAATCTATAAAAATACCTGATGTATATATGTATACAGGTATACAGAAAAAATACAAGTTACAAGTTCTTTTCAAACTCCATGAGGTGCTTTATAAAACCGATATTGGGGAATATAATGGGTCTCTTTTGAAACACGTATTCAGCAGCCTGTTCTAATGACATTTTTTTCTGTTGCATGAAGAAAGCAATGGTCACTGTTGCTGACCTACTCACACCAGCCATGCAGTGTATCAGAATTGGTTGCTGTTGTGCATGAGCAGTTTTGATAAACTCTATGCAGCGACTAAAGTCTTTTGAGATATCATAGCTGCTATCGTCCTCCATTGATAACCCCAGGAACTTTCTTTCAGGGCCATACATTTCTTCATTAACGTCCCTTTCACTGTAAGCTGTATTCAATATATACACTATACCTAAATCCTGTATCATAGTGAAGTCGGTAGCATGTCTGATATTTCCCAGATAAAGTTTAAAGTTGCCTTCTTCGATGATGCATGATGGTTGCTATATAGCAGAAGGTTATAAGCTATTTTACGACCACATTTCACAAGCTTACGTTATGCTGAGTAAGTGTTCTTATGTCCTCGGCTGTCATTTGGAAGTATTTGTCTCTGAATTCTTCGGGAGTAAGCTTCTCCGCGGCCTTCTTTGGTCTAAACCCAAAGAATCTTGCTAACGCCATTTCATCAGCTACAGGATGCTAAACCATAATATAGCGATATCACGGTATAAAACGGTAATGTGGTGCCAAATTCTAATTAAGGCACATTAGCACGGTACGAAAACTATGCGTTGGTATGGCTGTAAAACTTCCATCATGGTGAGTGGTAACTACAGACAGTTATTTTTAAATTCTCTGTATCCACTTAATTCTATGTTAGGTCCATCAAGACAACAATGATCGTAGTTATGTTGTTGTGGGTTCATTCCACAGTCGTGGCTGTGGAGCAACACCAACACAACGTTACATTACGAGATAATGGGAATACTACACGTAATCACACTGGTGGTTCAAGCAATGAGGCACTAAGTGGTGAAGCAATAGCAAACATTGTTGTAACAGCTGCAGCTATTGCCCTCATTGGATCAATGACCTGCTACATGTGTTACTGCTATAACCACAGGGAAAGGATGGCAAGAGTTAAAGCTGCTATAGAACGAAATAGACTCATCCGTCAAAGAATTGAGGCTGAAAATAAAGTGGCTTCCACCGTGATCAATGAACAACAAAGAGATTTCCCACGTCCATCTCCAGTGACAAGCACAACTTCACAACAATTTGCTCCCACATGATACTTGTACATGTTCAGAATTTTAACTTTTTAACATTATTTTTTAAGTTGTATATATTGAAAATACTACCTATCACTATTGTGAAAACTAGTGATGCACTAGAGTTCTTCATGATACAGAGAATGATCCACAGGTTGGCAAACAGCTGGTGTCACGAACTCCAGCAGATACTCACACCGATTTGGTTCCATTGCTGCAGTCACTTTGTCTTCAGCACCACACTTCAATTTGACAGTAGTTGATCGGGATGGTCCATTCCAACATTTCTCTCCATTTTCATACTTCATACGAGAATAACGATCATTTTCAGGGCCATCCCATTTTCCCCATGTACCCAGTGAGGTTTCAGAACCACCATTTTTGTTCCTTTGTGTTGACTTCTGGAATGTACAAAGCTTGTAGGTGTACTCCCTATCTGTGTACTCGTAACATTGTTCATAAAAGGGTATAAATTCATTGTCCTTGCCAAAATCCATCCCCAAAAACTTTTCAATGTCACCAATTTCTTTTTCAAGGTTACGTTTCTTTCCCTTTGCCTCGTCCCAATCCTCTCTAGCCTTGTCAGCTGCATCAATAAGTGCTTGTGTGGCTTCATCATAAATAACTTTATCAGAAACCTTTCTGGAAACCATATCATCATCATCATCGTCGTCATCGTCTTCTTCTTCTTCATCATCATTGATATCTCCTTCATCTTTGATGCCTTCATCCCCTTCCTCCTCATATTTAAAGGTGATGGCTCCACTTACTTTATCCCATGACATTGCATAGAAAGTATCAAAGTCAAGTGGTTCCTCTCCTCCCAGATACTCAATAGCTTCCTCTTTGCTCACGTCTTCATTGCCATCATCATCCAGCTCATTTCTTAGCTGCAACTCTTCTATACTGATTAAGCTATTCTCATCTATGTCAAGCTCCTTGAATCCTTTCCTAGCTTTGGCTTCTCTCTCAGCTGATTCTACTGCTTGATGTTCCTCTGCCCACTTCTTATCTTGTGCTTCTTTGGCAATTTTCTCTGGCTCCTCGGCTGCTATTTTTGCTTCTTCTAAAATATCCAACTCTGTATTAAGCAGACCGATTTCAGATTTCAGCTTTGCCAACTTGTCATGCATCTCAGCCTCTTTGTTCTTCCCATCAGAAATGTATTCAAGTTTCTTTTTGTAACCAGCTTCCTGACGTTCTAATTTTATTTGTCGTTCAGCCCTTGCTTTCCTCCCTTGCTCATCACACATGTTCGTACATTTGACAGAGCTATCATATTCATCACTGCCATCACAGCAATCACAAATACCATCGTTCACCCTTGAAGACAGGAGGTCAAATGGTTTATGACCCTTGTTAACACAAAAGAACATTCCATTCGGGCACGCAGAAGTACCCGGCTCATCAGAGCCATCTGCACAGTCACAATAGTCATCATTCACAAGAGAGAAGGGAATTGTCTCAGAACCGTCCAAGCATGTAAAATCTCTTGCAGAATCGTAGAAACTTTTTCGCGACAAGGGAACCCCGCGGAAAGCATCCTCACTTGCCCTAGTGATCCCTGCTAAGCAAATCACGACAACCAAAAACATGATACGATCACGTGATGCAGCCTTTTCTTAAAGTGAGTATTAATTAGAATGGTGGAGTTTAATTAGAACGAGATTCATGCAATCAGAATCCATGGTTGAGAGGATGAGTCGCACCAGAGGGGACACGGTGATATTACCAAAACTACCAACGGTGGAACAGATTGAAGAAGACTTTCAACTAGCACCTGAAAATGATCCAGCCTTCACAGCAGGTACTAGTATCAGTCATTGTAGTCTGTGTTTATATTATATCCTTTTACCTATATAGGTAGCAGTGATAAAGATGGAGAAGTTGATAAGTGTATCAAGTTTGTTAATGACAGCCAGTGGGTATGGAATGAAGGAAATAAGCTGTTGGAACGCATCACATCACAGATAGACAATTATATTGCTGAACTAGAAGAATCTATCAATTATAATAAAAGATGATACAAAGTTAAAGTCTTTCCTTGTGTATAGCTAGTCCCATTGCATGTAATTCTTGTTCGTATTCTATTTGTTCTTTTTCTAGTAGCTGTCTGAGTTGGTCTTGTCTTACCTAGTCACATAAAAACATGGCCAATGTATAATATATTTTTACTGTTTACTTTATTTATGCATTTGTTTCCTAATTGCAATTCCCTGCTCATTTCTTCATTTCGTCTCTTCAAAATTTTCCTTTCACACATCTACAAGATGTAGTTGTTTATTATTGTTCTGTAAGAGTTTTTGTACCTCATCTAGTGATTCTGCCCATTGTGCAACTAAATTTGTCTTCACGTTGCTGTTAGCAATACATTACTGATACACATGGATAACACACACACACGCACACACACCTCTCAATTTGTTTTTGCTGAGTTTCTATTAGTTGGTCTTTCTGAAGTACACAAATTATCACACACACACACACACACACACACACACTTATATACTATTTACATACTCTTAGTCGTTCTTCCTGAATGGCTTGGCCTGACTTTTGTAGTTGTGGTGGCGAACGGACTTTCAACAGAGACATTTTTCTATTTAATACCTCCCTGTTTATTACGTTGCCATGGAGTCTAGCTTTGCGCGAAATAGGTTGAGTTTTACGGAAAACCGTGTGCTATGTTTGTCTGCTGGTGTAGATGGCTGGTCATGTGAAAACGATTGAATTCGATAGCCAAGTTCATCAGAAGCAGGTTACTCACGTGTAGATTTCTACATTGTCTGCACTTGCTTCATTTCAATTCCTTCAGACATCGGCGCACGTGATCCGTTCTATAGAGCTTGAGTTCAGGAAAACCCAAACTGTACTAGATCTAAAGGTAGTGTAAATAGCTAGTGATCTGTTATTTATTAAAGTGACCTGTATAGGTTCCATTGATACAGAGCATTTATGATAAGTTAAGCCACTCCAGTGGCACAGTTGTACAATGTTGCTGTCACATATTACTGACTGGTGCAGAGCAGAGATGGATACACCTTACTGGACTACTCAATGGGCTACTCAATGTAATGCCTTCCACCAGGTAATGTGTAAATGACTGTGTGCTAAGTGCATATTTTGATGACTATCTATAATTTTGCTAGTCATGCTGGAGTCTTGCTCAAATGTTTGGGTGACTTACTATTTACCGAGCTCAAAACAGCATTAAAAGCAAATTCTGGGATTTACCAGTCTCCATATTCTATAAGGTATTGACTTGTTAGAGTGTTTGCATTGTGTATGGCTAGTTACAGGGAGAAGCCACATCCATTCATATCGGTCACCACCTCTAGTCCCCAATTATGGCCACGTCTACTGCTCCTTACCAAACAAATGTTACAACATCCACCAATGGGGTAACCAGAGAGTGCTGTAGTTCAGAAACTTAACTGTATTTGTTGTTACAGGTGTGAGCCTCATGTTGTTAATATGTTGCGTCCATTTATCAAGTACTGCCTGCTCGTCCCTACTGAAGATGGACTTCCTGTTTCCATGGCTACTAGAACATTCTCCATGTTGGTTGGTGTCATCCATTACCAGTAAATATTTGAGCATGCTATGTGTGAAAGTGTTAGTCAATTTTATTTCTCTAGTACACCTGCTGGTAATGATAGCATAAAAGTCGGGCAAGACATTCTCTCACTTCTTATAGCCCTACTACCTTGCTATGAGGTATTTGTAATTCTATGAATTGTTTGTTTATCGATATACAAAAGGATATACGTGCTAAGTTTGACATGTGTTTCACCAGCTTTCTACAATGTAGACAAAGTCTTCAGAGCAGTTGATGGACACTACCAATAGAGTTGAGGAGTTGGTCTATTGCCTGGTAAAGATGGCTCCTTGTTGCCAGCAGAATGGTATGTAACTGTTCATTATGTGCTTTTGATCTTGTGCTTTTCTGCAGACCCTGCAGATATGTTATGCGATATTCTTCAGTCAATAACGTGTGAAGTTGTGATAGAGCAGGAGCAAGTGGTTTTGCTGTCCTTGCTAAAGTCAGTCTCATTACTCACAGCAACCTACAAAACAGTTTAGTTGAACGTGATGTAGACAGTAACATATATTGCTTACTGTTTAGCTTCTAAATTGTCCTCATCGGATATTATGGCTATGTTGGATGTTGTTGTGTGGTGTTGGTCACTTGGAACATACCACAATCCTCTTAACACAAGGCAAGCTATAGGCACTATATGTTGAAAGCTACTCTCTTTGTAACAGTGCAGTATTTAGTGAAGTCTGGGCTGGCGCAAACCCTTCAACCACTTGTTCTTCCACTAACTGTTGTCCATGCTACTGGTGGCTCTTTACGTCAGCTGGCTGGTGACCTACTAACTAACCTACTAACTAACCTGTCAAGGCAACAGTCCATTGATGAAGCTAACAGTACTATTAACCAAACTGGTAGTACTCCTCTAATTCCTAATAGTACCAGTGAATTCTATTCTGAGTTGTGTGCAACTGCTGAGCTCTTCTGCCAGCTGTCTAGGTGTGCGTGCGTGCGTGCGTGCGTGCGTGTGTGTGTTGTATAGTTATATATGTGTATGTAACTCCTGTGTGCCCATAAATTGGGTAGGTGTCCAGCACAGAAACTAGCTTGGCTAGACTCACTTCAGGAGCAACTGGATTTGCCTGAACTCCATATCTCAGGAGATATGCGTCGACTGCTACTGGTAGTGCTAACTGGCCTCTACCTGCAACAGCAAACTAGTGCTCAAATGTGTGTGCTGGAAGTGATAAGTAAACTGGTGAAGCAAACGCCAACTATAGTAAGTGTTTTGTCTCTCTCTTTTTTGGCAGTTAATTGGAACATGTTTTTCCTTTCCTTGTTAGTGTCCAGAAATGCTAGTATTTGTACAGTACATACTGAGTCAGAAATGTAACAGAGGGCCTGAGGTCTCCTTGAGACTTCTTAACTTGTTACCTGATCTTGCAGCTCACAAGGTGTGAAACATGTTGCCTCATTATTGATATAACTGAATAAGCCCACTGTGTCTGGTGTTAGGTCATGCTGCCACTTGTGGTCCGTGTAATACACAGTCTCAGTCGCAGAGTGTCTCTCTATCCAATCATTATTCGGCTTCTCTGTAAGATGTGGCGTGAAAGAGATGGGGTATTTGCCCACCTGCACAAGTTGCTATTAGCCCCACCTCCACAACACACCCCTCCAGAAATATGCAGGGAAATTGTGATAGCTAAAGTGACATCAATACATGATATATGCCAGTACAAGTCAGTAGCATTTGCCAATAACATTCATTGTATGAGAACACATTGACAGGCCTGAGCTACATGGAGAGGAAATTATTGGGCTTGTGCTGCAGTGTGTAGTTGACTTCTCACTACAGAATCCCTCTGTGTCAGCTGGCAAGGATGATGGGGTCATGGCTATGGTGATACGATCACTGTATCTACTTTGCTACTCAGAGGTGTGTATATGTGTGTCATAAAGTAGTTGGAGGACACAGAGTCTGTAGATTGTAGATCTTCCTGTTGCCTGGAATATGGTAGCACCAAAACTCAGAGGAGAAAGGAGGTAAACTTTCATACATATGATTATATTTGTGTAGTGTAGATCTTGACTCATTTGTAGACCGAAGGTGCTTGCTGTGATGTGTGACTTGTTCTCCCTTCTTCCATTGCTTGACATGGACGAGTCATTGCAGCCATTGTGTGACCATGCCTTGACCTTCCTCTGGAGTTGTGCAGCCTCTACCGTAAGAAATAATTTTTATAAATCTTTCCATGTTGAGTATGATGATGTTAGGTTGGCGCTGTAGTGGAGGCTTCTTTTAAAGCATTGTGTCACTTTGAATTGGAAGATTTCAAGCTTACTTTTCTTCCAAATAAGGTAACATTGATACGAGCATGTCAATAAAATATAGGTCTACACACATTTAGTTGCTATCACTGTTGGACTGTACTGAAGTAGTGGCCATAGCTCAGGATGACACAATGACATTGAATGGTCAACAGTGTGTTCAGTTGTCTGCTGGAATCTGTACTGAGGGACTTGATGGCTACTCCCAATTTCTGTCTCATATTATAGCTATCGAAATAGAGCAAGGTTTAAGAGGTGTGGCACACTTGACACAGAAACATTTTCCTCAGCTGGAACGCTTTTTACGAGACTCTAGTCATAAGCTATCGAGATTTGTGTCAGACAAGGAGAAGGATATTATTTCCACCACTGATTTCTGCTACATTGGTAAACTACAGCTGCTTGACAATCTCACACAATTCACATGGTACTTAGGTGGAGTATTGATGGCAACTCAATTGGCTGAGCCGGAGCAAAATAGTAGAGGATACCAGCAACAGCTTGGCTCTGTTGTTAAACACTATAAGATGCTGTGGAGCTGTTGCTTAATGACTGATGTATCCCTATCTTCTGTTTGGCTACACCAACTCTTCTCCCTACCTTCCTCCTGGGCTGTCTTCATTCATCGGTTGTTTGCTGTTTCTGTGAAGGTGTGGGTACCTATTGAATGTTTCTGGTATCAGTTGTTGTACTTTGTAGTTGCGCTCGTTGGAAACGTGTCCGCCGAACATGAGAGACAGTAAAGCTGGCTATCAGCAGAAGCAGTGGGAGGCAGAATGCTGGTGAAGTATTGTAGGATTTGTGATTTGAGCAATGTCATGTTTCCTGCTCTTGTACAGGACGAGATGTAAACTAGTAGAACAAGTACAATCATGGTAAGCTGAGATTTTTGTATAAGGTTAAGCTGTGAGTTTACTTTTTCTAGTGGCAACAATGCTCGTCCTTGCAGCGTGATGTTATCACTGTGTGGATTGGCAATGACATGTTGTACAATGACTGATACTTTTGGAAGTGTTGAAGGATCTCTAGCTTGGTTACGAGACTGGAGTGACCATGCCTTTCTTACCAGCCTTCTCTCCATGTTGGTGAGAATTACAGGGGAAGGAAAACCACCCAAGGATAGCAGTGGAGAAGACATCTTTTCTTTCATCAATGATGTAAGTCATTATAATTTTACAAAGAAAATGAAGGACCCCTCGATTACAGTGCATTCAGCAAGCAACAGATCTTACCACCATCAAGTGCATGGCAGCAGTGGCAGCTGCTGAAGTGGTTAGACATGTATTTTCACTGGCTATCCTCCCTGCAGACATAAAGGACGCCATTGTGTCCATAGCTACTAACTTGTTCAAACATCTGACCACTTTTAACCAGTACGTGTGTGTAGTTTATTTGCTCTTAAATAGCAGTGGTGTACATGCTTATAGAACTTCAATTATAATTAGTTACTCATTGTCTAAAATCTTACTTGCCAGCCACCACCAGTTACCTAAGGTATGGACAATGTTGTAGACATTTCTAGTAGCATTTCTGTACTCACTTAGATGTCTCCCATTATCAGTGACATTGTTCAGTTGTGCAGTGTCCAGTTAGACAGTTCCAAGTTGGTAACTGATTGCACTGTAGTTAACAGTGTGATGATACATTTGTACATACCTAGACTACTGAATATGTGTGTAGTTGGAGGGTTTCTGCCAGTATTGTGTGGAGCAGGGGGTGGGGCTCATTCTGTTGCTCAGAGGCTTCATAAGGAGCTGGTTGCTGGGCTGGCACTGTCCCGCTTTGATCCTAACACCATTTTATTTCAGGTAAAGTTACAAGCATGAAATATGTTGTATATATGATTATTCTCATAGGCAGCATGTCTGGCCATTGGATCAGCCACTCCTGTTATGTGCAATGCTGGAATACTATCCCCTGAAGACTGTGGGGCTTGTGTGAAGATATTGCAAGACCTAGCACAGAACCCAAAGCTACTCAAGGTCTAGTATAATGTGTAGTACTAGTACAATATCTACAGAGGTGTATATGGTTCATTCTAGTGTTATGTGATCCATGTGTGTCTGGGTGGTCTGTTGTATGGATTGGCAAGTGGGTGTATCCCTCATGCTCACCAGAGCCTCAGTGATGTCACTTCACAGTGGGTAGCGGTGACACAGTCGCAACAACACAATAACATGGTAAGTGTTAATCGTGCCTATGAATGTAAACACTTGTGTGTAACTTGTACAGGTGATAGCCAGTTTGTATGTGTTGGTTGGTAGTGCAAGATGCTGTGATCTACTCTCCAGTCATGTGAGATTTTGTTCCATTATCCACATTTATTAAACACAATGCTCAACAGTTACCAACAGGTGCGTTGTTACAAAGTCACTTACAAGTAATCGTTTCTAGTTGCTCTCCAGTCTTATTGTCCGTGAGTGTATACACAATGGAGCATTGGACAGTGTTATGTGATCATATTATAGGGTCTGGCTCATGGACAAACACAAACGGAGCTCAGCCATGTACTGTGGATGATTACTCGGTTGAGACAACGTACTCAGAAGGCTACGACTGTCAGTGGACAAAATTGTCAGTTACAACTCTGCTATATCTAGTGTATACACGCCACTGTGTTTTGCCGCAGTGCCCAAAAGTTATGCTTACCTACCAGAAGGTAGAGCCCTACCAGCTGTGTTTGAGCTACTCTCCACTGTCAGTGGGTCTCAGTCTGGACTGGTAGTGTCTGCTTTGCTGACAACACTGACTCAGTGTTCCTCACTTCCTCCAGTGGACTGGACTGGAGCACTGCTTAGTATCACAAGGAGAATGCCCCGCTTGTGTCAAACTTGTGTCCAGTGTGCACTGAAGCTCACAGAAACTTCTAAAGGATTTCACATGTTCATTATTTTTTGTTGCGATTTAGTGTTTTTCTCCAGCTTAGAGGTAGTTTAATGTACGTAGTACTGTCACTAACAGTACAACTGCAGACATCAACTCAGCAACTGATAATGAGCAAGTTACATCTTGTGATAGCTGATGTGGCCACTTCTTCCCTTGCCACTTTACTGGGATCCTGTTGTCTTCTTTGCCAGAGAAAGAAGGTGCATAAAAGTTTTAATCTATCTACTACCATTTTATTCTTTAGGAATTGTTGAGTTTTTTGGTGGAGGGGATACTGCAGTGTGTGAAGTTGAAAGACCTCCCAGACACCTCCATTGATCTCTTACATCATGTAATATGGCAGATTTGTGAACTACTACAACCCCCAGCCACCCTAAACTACATCACACAACACCATCTGGAAACTGTGGCTAATATCACTACTTGTCTTCTCAGTATATCTGATGGTGATGCTCACACTACTTCCGTTAGATTACAAGAGCACTTCCCGGTATGGTTCTACTGTTATTAATATGTATTCTCCTTATATGACTGTTTCCCCAGAAGTGTCCGGTTTTGAATAGTCTTATCTATTGTCAGCTGATTAGAGCTCCTTCAAATATTCCTCATAACTTTCTACATTCATGTCTTGCAACCATGCCACCGTTTACGTCAATGGGTCATTATGTTTTGATGGGTTTATTAAAAGGAGTGAAGTCAAGCGTGTCACATATAAACAAACAGGAAAGGTTCCATGTGTTCACTCACTGCATACAGGAGTCTGCACGTGCCACATACCAGCCAGAAGCTGAGGTGGGTATCTAACAGAAGAAGTTGATCACACGTCATCATGGTCTCAAAAGAAATGTTGAACAGATTGATGCCAAATATTGTGGAGCCCTTTAAAACCTCAGCTTTCCTAGCTAACAAACAAACCTTGATATATACCTGGTGTCTTGCTTGGTTACATAAGCAATACGGTCATGACGTGTGACCAATCTCCTATGGGTATCTGGTTTAGTGTGAGGTGTTGTACTCCAATAGGCTCAGCTGGCACTAGGGATCTCCCTATTGAGTTGCAGTAGTGGTAAAAACACTTTAGACCTCTGGTTGGGCTTTCTTGGCCAGCCTAAGATGATGCAGGCAGAGCCTGCACTGGTGTATTCACACCTATGCCAGATAATATCACTTTTGCTACCTTGCATAGCCACTAGCAAGGAATCGCCTGCAGGCATAAAACAATTGGTAAGTTTCTATATATGGTCAATGTCATTAGCAATACTGTTCACAATATAATTCATGCCAATTACCGTTCGTTATGACAGCAGAGATATATTAAATACTTTGATGGCATGCTTTAGTTGGAGGTCAGGAAGTACATTCACCATGTTATAAATAGTTGGCTGTGTTACTATAAACAGTAGTTAGCAGTGTTATCGATATCCCAGCCTACAGTCATATAAGGCAACTGTATATAATTGATGTTATTCATTTACACTTAGTTATCGCAATGGATGGTTGAGGCGACCGCAAACAGGAATGTGGGGAATCAAAATATTTTTGGTATGCCATGAAATATTGTTGGTATGTAGTGGTTTTTCTTTGATATAGGAAATCGCACAACTCTGGTAACCATGGGTGGAAGTGGTTTATGGATTGTGTGGGCTAATTTGCTGTGACCACTTCCTCTTCGCCTTTGTTTTGTACATACCAGGGCCTATTATGGACAATAACCGCATCTATTTCAACCAATCATAACGGAGATAGTTCGTGCGTCACATTGTGGTCAGAGATGGATATTTCAACAATGCACACCTGTGTATCTATTACTGGAATATAATCATGATAGTTATGACAATTATGCTAACACTGCGCCGAGCGCCAAAACAATTGATATAAATGGAGCAAAATGTTGCGAGTGATAATCATTATCTACTTGTCAACTACTAATCTTAAGCTAAAGCATGACAACGGATTATAACTATGCTGTGATGACGGAGAGGATGCCTTGTCCGTGAGTAAAGCGCTAGTTAGGGTACATGAGAGGGTGATTTAGTACTGGTGTTATCTCCTACAGTTTTACTTGCTGTGCAATGGAGCCCACAAGAGATACGTACATGACTTCTGGATGTATGGCGAATGCAGAGTCGCCGACTTATTTGTCTACTACTTCGTGTTGCGCCTATTTCAACCAACCTCATCCTAATTATGCTCCAGTTCGCCAAGGAAGGTGTAACTCTGTTAGCTGGGACACTTGTCATCATTATTCTGGCTACCCACCAGAGATGGGTGGAGTGCAGCCCTCACTTGTTCCAAGCAATGTGTATCCCATAACTAGCCACACCTCCTCTGCAGCACCTGTGAGGCTTCCCCCACCAACACCACCATACACAATGGCTACCAGTGCCGGACTACAGCCAGCAATCGTAAGCTCACCTACATTCTCTAATGGACCTCCTTCAGCCGGTCTACTTCGTGATGATCGACACCCAAGCGATCAGAAATTGCAAGAAGATAAAGTGAAGCTGGAAGAGTTCCACGGCTACAAAGCCCCAGCAAGTTTAGAAGGTGAATAGTTTGTTGATATTCAGTGATAGCGAAATTAACTAGGTCCCATTACTCCTCCACACACCACACAAGCATGCTACTCTCTCGCACAATACATGCTATTCAGTACAGGTTTTGCATTCTGTCGTGTACGATAAATTTGGAGAATGTGTTGTTTACCCCAAAATGTATGGCTAGCATGGGAATGTTAATGGATCTGATCATAGTGTGCAGCTGTTTAGCTAGTGTCCTTCAAATTCTTTACTTTTGTATAGAAAATCAGTGATTTTGGGATGACTAACAAACAAGAAAAATATTTATTAAGCCACAAAATTAACCAAATTGTTGTATAAGATCGTATAATGTGCATTACACAGCTAAGTGTGACAATATAGGGGGGCTAGATTTGATCTGATTTGTGGTCACCATACTGGTACACACCTATAGCACGGATAACAACTAGTTCTTTCTTTGTTCATGGTTGTTGTTAGTGCCAACCAAATTGGTTATCTTTAGTAATCAATCAACAATTAATTACATGATGGTACATAAAAATGTAGTGGACAGTTTGTATGTGTATCACTGGTAGAAATGAGGGGCCCCTCGGAGTCACAATCTTTTAAAGTAGTTGAAACATCGGCTCCAATTTCATGCATACCTTGTAGAAACACCTCCATAATATCTGGAATAATGTGTTATTTATCCCATTATAAGCTGTTGGTGGTCAGTCATAGCATTTTATATTTCCATCCCTCCAGCTATATATAACATGTTAGAATCTTTTTTTTTTGAGACGTGTTAAAATTTTTGTGAAAAGGTTGTGCAGTAATAGTGATTCAAATTGCATAACGAACAAAAATGAAACTAGCTAAATACCTTCCAAAGGATAAAAAGTATTGTTGGCACCCAAAAATTTTAGTCAGTTTTGCTGACAATAAAGCTTTCAGAGATATTTTTCCTTATCGTATCCACTGGCCTTCCTGCAGTGTAGCGTAAGATGATACATAAATCAGTGAATGAATATTTCTATAGATAGCAAAATTACAGTTAACAGTTTGTGATTTTTTACAAAACTAATTTGTACTGAACACATATACATATTGAATCCTCACAGATGCTAAAATGAACCCAGTGTGATGTTTGTAGTGGTGATATAGTCATCAATGAACTGTAACATCAGCCAAAAAGCTCAGGCATGGAAAAGTAACTCCATGCAACTTAAAAAAAAATTATGGGGTGCCTTTCAATTAATTTTAGCTACCTGGCAAAAACAAAAATGTCATCATGCTTAGATCTCTACTGAACTTCTACCTTTGCATGATGTTAATGACCATATGAATACTATATTATTAAACCTAAATTCATCTACATTTTTTAAAAATTCCATTACCTACTGATTTCCATCTGGTGAAACAAAAATGTTATTATTAATACTTGTCTAAAGCTATCTGTTACCATTATTGCTCACTACCATGAGTTGCTGAATGACACAGCTGGAATTCAGATGCTTGTGGATCAAGTTACGATGGATTTTCTTCCAGCTCTATACTTTGCTCAAAATTTTATGCTCCTAAGCTTGTACCCAAATACATTCATTGTATGCTGTAGTATTTTCTAGCTAGTAACTAAGACCATACCAAAGTAATCATATGTTCTATGGACTGTTAGTTCTCTAACAGTGACCCGACAGGTCAAAAATTAAAATGTAAATCTTTTCCAGTTCCAACTGACTCTTTTATTAGAATGCTTATGACTGCTCTATTAGAGTATCTCTTTACAGGTGTAGGTGGTAAAATCTTTCTGAAATTAAACATAGATAGTAATTAATAACTATAAATAGAGTGAGCAAGCTCCATTTCCCGCCTCTTTTGCTACTATACTTATGGTTACTTATACAATAATAAGAATTTCCAGCTACATTAGCACTCTTTTAAGAGATCACGTGATTTACCTTTTTTTTTGAATTTGCCAAAACACTGACCTGCCACATCCGTGAAACATAAGATTAATTTGTCATGGCCTAAAGTATTTATACAGAAGAGTGCAGAGCCTGTACAAGGTGTTTACCATGTACCCAGAAATTCTGGGCACTTTTGTGATAGAGAGAGGTTTCACTTGATTGCAAGCATGCAATAGCTATGCATTTGGATATTTAGTATTCTTTAAGCTGGCCCAAACCACACATGCACAATGTCTTATTTATAAGTTATTGGCCTAGCTGTTTAGCTACATCAAAGTTATTGAGATATTTCTGTGATGTAGATCTCCAGCCACCTGAGTATCGGTCAAGATTGAAACACAGACTGCCACGAAGAGACAGGTTGAACTTTACTGATCTTCAACTTATGAGGTTGGAAGAAAGTTTTTCAGAGAAGAAATATATTGTTGGAGCTGATCGCAAGAGTCTAGCTGATGAATTAGGAATAAGTGAAATTCAGGTTAAAAACTGGTACCAAAATCGAAGAACAAGATGGAAGAGGGAAAGAAAGCCTGAAAAACAATTTGATTGATGCATATTTCAATGTGAAAATGTTGTACATAGTTTTTTTTTTAAATCTTTGAAACATCGTAAAAATATTTTTTTGTGCGACAGTCGTTCTTAATTTACGGTAGTCGAAGACGAAAATTTATAATGGCAGAACCAGAGGCGACTATTAAAGTGTCTGTAAAGACGCAGAAGCAGAAGTATGAACTGGAGGCATCCCCTTCTACTACTGTGAAAGAGGTTGGCTAGTGTAACTTAGCACACGTGACAAAACGTAGATATGTAAGGTCACGCGCTTCATATGTTACTTAACCAGCTGAACTATTAACCTAGTGGTTGCTAGAAGGACTAAGAGGGTCTCGTATAGGGAGTATGCTGTCCACTCTAAATAATGCCCCATTTTATTCCTACAGTTCAAAGAGTCGCTGTCAAAACAACTGAACGTCGAAGTTGCCAACTTGTGCTTAATATTTGCTGGGAGGATACTAAAAGATGTTGAGACACTGAAGTCTTATGGTAGTTATCACTCAAAGCAGAAATTAATAACGTTACTAAGTTTGTGTAGGAATCAAGGATGGTGTTACAGTGCACCTTGTAGTGAAGTCAACTGGTAAAGTTGCGGCAAGTGCAGCAACTAAATCACCAACTACTACAGCTACTCCTAACACAGTCAGTGCTGTTTCTGTCTGGTGGTATGTGTTTACTGTCACTGACCATGTCTGCATCTGATAAAAAATAGATTAAATTTTTTTATTAATGTTTTTTTTTTAGTCACCATTGCCTACTACAACTGCCACTGTCACTGCTAGTCCAACAACCACAGCCACGCCCACAACAGCTGCAGGATCTACAGCCAGTAGTGGCAACAATACCAGGACAGCTCCACCTCCCTTAGGAGGTGGAATGTTTAACATGTTTGGAAACGTGCCACCAGGTATGACATGTACTGATAAGGCCAGGGAGAGTTAATTATGTGTTTCTGGTCCTACCAACTCCCCAAAATTGACCAAGTGACCAGGCTTCTTTTTTTTGTTTGTTAAAACTTTGATGTAATACACTACACTAGTGCATAGAATTAGATGAACAGATGTATAAAAGTTAGTAAAAGTGCATACAAGACATAAAAACCTTCCAACATTATACTGTAAAAGTTATAAACTTTTGACTATCATTGTGTGGTGATTGTGTGGTGATTGTACTATTCATTCAGCACAAAAATGACCAGGTAGAGAGCCAGAAACATATAATTAACTTTTTGTGGTGTAATAGAGATATGTAATGATGCACACACCTGCCTATTATCATAGCCTGTGGTATCATTGTGTATAGGAGGGATGGGTAGTGGGGACTTTGCCAGCCAGATGGCGGCCATGCAGCAACAGTTGATGCAGAATCCTGAAATGGTGAGACAAATGATGGAGAGCCCTCTGATGCAAGGGATGATGAACAACCCTGAGATGCTCCGTAACATATTCACCAGTAATCCTCAGATGCAGCAACTACTTGAGGTGTGTATTTATTGTGTGTGTTTGTAGTGAGGCAGCACAGCAAAGGAGTTTAAGCAATGGCCTATAATTCACAAGATTCAAATGCCCATAGTGGCTATTGTTTCCTTGAGTATTGTTCCAATCTCCCTAGCTGTTTACAAATGATTAACCATGAAAGTACATGTCTAGGTGTGGGACTACAGTCCCAAATACTTCCTACTGAATGATGATGTAGAATTTAGTCACCTTAGGGCGTATTTACCTTGGTTGAGGTTTATTGATGCATTTGGTTATCAACATGATTAATTTATCTGAGGTAATTTTTGTGGGGTAGATGTCACATGCCTACAACCATGATCGTTATTTTGTGGTTAGTTACTATTTGCATTCAAACACTGAAAACAGTGGTCTCAATATGTGTGTGTGCATATGCATACTTTTAATGTGTGTGCGTGCATCGTGTAGTGTGTGCTGAGTCTTGATGTTTGTCCCAACTCCCTTACAGACCTGTTTGAATAAATGCTGACATCAACTTGTTTGTTATTTTGAAGTGTTGTTATTAATTGTGGCACAATGGAATGTCCATGTATTGTATATTCAGGTCAACCATGTACATCACCGGTAATATCGTCATTAGACCTTAACAGATTGGTATCAATACCAAATAGTTTATTGTGGCCAAATCATTCATTTCAGATGCCATTCAGAAGCATCTAAAGTGACACCCAGGTCTGATGGTATGGTACAATATTTAAGTGAAGATACCAAGCACCTTTATTTCCTGTTTAAAAAGCCTTGGCTTTTATTTTCTTCCCAGCATATTGACCAGACCTTTTAGAGAAATAAGCTCTTTATTTGGGACTGGGCTTTTGTAAAAATGATATTAAAATCCAGGTTGTGGCTACCAGTAGTTTATTGTTGACATTGTAAAGTTATTCTCTATCAGGTTTTGCAGAAATTAGAAGTATAATTGTCATGATTACATAATTTTGTTCTGTCAAGTACTACAAAGGCTGTGGGCGATTAATCTGCAATGCTATTAATTTCATTGTGTAGCGACATCCTGAGTTAAATCACATCCTCAATAACCCAGATTTGATGCGGCAGGTGAGGAGAGGGTGGGGCTGTTGTTCTTCCAATGATATCACTGCTGTTGCTGTAGGCAATGGAGATGGCACGTAATCCAGCTGCATTTCAGGAGATGCTTCGATCACAAGATAGACAACTTAGTAATATTGAGGTGTGTACCAGTGTGTTATGTTGTGGTGATTTGTTTCCTAATGGCTAACTTGTCAGTTACTTTTTTGTGCTCTCACTCTCTCGGATGCCATTGCACTATGTACCAAACACTAGTATTTAACACCCACGTGTACACACACTACGCTATAGTATGTATGCATTGAGCAAGATCCTCGAAAATATTGAATAACCCATGGATGTAATTACGCACAATCTTGAAATTTGGTAGTACTGCTTGATCCACTAAAAATATTTCAAAATCTTTTCGTTCAAATGTCTGACACAAACATTTATAGCCAATCAAAATTTCCACCCCATATTATCTATGAGGAAGCATAAAAGTGGATTGTCCATTTCAGTCCTTTCCCGAACTTGAAATGGAGCCAAACCACTCGTGTCTATTGATGACACTTTACTGTCACCACTAATCATCAGGTTGGCTGAAATGTTTTCAGGATCTAGTTCAATTTGTACATACTTTTTCAGAGGCTACCAGCAATGAATTACATCATCATCATTGCTGTGATTAGATTAATTACAAGTGATATTCATGTCTCTAGTGATGTGATAGTGGAACTCATTCCATATTCACACCATCTCCGTCACTTCCTCTCTGCATGCATCCTACTATATTTAGCAACAATAAATTATGCCTCACTATGGAATCTTGAGGAGGGTGGAACTGCCACTTGTTTAAATTACTTTTGGTATGTCATGCCAGTCTCAATAGAGACAATATAAAGTAGTCAGTATGTTGTTTAGCAGTGTGTCTTAACTGTAATGCCTTATTCTAGGAACGTGGTGTAATGAAATACTGTTTTCATTGGTTCCAGTTTTTATTTCAATGTTCAGTGATAAATGTGATTTTTAACGTCATGCTGTGTGTCTGTGTTATAATTTTACTGGACTAGAAAGAACACCCAATGGCTAAAACACAGCAGATACTCAGCTGGTTCTACACCTTGTCATTTCAATAAGCTCCTAAATAACCAAAAGCTTTTTATTCATTGTGTGCTTTGTGTTCGTGCTATCTCCTGAGCTTGTGTTAGATGCAGTTTTATAAACTAGAGTTAAGTAGACAATGAGTTGGCTATCCTGGAGGGAGTTAGAGACTTAAGAGTATGACACTGTCTCTACGCTGATGTCTTATATATAGCACAGTTAGTGTACACCAGTTGATACTTGTTATTCACTATGGTCATCCTTAGCAACCGAATCACGTTGTTGCTAAAACACACATCCACACCCTTGACATGTAATTGTTTGCTTGCTGTGCTACAGAGCTTGTAATGTTACTTAGTTGTCAAGTGCCTGGGGCTGGCTGCTTAACTCTCTCTGTGTGCTGATTGTAAGTGTAGTTCACGAATATAATTTTGGGCATCATTTAGAGTATTCCGGGAGGATTTAATGCATTAGCCAGAATGTATACAGAAATACAAGAGCCCATGATGAATGCAGCTCAGGAAACAGTAAGTGTATTTCTTGGAAAGTGTCTATTTATTGTGTCTATTTGCAGCTACAACAACAGTTACAGGGTAATCCCTTACTAGGCAACAACCAAAGTGAGTTGCTTCACTCTTGCCGGCCTACATGTACATGTTTTGATTGCAGGCAGCTCAGCCCCTCCCCCACCTGCAGCCCCTCAGGGTACTACTAACACAGCACCACTGCCTAATCCATGGGCACCCTCACAACCATCAACCTCTACTAGCACACCATCTACACCGTCCACTTCATCAACATCTTCATCTAGGCCACCGCCATCAATGCCAGGAGCCAACCCTTTTTTCCCTGGTAAAAATTAAAGTCTCTTTTTAATAGTGACTGTTCCTCAATTTCTTAGGAATGGGCATGGGCATGGGCACGGGCGATATGGATGCAATGGCACAGCAGTTAAGTCAGAACCCTCAGATGATGGCCCAAATCATGCAGGTAACTGCTTGTGTTCTGATCTACACTTGGTTTACCGTGTTAAAATGTAGAGTCCCATGTTCCAGCAGTCACTAGAACAAATGTCGGCTAACCCTGAACTATTTGAACAGGTAGATAGGTATAAGGTGAAATGACATCAAATTCATATGCATATGTACACATTATAAAGATGATGGCTAATCACCCTATGATGGCTAACAACCCACAATTGAGAGCTAGAGTGAGTGATATTTCTTTAGTCAATGTATCTCATTAAACATTTCCCCCTTTATTTCCAGATGGGAGAGATGAGGACCATGGTTAGTATTTGTGTCATTATGGTGATTGATTATCTTTGTGTGTGTGCAGGTTCAAAATCCACAGTTTCGTCAGATGATGACAAATCCACAGACACTTCAAGCGATGGCACAGATACAACAGGGCATCCAACAGCTACAAAACATCAGGTAATCAAACAAAAGCTGCCATCATATGTGGAATATTGTTAATTGTGGGTAGTGGTGGTGGTGCAGCAGCTACATCATCCTCCACCACTGTTTCATCCACCTCTACTGCTTCGTTTGGTTCAACTACAACAACTGCTAATTCGACCTCAGGAACTTCCACAACTCCTAGTGGTGGTGCTCCTGCTGGTAATCCACTCCTACAGATGATGGCACAGATGTCACAACAGATGCCTCAACAACAAGCACCTATGCAGGTCAGCTCTCTGGTCTACTCTTGGTGTATATATGTACATGCACTTGATGTCATCATTCTTTGCAAGTGTGGTGGTGTGGATACTACGCATCTGGTAGGATTACACTAAACTAACAATCAGATTTCACTATAAGCTACTCCATTTTCTGTGTTGTTTTCTCCCTTTGTGAATGATACCTCATGAGGTCTTATTGTGTGTATAGCCACCAGTTGCTGCTCCAGATGTTGGCCAGTTACAGTTGCAGAATGCTGAGATGATGTTTCAGTCACAATTACAAGAATTACAGTCGATGGGATTTTCTGATAGGCGGCGAAATTTACAAGGTATGTTTTTAACTGTAACACTTGGCTATGTATATATGTAAGCATACCACAGCAACAATTTCTGTTATTGTATGTAGACAAAATGCTCAATGAAGATCAATCACACATCACATGGCTTACTTCTACAGGCATAGTCTTTTAGTGTTTTTTTTTCTGTGTAGCTTCCAATCATGTTGAAAAGCATGCATACTGTACAAGATGGCCCCATAGCTCCCCAAGTGTCTACAATGCAGTGTCTCTATCAGCACCTTTCAACTACACTATAGTGAGGAAGCAACCACCCTTATTTGCTCATGGAAATTTTCTGGTCCCTTAGTACAATTTTTATTTGTTTATAATTCTCTCACTGGCCGTAGTTGTTGTGGTGTTAGGACAATTCAATTGTTGTATTGAGTTAGTAACATGTTTTGTTTTCTGCAGCTTTGATTGATACTGGAGGGGACATCAATGCAGCCGTAAATCGATTGCTAAGCTGATATGATACATCGTGATTACACACACATTATTACAAGTGTGGAGAGAAAATCATCAAATAAACAAAAATACCATTCCTGTGTTGTATGCTGTTTTCTCTGTACAAAGAACATAGAAGAAAAAAAGCATAAAAGTTTAAAAAATATATTTATATAATAGCAAATCGAATAGAATTCTCAGTCTTTGGATGCACCTGACGTGCATGAGAACAGTTTTGACAAGATGCCCCCACCATTAGATTCTTTGTTCTTCCGGCCTGGACTGTTTTGGAACTCTTCCTTTTCTCTTTTACGTATCACCCGTACTATTTCATGAAATGCCTCATCCACATTATGCCTTAAAGCAGCTGATGCTTCATAAAATGGACAGCCAAGTTCTAATGACAAGGCCTGGCCCTCATCTTGGCTAACTTGTCTTTTGTCCTCTAAGTCTCTTTTGTTCCCAACAACAACTAAGGGAACCTTTTGGATTTCTACATTCCTGACTCGTTCAATCATTGAACGAAACTTTGAAATTTCATCATAACTCTGTCGATCAGTGACAGCATATACTAAAATAAAACCTTCTCCACCTCGCATGTACTGCTCCCTCATTGCTGTAAACTCATCCTACGGTGAAACAAGTGTATGAGGGCGCTTCACAGCAACAGCTAACTAGCTGTGAAATGTTAGGCAACACTAAAAGCTTGAATGAGCTGCCTGTCAAGTCAACCAATCAATATTATATTGTCCAGTCCAAATAAACCCAATTAGAAAACCAGTCTAGTGCATATTAGAAGTCCTATATAGTTTATATCACAATTCACCCACAAATAACAACTGACTCTAGAATTCCCCAGTTAATTGTTACAATGTGCAGCAGTTTCTACTCACTTGTCCAGCTGTATCCAGTACATCTAGTATACAAGGTGCGCTGTCAATCACAGCTTGCTTCTGATATGCATCCTCTGTATAGTAAACGAGCATGTCATAATAACAAGCCTTATGAGAGCTAGCTCTTGCCAATTTTAATGCTAACCTATTGTTGGATCATGATCTTCTTGAAATATATGACTGACGAACTGTAGAGTTAGTGCTGCAAAAAAACAACGCGGCTACTGATCGAGGATCGTCTATAGCATTATTCGTGCCTTACCTGACTTGCCCACACCGCCCTGGCCAAGGATCACGACCTTGTAGACTCTGTTCCCAGACTGGAATCGCGCGTTAGGCGGATGATGAATCTCTCCACTAGACGTGTTTCCCGTACCTGGCATACTCCTCTACTATAACTAAACGTCAAAACACTGGTGCAGTATTTAGAGTATTTCAAGGAGTGTTCTATTTTTAGCCAAAAGGTTACTAAATATAGCCTAGAATTACATCGGATTCTTGATATCCTATGATGTCCGTTATGTGATCAGAAGGCTAACAGTCCACACCCCGGAAAAGCTATCATGGTGAAAGCCAGAGCACTGGCTTTACGGTTGCAAGCTGTAGAATGTTCGTGTAGCGCGAGGTCAATATGGCTCGAGTAGAAATATGTGTTTGTGAAGAGGTTTGGTCCACGCATAGATAATAGACACCCCTGGGGTGTCTATTAATAATCTATGGTCCACGTAAACCAATAATAAATTTGTAGTAGCGCTTACTTTTTATAAACAAGATAAATAGATGCGCAAACACTATAGTGCAAAGCTGGCGTGGCAAGACCTTTAATTTTGCTGTGTGTGGGCGGTTAGGAAGACCTTGGCTACGTCATGCTTCACAAAGAACTCGAAACTGCCAAGACCTTTACCCACCCCCACATACTTACTAATAACTAGCCACTACCTCGGATCGAATGAAAATAACTTTTCTTTGCAAAGGTACAAGGGGAGACGCACGACCACTACTAGCCCTAGCTAAACAGTGGAGGTATTAAATGTTGATAAATTAGAGTACGTTTTTGTTAATCTAATTACTAGGAGGAGTAAACCAGCTTGGCAGGTTACACTGGCCTGCACCTTTTCTGTATCTTGTACTCTGTCACAAGAAATTGGCAATGATATTGAAGTGGTAAAACTACCAGATCAGCCAGCTCAGCAGGTTGTATGCATACTGTGATATTATATGATATGATCACTGTATCACTTAGATGAGTAGTGAAGAATTGACCAAATTGCTGAGAGCTGAAGTGGAATGTTGCTTAGCTGCATCTCACGATACAAGCATCATTGTTTTTAACCTTTTCACCTTGGAAGGCTGGTTCATCGCTAACCATTTATCAATACCCTGCGTCGCAGCTTCACCGTTTCTTCTTAACAGGTTGCTGCAAGCAAATTTTACCTATACTGTCTAGCATCTGTATCCAGGGCTCCACCAGACAGATTTTACAAGGAGCTACAAGCAGTACAACCAGAAATATTTGACAGTCTCAAGCATGCTTCACCTGGTTTGTAAATTGTAAGCATGTGAGTTTATTAAGCATGCTAATATATAGGTCAGGTATCAATGGCTGAGGTTGATCATTGGATGTGGCGTTTATTCCTGGATGACTTGGGTGATGCTTGTGCAAGTGTGGGCTTGCAGAATGTTCCTTTTCTCAAGGACACACAAGTGTTACTCCCTTCACCCACACCATTGTTATATGGAATTAGCCCCTCCCTCCTACGTCAACAAGCTTTCTGGCCTGACAGGTTTGTAACACTGTCATTAACAGTGTATCTGTCATTTGTTATTGTAGTGTCCGTGTGTGTGGCTGTTGGGAAATGACTTCCCCTGACCCCCAACTAGTTCCTAATAAAGAACTTGTAACTCTTGTGGAGTCTATGTCATCCCCTCTGATATTTATTGGGTTTGGGTCAATGGAAACATTGTACCGTCAAGTGATTGACTGGAAGAAAACAGTCACCGACATTAACTCTGGTAAGATTATCAGCTATGACCTGATGGACAATTTAATTGTATGGGACACTAGAAGGGATTCTTTACTGTTGTATACTGCCCTACAACTGTTCTTTAGGCCATACCAAATTAATCATAATATGTTTCAGATTGTTTACCCTCTATTAGTGACCCGGCAGGTCGAAAACAAAAACATTTCAGCTCCAACAGACTGTTTTGTCATCTACTGTATAGCCTAAATATTTCGAGGGGCAAATATTTCGAGTGTTGCTAAAAATAAAATTTTTGTGGATTTGCAAACACTCCCAAAATGTATTAGACTATATGGAGGTCTAAATATTTTGAGGGTAAAATTTTTGCTGATAACACCCAAAACTGCGAAATCAATGAAAATTTTCTCCCTCGAAATATTTAGGCTATATGGAATATGTTAGAGTTTATATGACTGCTCTATTAGAGTATCTCGATCTTGACAGGTGCAAAAGCTAAAGTCCTTCCGAAATAAAGTGATGGAGCTCCATTTCCTTCCCTTTGCTACTAAACCCATTACTGCTTGCACAGCATTAAAGAGTCTACTGCCATATTAGCACTCTTTTTAAGAGATCACGTAATTTACGTTTATTTTTAAGTTTGCCAAAACACTGACCTGCCGCATCCATGAAACATAAGATTAATTTGTCATGGCCTTATGAATAGATATATGCTGGCACTTAAGACATTACAATTTTCCAAATGTGAAACATAAAAGCTTTATCGTCCCACGAAATCCATTGATCAGTACTTATAAACTGCACGTACACACATGCACACTACAAAGACGAGGGTGAATTTATGATTGTATGCATGCATGGAGATGGTTAATACAACAGTAATGATTGAAAGTGAAATGTTTGTATTTCATAAACAGTTGGAAACATTTCAGTATTTCCTTCCAGTCAAACAGCCCATAATACATAGCACTTGACAATATCAAAATACATTTACCTTTTTTACACTGTATCATGATCAGGCCATGGTTGTCTTTTGAATATCACCAAATATATTGCACAGCATTAGGCTATAATATTGTGTGTAAATTACTTACTGGTTTTCTTGTAGCACTGGCAGCATGCAATGCATTTGCTCTTTGGCAGTGCTACACTGATGAAGTAAGACAAGTCTTTAAAGATCTCTCCCCTGGAAGGATTTGTCATTGGAAAGGAAGCTTTCCTCACTGTTGGCTATTTCAACATTGTGTTGGGGTAGTACATCATGGTGGGATTGGTACAACGACATCAGCACTGAGGGCTGGTCTACCAGCGGTTGTGTGCCCTTTTCAATCAGAACAACACTACTGGGCTGAGCAACTCAGTTGGCTTGGAGTAGGTGTACAATGTCCCAGCATAAAGACTGCATCCATCAATGATTACCTGAGGAGCTTTAAAACAATCTTGTCTACTCCACTCAGCGATGCAGCCAAACAACTACAATTGAAAATTCAAAATGAAGATGGTATAAAAATAGCTTTGTCAGTAATAGAACAACAATTAAAGAAATAATATCTTCTATTGTGTCAAGTGTCCTAGACCTGCTTGCACATCTTACACACATCAAGTGTTACAAAAATAAAACATATAGAAAATTTATGTATGTAATATGTATGAAGAATGTATGTATTCAATAATGGATACAAGTTAGCTGTGCAGTGTGTCTCCCATTTGGCTATGCAATTCCAAGATGCTCTCCAGTCTTCTCCCAAGCTCAGCATGTTTTTCTTTTGCCTCTTGTAGCTGAGTGTTACTAGCCGTGGCTGCAATGTTTACTTGTTCTTCTAATTGTTGTACTTGCTCCTTTAAATTGTCTCTCTCTTGACTGACTTCCTGTATAACAATTTGTGAATAGATTTGACTCATTTGCAATGTAACTTGATACCTCAAACTCTGCTGAAAGACTAGAAAATGTTTCCTCCATAGAACTGAAATCTTTCAGTTTCTCTTCAAGTGATGTGCACTCCTGTAGAGAAAGGTGTCAATGTGATGTATTAGTCTAGAAATGTACTAACTTGATTTTTCTCTTGAAGTTTCATTTCTGTGCTAGCAACTCTTTCCTCCAATTCTATATTTGCTTTTCGTAGGCTATCAATCTCTTCAGTTGATTTGCTGCTGAACGTTTGCTGTGATGCTTCCATATCATGTACCTGAAATACAATATAAAATACGTTTAAGTAGTTGTGATAACCTTTTTCTTCAGTGCTGCACTCTCTTCTTGGTATGAGCTCAGCTGCTGTTTCCACTTGTTCACGTTACTCTTGCTCTCTTGTAAAGCTGTGGTCAACCTGGCATTGTTGTTCTTTAGTGTCTGTAGTTCTGCCTCCCATTTCTTACCATTAGCTGAACTACAGGGAATAAATAAAGGACTCCAAATTAAAACAGTATAAGGTTACCACTGAAATACAATAGCAATTTTTGTGTGTGATGTATCCTGTTATTTTATGTACCTTATTGTTAGAGCACTCTTTAGCTTTTCATTTTCATACTTCAGTTGCTGTACTTGTGCCTCTAATGACAGGCCTTGTGCCGGCACCCCGCCTGTTGACTTCTTGCTAGTGCTAGGTGATGGATGTACCTTCTCTTCCTGTGTATGGTACATCACAACCATGTTCAGTCAGAGAACACAAGATTTACATTTAGAACTGTTTTGGTTGCTTGTTCATTTGATGGCGCTGGTAAGTCAGACGATTCACTAGGTGGTCTTTGTGATGATGATACAGGCTGAAATTCAATTTTCTCTTCAGTTTGAATCATCTCCACTTTCTTGTGCTCCTTGTGTACAGCAGAAGGGGTGCTGGGCTTCCCTTCATTTTCTCCTAGTCACATGAAACATATCTGCCACATGTGTAGCCATTTAGGAAGTACTTCACACAATAGAAACCATATATTCTATATCAATTTTCTCATGAGTTGCCTAGTGATTAATTCATGTTAGAAGCCTTTCAAGTGTCTTGCAACAAAAAGTCTTAAGTGTGGGTTTTATGTTCTTAGAACTAATGTGTCAGGTCATGACAAGGAAGCCTCAAGGAATTGCTAAGGAAGTGGTCAGCAACACAGAGCACTTACCATCAGCTAGACCTGTGTCTTGGTTATTGCATCCATTGGTGTTGCTAATTGTTGTAGCTGGGGGACTGGATGTGGGCAGAGCTGGAGATTTCTCAGCTGTTGACGCTGTCTCCTCTTGTTTTACTGTACGAGTAGTGACAGAAGCCTGTGCCACTTTCTGACGCTCCAATATTAATGCCTTCAGTGCATTCTTAGCCTCTGCAAACTTATCAGCAAACTAAAATGTGAATCAAGGAAAAAAAGGTTGATAATGAAGCCCTACAATCCCATTATATATATAGCAACTTGCTTTGTTGGTAGCCCTAGTATATAACAAAGCAGGCATTTACCTGGACCAGATCATTCTCAGCAGCAAAGCCCAATCCGTACACTGTATTCGCTCTATGATCTGACCACTGGCCAAACTTGGGGGAGGTTTTCGTGAATGTCATGTTGGCAGTGATGGTACTATTGATGAGTGCCTGTTGGGAACAAATCCACATAATCGTATTAACATTAAAAAAGTAACCACTTGAAATGAAAGGACTTTAAGTCTACAATGTTTATAACATTGCACCATACAACTAAAGATATCTCAAGTGCCAATCATAAACAGCAATATGACATACAGAGAGATCAAACCTTTGAATTGTCGATTGCAATAATGCGATAAGTCTTCTTGTTAGAGTCATGGTAATAGGAGACAACTACAGCTTGCTTGGAGGACGGTATCCACTTCTTTCTGGTCTCTGGATCTATCTGAAACACGTGTGCTTTGGTAGAAAATATTGGTCTCTCCCTAATGTTAAGTTAGTTGAGGTGTAGCGTTTCAATAACACAATACAACACTCACCCCATGTTTTAATCGAGCTGTAATTATCAGTTTCTAGCACAACCCTGCCACAGAAAGTGGAAATGAATGAGATATTACAGGCACACGTAACGTGGGTGGTACCAAAACACGCTGTTTCACGAGACGTGTTCAGGGTCCTGCTAACATAACAAACTAAGTAAGGCTCCAGCCTAGAGGTGTCGATCGATAACGAAGCAGTGAACGTTAATCAAAACCGAAACTGTTATCCTCCAAAGGGCGGGTGAGCCATGCGTATTTATTAATATCTCCTGATACATAGACAAAACGGATTGCTTACCTTTCAAATGATACTGTAAACTAGATGAGGGGCGATGCTGCAGCGTGTGTTAGCTTTTCTTCTAGCAGAACGAGCTATTTAATCTTTAATCCTGGTGAGATTTTACACGGTGCGTATTCTGAAATAATTCAAACATACTATCCGGAATTTAGGAAATTCTCCGCATACTTGTAATTACATTAAAATTAAAAATTACAGTGTATAGATGAATTGATAAATATTTACATTGGTCTGCACTCTGAAAAGAAAATTGATATCATATAATAAGTATATTCTGCGTGCTTACTACTGAATGGTAAAGATGATTCTGGATTCTGTTCCGCTGGTAACTGATGACATCATAAAAGTATTAAAATAAAAGGATGGCTGTAGTTACCTCTCTTATTAAGGTCTTCAGTTCTTCAGCTCTGGCCAAGAAAAGATTAATCTATGTGAGCACTTACAACTAAAAGTTTTGGCAAAGAAGAAAAACTAACTTCAGAGGTTATCGCTTTTTTTCTGCTGGCATCTTTTTCCTCTGGAAAAAGGGATATTTTTATGGCTGTGACATGTCACTAGACTGACCTTCCACCAGTGGGAAGAGTTTTTCAATGCTGGCTTCGTAGAGCTTCAATGCTTTGTTGAAATCTTGCTGCAAGTCACAAAGCTTTGCTTCATAGGCCAGTTGCATGGCTGCTCGAATGGGCTGGCTTTCAACAGCCATCTCCTCTACAAAGTTAAACAAAACCACTGAAAGAAGTAGCATACAAATTTAGTACAGTCAATAAATCCATAGGAGTACAGGAAATAGTTATCAGGCAATCATAATGTGGTTGTAATTGCTACAATAACCATCACAGTTAGTGGCAGTAAGATGAGAGGGAGAATATGAACAGCCGGGGCTTAGCAAAAAAAAAAAAGATCACACAGAGACAGTAAAGAAATAACATATGAAACACATCTTCTGGCTGCACATTTCTGGCCAGGAAGTGTACACAGCAATGCTATAGTAACATGGTTGTGTAGTGTGTACCACAAGTACTAGTAATGGCATGTACACAGCTTACATCATTGACTACTAACCTAGCAACTTTTCTGGTTTTTGTTGGGCCTTCTGCTGTGCTTTCTGCTTTAGAATTCCCTTCAGTTGCTCAGCCCGTGACATATACTGTTGAACCTAATGCAGTTGAGTTTATAAATATGTGTGCGTGCAGTGTTGACAGTTACCTTTCTTCTTAGTTCTTCCCTTTTACTAGCATCGTACTCATCTAAAGAAAACAGTTTAGTGGTAGTCATAATGCAGTGTTGTACAGACTTTTCACAATTGGGATGAAATATTCCAGGGATTCACAGTAGAGATTAATGGCTGCCACATAACGTCCCTCAGAGTCCTTGATAATTGCTGATTTAACTAGAGACACCTACCACAAAACCATAAAATTATTACAATAAACTAACAACACTAAACCTCACCGCCTTGGAAAGGTTTTCTGCAGACGGCATGTGTTCAAGGTCTATAAATGGATGGGTGAAAAACTTGTCAAATGACATTCTCTTGTCAGGTTCTCTCTGTAATAAACCATTGAGGAGGTCTCTACAGCTACATGATACTGGGGGTCTCTGAGGTATCTAAATAGAGCGAGTAAGCAAATGACATGAGATGATATCTTACTATTATAGGAACATCTTGTCGTATTTTTACTATCAATTCATCAGTTGTTCGTGATGAATAGGGAGCATGTCCAAACAATGTTTCTATAAGTGTGTTGTACAACACCTGAGGTGCGAGCAGTTAATGGCACTTACCATATAAAATGACGCCAACTGACCAGAGGTCTACCTTAGCATCATAGTGATCAGCCAAGAATATCTCTGGAGCCTGTAGAGGTACAATACATGTTTCAGTTATGTAAACTATACTTCAAAGAGATGAAGCTATTGTGATGTTTGGTTTGCTATTGCAAGTACACACATTGCTATTGCAAGTACACACAATTACGTGTAAATTACATCCCTAACTGGTTGATAACACACAAGCAATCATAAGAAATCATAAGGGTAACCAATAACTTCCTCAAATCATATGCACACAAGCACAGCATACACACACATTCTTCTCATTTTTGTGGGTCATGCAACCACATCCCCACTGCACATCCAGTTTACTAGCCATGGTCTTGGCACAGCCACACAAGAGCAAGAGGTAGAACTCCAGCAGAGAATGTGCCCCTGACATCATGAAAAACCCTCCAAGTGGCCAAGCTGTCTGCCTAATTGTACATTTTATCTTTGAGAGTGTGCAAAACCATTGCAGTCAGTATGTGCCACATGATACCATCAGGATAATCCAACTATCAACAGTTTTCATACGTGTACGAAAAAACACAAGCACTCACACGCGCATGTGCACGCACAGAGACACACACTACACAAGCACACACGCACAATACCATATAAAGTGGGGATCCTCTGAAAGAGTCTGCATGGTCACCAGTATTTAAATTCTGTGCCATACCAAAGTCTACAAGACATGTACATTATATAGCACTCTAACATCACTTAACTACCTGCCAGTTTCAAGCAAGGATTATGCTCAGAAGAAAGCAGAATGTTTTGTGGTTTTAAATCCATGTGAACTACATTCTTCTCTCTCAAAAACTTCAAGGCAGAGGCTGACCAGCAAACAGAAAAATCAAGCAGGGCTAGCAGAAGTACTACCCACCAAGTTGTTGTAAGAACTTTCTTGCAGTATCCTCATTGAGCATTCTGTATTTCTGGATCAGTGAGAACAGGTCACCCCCACTGCAGTACTCCATAATAATGTACACCATCTGATCATCCCACTATGTAAACCTGCACAGTGCCAGTACACTGACAATGTGAGAATGTAACTTACTAAAAAGTCTACCATCTGGACAATATGGGGGTGTTTTAGTTCCTCCTTCATCAGTGTTATTTCTGTTAGTAGACGCTCAACAGTAACTTTGTTGAAGCTCTTCTTTGACATACACTTCACAGCCACCACCTCTGGTGCATCATGTCTACCCTGGAATTATATAATAGGTGTATAAGACTGAAAAGGACAATACTCAATAGCAAGCTCAATATAGTCATTATACTCTCTAGTAAACACCTCAAGTAACACAGTGTCATATACTTTCCTTACTGGTTGCAACTACAATGACAAGCCTCTTACTTAACGCAACTATTTCCCTATCATTCACTTTCCCTCTCTGAAGACTAGGCATTTAAACAGCTAGGCTAGGCATTTAAACAATGTCAGTTCGGCAACATTCCTTTTCAGTCTTGACAGCGTTTGACTCACTTGATTTACGGCTTTATAAACTGTAGCAAATGAGCCTTGACCCAGTTTCTCAGTAACCCTAAGCTTAAACTTGTCTAACGTAATAAATTGCACTGCTGGATTCGCCATAGATTTCCTGGAACTATTTCGATTGTGGGAATCAAATACGCTCCTGCGCGTAAAATCAAAATGGTAGAAGATGAAACTGATCAGGTCACTCTCGACCTAGAACAATTTGAAGAGACGAAAAAAGAAGACACCAAACCAACACTGGGTGATATATTTACTGATAGAGTGGAGTCGCTGATGAAGCATCGAGATATTGATAATGTTCTTGATGACCAGCAACACATGTAAGGTCAAACATTGCCTGTCACGTGTTGATTGTCTTCCATCTATAACAGATTGAATAATTTAGAAATGATGAATGAAAAACTAAAATTTTTAAATCTGATATCACAGTCTCGTTATGAAGCTTCAGTAACAGCCTTCAGGTTCCACATGAGATTGCTATCGGGTGTAAAGAAAGACCTTGATTCTGTATTCAGGAGGATAAGGACTTTAAAAACTAAACTTGGTGTTCAATACCCAGAGATAATGGCTGAGGTGCAGGACAAGTATACTGTGCATGTAAGTGATGATGATGACGATGAATAAAATTGTATTAAATTTTTTTTAAATTTGTTGCTAACATTGTATACATGCTACATCAGAATAGTCTCCACTCCTTCCCCAATAGTCTATAGCATTCACCTTGTAGTATACAGGATTGGAGGTGGTGTCTGCAAAGAGATGGCAATCGTGGAGTGATGCTTCACGCACACACACGCACACCTTTAATCCAGTGAACATAGAGTGAGAAGTGTACATGGACTGTGTTGACAAGAGTATATGTCCCATTGGGTTGGGTTGATGTGACTATGTTGTATGTCAGTAAACACCTACATATTAAGAGAGTGCAATGAGAACATGTATACAAATCACAATACCTTTCTGGCACATCTTTCCATACAATCATCACTTGTTCTGGCACAATCATTTTCACACGTACATCAACTACCTGTTGTAACAACTGTATCACTTCAACTTCTATTGGCTATGGTGTTACCTGGCTAGGTGGTTTGGCTGGTTTAGCACAAGCATGCAACAGGAAGACGCTTGGTAGAGGAAGCGAAATTGTTAGACCCCCACTGGGAGAGTAAGCCTTAGCATTACTTAACTGAACTGACTCCTGAAAGAAACACCATTACATACTTGTTAAGTGTCCTTTAAGCATACAATAGCATCCCTCATTTGCTGGAGTAGCTGATAGGAAGGATAGTCAGGTTTACCAGCAGTCAACCAAATATCATACGGGTTAGTCCTGTTATTGTCCAACCGATACTGCATCATAAGTGCTATATGATATACACCCCAGAACAATGACATTTTATGTTTACATTTATAGTAGGTCACTTGTCAGCTACTATAACAGTATATGAATTGAAAGGCAGTTTGTCTGCATTACTTTGATGCCCAAACTTGTTCATCAAGTGTATTTTGTGCCAAGAAAACACTCATCATCCAAGACTACTATACTGCTGTTAAATGAAGCCTCTAATGGATGTTGTTTATCATATATGGCTCCTTCAAAATAGGTGTAGAGCTAAACTCAGTAGAGGATTTTTTGTCAAAAAAAAAAACACCTGTTCAGTCCATGCCTTTATATATATATAACAGTGTACAAGATTTCACCAGTACCATACCCCCCTCAAAAAGGGTCCTCATAGACAGTAATAGTTACTATACCATCTTTTCCCAGATCAGGCAAATCGTTCCACTTTAGGTGACAGTGAATATTACTGCTGTTCAGATCACTGGTGTCATTACTATTGTATATCATCACTGCTACTTCTCCACTAAAAGGAGGTGTAGTCAGCTTATCAAGTCATGTCATAGGTACACAGATGTAACGTACTATTCAGTAAGATCACCGGGCTTATTTAGCAGTGTGGCGATCACACCAACATCGTTATCAGGAAACAGTACATGCTTGCCTAAGACAAAAGTAATAACAAAAAAGCACTTCTTCCTCAACTTTACCTTTTAGAACAGTCACAGTTAGCTGCTTTGATCCCAACAAGGATAGCAGTCCCATTACTGACAACACTGGCTTTCTGACTAGTTGTACAGACTTGGGTCTGAAATATAACCTGTTAGTTTAAGTGTTCCTTGATCCACTATATGTTACTTTGTCAGATTCATCAAGAATCGAGTAGTGAGGGTACGCTGATCAAAATAATGTGGAGGACCAAAGTTCAGGAAGCCATTGTCATTAGTCAGTAGTTGGTATCTAAAGAAAATAAAATATGAACATACCTTATAACAAGAGTCAGTAATATGGTAGGAGGTACCATATTATTAATGTTTGTTCTGGCTATTTGTGTAAGGCTTTCCGAGTAAACTGTTAGTGCCTGCCAGTTACATAATTGTTCACTATCAACAATTTCATAAAACTCCAATTCGTGCACAACCCTATCACTATAGAGAAATATTCCTTACTTCAGTCCTGGGTTTTGTGGAATCAACATGTTTATATGCTGAGCGATGATCTAGAGATAACCAAGTGCCAGCATTGCTTGAAATATATTGTTGTACCTTTACTACAACTGCTGCATATCTTACATCAGCCCTCCATTCTTTACCAATTGCCCATCCACTAAGAGGGTCCCCTTCACTGCCATTCGGTCAGTAACAGCTAGTTGCAGTTTTTTTTAAACACTTACTCATTATAGAAAGGCAGATCCTTGAGTGTCGGAAATTGTTGAGCCAATATATTGTACTGGTTGAGCTCCAATTTTGAAATCACTCTAGATAAACCCCTCCCCTAATTTTTCAGGGAAGAATAAACATCTGTCACTGGTTTAAAGTACTAACCTTCATATGAAAAGAGACATAATCAATTCGAACTCCTTTCTCTCCAGTAAAATAATTAGTCCCATTGACACAGTGTTGTAGCAGTTGCTATAGTATAGTGTAGTCCAGTAGATACTGGTAACCAAGGCTCACCCAACAGATAGTCTTAGGTTTATAGCATGGTCCATTGGCTGGAGTTCCCAGTCTCAGAGAAGGGTGAGCATCACGTAGTCCCTCTGAACAAGCATCGTAATAGTTGAGATATCCTGTGAGATGTCACATGTGCCATGTTGGTTAGCAATATCATGACTACCTTGAGTGGTGAACTTTAGCATATCAAACTTTCGGTTGTTGGGTTCATTCCAGCTTTCAAAATTCCATTCTGACACATAATTCAGTCCATATCGATCTAATCAGATATTACATCAAATGTCCACACTGACCTACCTCTTACCAACATATCTTGTTGCAATGTTTTTCACAAGATCCCGCCACATATAAACTTGAGTTCTGAAAATGCAATGCAATATGACATGCTTGATTTACACATAATAAATTATCACTTGTTCTCCATATCAGTAAATATGTTAGATGGATTACCCATTATTTCAAATCCTGGCCTGTAAGAGATCAGCAATACAGACTGTGTACAATTACTAAAACTACTGACTTTAATCCATTCTCTTTTAGTAAATCCATGGCATGATCTAAATTAGTAAAGTCATATACCAGACTCCCTGGACCAACTACACTGTAACACACAACACAATATTATAATAGTCTGTACATAGCTACACTTACTTTGCTGTGACAAGGTCAAGAAGCCAATGAATCCGAACTTGTTTGATGCCTTCATTGGGGACTGACCCAAAGTGTGCCAAATTCTGCACTTCAGAGTCATCAAAGAAATAGGTGGAAAAGTTTTTATGTGGTAGTGGAGGACTAAAGAGGGAAAGAGAGCATCTTCTTCACTGTTTGCATGCAGCACTATGTCAATAAACATGCATGTCAAAATTTTGAATATAATTCTAACATCCACCTGCAGCCATATTTCAGAAGGCCATGTTATACATGTATGTGTATTTGTCCATATTATTACATGGAGAACACAGCCAGCCACACATATAAAAGCAACCCAGGGTAAGTTCTAATTCAAGACAGGATGATAAATTTCAAGTCTAATGGACTGCTTAGGTCACACAAAGTTAATTGTTCATATCCAGCTGCATCACTGTTCTTTACTGTATCAGTAGATTTTGCAATTGGTATTAATGTAGCTATATCAGGGGCGGCTCCAGGAAGGGGGGGGGGGGGGGGTTTCTGAGGTTTCCAGAAACCGGTCAAGTATATTCAATTAGCAGTTAAAAATATGATTTGCAAATCAGATCTCTAATAGAGCAGTCAATCACTCTAATAAAGCAGTCACAGTATTCAGAGCAGTGTAGCGAGTTATGTAGCTATAAATAAGGATTTTATAGTGATATTAATATACAGTTAGTAGAGGGCAGTTATTCTCAGCAGGCAGTTACCTTTTTTGGTCTTCATCAAAAGTCTAGCTATGCTCCTGATCACTTGCTATGTATATTGAGCATCTATAACTAAGATAACATTTTAAGTCTAAACCTACTCACGTCTCCCCTGTCTCTTTAATTGCTCTATATTGCACTTAGTGTGGGAGGATCAGAGTGCTGTGTGTCATACCTGTTCTGTCATGCATTGAGGTGAAAGAGACATTTCCTGTGCTGTATAATGACAACTAGCCTCCTCAGCATCAAAATATATGTGCATTCAATTGATAACAGCAAATCATAACACCTTGAAGCGGTAGAGGTGGTAATAAATTTGTAGCTACTTCTGAAGTAGAATGTTGCTACAGGCTTCAAAAGGGTGTTATTACAGCACCCCCAAAAATAACAAGCACCTTAAGAGGTACAATTAAAAAGTTTTTTTAGTACTGTAAATCAGAAGGTTATAGACCTTATTCATTTAGAACAGTAAGCGCCCTCTGATGTCACGCGAAGCCATACAAGGCTCCCTATTTGCCATGGTGATGGTTTTTCGGACGCCATTTTGAGTTCTACAACTGGGCGAGCACAACGGTTGCTATCATGTTACCATAGTTATGGTACTGCAAATGGCGAATTTGGCGGAGAATTGTGATGTTACTATGGTTTTGGTACTGCAAATGGCGAATATTGGCGGACAACTCCTTCGCAACGGGTTGTAAGCGCTATGAAATTAATTCAGTGAATAAGGTCTATATCTGGAAAATACTTTAACACAGAAAATTATGGATGCACAGTATACTCACACAACATTGGCAAACAAAACTATAGAGAAGTACCGGTATAAGCTATATCTAACACACACAGTCACTTGTGTTGCATCACTAGTACAAGTACAAACCACCAGCCACTATACACGGTTATTATGATTATATAGTACAGTCACATGCAAATTACTGGAAAGTCCCAAGTTATGGCCATTAGTGTTATGCATGCAGCATATTACAGTGTAAATTAAAAGAGAGCTGAGCCAAGAGCAAACTGATTACTAGAACAACTTCGTCCATCACTATCTTAATGCTGCATGGTGAGTAGCACATAAATAAATAAACAGTGGAGGCATACATGTGTATGTGCCATAAATGTTGTCTTTACTGCACGGCTAAAACTTATTTCCAATTTCTATGCATGCTGAAACGATTCTAAAGCATAACACTAATATTATAGCTTATTTTAAACACTAGCTAGCTAGCTAGCTACATCATGGTGCTGGTGTATCTATCTATGTATACAAGGCTGTAGCTATCGGCTAGCAGTCCTAACTTATCATGTTAAAATCTGAAAGGTAACAGCAATAGTTGCACCAAAAAATAGTTACATGGGGTACTTAGCTGCGAAGTGTATTACAAATATAATTCACTCGATTTTACGATCGGTAACTCATAAACTACAGCGCAGAAACTTTTTGCAGTAATTAATTTCATGTGATTAATTCTGTATAGCATCACTACATTCAAAAAATTTTTAAACACGGAAACATCCCAATCTATATATGGTAGTTAGATTTTTGCATTTAAAGTAGAAAGACAAACAAATATTATGTAATCCTGTTGAATTACTGTATTTCACAGGTCAATTGTGTTTCCTAATTAATGTAAATGAAGGGATCAGAGTGGCTCCACCCTCATCAAAGCCGTGGAATGCTACAACACCCTTGGTGTTACATTTCTTGTATCACCTTAGCAATCCTCTGTAACAGCCATCACAGCGCCTTTTAGAGTGCTATATTTAAACACGCAAGTGGACGCCTGTAAAGTGTTATGATTACTCCCAAATTTTAACAGTGATATAGTGTAAAATAGCTACCACTAGGAAGCACTATTATCTGGACTCTGGATTCTGGACTGGAATCCTATTTCAATATGTACTGCACTCCGACCCATGTTCATCACTGCTCTGATGAACACTCTAATTGAATGATCAGAATTTTGCCAGTGCACAAGTTACTGAGTAGAGAGAATGCCATGAGTACTATTCATGACTTGCATAAGCAAGTTGCTATGTTGGCATTGTGAAACATTGGTGTGGGTGATTTCTACAGGTGTGTGATCTCCACTCTGTGATTGTTTTGTTAGAGTAGTTTATTGCTTGCAGCTATGTGGCTGACTCAAGTCTCATACAGCCAGATCTTTTTCTTCCTTTTATCATTGCAACCCAATGACAAAACAACTGTTATGACCCCTCCGCCGATGCGGCAAGCAATAAACTACCCAGTCACAATTTTTTTCTCTTTTCTCCAACTTTTCAAATATCTTTAAACAGGCTATAGGACCAGGTAATTACAGACTTTTACATGTACTGTAAAGCCTAATAAACTCTAACAATCACATAAAGTGGAGGAGACTATTGTACTCATAGAAATCACCCATACTGCATGCCTAACCTTTATTACACTAACCTAGCTACAAATCATAGATACTACTCATGGTGTTAGTTTATGTTCTTTCTACTCAGCTAGCATGTTCCAGTCTAAAATCCAGAGTCCAGTCCAGGTAATAGTGCTTCCCATTTGCACTGTAGTCACAACATGAATAGCATGCATGGCCACTGGAATAAAAGTCGCAGCAGAAAAGAAATGGTTCAGGACTCAGTGGCAGATCCAAGAGGGTAAATAAGATCGGGATACTCTAATAGAGCAGTCAGTAAAACACTCTAATAGAACAGTCACCACATGAAAACTGTCAAGAATTTCAGTCCTTAAACATACAAAGTACTTTTAGCTTCTGGGGGGCTGCACCCCCAGACCTCCCAGTCCGTATGCCTACTACCCTGGTGCACCTCCATTGCCAAACCCTGGATCTGCCCCTAATTTCAGAATTCATTGCTCCATTTATGGGGTTCATCATACATAAGTATGATGACAACCATATCACAATTTAACATACCAAAATCCAGTGCTTCGCCAAAAATGCTTGAGAGAATCTGACTTGAGTTTGTCTCCAACAATCACTGTAAAATTATATTGTGATGTAGAATCTGTAGATGTTTCATTATTTCTTTCTTCAGAATCTGGTACCATTTCTACCACCTGTTGTGAAATGAAGCTTCCCATTTGGAGTTGAGTGATACGTTGACTCCAACTTATACGGCTGGTTGTCAGTTGGTCACCATACCTAAAGAAATTTGATACAACTGCCACTTCATGGGCACACCGAGAGGTTTTAACTGGCCAACATCATATAAAAGTAACATTTATTGGATCATAGGTTGGATCATCCATTCTAGCCGGCCATTAAAGTGATTGAACTTATAATTGCTAAAATCTCGTGTGCATGAGTGTAGTGCAATGTCAAATCATACATAGTTAACCAATAAATCAGTAAAACGGTCAATTTTCTCTGCTGTTACAACTAGAGCTGGCAATTTTTTCCATGTAGAGATAGTAGTTATCTTACTAATCAACGTTGAACAGCTTCAAACTTATTGATGAGTGTGGAGAGCCCATGATGTCAGTGCGTATTCTACTATAGGTCTTACATAAGTTTGGTAAGCATCTATGAATATGTAGCCATCCATACCTTTAAAGGAGGATTTGACGACTCTGGGAGTGCCTCACAAGCAAGGCAAACAAGTGAATACTGTGTCTAGTAGCTTGGTTACTTGTGCATCACTCACCCAACTGTAGCCATCTAGGCTTTTGTAAGCCTTTAATTGCTCATGAGTACAAAAGTTAGGTGGGGTTAAAATCAAATAATTTTGCAAATGATATTGTACAGGTGTAAGTAACATCCAAGTACCATCAGGCTACTTGAACCATTCAACACACAACACACACTATCTTCTTTCTGATAACCAACTTCTGTGTTCAAACAGACAGTAAGCTTTTATCAGTCTTAGTTTTTCGTCATACCTCTCCCTCACGTCACTTTCCAGCTCGGAACAGTAATTTGAGAACTCTGACACTCATTTTACACCTTATCCACTCAAAATGGCAGCTGGCAATATTTGTATTTTAAGGATAAAGGCTTGTGCCTGTACATCCATAAACAAATTATGTACTTAGCTATTCTAATTACTAAACAAAATCAAATAAGCAATTACTGTAATGTCTGTCCAGTAGTATTTTAAAATCATCGACAGAGGGAGAATCAACAATAGATTGGGGTAATGAATTCCAATCATTGATTACTATAAAAATTAAATCTTGTATATGAATTAGTGTGATGCTTGAATGCGCCCCGGCGCCTAGTCGTAATTACCACGCCCCTCTGGTTACATAAGTATGGTAAACAATTATCTGCAAAATAAACTACAGAAAGATTTAATCGGGTAAATCATTATAATAGAATAAGTGGGCCATAACCTGTGCAGAAACTTAGAACATCTAGCTCTGCTGTTGCTACAAACCCTAGGTAGACTACGTAGCTATGCAATTCAACATTCCTACCTCGATTCCTTGTGGTGTTTCTTAACTTGGAGTACTCCGTACAAGGTAACCATCAGTATCGTTAGTGTGATAAGATATTTTCTCCTTCCCGTGCTCATTCCGACTGTTCCTAATTATAGATATTTAGGGTGTGTGCTCTAATATCTATGTCCTAATAGACTGAGGATCACGTGAAGTTATGACGTAACCACAAAGGTGTCATGAGAGCATAACTTGTACGTCACTTATTCTGTAATTTCTCATTTCTCGATTATTTCTCACTGATTATTTCTCACTTCTCAGTTGCCTTCCCAGTTATTTCTCAGTTAGCTTCAGTTACCTTCTCAGTTATTTCCCAGTTACTAATTCAATGGTGGGGCCAGCCTTCAAGAGGCTACAACTCGGCTTCTGGTGATTCATGAAAAATCTATGCTTACACAGAACATAGAACAGAAGTTGGGAAATACGATGAAAAACGTCATCTGAGCACAGGTGCGTAGGGAGGGGGGTTCCAAGGGGTTCAGGAACCGGCACACCTGTAAAAATTTAGACTTCTGAGTTTACAGCAGGACCCTAACACACCAGTGTGGCAGGACAAAATGAGTAATAGTGTATGGTACAGCACAACAATTGATAAAGCTGGCAGACAATGCATTCATCAAGAGCCCTTGTTAAAAAGATCGATATACTCTAATAGAGCAGTCACGTATACTCTAATAGAACATGCCTGTGAATATCCATATGTTAGGAACTTCATTAGTGGAGTTTTTCAGACATTCTAACATTAAAAGCATGACCTTATACTGCTATACGCCTATAGCTTTGGTGTGCAGTGTTTAAAAATATAGAACTCCAGTAAGGCTCGCTTGGGTATGCAAATTGAATCCATGCTATGCATATTTTGAACTTATAATGTTTAGATTGTAAGTCAGTATCAGTGGATTCATGGTTCCTATACCAGTGGGATAACTATCACTTACAGATGTCTATATGTGTCTCTATGTGTTATGCTGTCTGTTTCCACTAGGTAGCTTTATTTACTTATTGATTAGCAAAACCTGCAGGGGTAACATGCTAATGTACAGTTACATTATTAAGTAAATAAGTACGACCTAAATGCTTTATCTAGTACTATAGCTTCATCCCAGGGGCACTTAGCTATATGAATGTACTATTTTTGCATATTTGTTGAGTTTTGATTCATTAGGGAAGTCTCTCAGCAGTTGGGGGCTGCACCCCCCCGACCCCTGCTTTTGGTAACTCAATACTGCTGTTGGAACCCCCTTTCAAAAAATCCTGGCTATGCCCCCAGAGCATCAGGTTGGTTTTGTCCAGGTTACACTGAGGCTATTTTCGGCTCAACTCGAGAAAGCGATTGTCACCAAACACTTCAGTAAGATAGAATGATTAATAATGAATTGTTATACATCAATTTCTTGATATAAACGTTGTGGGACTTGATCTGTCATACTTTTCACGGTGTCAAAATCCTTGTGCCCATGCATTTTTTTTGCCAATTATTATTATCAATACTGTGAAAAACTCAAAAATGAAGATCATACACAGATCATAGCTAACATAGTAATAGTTTCGTAACGATAATTTGAAAGATTCTGCTGTACAATGCGGTATGGCAAAGAGTTCCATGATCTTGATATACTTGTAGGTGTCTGTATTACAAAACAATTCATTTAATCTGAATATGTGACTTCATCTGGTTTGTAGCTGATATTGTGATGCCTGGGAGTGTATTCTGATGGTAGATAGGTGTTCTGTTTTAGGATGTTATAGAGCATGATCAAACTAAACTGCTCCCTATGTGATTGTCATTGTAACTCATTTAGCATCTCCGTAACACTGGCATCATAATTATGTATACTTTCCTTTTACATATCTAGCAGCACATCTCCGTACTTTCTCCAAATCATTTATTAGGTGTGGACTTCAGACTGTGGTGGCATACTCAAGTTTAATGTAAGGTAAGCTCTTTCTCTTAACTGCGGCGATGCTTTTAGACTACACTTTAACAAAGCTAGTGCCTGGTTGGCTTTACAGGTAATAGATTGGATATGTTTATGCCATTTAGGGATAAGAGATGGCTATGCATTCTGTATGGTGAGATTATCTTACTTCTAGGGTGCGGGACACTCATAACAAAACATCAATTTTAGATACATTCAATTTCATCAACCACTTTTGCTGCAAATCTTGTAGGGCACACAAGTACTCTTATAGTTTATTTGCACCGTAAGTTGTGCATATACAGTGTACAATTATCAGCAAATAGCTCTATAGAGCCATGTATTATAGTTTGAGCGGGTAGATTGTTTATGTAGATAGAGAACAGAGTTTGGCCGAGAACTGTGTCCTGACTCCTGACAGGACTGGACATCTGGGAGAGTATTCATCTAAAACAACACACTGCATTAAAAAATGAGGAGATCCTTCTGGAACAGTGTTGTTAAGAAGGGGGATATCAGCTGCCTCTTTAAGTACTCTTCCATGTATTTTGATCAGGTCCACAAGCCTTGTATATAAGTATTTATGTTGATTAAGAGACTGTAAATTTCTTCTATAGGGATACACTGATGTCAGACATGGGACTTGGGTCCTTGTCAGGTAATAGAGAATTTGACTCTATGGTAAAAGTACTGATTGAAACTGATTGTTGAGTATTTGGGCTTTATCTAAACTTGTTTGTCACCCAGGTACACTCGTGTTCTCTTTCCTAAGTGCCTTGATGTAAGACCAGATCCTTTTCTGAATTGAATGAGTGTGAGTGTCAGGAGCAATGAGGTTGTTTGTATAAGACTAATAAATAAGCTGACCTCATTTCATTCTGGACACGGTGTTTCGGTGATTTAAATTCAGTATATTTAGCCAGCTTCAGAGAATAAAGTCTTACATAATTTGTACAACCTGTCTCTTTTTCTTCTGATGCTTTGATTCATCCATGGTAAACCTATTCTTTTCTTCGTAAGTTTGTGAGGAATATATTTATCTACAACTTGAGTGATGGAGACCTTAATTTAGACCATAGCTGTTCAATGTTCTGACTGGGTGACTCAGTGGTGTCCATCATATAAATGTATGAAGGGTATGTAATTCTTCTCTAAGGGCATCCCAGTTTGCTCTATTGTACATGTAAATGGTTCTTGGGGGTTGATTTGTCTCTTGTTGTTACTTCAAAACACACCTGTAGTGCTATGGATGTTAAGTAAACAGGAAGGCTTGTTTGTAGCAAATGTGTTCATTTGACGTGTAGGGAAGTCAACAAGTTGTGGAAGTCCATGATCTTGCAATATCTCAAGTGAATGTTCAATTAGGTTTTACAAGATTTTCTGTCCAGTCAATGTCAAGTAAGACAGTAGCATTGTTTGTCACTTCATTTAGTTTATGTAGTGATATAGATCTAGTTGTGCAAGAGAGTAATTATCACTTATGTATGGTCTATAGTATGCTGCTATGTATATTGGGGAACCAGTGATATTCAATTTAGCCCATACAATTTCAAAGCCTGTACTAAGTGAGTAGTTGGTCAACAGAAGAGACTCAAAGAGTAACTGCCAACTTAGTGTCAAGAGTACACCTCCATGACTACTAGGTCTGTCCTTACAATATATGTGTTATCAGGTGGAAAGATTTCACTACTTCTAGATCTGATAGCCATGTTTCTGTCCTAGCAAGAATGTCTGGTTTCTCTGTACGAATTATATTTAGCAAATCAGGCTTCTTATTTAATTGAAAGTTTATAAGTAACATTTTCAGTTCCTTTTTACAATTTCTTAATTGTAGTGCTTGATAGTACAAGAAGTTCGTATATTTGTTGTGGGAGATTCAATAACTAGTGGGGTGGGATACTTTCATAAGATCATTAAAGCATCCTACCCCCAGTTTTACCATTTCTAACTATGTCACTTTCAACATTTCTAATACAAGGTCTTCAAACATCAAACTATGTCACAAGATTCAAGTAACTCAAGATGTGCTAACTCCTATTTTTATAGACTTCCCAGATTATGGAATGCTCTGCCAATATACGATCTTACCTTTTCCTTCGACACAATTAAGCAAAAGCTAAAGAACTACTTATGGGTTCATTCAAATAATAATTGTACTTTCCATTTTGTATGCCCTTGTTGTAATTGTGCTATAAGCTCCCTCACCCTTGTAACTATCATTTATTTTAATTTGTTGTAATTTTTAAGTTGTATTAAATAAGTAGTTTTTAGGCTTTTGGCATTGATTGCCATTTGTCCTTCAGATCACTTTTAATTGTATCTTCTTTGTACCTCGCCATCTTTGTAATTCTGCATGTGTATCTGTAAAGCAATGAAAAAATAATAAATTTAGTATCTTGGCATGAACTTTGCTTTGTACAAGCAAATTTTGATTTCTGATCTTAATGTGTTGCCTGCTGATGCCCTTTCAAAAAGTGATCTTCTTTTCTTCAGCAGTAAAGACTCCATTGCTCTCTCTTCAGCGCTAAGGTCAGGCTTGACAAATATTTGGGGGGACAGCTTGCTTTTGTTTTTAAGAATGTTTAAGGCATCTGTATGATCTGAGGAGCTTTACTAGGACTGGTCTGCCCAGGTTTTCTAGCTTGAGCATACTTTTTCAAACGGTAACAATCTTTGATTGAGTTGGAATCTATAGGGTTTAGCTGAGAGTACACTGCTACACCTTTGTGTAACCTGGAGGATTTTTTGCTAGACCATATATTTTTAACCTGGTGGAGGTAATTGCTGATTTGCTGGTTGTCTAATTATCGGACGTAACTTGCCCAGCATGGATCAAATTAACCTGTACTACTTAATTATCTCTTATACTACTATCTTCCTTGCTCCTGATAACATAACATTTAGAAAGACAGTTTCAACTGACTGAATGTTTAGGTAGCTAGAGTCAAGAACCAAGACTAAATCAGACTCAGTTTCACCAATATCTACTCTAGTCCATAAAGAGTTTCTTTGGCTTTGTCTAAAATTAGTTTATTCAAAGGTCCAGTCTGCATTAAACCTGACCAGAAGAAAGAACTCAGGAAGCAGTACTTATGAAAGAGCGTCAGTCCCTAATCCAAAGTGGAGCAGAGAGAAGACACATCAACATACAAAATGGAGCTATTTTGTTGCAGCAGAAGAACCAATACTTGAGAACTACTTTGGATTAAACAAATCAACCTCCCATCCACATAGGTTCATTCTATCACCCTACAAATCCGGCTCATATCCCATAGAACAGCTCAGTATTTTGCTAGCCAAGTTGATATTCCACCAAATATTGCGTTAACAGAGGATTTCAATTTTCCAAGTATCACATGGTACAACAGTTATGGTAACACTACTACAACGTCTACATATGGAAGTGTTTTAAGTGGCATGTTTCTGGATTTAATAAATGATACCAGTCTTGTACACTTACCAACCTGCTTAAACAATACATTAGACCTTGTTTTCTGTACTTATCCCAAAATAGCAAACCTTTCTACTGTGCCTGATCATGATGCTATCCTTGATATAAATAGACATTCAATGCCAAGTGCAAAGAAACACAAAATTGCTTTGTACCACAAAGGTAAACACTGAACTAATCAGTAAAAGAGATCTAGCAACTTTTGCAAATACTTTCTTATCAAGTGATCCACAATCCAGACCTGTTGCACAACTTTGGCAAGAATTTAAGCAAGCAATTCATAAGGCTGTCTCTCATTCATGTGATGATTAAATTGACAAAATATAATGCTATACAACAAGGCTAAAAGAAGTAAGTTAGAGTCTGACTGACCATGGAACCCTTATTGTAATGGTAAATTGCAGATTGAAAGAAGCACATAATAATTATTACACCAGACTGAGCTTGATAACTTATTTAGTGGGAACCGCTGTCAATATATTATAGGGGCCAAATGACGGGACAGACGTGATATTCCTACCCTACTTTTAGGGTAGTCTATTAGTAATTTAAAAGGTAAAGTAAATCTCGGCTCTGAATAATCATTTGTAGTCAGTGTTCACAAAAGAAAACCTGTCAATGATACCTACAATAAGTGATACCATTAATGCCATACCTGACATTCCTACTATCGCCATCTCACAGTCAATACCTACTTTCAACACTCGATGTACAGAAGTCTAGTGGACCTGACCTTATCTCACCATACATTCTAAAACATTGTGCAAATGAATTGCTCCAATTTAATGATCTTTACTCGTGCTATTCCCTATAACAAGATGCCACGACTATCTTGGATGCATTGTTCCCTGTCTTTTTCTTTGCTGTGCTCTGACATCCTGGCTCTTCGTGGGAGCAGATCTACTTTCTTAGGGCATCCCACCACCTCTGTTGGCTGTGCTTGGCAGAGAGTCATGTCGACTGTTTTGATTATAATATTTTGATTATAATATACTTGTACCATTGTAATTATGTGATATGCATTAATGTCATTATTACAAAAAAATCTTTATTCAATCATTGTCTACTAGCTCATTGCCAAGTGATTGGCCATCAGCTAGCATTTGTCCAGTATTCAATAGGGGTATTAAACCGCAGTAGTACCAGCAAATACCAACCTATATACTTAACCTCTATCTGTGCTAAGACTATGGAACACACTATTTATCATTCCATCATGGACCATCTTAACAATGTTTTAATTGAAAACCAGCAAGCCTTTTTGATCAAATCACTCTTTTGTCACTCAACTGATCACACTGAGCAAAGATATATCCTATGTTTTTGACCATCAAAAAAAACAAATTGATATAATCCTCCTAGACTTCTCTAAAGCTTTTGATACGGTCCCACCTCAGCACTGAACTCCTGACTAAAATAAGACACTATGGAATTAACAACAGTATGCTTGCATGGATTGAATCTTGGTCCACAATGTGTGGTTTTAGATGATGAAACTTCAAAACTTGTACCAGTTTTTTCAGGAGTACCTGTGATAGTCCCATAAATGACATCACAAAAGATATCAATTCCCCTCTCCAGGTGCCCGCAGATGATTGCTTGTTTTACAGAATAACCAATAGCAGAAGATACCACCTGGCTCCAACAAGATTTGAACAAGTCATCTGAATGGGCTAACACTTGGCAGTTAAATTTTAATGTTATCAAATGTGCTGTAGTGCGGTGCACAAGGACCTCTTTACCCATCACACATGATTACATATTGAACGACCACATAAAATTATTAGAAGTATCTGAACAACATGTACTCTTATCTGGGCATCTTGATTAACAGATCGTTATCCTGGCCCTCACACATATCCACCATAGTAGTAAAGGCAACAAAAACTCTTGAAATGTAACCTCAGTAATTGCTCAAGAAAAATTTAGGAATTGGCATACCTCACAATGGTTAGACCACAATACACACACATCAGCTATGTGGGATCCACACTATAATTCACACATCCAACAATTAGAAAAGGTACAACGTCGTGCAGCCCAATGGATTTATAATGACTATAGTAGATTTCTCGGCAATGTTAAGTGGATTATCCTGTAAGATTACAAATTCTACACAGCACTGTATCACCAGCTTGCTATCTCCATTCCATCGTATTATTTACCACCTATGAGAACAAGCAGATCATACCACCAATTACATTTCATCATACCATCCTCATCCACAAGGTCACATCAGAACAGTTATTTCTCCAGAACTATTAAAGAATGGAACACCTTGCCACTAAATATTATCAGGACTCAGAAGCACATTGAATCCTTGTCCATAGGATTCGATGTGCTCCTGATATTATTGAAACCTCTGGCTCTGATTTATTTACATCACTTTTATTATCACATTATTGCACTTGTAATTAGATAATTGGTTTGTGTATTGTAACTTTCTTTTTTTTTTCCTGAGCATGGCTGACTGGTCAGTATAAATAAATAAAGAGCTTGATAAAGTAGAGAGAGAGTTCGGTTTGCATGTTCTGTGTTTTCATATTCCCAAACCAATTAGTTTGCTGTAGGGCTGAGCGATACTACCGTTTTAGCGATATATTGAAAGTATCGATATTGCGATATTTTGTTATTAACTATCGTGATACCATGCCTGTACATTACGTCATTAAAAATCCATTTCTTATGCAGTACTATAGTATGTTCACGTTGAGCTGAATCCTGAAAAACAGCTAAAAATTAAAAGTGGATTTTCTTCTCAACAGAGTTAACATTTCAGCCAACCAGATGATTATTGGTAACAGCAAAGGTGTCAACAGCAGACACGTACGGTTTGGCTCCATTACAAATTTGGGAAAGGGCTGTAATGGACACTGTACTTATATGGCTTCTACATAGGAAATGTATTGTAAAAATTTTGATTGGCCGTAGCTAAATATTATGTCAAACGTTTGAACAAAAAGATTTTGAAATATTTTTAGCGGGTCAAGCAGTACTACAAATGAGCCAAATTTCAAGATCATGTGTAATTGCATCCATGAGTTATTAAACGTATTTGAGGATTCAGCTCAACGTGAACATACTATAGGCTAAGAATCCTTGTAAATGATAAAGTCCACCCCCTGCAGAGAGGTGTGAACACCATAACAACCTCAAAGCATGTGTTACAATAATGCACCTATCAATGTATTGCCCCACTACCTCCCCCTCGGGCATATATGGGGCTATAGTGGGGATTTGACACAGCCGAATGTCAAATGCCCAATAGTAGGGCAAACCTATCGTGTCAAATCCCCACCGTTGGCCCCAGTTGCAACGCGGGATTTACTCGGGATTTGACATAGCGAAGGAAGTTACAACAAAAAATATTTGGGCACTTACTGAACGATCGGCCCCATAGTGGGGCAGCAGTTTTGTGTCAATTCCCCCTGTAAAGCCCCACTTACGCCCGAGGGGGGGGCAATACATTGATAGGTGCATAACTGTTACTGTAAACAAGGATGATAGTGGCTAGTTTGCTATCACCTATAAGGACTTCCTGCAGGAATGCTGAGCAATACACTATGTGGCACCAGCTATGATTGACTTATTTGTAAGTATCGATCATGATACTAAAATGGCAGTATCGCTCAGCTCTAGTTTGTTGTATGTTCCTTAATAGGCATATGATAATCTAGACTTGTTCAATGTAATTTTTCTTCAGTAAAAGAGTTGATTCAGTTAAGGATTGAGCTAGCCTATTTAGCTGGTAATTTGCTGAGAAATTTTATATAAAGCACAATCAAATTACTGAAAGTAGAATTTGACATAGCTATACAGGAAACAACAGTGACTACCATTTCAACTATAATGCATCATCGGTGTTGTGAGCCAAACAAAGAAATGACTTTTACACATATGGCAATCTGTTAGTCACATTATCCTGAAGTTGTGTGGCTGTTTGGTATACACTACCTCTGACCAACTAGATATCCACGTATTATCACTTCCACTCTGTCAATTATGGCTTTTATTAATTCTATTCCTTTTTATAACTCCTGATCTTTTGGTGTTTATAAAAAGAGTCTCTTTTCAGAGCTCATCCTTTTGCTCAATACTCAACTTGTACAAGTTTACCTAGATGAAACCATACACATAGCAGGGTATCAAATAAAGTATCTCTCAAATTATTATTCTAATATAAATTAGCATTGTATACATGCTACATCAGAATAGTCTCCACTCTTTCCCCAATAGTTGATAGCTTTCACCTTGTAGTATATAGGATCGGAGGTGGTATCTGCAAAGGGATGGAAATCATGGGATCATGAAAATATAACATGATTGTATAGTTGCTCTACACACACACACACACATACACACACACACAACACACACACACACACACACACACACACACACACACACACAAAAGCAAAGTCTTCAGCTGCTGTGCTATCACGGTCATGCCTATTCCAGAGCTCAAAATAACAGTCTGTCATTTTCTGACCCAAAAGCCATGGACCAAATTAAAAATGGTCTGACATTGTGACTTATCAAAATGAAGCACTATTGTGCAAAACCCCTGGGGAAATTAACCAAACATATGGATGTACTTTCTCCAGATCCATAGTGCCAGGTGACAAGACGTGGATTGGCTTTTCTGCTTTGTCCCGTTTTCTATAACAGAGCCACAATTATCACTGTAACCTTGATTAGCACACAAGCCAGGTATAAAAATGCAATTTGTACCTAATGAACTTACAACTTACAGTATCTTTGGCTCCAATGTGCACAAAACAAGTAACAGTGAATAGCATAGTAATTTAGTCTTTGTGTGATAATTAGTCCTGTTAGGGATTAGCTATATCCTTTTACAGCACACAGCTCTATTTTTACCATAAAGGGTTACCGACCATGTGATATGCGAAGGCTTGTTAATTTCTAGTCTAAATCCAAGATACTCACAAGAAACCTTCACACTGAAATGTTGTAGATCACTGGACTAGTTAACGATAATTAAGATAATATGGAGATCTTGAAATCTCAAAGATTTCAAAATCTCGTCCCTGGTTTTTGTCTAGTTTGTCGATTCCTTGTCTGAGTCAGTAAAGCATCACTAAATGTAATACACTACTATGGTTGAAAAGAATTTATTGCTATTACTTTTGTACATGAAGAGTTCATCAAGAAGCAAGAAAGGCCAAGACGAACAGCAAATATCGCATAAAGTGCTTCAATCTTGTTAAACTCATAAGAGAAGCCCAATGGCACCATGTTTTAAATCTATGAATGAAGTACGCAGCAGCTAAATTGGTAACAACAAATTTGCATGGCTGCACAAGACAACTACAGCAACCCTCGGCGCCCCGAGGGTAAATAAGCTTTTTAAAAGCATTGTGTATGTATACTGGTTACTATTATGTAGCAATGGCCGACCATGTTACATGTTGGTCTGTCATTTTGACAGATCGTGTAAGAAACTTTATATTGAGTACAGCTATTCAGTAGAGCAGGCAAATCCTAGGACTAGTAGGCTGTGCCATGTCTCGCTGGTGAAGGTGAGCGCATGCAGCACACACACACACACACACACACACACACACACACACACACACACACACACACACACACACACACACACACACCTTTAACCCAGTGAACATAGAGTGAGAAGTGTACATGGACTGTGTTGACAAGAGTATATGTCCCATTGGGTTGGGTTGATGTGACTATGTTGTATGTCAGTAAACACCTACATATTAAGAGAGTGCAATGAGAACATGTATACAAATCACAATACCTTTCTGGCACATCTTTCCATACAATCATCACTTGTTCTGGCACAATCATTTTCACACGTACATCAACTACCTGTTGTAACAACTGTATCACTTCAACTTCTATTGGCTATGGTGTCACCTGGCTAGGTGGTTTGGCTGGTTTAGCACAAACATGCAACAGGAAGACACTTGGTAAAGGAAGTGAAATTGTTAGACCTTTTCTGGGAGAGTAAGTCTTAGCATTACTTAACTGAACTGAGTCCTGAAAGAAACACCATTACATACTTGTTAGGTGTCCTTTAAGCATACAATAGCATCCCTCATTTGCTGGAGTAGCTGATAGGAAGGATAGTCAGGTTTACCAGCAGTCAACCAAATATCATACGGGTTAGTCCTGTTATTGTCCAACCGATACTGCATCATAAGTGCTATATGATATACACCCCAGAACAATGACAAACTAATATAATGGGACATGCATTTGAGGCCACCTTTTTGGTAGAATATAATGGTAAAGCTTTCATATAAGTATATAGGCTATAAGACAAATCACAGAGTGCGTGAATAATAATAGTTATAACTATACCATCTTTTCCCAGATCAGGCAAATTTTTCCACTTGAGGTGACAGTGAATATTACTGCTGTTCAGATCACTGGTGTCATTACTATTGTATATCATCACTGCTACTTCTCCACTAAAAGGAGGTGTAGTCAGCTTATCAAGTCATTTCATAGGTACACAGATGTAACGTACTATTCTGTGAGGTTACCAGGCTTGTTTAATACTGTGGCAATCACACCAACATCGTTATCAGGAAACAGTACATGCTTGCCTAAGACAAAAGTAATAACAAAAAAGCACTTCTTCAACTTTACCTTTTAGAACAGTCACAGTTAACTGCTTTGACCCCAATAAGGATAGCAGTCCCATTACTGACAACACTGGCTTTCTGACTAGCTGTACAGACTTGGGTCTGAAACATAACCTGTTAGTTTATGTGTTTCTTGATCCACTATATGTTACTTTGTCAGATTCATCAAGAATCGAGTAGTGAGGGTACGCTGATCAAAATAATGTGGAGGACCAAAGTTCAGGAAGCCATTGTCATTGCTCAGTAGTTGGAAACTAAGGAAATAAAATATGAACACACCATGATGTCAGGGGTATAGTGTTCCATTTCTTCACGACAGTGCCTAGACACTCTTCAAGTGAGCGCTATAGTTAACATTGCAGAAATTTTCAGGTAGACAAGTTCAGATGTGCAGGTTCCCATTATGCGCCTCTTTTAAATTATGCATGACTGTTCTATTAGAGCATTTTGACTGGTTCAGATTTTCCCCAAATGGTTTGAACTAAGACCAATCTTCCAAGCTATTCCCATAAGCAATTTACCGTGTAGGTGTGATAAAAATTAAACTTTATCAATACCGTCATCTATAACTTGTTTATTGGATTTGTACCCAGACTTGGCATTTGAATTGCATTAATTTTAAGGCAATTGAGATATGCATTTACGTTTATAATAGTTTTTTTGAAGAGTCTAAGCCGAAGAAGAAAACTTTGAGGCTGGTACTTCATGGGCAATTTGCTCAAATTTTGGGTGGGGTGCATGGGACATTAAAGGTGGTGGGTGTTAGCAGTATAAAAATGCTTTACTTGGAGAAGGAACACAGTATGTGTAACAATTGCATTTTTATTTTTCCTTTCAATATCACAATGGTGTGGCACTCCAGCTTTTTTGACTGCACAATACTATACTATGTGAGAAAAGAAGACTAACTTCAGTCCAGGATTTTGTGGAATCAACATATTTACATGCTGAGCGATGATCTAGAGGACAAAAAGGATCAGAATTGCTTAGAATTATGTTGCTGTACCTTGGCTACAACTGCTGCATATCGTACATCAGCTCTCCATTCTTCACCCTTTGACCATCCAGAAAGTGGGTCCCCTTCACTGCCATTCAGTCACTCATATACATAACAGCTGCCATACTTACTCATTGTAGAAAGGCAAATACTTCAGTGTGGGAAATTGTTGAGACAATAAGTTGAACTGGTTAAGCTCCAAGTTTAGAATCTCACTAGATGAACCCCTGCCCTAATTTTCAGTGAATGAAGAAAGGTGTAAACATCAGGTTTGCAGAATTCTAACCTTCAAATGGAAAGAGACATAATCAATTTGAACTCCTTTCTCTCCAGTAAAATAATTAGTTCCATTAACACAGTGTTGTAATAGTTGCTATAGTGTATGTAATGTAGATGAATCTCATAAACAACTGTGAGATAAGGCTCACCCAGCAAATGGTGTTTGGATTATAGCACACTCCATTAGCTGGAGTTCCCAGTATTAGAGAAGGGTGAGCATCACGTAGTCCCTCTGAACAAGCATCGTAATAGTTGAGATATCCTGTGAGATGTCACATGTGTCATGTTGGGACTACAGATACATACAATCTATACCTTGTGTGGTGAACTGAAGGGTGTCAAAGTCTCGGTTGTTGGGTTCATTCCAGCTTTCAAAATTCCATTCTGACACATAATTCAGTCCATATCGATCTAATCAGATATTATACCAAATGTCCACACTGACCTACCTCTTACCAATATATCTTGTTGCAATGTTTTTCACAAGATCCCGCCACATATAAACTTGAGTTCTGAAAAATGCAATGCAACGTGACATGCTTGATTTACACATAATTAATTATCACTTGTTCTCCATATCAGTAAATATGTTAGATGGATTACCCATTATTTCAAATCCTGGCCTGTAAGAGATCAGCAATACAGACTGTGTACAATTACTAAAACTACTGACTTTAATCCATTCTCCTTTAGCAAATCCATGGCATGATCTAAATCAGTAAAATTATATACTACACTCCCTGGACCAGTTACTCTGTAACATACAATGTAGTATTCATGATACAGTCTATAGCTGTTAGCCTACTTTGCTGTGACAAGGTCAAGAAGCCAATGAATCCGAACTTGTTTGATGCCTTCATTGGGGACTGACCCAAAGTGTGCCAAATTTTGCACTTCAGAGTCGTCAAAGAAATAAGTGGAAAAGTTTTCATGTGGTAGAGGAGGACTACAATAAAAGATCACAATTTGTATGTGTGTCCCATGCAGTATACAGTACTATATATAGTATGGTAGCACTATGAGGTAGGGATGATGAAGGCTTGGACTATCCTACACAAAAGATATCACCAGCCTCACTTTTCCTTCATGACAGTTTGTGCAACCCCATACACTTTTAACAAGTTTTTAAAAATCATTACATATTTGGTGGAACTTTCTTCTGACTAACCAACTGACTGACTGATGCCCTCAGCCAAACATAACATTTTATGGTTAACACTACAGGCTTGATTTGATGTTCAACACTGAGATGTACTTTTTTTTGCCAGCAACAATTCATGCATTACAGGCTTAACTTTGTTCTCCTTTGTCTCTCATTCTTTCTCCACTATCATGTAGGTATTGATTTGCAGGTGTAGTGTGTACTAGACAGATGATTATAGCATCATTGGGGTGAGCCTGATCTTAAACATTAACAGATGTGAGAATTGAGAAAAGCCAAATACAAAATTCCCATTATTATCTGTATACACAGTACAGCGGTACTTACACTCCGCACGTGCATTGTAACTTCACGTGAGGAGTATTTTGGCTCGGTCCGGCGCTAATGCACTGTTAGCATGGGCCAACATGACTATAGTAAAAAAAGCTGCAGCTTACACATGTACTGTTAGAAGTGTGATTGTAAACTCCAATTATGAGTACAGGTATGAAATACGTAGTGCATGGTGTGTTATAGCTACAGTATTAATGTAGCGCAAATATACTTCAATGGGTTTATAGACCTTGCTTCTCTTTGTTCAGCAGTTTCCATCTGTCTTCTTAATCTATCTCTTTCCCTTCTCCTTTCTTCTGTAGCCTCTTCATTGCTGCCCTTGGTCTGTCCTCTATGATCTCTTCATTGCTGGCCATACTGCAAGCGTGAATTGCCTCACAACAGCATATGGCATACAGTGTTTGCACAGTAAATTGTCGGGCACGCAACGCTCTTATATCGTACGCATCAACCACCCAGTGTGGGGCTTTCCGTGTCCTCAATGTAAGCTTTTGGGCACGCGATGCTCATACACCGAAACGCATTCACTACCCAGTGTGGGGGTTTCTGTGTCTGAGACGTAAATTCTCGGACACACAATGCTTGTATAACACACGATGCTTGTACAACGTACAGTGACTACTGACCTGTGCGGGGCTCACTCAGACTCTTCCCAATTAGCTTTTTGGCTACTGAGCAGTAGCAAGTGGATTGATTCCTTATTCTTGTTTGAAAAGAAATGGGACACAAAGGAGGACAAAGATAAGTCCATGATGCATGCATTGTACATGTTGCAATATGTCAAAAGGCACCTGTTGAAGTATCATCTAGCAGTGAAAAAATCAAGCCCGTAGTCTTAGCTGTTATTGAGTTATGCTTGTCTGAAGGCATTAATCAGTTATAATTAGTCCGTCAGGCATTATAAAATTCCACAAATTCATTGGAAACATTTGGGGTCACACTGTAGGAACTTTTGTGGTTGGTGAAATACTGCCGAGGCACCATGAAGGTATTGTGAGGGTTTCTGGTCAATATTTTTTGTGAGAGTGTGCGCTATAACCTGTGTGTAGGAAGATTGAGGTAAAAACAGTTTAGGTGACCACAGTATCAGGTGGCAACTTGGGAATACAAAAACTGCAAGTGGGCGACAACACACTAAATGGCCAGAAGGTACACATATATATATATACTAGTTATTAAAAAAAATTAAAAATTTTAAAAGAAAGTAGGGATCAATACAATACACATGCTATAAAAAGTAAGGAAACAAGCTTACAGCTGAAATGAGAATGATCCATGCAACAAAAAGTAAGGAAACAAGTCAAACAAGATTAAATGACTACTTGCCTACTTTTGGCTAACATCTTGCTATATCAAATTAGCCAAAAATAGGGATTAAAATGCATCTCATTTTAGCAAGTAGTCTAATCTTGTTTTACTTGTTTCCTTACTATTTGTTGCATGGATCATTCTCATTTCAGCTGTAAGCTTGTTTCCTTACTTTTTATAGCATGTGTATTGTATCAATCCCTACTTTCTTTTAAAATTTTAATAACTACTTTGTTAACTTTTTATGTCTAGCACAATCACATCCTTTCACTGAATTTTAAAACTGTTCATGGCCTCCTAACCTAACTCTTCTTGATATTTTGCAGCATTGGTCATGCAAAATAATGGCTAGCGTCAGATTACCACTAAATAGGGTTCTACTAAAGCTGTATGCACAACTAAGCATGCATGCTTTTTAGGGGTCTGGATTGCCCCCATCTGGAACAAAATTCAAATAGCCACTCTGAGATTGCAACTGGGAGGGTTTCAAGACAGAAATAAGTGGTTTATTAATGATGATTGTTCTATTAGAGTATTTTATTGCCTGTCTGTTCTCTTTGAGTATATCGATCTGTACTTTTTAGTCAGCAAAACCTGCTATGGCCACTGCCATAGTGGCCGTGCCTTGTTTTTCTTCTTTTTTCTCAGCTATCTTCTCTTTGTTTTCCGCGTAGTGCTTTTGGTTATAGCTTTTTCCTTCATCCATTTCAAAGGCATGATTACCTCGCCAAAACTAAACTAGTAAGACCATAAGCAACTAGAGATGGCGACTCCTTGACACGCCCATTAATACTCGTCTTATGAGGGCACTTCATTAAAATCACGTGCAATAATCACGTGTTAAGGCAGCAACGCGCGTAGCAACTATCATTTATCTTTCAGGAAGAAGGAAGGCCAATGAATGATGAACGCGAACTGCGAACAGCATGGTGCAGTGGACAAAACGTAATCGAAACAACAGATTAGTGAATCTGCTATCATTACCTTGGCTGTCTGAAATTTCTGGAGCCGTACACCCGGGTCTTACGGCAGGCAGGCAGATGTGAATTTTGAAATTTTTAAAGTTCACTGTGCATCAAAACAGTTGACTTTTTGCTTCGTTTAACCAGGTACAGCATCATTACAGCTGTACTAATGCATTCCAGGTGTTTTTTTTTCTGGAAAAATGTAATGCAAGGTTTTTTTTAAGTACAAAAATTTACAAAGCCATATGATTTCTTACTGATCCCTACTTATTAAGTACTATAGTATGTTCACGTTGAGCTGAATCCTCAAAAACATTTAATAACTCATGGATGCAATTACACATGATCTTGAAATTTGGCTCATTTGTAGTACTGCTTGACCTGCTAAAAATATTTCAAAATCTTGTTGTTCAAATATTTGACATAATATTTATGGCCAATCAAAATTTTCACAATACATTTCCTATGGGGAAGCCATATAAGTACAGTGTCCACTATAGCCCTTTCCTGAACTTGTAATGGAGCCAAACTGTACATGTCTGTTATTGACACCTTTGCTGTTACCAATAATCATCTGGTTGGCTGAAATGTTAACTCTGTTGAGAAAAAATCCACTTTTAATTTTTAGCTATTTTTCAGGATTCAGCTCAACGTGAACATACTATACCGTACCTAATGATCTTCACTTATGAATATTAATCCTAATTAAGTCAGCTCATAATTATACACATATCAATGTATCATGTTTAGCTATCTAATATATTCTAAACACACAACCCACAAGCATGCGGACACTTTGACCGATAATTATAAGGTTTTTGTATTTCACATTTTCAATAAAACAACTATACAGTAAGTTTTGCTGGATACAGTTAGTGTTGCTGGATACAGTAAGGCCATACCTATTTGAAAAGTTGTTGCTCGGACCCGACCGACACGATTTTGCACAGATATTAATCAATAAGAAAAAAAAATTAGATCACGTGACAACTAGAAATTGTTTTTGTAATTGCCACAAAAGATCAAAGATACTCTAATAGAACAGTCAGCTGGTACAATTTGATCTCAAATATAATGCTAGTTATCTGCAAGTGTTAAAACCTGTGTTCCTCACTGAAAATCTATGATAGCTATGCCAATACATCAGTGCTTATTGAACTACTAGCTATCCGTTGAGCTAGCTAATAGTTGTGTAAGGGATTTGACAAACTAAATGTTTCTTTAATGTGACTTACCAATCTATTATGAAACAGTAACTGGCTTGTAGCTAGTAATCATAAACATGTCTAAAACTAGTTAGCTAACTGTTTCTTTTTTTGCCTACCGACTGACCCATTTTGTTGTAAAATAAATCTGAACAACAACTTTCAAATAGATATGGCCTAAAAAAGCCTTGAAAAGTACTCAAAGTGACAGCTGAAAAGTACATCTTGATTTGTCTCATGCCATAAGCAATCTCATGACATCTATTATTTGCACTTCATAATTACTAATTACCAAAATCCAGTGCTTCTCCAAAAGTGTGTGAGAAAATCTGGCTTGAGTTCATCTCCGGGTCCAACAATCACTGTAAAGTTATATCGTAATCTAGAAATATTAAAATCTGTAGATGTTTTTTTTTTTCCATCTGGCAATCCTTCCACCATCTGTTGTTGTGAAATAAAGCTCCTCATTGGGAGTAATGTGATACGATGACTCCAATGGCTGCTTGTCAGCTGGTCACTTACATCATACCTATTGGAAGAGGCCATCAAATTTCACAAATATAGTGTATACAAATAATAATCCTATAGACTACTTTTATGGATCGTGACACTCTTGATAAATACCTCGACTCCTCGTGCCATACGTATTGGAATCGATAATAAGCTAAGTGACTCCTGCCGACATGTAGTACTCCGTACAAAGCAACCAATATTATGAATAGAATGATAAGTTGCTTTCTACTATCCCACATTTACGATTTGTCCTATAAATTAATCCGTCGTATATGTTCCCGTCCACCTTTTTCCATTTATGGCGCACGACAATACGCTATGAAGTCACGTGATGTTATAGAAACCATACCTATTTGGCGAGAAGAGTTTGGTAGTGGTATCGAGTTGACCAACTGGACCTAGTATTTCATCTAGCACGTAAATGACTCTATAGCGAAGAAGATGTCTGTTCCTTATCCGGTGAGTGTACTTGTGCCTGTGATAGGGGAGCGTGTATTGTGCCAAATACATTCGCGTGTTTCATCAGAACCTTTAACAGAACGATGCTCTGTATAAGTGTAGAATAGTTAACGATTATTAATTGTAATTAGCCTACCTTATCCATTTTCGCGTAAATAGTGTGTCATTGAAGTTATCAGGCACTAGTCGTAAAACAAAAACCTCAAAAGCTCTGATCCCTTGATGTGTATGTAGTGTTTACTCGTTGCCCGCTTGACAGAGCACTCCAATGTGTTTATGCTGATGATGCAGCGTTGTTGTTGTTGTGTGTAGCATGTCATGTAGAGGATGCTTTAGGATGTGTTGAATGAGGTAATTTGTGATCAATGCCCTTTATTGGCAATTAAATGTCATGTGGCCAATCCCTGGATGCTAAAGGGAATGCTTACAAATGCTAGGGCCAACTGATGTAACTGGTCATGGTTTGAATTCTACTTTTTGTTGTCATTGTGATAAATTAGAAACGATTATAGACACCAACTGTTCCTGTTTGCCTCCTAGATTTTCTATCCCACACAAACTTCACAAGCCATTAGAGTTCAAAAGCTGTGAAGCTATGTGTGGTGTACAATGAAAAATGTGCTGATAAGCGTATTTGTATAAGGTGGTTGAGTATTCCCATTATTTACTGCAACAAGCTCCTTTAGGAGACCACACTCTAGACACTGTTTGAACACTCCTTGTACGTTTGGTTTGCAGACTTAACCATTGTCATGTGTTCTTTGTTAGTGTCCCTTGCATGTCTTCCTTCACTCTGCTTATGATTTGGCAAAGAAGGGATTCCTTGGTGTCTGGTGAGTTCTTATTGTATGTAACGTAATTACAAGCTATAATATTATAGATTGGTCCTGTTTTATTTGAAATATAAACATGTGTTACAAAACTAGTATAGTATGCATATCCTTGAAAAATGGATATTTGAAAATAAATTTTAATAGTTTGAAAGTTGTGCACTTGGTCAAATTTGTGGTAGATATTATATTGTGACTTATAAATGAAAGTTGTACACAATATGATCTTAATTTTATATGTAACACTTGTTTCTATTTAGTGACCCCTACTGTAAGGTTACTGTCAACACTAACAATAAGAAAGTATCTAAACAGACAAAGATGCTTAAAAAGGTACGTGCTTGTTTGAAGCGTTTGGCGTATGTTAAATTTATCCTGGGTGCTTTAATAGACTTTATTCCCAGAATGGCAGGAAGTTCTACAATTCGATGGGGTAAGATTACAGATTGAATGGTATAGTTGATACATGTATTGTTTTATTAACAGGTAACGGCAGACTCCATTTTAAGCTTGGAAGTGTTTGACGCAAACACAATAGTAAGCTTGTGTAGAATGTAACAAATTAGTCACATATCTGCTTTACTCTGCAAGACTCGTGACAACTTTTTGGGACGAGTAGTCCTGAGGCTGAGGGATCTTAGTATTCCTTGCAAGTTAGAGAACGTTAACACCTATGGTGATCTTAAGACTTACAAACTTCAAAAGAGAAAGTAAATGAACTGTCTGGCTACTGTACAGATAGTCAGCATGTGTGTTTAGTCCAAGGTCACATGTCCGAGGTTCCATGAATTTCAAGTTGTTGTATTACTGTCAGCCTTCACAGAGCAGCTCAGGACAAAGACGATTAGGTGTGTTACTACAACACTTGTTTTAACACCTGAACTTACATGGGCATCATGATATTTTAATAGTTGATTTGGTTCCTGGTGCAAGTGGACACTCCCCAGGACTGAACAACAGCAGAAGTAATAGTACCAATGGCAGCTCAAGACCCAGCTCTGCCAGCTATGGCAACACTAGCCATAGCTCTTCTAGAACAAGCCTTGTGGGCCAAAGTAGTAGTAGCCAGAGCTCCAGAAATACTCTAAGTGTTCCTTCAACTTCTGTTGAGGTAAAAAAAAAACCACAAATTATACATCTCATAATAAATCTATTTTGTTAGGAGTTGTCACAATCAGAGGAACCCTTGCCTAGAGGGTGGGAAGAGAGAACAGTAAGCTAACACGAAATACAGTATTTGATTATATGCTTTCATTGTAGGATGCCAATGGCAGAATATACTATGTTGACCATAAGAATATGCGCACACAATGGGATAGACCCACAACTACCTCTTCTCAGAATGCTAGTGCTATTGCATCACAAGTAGCTAGAGATAGGGAGAGGATGCACTATCAGTATACACTGCGCCGACCCACGGCTCAGAGAAGAGGGGACAGCAATGGCACGGTTTGTGTTATACTGACTGCACAGGCACTGTGTTGTTAAGTGTGTTCTGATCTTTTAGCCAACTAGAAGTGGAGAGAGCAATAGCAGTCGACACTCTACTGCTTCGCTGACCACACCTACTTCTACACCCACCTCCACACCTACTGTCACGCCCTCCTCCACACCTTCACCATCACAGACACCAAGAGATTTATCAAGAAGTTTATCACAACTATCAACAAATGATGTAAGTATAGAATTGCATTTGAAACTGGCATACGATAGGATTGTTTTCTCTATAGGATACATTACCCCCTGGCTGGGAGAAAAGAGTTTCCAGAACTGGAAGGGAATTTTTTGTTGACCACAATACCCGGACAACTACATGGGTAAGCTGATCATTATAATGGCGAACAAATATGCTTGTATTTGCTACTACTACTACAATAGTCACATCCAAATAAGCGGAGGCATTCAGCCGGCACTGCACAGCTCCACTCAACTACTTCCAGTTCTAGTGGGAGTCGGTCGTCTCTGTTGGTACAAAATAATAGCCTTCGGACAAGCTCCAGCTCAGTGACTTCTCGTAATAATAATTCAACCCCACCACAGAACGAAGATTTAGGCCCATTGCCGGTTAGTAGTGACAGCAGACAAGTATGTATTAAATAGTATGAATATTTTTGGGTGGGATGTATTGTGAAATTTGAAGTGTTGTTAACTGGGTAAATATTCTAAACTTCCCTATTACTCAATCACTAAAGTGAATATACTACACATTGTATCCTGTTTGCAAACATTCTAAGTGTTCTGTGGGACCACTTGGGGAGGAGGGCAGGGAGGACATTGTAATTGCCCGCTTATTTTATATAGGATGGTTGGGAGTTGCGCACCCACAGAGATGGACGGAGATTCTTTGTTGATCATAGTAAGTCTCTTATTTTTTATTTGGGATAGTGAATGTCTCTTTGTGACAGATACACACTCGACACAGTGGGAGGACCCTCGTGTGATCAAGCTACAGAATGAACAAGCTTCGGTAAGTTTTATGTTATTTTCTTTGCTGTAGTGTGTAACATGGTATGCCTAGACGGTTCCATACTCACGCGATTACCACAGAAAATATGATGCATTCAGAAAACAACTGCTGAGTAGTAAACCGGTAAGTGATACTGCTTAGCTTGGGTTTGTACATGTCATTTTGTAGGATAATCTTCCCCGACAATTTGACTTTTCTGTCAGAAGAGATCACTTGTTTGAGGACTCCCATCGTAGTATAATGGCAGTATCAGAAAAAGATAAGAACAAGTTAAAGGCAAGACTGTACATGAAATTTACTGGAGAATCTGGTCTTGATTATGGTGGATTGGCAAGGTGTGTTGTGTGTGTGTGTGTTGTGTGTGTGTTGTGTGTGTGTTGTGTGTGTGTTGTGTGTGTGTTGTGTGTGTGTGTGTGTGTGTGTGTGTGTGTGTGTGTGTTCCATTGTTCAAACCAGCAGCTTCCCTGATGTTATTTGTTTTTGTACTAGACTACTGCACCACATGCATGAACAAGCACATACAGACAGACAGACCCCCTACTGTACACATGCACAGTACGCACACACAGTCTCAAGATTCAGATACCTTCGATCCTCCTTTGAGAACCAGACACTTTGCAGTTTTAGAGAGATGTGCATTGTACTAGGTGTTATCTACTTTGTTGTGCACAGTTGAAAGACAGGCAAAAAGCTTTAAGACAGTTAGAGGGCTTCTAGTGATTTTGGTGTGCCCGAGTGACTTATCTATATAGTCATGATTAGGGATTGTGAAATTTGCTACTTTCACGATTGTAGGATGCAACATATCGTCATTAATGATAACTGTAGTTGTGCATGCATCAGTAGTATCATACAGTCAGTGTTGGGAGTAACGCGTTATGTAATATTACTTTTGTGTACTTTTGTGGTAACCAAGTAATATAACGAAATACGCTATAAAAACAGGTAATATATAACTCAAGTTACTTTACTTACAAATGTAACGCGTTACTTAAGTAATATAGTTACTGTAACGAGTCTAATATTACGTAATATTATTACTACAAGTAACGAAGTTACTAATCTCGTTAGTTGTCCTCTGAGTAACGCCTAGCCACAATGAAGTAACGAGCCTACTGAATGAAGCTTACTCACCAGCTTCTTGCTTATAACCTAGATTTGCACATTGCTCAACAACGCAATCATGTCACGTGATAAAGTGGTAGTTTCACACGTGACAACTTAAGGCTGTGGACACAAAGTAATATAATATGTAATATTATTATAGTTACTTTATTATATGGGTAATATGTAACTGTAATTAAATAGTTCAGTTGCAAGTAATATGTAATATGTAAATAGTTACTTTTACAAAGTAACTTGCCCAACACTGCATACAGTACAATAGTACTGTATATTAGGCATCATGGAGGTTTGGACTTTTCTAATAGGTTGCTATGGAATGCTTAAAAAATTTTTATTTGATCATGATGGAATTTACTCAATAACAGCTAAGGCTATGAGCCTGATTTTTTCACTGTTCGACATTGCTTGTTGTTCATGGTGTTACTGTCACAACATTATAATTATTTATAATACACATCAACATCACAATGTTCAGAAACAATCACGATTAATTCCAGCCCTAGTGTGTATGTGTATGGTAAATTGTTGGTTTACTCTTTTTATAGGGAGTGGTTCTTTCTCCTGTCCCATGAGATGTTCAATCCTTACTATGCACTGTTTGAGTACTCAGCAAGGTATCGTGTGTTTCACTCTCCTACTCTCATCCTTATCATCTTGTTCCAAATAGTGACAACTATACACTTCAGATTAATCCCGACTCTGGTTACTTTAATGAGCATCACTTAGAATACTTTCGTTTTGTTGGCAGAGTCTGTGGTATGGCTGTTTACCATCAGAAACTGGTGGATGGTAAGTTATGATTACTGTAATTTAAATTTTTTAGTCCAGCATTTCTTTAGCTTATTTCATTCGTCCATTCTATAAGATGCTTCTTAGCAAGAAAATCACTCTTGCTGATATGGAATCAGTCGTAAGTAAACTTGTAAAGGACAAATTTCATGTTTGGTTGATTAGTATTCCCTAGTAGCTGTGAAGCAATTATAGAAACACAGTTTGTATAACTGTAAAAAATATCATCTAAACTTTCAATGGCCAAGAAATTACTTTAGTGTTACTAGGGGAGGGGGGGTAACAATCTATGGAGGATATGGATATTTCAACCTGAGTCTGTCAATACACATTAGTTTTGACCGTGTTATGAGAAGTGATTATCTAAATGCTGTATAGTCCTGTAACCGATGTTCTTTTCAGTGTAACATGTAAACTAGTACTTCTTTCCTTACCGCAACTACATATTGATGAATGAGAATGCTTGAAGGCTCACACCTGTGACTTGAGCATTTCTCCTTAAAGTTTTGACTGCTGTTTGAGTCACTTACTTCCCTACACACGTTTAAGAAATAACTTCCCTGTTGAACCAGCATTATGAAGATAAACAATGGACAGTACTCTCCTTCTATTGCAGTAGTATACTCAAAGGCTGGTTTCATTTGTTAACATTGTGACGTAGTTGTCTGTCCTCTGTTAGTTCCTCAGGTGTGGTTCTCACTAAGTTATCCTTGAAGTTCTCACCATGCTGTTACAACAGTGCTGCTTCAATGCACACCCTTGTGTCTGGAGTGATTTTTGTAGTGAAGTGCAAACACTATTATTTTGTTGAAAGGAAGCCATTTAACTTCATTTTCCAGGACTATTATGGTGTTTAGTTACTGTTCTCTCCCATATTATTAACTCTAGGTGCTAATGCTTCAGTAATAAGCATTATTGTACCTCAAAGTGTAACTCTCTACAAGTTTTCTTGCTAAACAGTCGTTAAGGTACTTCCGTGAATTTTGGAACTGGCACTAGTACTGTGGGAGCAAGAGGCGGCCATAAGTAAGCCTAGGTGGGTAGAACGTGTTTTGTACCATTTTCTACATGTCATGGCATAGGCTCCCCCACTGTTTTCTTATTCAATGCTTGTGTAACAGATCGAGATAATGGAACAGTCACTCTAATAGAACAGTCACATTTCATATCATTTGAGTAGCTACCTACAGTGAAAATACTCTCTCAGATCTAAAACAAATTGGCATGCATGCCTGTTGTGTGTGTTCTATCTCCACTGCATAATTTTCATTGCCAAAGTTGCCCCTTCTCTGCTATTTGGTTTGTTTCACTGCTCCTGTGTCATGGGATAGCAAACTCATTACTGATAATCCTGCTGCAAGTTACTATCCTAGATATTAACCTCATTACGCCTCTAGAGGAAATCATGTGTAGTTTTCTGGCCATTATTTAGAAAATTTATGCATAGTTTCCTTTGCAGCCTTATTAATTAATTTGTGGATAGTCCTCTCCTTGGGTCTCTAATTATTGTCAGCTTGTTCTCACTATCACTTAAGACTTAAACAACATGGTTCTACATAATTTGAAGGTCCTGAGTTGTGGTGCCCTTGTTTTGCTACAGGGCTTAAGAGGTTACTTAATTATGTAGAACCCTGTGTTTTGTTTTGTTGTACCTTGACGGCTGTTTGTATCATTAGAAAGAATGAAATATGTAGTGTTAATTAGTAGAAACAAGCCTATATAACATGTTACACATCCTATATATGGATACCATGAATTTACGAGAAACCGCATACAAGTTTTCCTGCTTGAGGAGACTGGGTGACCAAAATTTTCCGTGAATATTTTAGAAAGTCTTTACAGAAGGTTTTAAGAATAATTGAAGGTTAGAGGTTTCTTACTAGTGAAATTAAAGATGACTTATCAATAAATCTCAAAGGAAAGTTGATAAGAAGGTATGTTATCGGCCCATTCGCATTGCTCACTTTCAAGATGCTTATAACATTGTCTTATGCTTCCGGACCAATCCAGGTTAAGCATTGTATTAACATCTCGAAAATGAGCAATCCAAATCGGCCGAAGCATACGTATATTGTTAACAGGTTCATTGTGTAAGGAATCTCCAGACTATAGCTATGAAACTATGGTTTGCAGAACAAATCACAGCTTTTAACCCAAGTTTTCTCGTGAATTAAGGCTATTTTAGCATACCTTCTTATCAATTTTCCTTCGAGATTTATCATTAAGTAGTCTTTAATTTCACTAGTAATAAACCTTCATTACTGAAATTTACTCATGTATATTCTATAAGGTTCTCTACATCTCACAGAGCCATGCATAGCTGTTACTATGTCCATTTATTGCCAGTGTTGCAGGCATGTAATTGCTGTGCTTTGTATTGCCCCAGAGCATGAGAATTCCATGAATTTATGAGAAGCCGCATGGGTGCATACTAATCTGTATACGCTCCCACTTGAGGAGACCAGGCATCCAAATTTTTCTGCAAATATTTTAGAAACAGTCTTTACAGAAATTTCTTGAACAGTCCATCAACTGCAGATTTTTGAGGTATTCTAATAGAGCAGTCAGTCTATTGTGGCAAGCAGATGTATAGAAAAGGTTCAGATTTTTAATACATCCTACATGTAAAATAAACTTCTTGGCATTTTGGCTTTCAATTTAATGCTTCTCAGTCACTGGTTGCTTTGTCAAGAGCATTACATCAGTTTGGTCTTGTCAAAGTCTATGATATTTATGCAAATCGATCAAATGGTAACTTGCCCATTAGCCAATTAACAAAATGCTGGTGAAATATTCTGGCTTGCCCGTGATAAACTTTAAACTACCTGTTTTGTCACCTTAATGTAGAAATCTTAATTGTTCAATGTGATAGCAGCAATATTTATGTTGTGCTTCTTCGAAATTACCAGATATGTGGTTTAATTAGTGAAAATTATCTGTATTTACTAAACTCCCCCATTGAAATTTTCTACTGCCTGCCTGCCTGCCTGCCTGCCTGCCTGCCTGCCTGCCTGCCTGCCTGCCTGCCTGCCTGCCTGCCTGCCTGCCTGCCTGCCTGCCTGCCTGCCTGCCTGCCTGCCTGCCTGCCTGCCTGCCTGCCTGCCTGCCTGCCTGCCTGCCTGCCTGCCTGCCTGCCTGCCTGCCTGCCTGCCTGCCTGCCTGCCTGCCTGCCTGCCTGCCTGCCTGCCTGATTTGTTCAGGAAAGCATAGCGGAAAAGTGGCTTGGCACTACAGCCCTACTTCTTTCACAGAAGCACTTTAAATTCACTTAAGAAGAAACTTTTGGTATATTGATAGCCATACAATACATGCGTTATTGTTTTACTTTTATACTGAGCAGCCATAGCACAGTATGATTTCGACCTCCGGACATGTACGTTTCTCATTGTTATTGCACCAACATATTGGAATACGCATGCGGGTAGTGCAGTGATTGGCTATTCTCCAAGATGTTGCCTGCCATCAGGAAATGGACTGCTTGTGGAATCATATTCACAAAGCATATGTATGAAAGTAGACAATTGTGAGTTAGTCTGTAGCTACGTGTAGATGAATTAGTCTGGCGGCTATGCCAGATGGGTGCTGTTGGTGCGTATCAGTAGTATATGTGCAGCTGGAATGTCAGTGGACAGCCCTTGTGCTTTTGTGAATATAAAGAGTAGATTCATGATTGTTGCAGATCTCATGAATAGAGAATTGTAGCTAATAACATATGTGACCCACTGAGCGAAAATTGGCTGTTTTTTGCAAAATTCTATTTTGCCATTAAAACGTATTGAAATAAACTGGATAAAAATACTCACGCTACATAAAAACTTTATGCACGTTTAAATCTCTTCGTTATGTACTGAAACGCTCAAATCGATAAAACCTATACACTGCCAGATTCTCCTGTTCATTGGGAGTAAGAAAATCTTTTGTTTCGTGTTTGTACAGCATATGGTTTGTGAGTTATAGGCGCTTATGTACGATAAAGTTTACCGTCGTAATTTAATTGTTGAAATGGCCTTCTTCTTTGTCCACACAAAGATGCACGAGAAAACACTATACCATGATCGATGTGTCAGTTCATGGTGAACAGACTGAGCCAAATCCCATCTTCGTAGCTTGTTTCAGTCGTGAGCTATGATTGATTAAGTAAGCACCTGTAATTTATTTGCTATACTGTTGCTGTACAAATCAAGTTTATTCCTATCGCTATAACTCCAAGACTATTCATCACAAAAGGCTGAAACTCTGGCTGTTCACTCCTTTGTTACTATAGATAACAGAAAAGCAATAAAATGGAATTTGCAAAAATGTCTGGTTTTTGCTCAGTGGGTCACATATGTGATGGTATTTAGCTTTTTAATAGTGGTCATGAATTGACAAAAACAGTTCACAAACAAGTATAAGAAAAAATTAGGAATTTTAAACTAGAGTAGGGACAATGTAGTACTGCTGCAATAAAAAGTACTGAAACAAGCTGGATTGGAGTTGTACGTAATGTCCAGATACTGTAAAGCAATAAGAAATGAGCATCCCTACTGTGCACATACTTGTGGTTATCATGACTGCAATGCTCATAGTTTAATAAACTAATTCCTAAATAGATAACAAGTGTACATGTTCTGTACAGTTTTGATGACTTTGGTGTACTCATCAACAACTTTTGCTGTACACCATTTATTATTATACATTACAATAGGACACAGAATGTTATAACAGTATGAAATACATCTTGGATAATGACCCTGAGCCATTGTGTCTGACTTTCAGTACCAACAAAGAATTGTTAGGAGAGGTGAGACTGGCACACTTATTAATGCCTGTTGATACACTATTATTGTTTGTTTAGGTTGAAGAGATAGACTTGAAGCCAAATGGCAGAGATATTGAAGTGACTGAAGGCAACAAAATGGAGTACATACAGTGAGTACCAGTTGTATGTGAGTTTGAATGGTTTAAGATTCTCACAGTTTAATGATTAAGTGGAGATTTGAAGACAGAGTGAAGAAACAGATGGACGCATTCAAAAAAGTATGAACTTGCATTGTGTTATAGTGTCTTCTAAATGTCCATTAGGGATTTGAAGACATCATTCCACTCAACAGACTGAAGATATTTGATGAGCGAGAGATTGAGGTGAGATGCAATGATGAGTCTCTGCGGACATTGACTGCTTGTGTTTTGTCTCAGTATCTCATGAGTGGTCTTGGTGAGATTAACGTTGACGACTGGAGGAAGAATACTATTTACAAGGAGGGCTACAAGGAAACAGATGATGTCATAAAATGGTTCTGGAAGGTACACACTTACACACACAAACATTGTGTACAGCTAGATGTGCTCTTACAGGCAGTGGAGTCTTACGATAGTGAATTGCAAGCTCGTCTGTTACAGTTTGTTACTGGTACCTCAAGAGTTCCAATGAATGGGTTTGCTGAATTACAAGGTCATTGGGTATCCATAGTTGGTAGTGATTTATATTGAGTTTCTTTGTATATAGGCAGTAATGGACCTCAAAAGTTCTGTATTAAAAAGCTAGGCAAGCCTGATAGCCTACCCAGAGCTCATACATGGTGAGTTAGTAGAGTATAATTATGTATGGGGTCATGTGTCATCATCAAACATTCTGTGATCTCTGAGAAAATTCATGTACTATTTTTGAAGCATGATTTAGTAGATCCATTACAGACATAGTCCAGAAGCCTTTACAGCCTTCTATCAGCCACTCCCACCACAGTACATGGCTTTCTTAGGAAGCACATATCGTAGATTGACTTAGCAAATTTCTGCATCCATAACTATTGTCAGTGATGAACAACACATTTGGTAAATCAATGGTCTGTTTAACATAATCAATCAAAATATTTCCCACCAATCGAACTACTTATGCAGTGGAAGTGTTATAGTTGCTACTTGAAACATTACTTTAATTACATGTAATTTTGTTTGAAATGTTGTGACAGCTTCAGATTGCAGGATTAAAATGATGTTTTTTGTGCTTGTGAATGCACTCAGTTTTCTAGCAATGAAACACTATCTTTGTATGTAGTATTCTAGCACTAGTCAGCTAGACAATGATGTTACATCATCACATGCTTTAGAGCATTTTGCATAATTCATTTTAAACTGCTTCCACCCTCGTCTGTATGTAATCCATACTTTTCATAAATCTGACATCAGTATGTCAAAACTGTCATTGTGTTACAGTGGTTAACACATGACTAGCCTTGGGACTGTAGTACATGTGATTATTAGATGGCTTAACATTAGCTTTTACTAGTGAGATGACAAACTATTATATAGTACTGTATGTTTTGGCTTTCCTGCCCTAAAATATTACCTTAAATCAGCCTCAATTTCCTTCGTGACAGTTTGGCAGTTTTGGTTAGGCATAATATGTACCTCCAGAGCAACCCGAACATTTACAATAAGTTTCTATAGAGTTTTCTGTTTATTTGAATTTTCTTCTATCTGACTAACAAACTGAGACATGTCTGTGTACCTATTGCAGCAGCTACAGTAGATGCAGTGTGGACTTACCTTTGTCTTCGTTTTATCCCATTACTTTTTCTGCTACTGTGTAGTAGTTTCTGGATTGATTGCAGAGGTGCTTCTCATACTGCTCTTCTTTATTTGTACAACTGTGTAACAGGCAGAACGTTGCTGACAACAAGGAGAAATATAAATCGTTAGCTTTATGATGTATCTGACACCGTTCTTTCTTTTGATGTGGTGTTCATGAGCTCACCAATCACAATTATGTGCAAAAATAAAACAAAAAATTAGGAATTTTCAATTTGAGTAGGGGACATATAAATAGTAAGTAGGTAGGTTGCCTACACCTGTAGCTGTACTAGTGGACAATTAATTAATCCCTACTTCAGTCATAGCTATAGTACTGAGACTGTAGTAGGGATTAATTGTCCACTAGTGTAGCTGCAAATGTAGACAACCTCCCTTGTTTCATTACTGTGGCTCTCATCCAAATTGAAATTTCCTGGTATGTACTTGTACATATGCCACTTTAGCGTGGGTGTTCCTTGGTGTTCAATTTGCATATTGCCCAGGTAATACCGTATAGTAAAAAGCTTTGGCGGTAAAAAACTTTGGCGAATTTGGCGAATAGCATTCAATCTGCCAAAGTTTTTTTCACCAATTATTTTAGATGATCACATGAGCACATTGAGTAACTAGAACTTGAGATGAAGGTCAGCTCGTACCACCACGTGAGCTGACTTTGGAGATCTTCCTAGGAACCACAGTTGTAAGCACTCCTTGGGATAGCATTTCCAACCGGCTTCCCGTTCACATGTCAGCTAGTTCATTGTCTCGCAATGGATTTGGCCAAATACTTTGATATATACGTGATAACCTCTGCTACTGGATTTCACTGAAAAAGTAAATACGGTCGCTCTCGACATCGCAGGAGATAGTGAAGCATGCCTTAGCTAGCATGTTGTTAGATCAGTAGCTACAGAAAAGTACTGCTACACTTACTACACTACTTAACTGATGAACTGACACCTTGTCATAATATCCTTATGTACTGTACAGTAAAAATTTTGGCGGTAAAAACTTTGGCGAATATTATTTCAATTGCCAAAATTTTTTCTGCCAATTTTTCAACAGAGGAATTTTGTCATACTTTTTTTTACTGCCAAAGTTTTTTACTATATGATATCATGAAAATGCAGTTTGCTCATGGCTTTGATACCCAACCTATATTACTTATACCACGGCTGCTCAGGATTTGCTGATATATACACCTGCAGCTCTTGGTGTATATTTATATCAACAACATTCCTCACAGCTGTGGTACTTATATACCTGTAGGTTTGGGGGTCTCTGAACAGTAACTTACCAAGAAATTTTAATAAGAATTTTCAATTAGTGAATTGGGTTATTTTTAAGCATGTACGCATCATAGGAATAGTTTTGAGCTAATTTATATATCCTTCACTGTAGCTTCAATAGAATAGACCTGCCACCTTATAGAAGTTACCATGAGCTGAAGGAAAAGTTACGCTTAGCTGTAGAGAACACTGAAGGTTTTGAAGGAGTTGACTGATATTTTATATGTAAAGCAACAGATACATACTGGCATATTTGTACTGAATGTATTTTATTTCTTAATTTATATGTACCATACAATATTATACTTGTATACTTTTTGTAATGTTATAAAGTTGTATAAAACTTATTATGAAATACAAGATATGTGTTAAGTGATCATCTGGGATGTTGTACAGTGGAGAAGTGTTAGAGTGGGTTATATACAGAACTACGGCTGTTTTCTACTTCTGGAGGTAGATAAAATGCTAAAAGTTGTTCTGACATTTCTTCGAAACATAGTTTTAATTCTTGCAGTGAATCACATGATGTTCTAAACACCAAACAACAGTCATGATTTTCACGTAATTTCTCTATGTCAAAATGTGCCTGAACCTGACAAGGTAGTGTAACATTATGAACGCTTATTTTGTTAAAAGCTAACTTCCTGCTCTGACTTGTATCCAAGGTCTTGTTTGTTTAGTAGCACCATTAGGGGTAACCCAGTGAGTTGACTGTCTTCTAAGAGAGCAGAAATCTCTGCATATGCTGTGTCAAATTCATTGTCATTGCTCATGATATCCACCACTACAATCTGATTAGTGTCAGCTCACTACATAACCTTCATCAGTCTGTTAACTTACCACTGCTTCTACACCTGTCAAGTATCTGCACCAGTAAGGCCTCACTGAGTCACCACCTTGACAGAAATATTTAATGGTAACATTGTAAACCCACAGCAAAAACTATACTCCCACAACTACACTAACCTCCCAACTCTTTGACATTCAGTATGGCCCTTGAAGTTGTGATAGCCTTGATGTTGAAGCCTTAAAATGCAGCTATAAGAATTAGTTAGTATATTAGTTGCAGTACCCTTTGTTGCCTCTATATCATCCGTTTCTTCTCCAGCTGCAAGACTCAGTATTGTTGACTTTCCAGCCCCACCCATCCCGATGCAAAGCACATCGAATTGGCGCCTAGGAGGCGGGGGAAGGGGACCACAGATCTACATTAAGTTTTGACAATATTAACGGGTTATATTACTCACCCCCAAACCGTTAACATACTCTATTAGCTAAAATCCTGCAAATCCCAATACACAGACCGCAGTAATAAGCCATCAAATTACAGCTTCCCAAACATTAGAAAAAAGTAACCCAATTTTCAAAAAGGGTTTTAAAGTTTATTCACGTGACCGAATCGGTGAACGCCAATTTTTTTTTTTTGCTTCCAACTGACTATTACTACTGTTCAAGATGAGAGGATTTAGGAAACAAATCAACAAGATCTCCCAGGTATTATTCATATCGCTTTCTAGTTACCATCAACTCTTTGTAACACTAGACGATGGTGGAGAAAATGGGCAGTGATGACGGTGCGACGCGTCTGCCTGAAGAATACAAAGAACTAGAAAAAGTAATCTATGTTTGATATGATAGTGTTTTGTATTTGACACAACTGGTGCCGGTAGGAAATTGATGCTACCCAGAAAATCGTAGAAGATTTGATTGCTAGGACAAACGAAATGCTTCATCCCAACCCGGGTGAGTATATTTCCTGTATTTTCTGTGACTTGAGGAAGACATTTGCTGGCCTCCTTGTGGACTAGATCATGTTGTGGTTTTGTATAGCTGCCAGATGGAAAATAGCTGCAAGTTCGTCAGTGCAGAAACTTAGGGGGCAGGCAATAAAGCGTACATATCCACACCCTGAGGGTTTTCTTGGGGAGATTATGGTGAAAGGAAGTGAAGAGTTAGGAGACGATTCATATTTTGGTATAAACATATAATATTGTCTTCCATAGAGAATAGCTATTGTATATTTTGTCTTTTATAGCTCAAGCATTGGGTGACTATGGTGACACAATGAAGCAAATAGCTGACTTCAAGGATGCAATGGTAGGACTATAGTCAAGGGATACATGTCAATATCACTTATCTTTAAAGGATGACGAGGTAAAAACTAACTTCACAGATCCATTACATCATGTACTGAGCAAAGATCTGAAGGAAATACATGTTAGTATTTGTTAATACTGGAGTAATTTAGTAAGTTTTTCACATCAGTTTCACCGTAAAAAAATGAATGGTAGACGGCTTGACTACGATGCCAAGAGAAGACAACAGGCTAAAGGTACAGAGGTAATGTAGCAATACAGTTTCATCACCTTCACTTCTTAGGGAGTAATGTACCTGATGAAGATATCCGGTACGCTGGGGATAAATTTAAAGAATCACTTGAATTAGCATCAGATGGAATGGCAAACTTATTGGACAATGAGGTATGTCATATAATTCAGTTGTTAGTGTGTCAGTTTGCCATCTTTGTATGTTGTGTTGCCTTCATCAGGTTGAACAAATCAGCAAGCTTAGTGCTTTAGCAGATAGCATGGTGGAGTATTATCGCCGATGTGTTGACGTAATGGAAAGCCTACAGTCTACACTGGAAGGAAGGATAAGTGAGGCCTCAAGTCGAATTCCTCGTGATAAACTTGATCCAACAATGGTTGTTAAAAACTCACCCAAGTATACACAGAAACGAAGTAACACTGTGCGTGGCAAGAGGTAACACTGTTTACATCATTCACATGCTATGTCCACTGAGTAATCTGTCCTTATAGTCCCGACAGTGAGGATGATGATGATGATGATGATGACACAGGATACAACCCACCACCATCTTACAGCGAAAAACGACCTACTCCAGCTGCCAGAAAACAGCCATGTGCAGAAGCATTGTACGACTTTGAGCCAGAAAATGAGGGTGAACTTGGATTTGAGGAAGGCCAAATGATCACATTGACATCAAGGATTGATGAAAATTGGCTCGAGGGAGAGTGCAATGGGCAGGCAGGTTACTTCCCTTCATCATATGTGCAAATCATTCAGGATTTGCCTTAGCGTTTTATTACCAAATTGAATTTTGACTGTTAACACTATCTAGTCATGTGGTATATACTTGTATTGGTCATGTAATTGTTATTTATTTGTGTTATACATATAGCAAAATAGTTACTTTGATGACACCCTTGTCCTTTTGTTCCAAGAGAAATTAGAGCCATAAGTCTTTGTCTTCATCTTTGGTCTAGCAGGTTCAACTACTTCATAACTCCAACCTGTTTACAAACATTACATACAAACAAGGACATCAGCCAAGTACGAACCATGTTCAATGGCAAATGCAACGGCTTCTTCCTTTGTATCAAAACTGACAGTCATATTAGACAGCGGATCAGCACTAAAGGAAACTATGCCAACTGATATATTATACTGGTTGTGTCTTACGTTGAGGTCCAGCCTATTAATGGATTTTCCCATCTCTCATCGTTTTCAAACTCAAGTTTCCAGTTGTGAGTGTTGTTGGTCCCTGACTGCATAGCATTACGAGCAGGGATGAATATACGAGCATATCTCTTCCTCTGATCTTCTGGTACTCCTGATAAGTTGGTGCTTCCCAACTGCAATATGGTATCACATCACGTGACCTAAACTTTTAAACAACTTACTGATTGGCTTATTTCATTTCCACTATCTATCACGGTAGGTTGGTTTCCTAGAGTAACAGCCGAGCTCGATAAACTGCGGCGAAGGTACCACAAATTACGAGAACAATACCTCAACGCCATAAAAATAACGGTTGACCGACAACCATAATCATAAATTTTCGACTTTCGCACAAAAACACTTTAATAATTGCGCACCAGGGGAAGATCTAGGATGTCGATTCTAGTCCAATCTCCTGAGTATATGAGCTTTAGAAGTACCGTATCACAAAGAAAAGTTAGTAGCTAATATTCTATGGTCTGCAATTCCCTGCTGTACCTTAGATTGTAGTCGATAATCCAGACCAAGCTTGGGTATTGTATGACGCTGGACCGCGCGAGGTTAAATGCCCGCTAGTATTTCTGCCTCCAGTGTGCGGCACGGCAGATTGTTTTTTCAAGCAAGTCTTGACATTGTCTTCACAAGGCTATAGAGTGATATCAGTGAGTAGATTCACATATTTATTGTTTGCCTCTAAATTACAGGAACTTAATAGGTGGAATACCCGGTGCTGTGGACTGTAGAGGAATGGTGCGAAAGCTTTTTAAAATTGATCAATCATCTAGGATTGGATAAGGTATTTTAATATCTGATGTGTAGTGTACATATTATTTGTTTACAGGTGCACATGTTTGGTGCATCACTGGGTGGATTTTTGGCCCAAAAATTTGCTGAGAGAACCAGCAAAAATCCTCGAGTAGCATCAATATTTCTCTGTAATGCTTTTGTAGACACTTCAGTGTTTAAACAAACCAAGTCTGCAAAAACGTGAGTATTAACACTAGATTTTCTTATAAACACCAATGATTTATATTTCATCAGTTTCTGGACTATGCCTTCCTTTCTATTAAGAAGACAAGTGTTAGTTAATTTACCAACTGACAACCTTGAACCCCAAGTAGCCAGATCTATTGACTTCATGGTTGACAGGGCAAGTTATCACAACTGCTCATCTGTGTTATCATCGCCTCTTTTCATTGTAGATGGAGTCAGTGACCCGTTCCCAATTAGCTTCACGTCTGACTATAAATTGTCTTGACAGTTACGTGGAGCCACAGAAATTGAAAGATGTCTACATCACTGTTATGGATGTGAGTTGGAAACGATACAGTATTATTGGTAGTATGTTGTGTTCCATTGTGTGGCTGGCGTAAGAAAACTTGGGTACAAAGTTGTCAAATAATTTATTTTATGATATAGGTGTTTGATGAGTCAGCATTGTCACAATTGGTCAAGGAAGAAATTTATAAGTGCTACCCTGATGCAAAGAGAGCACATCTTAAGGATGGTGGGAATTTTCCTTACCTGTCACGCAGCACTGAAGTCGATCTCCACTTACAAGTGAGTGCACCTTGTTTTCAGCCATTGTTCAACAATGTAAAAAACCCTTGCTTAAGAAGTAAGCAGTTGTCCATTTGCTTTGAGTGTTCGTTACAAAGAAATAACTTTTAAAATTGTTGAGTTTTTTTTGCCACATGCTTGAGTTTTCTGAACACACCTTTACCATGTGTCTTTATCTGTAACAGATCCACTTGAGAGTATTTCATGGTACTCGCTATTGTGCTATTGCACAGTCCATGATTGATGAAGAAGAACTTAAAGCCATCAAAGGTGAACCAATTGACTAAAATTTTTAACAAACATTTTCACATTTTTCCAATACGTGTACATTAAATAGTTTCTGTTACTAATGACATGTCTACTCAAATTTGATTCCCTGTGACAACGGTAGATCCTTGCTGTAGTTGATGGTACTGTATGAAGGGGTTAGCAGAGTGTAAATGACTATAATATATAAATTACCATGTGGATCGTCTCATGTATTGCTTCCATGAATCACTGCCTGATTCCCTACCTCCACCAGTAGCTTTCTCACCACCTAATAGAGAGGAGACTTTTTCAATAAAAAATAATATTCATTATAATATTCATTATGAAGGTATTGAAGCCACAGTGATGAAGCTGTAGTTTTGAAACTTACCAAAGGCTCCTCCTATCTCAGCTCCATTAGTTGGGATGTTAACATTAACAACACCACAATCAGAACCTTTGGGGCTACAGTATATTGGTAACCAGTGTAGTTTCTATGTTAATAATTTACCCAAGCCATTTGAAAATTTTCTCTACATTAGCAGTGAAGATGCTACTGGAGAGACCTTGCTCCACCTCATTATTCCACTTGAATGCTTCAGAGATGTCCTTTATCCACAATTAATAATATGGTGGTTACTATAAGAAACACTCACAGAAAATTTCAGTACATAAAGTACTGGAGCAAAACTCTCCTTGAGTACTATACCACTGTCATGTTGTAAGCCAGTGATAATGGTTGGGGCTACGTAATGACCAGGACACTCCAACCTCTTCATTGAACAAGTCATGATAACTAGTTTGTGTATCAGCACAACCATACCTGTCCACCATATACCACTGTACCACCCTAGAGATAACATGTGTGGTGTACTGTATATTCCTCCCGTAAACTAGACTAACCTGGTTCTTTGCTTCAGTTATTGCATTTTCATAGACGCCAACTGCTTGTTCATTGTGTAATGGACCATATAGTACTCCATCTGGTGAAACTAAGTGATGACCAGCTGGCTAGTCTAGGCATTTAGTGTACTCACCTTCTAATGGATCACCAATCCTTACTTGAGCATAAGCCTTCTTGAGTCTTTCCACAACTGTGTCATGTATTTTCTCATGTAATATCTACAATATAACATAGCAGCAGATAAATAAGTACCTACTGTAAGATGATTAGTTGCATGTTCAGTTCTTAAAAATAATGCTATGAACAATGATATGATACACCCTTTTAGACAATTTGTAATCTCAAAAGCTCTCTACATATGTATTGCTCTCTGTTACACACATCAGACCTCTAAAACATGCTATTATACATGTTGGCCCATACCAATCTCCTTGTGGTAGTACAACGCTGTCCAGTGGTACCAACACAGGCAAACAAAACAGCTGGAACAACCAGGTCCAAATCAGCATCCTCATCCACTATAAAAGCCAACACCCAATCACTGGTCATAGATTCAGCAGTATAATGTGTTACCAATTATAGCATTGTTTCCACCTAACTCCAGTATGGATTTGCCTGCATATGATACACACATAATGTAGGGCATATGAAATGAGAGCAGTGTACCAAATCTTTCTTGTACAGTAATTCCCACTTTCCTTCCGACATTTGTACTACCAGTGAACGAGAGCAACTCCAGGTTTTTATCTTTGGCCATGGCTTCCCTAAATTGTAGCGTGTGCTTACCATAAGAACAAACACTGACTGAAGGATGTAGCTAACCCAACATCAGCTCCTCCACAAATTAGAGAAAACAGTTCGGAGGGGTAGCCATTAGCCTCAAAAACCGACTGTATAATCCTACAACAGCAGGTAATGAATAACAACCAGACAAGTATCTATTGCTATTACTTTGCAGTAGCTATTGCAATCAGTGGTGTGGTAGGAGCTGGCTTCCTGTAAGGATACAGTGATCATTGTGCTAGCTATTAAAATTGTGTACCATATCACACTGTTCCCACACACACTGGCAAGCGACTGGTTCCATCCCATCACAGCAACTGGGAAATTGAATGCAGTAATGACACCAACAGACCCTAATGGATTCCACTGCTCCATTAATATGTGGCCAGGACCTGCATTATGATTAAATCAAGCAGTTAAACACTGGAGTCATTGCTAACGTTCAGAAGGAATCACTCTTCCACCGAACATGCGGGACAATCCAACGGCAAAATCACACATGTCAATGTACTCTTGGACCTCGCCAACACCCTCAACATAGATCTTGCCAACCTCAAGCGAAAGCTAAATGTGTTAAATAAAACACCATCACAAATACATACATGTACTAAACTTACCAAACGACCAAGGGGTTGAAGTTTCTCCCTTATAGCGACAGCAATCTGACGAACAACTTCTCCTCTTTTAGGTGCAGGCACCTTCAGAACATCATAATTACATTTACTGAATTGTGATAATGTTAGTAGCATACCTCTACCCACTGTTCCCAAGCTTGCCTGGAACGACGAATGATCTCATGGTAGTCCTGTACAGTGCCCTAAACACAATGATACACTGACCCCTGTATATGTCATTGGTCACAACACAACCCACTTCTTGAACATGAGCAATAGGTCTGCCATTGCCAGGACAGAATGAAGTCACCACCTAAAAATTATCAAACATGCTGATGATAGTCTCTCAAATTAATAATCATTATACGTTATTAAATTTCCATTAGATGATAATTTTAGTCCTTCCCATTTACTGCAAGAAGGTAAACTATAGACATTTATGCAATTGCACTTAAGATTTAGTGAGATAACCTTTAGTGGTACTAATTGATTGTTTTATTGTTAGCACTTTACATTGACCAGCACTGATAAGAGATTATTAGTCTGGCATGTGATGGTATTATCCACAGTGATACAGATTCCATCCAATTTCGCATCATCTTCTAGAGTCCTGTTTATTAATTATGTTGTTATGTGAAGCTGTCTGTTTGCAATCTTTTGCTGTCAGACTATCATCTTGCTGACTGTTACATGCATGTAAAAAAAGGCGATTTTTGCACAAAATGAAGTGCTCAACTACCAAGTGGATTCTAACTAATTTTGTTTGTCTCCTTCGGTTCATTGAAGGCTATCCTGTAGCAAAACCTTGGGTTATGCTGCATTGCAGGGGCACAGGCAGTAATTTTCAGGCTAGAGATATGGGATGTTAGGAGTCACTGCACAGTATTCGAAACACGCTCTGAAGTACAAAGAACAAGCCTCCTAGGGTGTCTAGGGGAATTCCCCCAGGTAAAAAATTGGCCTTTGAGATTAATTTGACTAATCACCGATGCAAGGTGCAAGTTGTATGAGATTTATAGCTGACTGTTCTATTAGAGTTATTGATTTTGACTGTTCTCGAAGGGTTCAATTCTGCAGGGACTTTTTTTCTAAATTCTTTTCTGAATTTTAAAACTTGAATCTTTCATGGTATACATGTTGTTGTGGAAGTGAGTTAGGACAAGGCAGCCAATTTGAATATGTTATAGGCTTATAGCGAGCTATCACAAACACATGCACGCACGCACGCGTACATTCTTGACTGTCTATCCCAGATTCTTCTTTCCCACCCCTTATGGGAGACACCCACCCACCAATTACAAACAATTTATTTAGGCCAGTTGAATGAATGGACTCCCAAGGAGGGTGGATGGGCATAGGCGATTCTAAGGGGGGGCCAAGGCCCCCCTGTTAAAAAATAACTTTTAAAAAATCTTGGGGGAAAGTTGCTGTATAGATTGGCATTGTTATTTTTAGCATTTTTCATGTCTTTAGAACAAATTTTAGGCTGTTTTCAAGCCTTTAAATTGCAAAAATCCTGCACCCCCAGACCCCCCTGAAAATTCTACTTTATACTATAGCCAAACAACAATAGTTATGCCGTTCCCTACTGGGCCCCCCCTGTAGGTCAGGTCTAGAATCGCCACTGTGGAAAGGCCACTGACAATAGCAGGGACCTGAGTCTCTTCTTAGATGCAATGTAAGTATGGACTATATGCATGGTATTAACCCTGTTGTTGGCTTGCAAGGCCAAATCAAGAGCACACTAACCCTTCACCACACAGTCAGGACCAGGTCCGCTACCATTAACCACACCACCAGAGTGGTATACTCACATAGCCAGACTCTTTCTTTTGTGTGGGGGTGGGGGGGAAAAGGGTCTGGTAAACATAGCATATCAATGTCATTGGCCTATTCCAAGATTGTGGGGATTCTACTCACAACTTCTTTCCCTACCCCCACACAAAAGAAAGAAAAGGGTCTGGCTACATGAGACTACATGTTACCAAGAGTTCATAATAAATGCAAATCATGAAGTTATGATGCAACACCTATAGTCACATTTAATGCAGACTTTTGTTCAGCCTGATCAGTGTACTAAGCTATGAAGATTGTTGTAGGGTGGCTTCAATAAGCAACCCATTGGAGGTATCATCAACACTCAAAGTGTTAGTGATATCCTAGAGAAATCCAGTGTTTTACTGAAATACTTCATGCTATTACATCATACTCTCCCCCTCTGATATTATGAACTCTTGATGTTACTGTAGCCACGAGAAAGTTGCAGCGAAAGCGAGCGCGCGCGCGCGCGCACACACACACACACACATTGCCTGTTCCGCCCCAAGATCCATTAAACACTCCAGGGTTGTCAGTCTTCAGTCCTAGGTCTTCTTTCAGCCAAGAGTAGGATGGCTCATTTATCAGCAAGTCTCCTCCTGAGGTTGAATAGGAAAGAAATCGTAAAGAAGTACGAGAGGCAAGCCTTCCAATCCATGAGGCTTTTGCAGCAACTACTAACATCTTAAAAGCGCGTCACTCAAATTATTTGGTGTATTTCAAAATACTAGTAGCTATTTAGAATCTAGTGACCCCGAGATTTTTTTTGATTTTTTTAATCCACCACCATCTGCAGAGCATCATACTACTTCCATTAGTTGTGCTCTGTACGTCGGTGTAGCCATACCCGGTAGGTGTGGCAAGGGAGAGTCTTATGGTCACGTGACAGATTCTATTGCAAATTTTTATTAAAAACTGAACGACCATCGTTACAAAAAGTGTTGCTTCTGCAAGGAAAGTAGCAATGGCCGCTCGACCTGGAGAAACAGAGGATTTAGCGTCATTGACTAACTTAAACGAGGCCATTCTACTGGACGAGCTGAAAGCCAGATACAAGAAAGATGACATTTACGTAAGCAGTTCAGCAACTTGCTTTTTTACGAGTGTAAAATACTCGAGCAGTTTCGAAATTAGTTTTGCATTATTTCGATAGTGACAAAAGTCATTCCATCTGATATAATGTATACCCTGGCTCCTTTTTCAATTAAATGCTATCATATTGAGCCTGAAAGTTGAGTTTCAATTGTGTGGGAGTGGTTGAAGCATTTGTACCTGTCGCGTTGGTGTGAATTAGCTCCATAATGATTGAAGTGTTAAGTGTGTCTGACATGTATGAACTATTGTGTGCTGTACTGCTCCTTATAGACATATGTTGGGGATATTCTGGTGGCTGTTAACCCCTTCAAGAAACTAACCATCTACGACAAAAAGGTTAGACTTGATATTGTAACACAGTGTTGGGCTGCATGGTGTGGAGTTTACAAGAAGGTCAATGTGGGGAGGTATTAAATGATTACTCACTAAAAGTGTAAAGTAGCCATGGCCACAAGGCAACCCATGCAGAACAGTATAAAAGAGAATCACCACAGTATTGGTATGATGATAAACACTTGACTTTGTACCAGTTTAATGCACAATGGCTCTTGTGTGTTGTATAAGTTGCAGAGCTCCTTTGTTTAGTGGGAGAGCTATTTTATTTGTTTATGATTCTGGTAATGGCAAGTGCTGTATAAGGTTGTGTGGTACTTAAGGAATGGAGGCTGATTGCCTTGTTTGGTGTTTTTTTTCTGTTTAGCACATGACCAAGTACAAGAATGTGGCAAGAAAGCAGAACCCTCCACACATCTATGCCATATCTGATGCTGCTTACTATCAGATGGTCAATGATAGCAAGCACCAATGTTGTGTCATCAGGTAACTAAGGAATACATGTGATTACATTGCATCCTTTATACTACACCTATATTCACGCACACAGGCACACACACATAGCTGCGTAAACTGTTACACAGTGCATACACAGGAAGTTAACTGACTTTTGCTTTAAAGAGTCGATTTTCTCTTCACACATGCTCTATTGTTTATAATATATCAGTCACAAACTATGTTATACTGTGATCAGTGTTTATTGTATAGATAGGTATTCTGGAGTGGTGGTCAATACAATGTGCATGCTTGTGAGCTTACTATGGGTTTAAGGATATGTGTGTTATGATTGTGAATTTTTGATTATTGACACAGCACAGGGTTAGTTTTCTTAATCCTAGTTAGCTAAACATATTCAGTAGGGAAGTCATTTCTGCTCATTAGTATGCATATTGTTATGCACCTATCAATGTTAAGCCCCACTCCCCAGTATGGGCAAGTCAGGCTTTAGGAAGGGATTTGAAGTTTAAAATGTGCCCAAGGGTGGGGAATTTGAACAAGTGGTGAAAAGTTTTTACTTGTGGCATGTGATAAAAATGAAGTGTACATTATGTCTTCATGATACATGTGTTAAATCAGTGAGCTCAAGTTGTATGTAGCTGCAGGCATGCTATTTATATGCATCATATTCACATAAAACGTGTGATACACAACTTGTTAGTCCCCCTTGTTGAATAAGATACTTCAACAAGAACACGCAGCGGATATTTGTAATTCCGTTGTAGTGGAGAATCAGGAGCTGGAAAGACAGAGTCGTGTAAGTTCATGATTGCCCAGTTGGTGGAACTCAGTCAAGTCCAAGGGAAGACAACACTAGAACAGAGTATCATAAAGGTACCCGCAGGCTCACATTGTGTACATGATACATATACTAGTGATCTCTTGTAGGTTAATCCACTGCTAGAAGCTTTTGGTAATGCCCAGACCTTAATGAATGACAACTCCAGTAGATTTGGCAAGTACATTCAGTTAAAGTTTCGTAATGGTCAAAGTAAGTCTTGAGATATACAATAAGTGTTTATACTGTTTTGGTTAATAACATGTATCCTTGCTGACAAGTCTAATCAAACCCATTGTGCTCCCTACATTGAGTACCATATACTAGGGCTGAGCGATACTACCGTTTTAGCGATATATCGCGATATTTTGAAAGTATCGATATCGCGATATTTTGTTATTAACTATCGTGATACCACACCTGTACATTATTGTCATTAAAAATCCATTTGTTATGCAGTACTAGGCTCAAGAATCCTTGCAAGTCATAACCTGGTTACCCCTGCAGAGAGGTGTGAACACCATAACAACCTCGAAGCATGTGTTACAATAACTGTTACTGTAAACAAGGATGATAGTGGCTAGTTTGATGCTACTTTTAAAGACTTCCTGCAGGAATACTGAGGAATACACTATGTAGCACCAGCTATGATTGACTTATTTGTAAGTATCGTGAACTATTCAGTATCGTGAATAGTGGCTTTAGTATCGATCGTGATACTAAAATGACAGTATCGCTCAGCCCTACTACAGTATTATATACAAGTAGCCTACAATAGTGACATATATGTTGTGTTTCATACGTTATCATTGTTTGAGGAAAACCTTCACTTTCATCACATGTTAGTGTTGTGCATCACACGTAGAAGGGTCATTTGCTGTCTACTTATGTGCAGGTAACATAGTGGATAAATACATGTGAGGTCCTCCTTGCATTTGATAACATACTCAATGTGGGTGAAGCAAGGGCAACGTACAGCTACATCTCCTATAGTTTGTGTATATCATACTATTGGACAGTCATGGTTTCTTTAAAATAGTACTTCTCCCCTTCTATTTGAGTATGAATGGGGAAGATAGCCTTTTCACAAACCACAGCTCAGCTACAGTGTATCCATCATGTATTTTCCTTTGTCCTCGTCCCATTTCTTTCTCCACTAAGGTGTTGGTTCACAACATCCTGCTAGGTGTTGACAGTGCTCCAGCTGACATATCCTACCAGTAGATCATTTGAGACATTTCACTACTATAACTTTCCTTCACATAATCCAATATTTGAATGCATATTTGGCTACAGTGTAGTTTACAACTTCTGTTTTCATGAACATTGAATGAAGTCAGTGATAGTTTTAGATTTGCAGCATTTAATGTGTTCATTTAATGTGTTCATTACAGTAAAAATCTTGCAGAGCATTTATTTTAGAATGAGCTATACCAAACAATTATGTGAAATGTTATAGAAAGAATCAACTACCTCAGACTTGCAGGGATCCAAATTCTTTTCACTGCACAGAATAAATATGTTATATGTACAAAAGCTATGAGCTATTTTAGCATAGTTTATTTGCTTGAGTGTATATCGTACAGTACAATAGTACTGTATGTAGTAGGGACTACAAAGGAGGTGTAGGCGTGGTCCATGAAACAACTAGCCTCACTGACGACAATGAAGCAGTATTGGTTAGGCCTAAACAAGCCTTCAGATTGACCCAAAATGCTTGCTGTGAATTTTTTTTGAAGTTATTTTAAATTTTCTAGTGACTGACTGACTGACTGACTGATGCCTTCAGACAATTATTTTTAAGTGTAACTCAATAACAGCTAAGGCTACGGGCTTGATTTTTTCACTGTTCGACATCGCTTCAGCCAGACACTTGCCTTTTTGGCATACCACAGTATGTACAATGAGCTATCACATGTGAGTAGCTGCACGAATATATTAGAGTGGTGCTGTATAAAGTGATGGCAGAGGAGGTTGGAAGCATGCACATGAGTCCAATGTGTATTGAAAAGCGTACTGGGCCTCCTTGGGTGCTGAAATACCTCCTGATTGATGAAACATGACAAGTACATGGCATTGGCACATAAGCCCTGTTAAGCCCCACTGAATAGATTAGTTTTTTAAACTTGGGCTATGTATAAATCATGTGAGATCTCGCGCCAGACCATGGATGCAGTAAATGTATTTGTTGATGAGCTAAAAAGATAGAGAGAGGAGTCCCACTCGAGAAAACGGTATGAGCAAACACCCAAGAAGTCATCCTATGCAGCGTACTTCACTAAGACTGTAGTGGCGTGTGCCCTAGTCAAGGATCACACAATACTAGAAAGATGAAAAAAGCTTCCAGATGAACGATAGAAACAATAGGCCGCCAGCAGCGTAGAAATGAGCATCACTGCCACCATTCAATGCTGCTGCCCTCCTTCAATGCTATATATATATACCCCACTTTACAATCTCAAAAATGCAATTAACACGAAAAAATTTTCGTATCGCTTATCATGCTTCCAACCTCCTCTGAAATGGCGTATTGAATTGATGTTAAACTTGTTTGGCGCATACCTAACAAAGTTAAGAACAGGTTAGCTTAGACTAATTTAGTGTAGGTTTCTGTGGGATGGATGTTTTGTCACTAATAAATTCGGGCACTACTTGTGCGTGACAGCTGGTATAAGTAAGTGTAGCAGAAGAACTTATAGTTTGGTAGTGATTGTATAATAAACTATATTTAAAAGGAGTTAGGTTGTCCTAGAATGGTTAGCAGCACAAAGTGTGTGAAGTGGTATTGAAAAAGAGTTTTTTAGATATTGGTTCTCCTGTTCTGTGAAAAATTTCTCATTTCCCTCTCTAGAATGATGTGAAACCAGTTATCATACAGTATGGTAGTACTGTGTATTAGGAGGTTTGGGTTTTTTTCTGCTGGCCGAAAAAGCCCAAAACCAGCATCCTGGCGCTGTGGCATTATTGGTTAGGTATAACCAATCCCAGAAGTGCTAGTATGACCCTAAATGCTTGCAATAGATTGTTATGAGATTTTAAAAAAAATTCAATGAAATTTTCTACTGACTATCTGCCTGTCTGCCAGATGCCTTGAGGCAAGTGTAACTCAGTAACGGATATGGCTACAGGTCCCAAGACGTGCCTTTTGGCATACCACAGGACTTACCTTTCCATTTCTTTTTGCTGACAGCCTGCAGTGTCGATTCACAGTAGCAGATGCATAGCTTCCCTACATTTGTAAAAGGGAATTGTCCGTATTTCCTTGGTGACTGGATTGATTGCAGAGGTACTTTTAATTCTGTTATTTATTTGTAACGCTGTGATGGGTTGAAAATAGGTGAAAGCAAAGGGTAATGGCCACTTCATTTTTGAGTCAGTAATTGATAGTTAGGGTGTACGAATTGTCCATATTTTTTGTGATGACTGAATAGATTGCAGAGGTGTTTCTACTGTTCTTTGTTGTAGCACTGTATAATGGGCTGAACATAGCTGAAAGCAAAGCATAATGGCCACGGGTCAGTAATTGATAGCTGGGGTGCTCGTTCAGACAAAAAAACATTAACTCTGGCGCCATCCTTTCTTTTGATGCGGTATGTGCTGTTTCACCAGTCATAATAATGTTGCAAAAAAGTAAACAAACAAGTATTAGGAATTTTAAGTTCGATTAGAGATCATAGAAAAAGTAGGGAAACAAGGGAGGTCGCATACACCTGCAGATATACTAGTGAACATTCAATGCCTAATTCAGTCATGGGTAACTACAAACTGAAGTAGGCTAATTTTTCCTCATATCTGTATGTAAGTGATCAAGATGATCTAATAGAACAATCATATGTTCCAATAAAACATTCAATGAATTATAATAAAGTTACTAATCTAAAAGCAGTTGATATATATTCCAACCAAAACAGCTAAGCTATACAAAAAGTTGGGCTCTTTTATTGATTAGATGTAATTGTATTGTGTGTTTGTGTATTATATCAAAATGTACACTCTATTACACAAAATTGTAAAAATTTGCTGTATTTTTTAATTGTGCAGTTGTGGGGGCCAAGATCAATGAATACCTGTTGGAGAAGTCTCGAGTTGTTTATCAAAATCCTGGTGAACAAAATTTCCACATTTTCTACTGTTTGTTTGCCGGCCTTGACCAGGACACGAAGAACAAGTTGAAATTGGGCAATCCAGACAAGTACCAGTAAGGGAATTATTTAAGAGCACGTGTTTGATCTACTTTATACTATTCTTCTTGATATTACATTAAGTGTGACCTTGTCAGGTACATGTGTGATGGTTCTGCTATTCTGCGGAATAAAATGCAAGCGAAGAAGGATCAGTTTGAAGAACTACAGAATGCAATGGATTTGGTTGGCTTTGAGGCTGATGTACGTGTGTGTGTATGTGTGTGTGTGTGGGGGGGGGGGGGGGGGCATAGCCAAGTGGTTAGGGCATCGGCCTGGTAATCGAAAGGTTCCAGGTTCAATTCCCAGCTGGGCCACTTTGGTGTTGTTGTTGTTTCCTTGAGCAAGAAACTTTACAAATGGGGACCTGGTTGGTGTTGTTGTTTCCTTGAGCAAGAAACTTTACTCACATTGCTCCAGTCTACCCAGCTGTTAAAATGGGCCTGGTGCCAACTAGGGAAGCAGCCCACCCAGCTGTAACATCAATGGGTAACTGGTGTAAACTGGGGAAGCAAATGCTCAACTGTCCATGTCTCATATAACAGTTGAAGGTCCAGGTGGGACTTGGGGTGCCCACACCTTCACCTGTGAGACATGGTACAGCCTTGTGCGGGTTACTAGTCTTGCCCCAGAAGGACATGCCTGCACCGACTCATAGCACCTGAGTAGGCACTGGTATCCCAGTGCTGGCCACTGGGCAGTGTGACCACGTAGCGGCAGCTGAAGGCTTTGCTTTGTGTGTGTGTGTGTGTGTGTGTGTGTGTGCATGTGTGCATGCACGTGATTGTGACAGCCTTACCACATTTACTGTGTATACTTTAGAATCAAGAAAACCTCTTCATCTGTCTGGCAGCTGTTCTGAACATGGGGAACATTGAGTTTGGGGAGGACGACAATGAGTACTCTTTTGTGAAGGACAAGAGTGGACCTCTCACTACAACTGCTGTGAGTATTCCTGCGTGCAACACATAACATTTAACTCTCTCTCTCTCTCTCTATATATATATATATATATATTACAGGAGTTGATGGGGATAGACCCAGACTTGATGGGGGACATATTAACAGTCAGTATAACCGTTGCTAGGGGAGATACAATTAAAAGACACTTAAATCAGGAGAAAGCAGGAGGTAACTGGCCATACAATGTTTTATGTAGTATACTTAACAAAAGTAACTGCTACTGGACACATTGTTAATTCTGTATCATGATAGTTAGATGGACCAGCCCACCTTATTGTAGATAGAGAAATTATATTTATAAGTAAATAAATCTGTTTACCAGTGTATTCAAACTACTATGTACCAATAAATAGCTTCTCAAAATTCACAATGGCTATGCCATTCGGTCTAGAGATGGACTGATACCACTTTTTAGCGATACTTCCGATACGAGTATTTGTACTGAAATTATCTACCGATACCGATTCCGATACCGATACTAAGCCTTGAAGCCTAGACAAGTTTATTATGGAAATTTTGCTGTTGTGATATATAGCTAGCTATTTAAAATATCACAGTAATTGTTCAGTTTGATTGATCTCAGTTCAATTAAGTTTCAAAATATGTCTAAACATGATAAACATCATTGTGGATTACTATTTGAGGTAGTTGTCTTTAAGTTTATTGATTAGGTAATCAATTGTGTGGGCGGCCGATAATTCTACAATGTTTGTTACAGCCTTGCAACCAAACCTTTTCATGAAAAACAAGCCAAGTAGTCATAATTTGAGAAACAACTGCACTGTCATTTAATTACAAAGGATTCACATGCTCTGATATATTAGAATACACATGGAGCAATTGTAGCAATACTTTTAAAAGAATAACAAAGGCTTTTTTCGTTACTTTGCTAGCCCAAGTTATTTGCTACTGGAAACTTAGCTAGAGATGGTTTAATAAAAGTGGTGAGTGTCTACCGGTAGTATCTGTACCTTGTATTACTGATACCGATCCGATCTGATACCACTAGTATTGGCACCGATATTGGTATCGGTATCAGTCTACCTTTAATTCGGTCAACACCGCATCCCTCATTATATTTTGCACTCTTTTGTGCTGATTTCTGTTTAGGCTTTAGTTATATACTGATCCTGACATTCTCATTTGTGAAATAACTATGCTAAAGTGTGCATTTCATTGATACCTTTACAAGATGCTGTCACAAGTTTAAAACACTCTAATATAACATTCACTCTAGTGCTCTTTCATCATACAGTGAACTTCATTGAACCAAAATATTTTTACCTTAATAATAAGTAAATGAGGCCACATCTTAACCATGTTTGGGACCTGCCACTATAATGAAGTGGTGGTCTTGTTAAATTGGTGGGCACTAAATGAGGTTTCACTGTATTTAGTTTGCCATTTTTAAAAGTCATAACTCCCAATCACTTTCAACATTGAAGCATAGCTTTGAGAATTGTACTATTACGAGCCTTATGGTAGTGAGCACTTCCCTTGCTTTCTTTATTCTCTAGAATGTTTTCCTTATCTTTATGTTTAGCTACTAGATTATAACTGTTGTATTATAATGTATGACTCTAGCTTTTTATTTCCACATGCCAAGCTATACAGGTTCCCAATTTTCTACTCGTGTATCAAAAATGGTTCATGACTAACAAGTGACTGCTTTATTAGAGTATCTCAATTTCTTGATGAATTATCTAGCTGATTATAACAATTGGTTTTGCTGCAGAAGATGGGCACAATGACCACACCCCTTATTGAGTGATCACATAGGATACCTCTACTAAGAAACATGATATTATGAAGTGCCTCTGCAATCAATCCAGTCACCATGAAAATACGTACAATTCACACTCCCCAACTATTTATTACTGACTTGTAAGTGACCATTACACTTTGCTTTAAGCTATGTTCAGCCCGTTTCACAGCATTACAAATGAAGAACAGTAGGAGAAGCACCTCTACAGTCACCATGGAGAATATGGACAATTCCCGTTGGGAAGCCATCGCGAATCAATACCTTAAGCTGTCAGCAAAGAGAAATGGGACACAAACTTAAGGAACAAAGGTAACTTAGGTAAGTCCATAATGCGTGCATTGTACATACTGCGGTATATCTCTGGACAAAGTGGCATTGAACAGTGAAAGAATTAAGCCCGTAGCCTTAGCCATTATCGAGTTATGTTGAAGGCATCAGTCAGTCAGTAGAAAATTCCACTAAATAATTTTTTTTTAAATTTCATAGCAACTTTTTGGAAGCGTTTCAGGTCATACTGAAGGCACTTTTTTGGGCTTGGTTTTACCTAGCCAATACTGCCAAGGCAAGATGAAGTTATTGTGAGGCTGGTGATATTTTTCTTTTGTGGTATGATGGCTGTGATGTTACAGATGGATGAAAGCCCAATATTGTTTCCATTAAAGTGGCTGGCAGTGACTCAATGAAGCACCTCTGAGCCTCCACAACCGGACACCTGGTCCTACAGCCTGTTTAAAGTTGTTACAGAAAGTATGTTTGAAAAGGAGAAAAAAACATCCATGACTGGACCTGGGCAACCTCGAATCTGCAGCCATCCGATTAACTTGTTGACTTGGCCAACAGTGTGACTTTTAGTTTGGAAATGTGTGAATCATTGTAAAAGGCATGAGTTCATAACATCTTCAGGAAATCACTTCACCTGCATTTTAAGCTGGCATGAACAAACTGCCTCAAAGGGAAACCTTACCTACCTGAAAGGTTAATACTGGCACTGTACAGCCTTCATTTCTCACATACAGGCTGCTTATAGCTATTGCATAAACAAATGTCGATTTTATGCTTCAGGGTTTGAGTGTAACATTCGAAGCTTTGGTGAACATTGTATGTAGTAGCTACAGTTAGCTAGATATAATGCAGTTGGCATAATTTTGAGTGTATTGTAGCTTAATTCATTAAACAACAGTTGTCGTTCTAGCTCCCTTTGGAAAATGGAATTTCTTGCATTGACACTATTGTTCATCTATTTAACGAGATATGGAAGCAGGAGAAAGCACACAACAAGATGTAGCTGCTGTTTAAAAGCCTTACAGTAGTACACAACTCACGAATGTTCTTCCTCTACAGCTTGTCCCGACTGTACTCGCGATTATCAGTGGGTGTGGTCACTTGTGGGGACGTGAGCTAATTAACTTGTCAGACACCTAATTGCTTCGCGTACAACCACCTTCCATTGCTTTCTAGTGTCTCAAGTGTAACTGCCCACAGCAAAAATTGTTCATGACGTGACGAGCAGTTGGATTCTTGCAGTCTTCTGCTCGCCAATATAACCAGGTTGCGCATGCACAAAATTCAAACTTTGCTTATGTCATTCGAATAATGCACCCTTTGAACCATTGAACGAATGCAGTACATTCGTTTATGCACTGCTTCTAGCATAAGCCATTTTGCTCATGTGAGCATGGAAAGACAAACAAATATACTAACATGCACACATGTTTTTTCGGAAGCTATTTCAGTAAACCAGGCATGTACCCACAGCTGGCAGCTGTTTGTTATATAAATTTACTGGATCATGTTCCTGTATGGATTCTATTTGTTATGTTGATATCCAAGTGTTTTATCTGATTGTGACTTGTATCACTAATAATAGTGGAAAGGGTCTAACGCAGTACAGGAGCCACTACAAATGATTTTGAGGGATTCAAAGGGATTATGTTAAGGAGTGCATACTGGCAGAACAAAGAAGTGTGATGATTATAACAATCTTCACATATAGAATGACCTCTATCCAAAATGACGTCACAAACATAAAATGGCCGCCAATATTGGGGGAACTTTAATATTTTCAAGTGCAGATGCCTATGGAGGAAAATTTTTACTAGGTCATATTTCAGCTGTGAAAAAAGATACGGAGCTACAGCCAACAGGTATGGTTATAAGACATTACAATAAATCATTTAATAGTCTTTTGGAAGCTTTTTGATTGTAGATTTAGGCTATAGCGTAAGTTCATCCTCATATTTTTTATATCCATAGTTAGTTAGAGCTCCGTATCTTCTATCTCGGCTGAAATATGATCAATCAAAATTTTTTCTCCATAGGCGTTTGTACTCGAAAGCATTAAAGTCCCCCCACTATTGTCTGCCATTTTATGTTTGTGATGTCATTTCGGATAGAGGTCATATGCTACAAATCACACTAAGTTTTTCAAAGGAATTCCTTTCAATCCCTCAAATCATTCTGTATTGAGTTAGACACTCTCCTCTCCACTATTATCAACTCTTGCTTGTGTGTGTGGTATGAACATAATTATATTGACAGGAAAATGTATATGTAACACTTTCACACATCAGATCAAAGGAATTCCAGAGGATACATTTGCCATGTATACCTCAACACAGGGAGACATCTAAATGTACACCAGTGTACGTTGAAATGTATCCCGGGAAAGTGGTTGCACTTCTAAAAGAGCAAGCCACTTTCATCAAAGCAAGTATGGCCTTTATGTGGATGAGGTAGCAGTGCTCAAAATAACCAAAAAATTATGTACTGCAGTAATTGCAGACCTTTGTCCTGCAGTTGCTGATTGTTGGCCTGCGCTTTGTAACTGCCCAAGTTTATTAAGCTTGTTCTTGTAGTTCACACCTTGTTCCTATGTTGATTCTAAGTAGTTCCAGCTGCACACACTTGTCACAAGACATGCTGTTGTATTCAAATGTCTGGCAGTAATTGCAGATCAAAGAAAATTTTGCTTGGCTATTCATGGCATTTGTACTGAAAACTGCCGACTGACAACCATTATTTTGAGCTCTGAGGTAGTGGTACCACCCTCTGTTTGTTTTATACAAGCTCAGACTGAAATCGATTGTGGAAATAAATCAATGTTCACATGACGATTAACACAAATTGAAGTATTGCCAAAAGTAGCAGTCAAATGAAGGCATTTTGGTTTCCTTGCCGTTTTGCAAGTTGGAAAAAGGTGAGAACTAGTCTTACAGTGCATTCCCAAGCATTTTGGCACGTATATTGAATGCGGACATGCCCACATTACGGAAAACATGAGTTAACCACTCTATAATGAAGCTTACCCTTTTAGGTCTTTAGTATACGTTGTGATTAGTCTTTAAACATCGCGAAAGCATTAAAGCACTTGTAACTTCCCCCTACTCGACTTTCCGCAGTATCCGTAGGACTCATCCGTTTATTATAACAATCATAGCTGCAACGTTACTTGCTGCCTAACCATAATCGAATCTTTCAGGCATGCATATATAACGAATCCAGTGTTTTAACTCGTATTGGCATTAAGGCTATCAGCCTTAACGGAAGTGTTACATAATAGCTGTAACATGGGCACTCGTGATTTAACAGAAATGTATGCCTGCAGTCCTCGGGCTGCGCCCTCGGACTTTGGGCATACATTTCTGCAAATTACTTGTGCCCATGTTACAACTATAAAATATTGTATGCTAGTGCTAACATTGTGAATTGCTGTGGTTATAGCCTCCAGGGATGCCGTTGCAAAGAGTTTATATGATCGACTGTTCCGATGGATAGTGAATCGAATCAATCAACTGCTTGCTCCATCAGCTGAGGACATGGCTCAGGCTGTTGAAATTGGTAAGTGATACGAATTGGAAACCCTTACAGTGCCAATGTTATTGTTAGGTATTCTCGACATATTTGGATTTGAGAAATTCGATACTAACAGTTTTGAGCAGATTTGTATCAATTTGGCCAATGAACAACTTCAATTCTTCTTCAATCAGGTATCTATGTTGATTGAAAGGGGGCCAACCCATGTGCTTGTCAACTGTAAATCTTCTTTGTCATTAAGTATAGACACTATAGCAGGCCTCCATCCAGAGGAGGTTGGACATGCTCTAAGTGCTATCTAAATATATTACTCTTAATTGTATTGTTTTACTTGGTATTTTATGTGACCCTCAATTAGTCGCAATACAAACCTGAAAACAAAGGAGTTCACTGGGGTTCATTAGATTATTCAAATCGTACTTCACATAAGCTTCAAGGAAATGTACGTTACCGCCCAAGTGTAACGTCATTATGTGCAATTAAAACTTGCTAAAAAGTGAGCATGGCACCTTTTTCGATCGTGTGTCTTCATCCTTCGAATCAACAGGTGAAGACTTGCGATTGAAACAGGTGTCACGCCTCTTTTTAGCGACTTAATTGCATGCGTGCGAGCAAGTGCAACATTACACTTGGGTGGTACCGTACTTTGTTTCATAAAAATCACTTGAATTCTAGGTGAAACTAATAAGTTGCGGTTTGGTGTATACAGCTTCACCAGACTTGTTACGTATGTACACGGAACAATGATGCTTAACTGCATTACACTGAGATCGGCTTATTACCCTCCTCAACAAAACGAGTTTTGCGTAATTTGTTTTAGTGGTGCTTAGAGCGCGTCCAACCTCCAACTATGCATACGCCTTAGAATTTTAGTCATGATTCTGCAAATGCAAAAAAAAAAAAAAAGCTATATACTGTATTCCATTTCCACAAGTAAATATCAGGGAAATTATGGGCTGGTTGCACTCTACAAAGCAATTCAGACTATGGGCAGCATTTCATTTGTGTTGGGTGGCAATTAGATTCATCAGCAGACAATGGCTATTAAATTTGTCACTCACTATAGAGGATGTTGGTTCCTCCACTCATAGACTCTCTAACTTCTTCTCTCCTTGCTCTGTAAACTGTACTGATGTATTAATGTTATAATTATCACAATGGCTATCTGTTTCTGTTGTTGTTTATAGCACATCTTCATGCTGGAGCAACAAGAGTACAAGAGCGAAGGAATTGACATCTCTCACATCAACTTCAAAGATAATAAAAATATTTTGGTAATAATTATTTTCATCCTTTTTTATAATGTAGTGATATTACATGGCAAGCACTTTGAAAACAGTGACTACACTATTGTAAATGTTTTGATGCTTTTAGGAGTTCTTCTTAGCTAAACCAATAGGGGTTCTGGCTCTATTGGATGAAGAGAGCTCCTTTCCTAAGGCCACTGACACTACTTTCGTCCAGAAGTTACACAAACACTTTGAGAAGTTACCATTCTATAGCAAACCGAAGACCACGGTTACTGATTACTTCACAGTCTCCCATTATGCTGGACAAGTGAGGTGTACTATTGGTTATGATATTTGGAGAGATGGCATCTGTTTGTAGGTGGAGTACGATGGTGCTGGATTCCTTGAGAAGAACAGAGACAGTTTGCCTGGTGGAGCTAATGAGTTGATGCAAGCCAGTAAAAATCCATTAATTGAGCTGATATACAAAGGTATAGTGTTTATGTGTTTGTGTAGTACCAAGAGTCTATAGTGGGGAAGAGAGAGTGTCAAACTGCGCTATAGGCTGTGAAAAATGAGTCCATAAAGTAATCCGCATACCTTCATTTCCTCTCTTAAACCTGATTGCCCAGTTACTAGTTCAAGGCAGGTGGTCCGCATGGAATCACAATGGCTGAATCTCGATCTAAACATGTCAGTTCACTAACATGCAAAACTGTTGAGGAAACAGATGGCAACCTTGATGAAATCTGGAATGAAGATGTCACATGCAAGGTTGGTATTCATGATGCACAGTACAGCACACAGGGGAACTGGAACTGAATTCCTCCGAGGTAGTGTCAATGTTCATGGTGATGTTTGCTTTCCAGGTTAACTGCCTGTGTCTTTCTCTTTGTACTGAGTTCCTCTCCAGGCCTTCATTTAGGAAATGACTCAAGAGGGGACAAAAGGTTTTATGAGAGTAAGGTGGGGGAGAAACAGTATATCCAGAGTTGGGGTTGCTACTCTAAAAATGTAACTCGCTACCTATTACTAGTTACTCTAGTTATTTCTATACCTAATGCGTTGCAGTTACATATTACTCCCAGAAAAATAGTAATTAGTTACATATTACACTTACTTTGAGGGCTGTAACTAGTAATATTAGTACTATTACATTTGTTCATTACAAGCTATAAATTAAGCCCAACCTTCTTAATACATGCTCCCAGCTTACAAGTGACACGAGTGAGACATGTTCAGCCTCAAAAACATACTTTTTTTTGTAATATCTTGGTCTCAAAGGGCACTCCCATACACTATCACTCTTTGTTCTTGCCTGTACAGCTGTATTCAGTGCTGTCAAGACCCAAAATGCAACCAATCACATGCTGGATACAACTATAGCAGGTTTACTGCCAGTGACCTGCAACAGTTATACAGATTATGAGCAACACTGACAAAAGCACACACAACAGTTAACAATGTCACCAAAAGAACTCTCTACAAAAAAGGTCAAGAAGACATATTTACAACTATCATCACCATAACCTGTTGATACCTATACAAAGACTATTTAGCTAGTTATGTGTTGTGCATATATGACTCAGTACTGCTACACAACACCAAAGTTCATAATAATATAAAGGGAGGGAGAGTATCCAACGCCTTTAAAAACACCTTTAAAAACACTGCGTTATAATGTTACATCATAGTTACATCATATCAGTGAACTGTAACACAAGGCTTTGTGGTGAAAGAACGTTTGTTAGGCATTGATATATCAAAGGGAAGACCTTCAACTGCTTATAGTGCTTGGTATTACCAAGAGTTAATAATAATGGAGGGTTAACTCTTGGTATTACCCACTGCGCTTGTTCATAGCAACCACTGTTTCCTTTGTCAACTCCATGACCATCAGTGTTAGGGGCCAACTTGACCTTGTGAGATTGAACAGAGCCCTTTCTTCTCCCACCTTTCGTGCTGGTGGTTGATTGGAGTTGCGTCATCTCTGCCAGGTGTGTTGTCAGCAGTGTGTGCTGGTGGATCATGATATCTTAGGAGTACTTTAACCACAATATTGTGCACTTATAGTCCTTTGAGAAAGTTAACACATTTTGATGATGATCACTATTGCATAATATTATAACACAGTGTGTTTTGGAGGGGCAATTGAGCGTTGGATACTCTCCCTCCCTTATATTATTATGAACTCTTGACAACACGCATCAAAAAGAAGTAACACATTACAATTTCCGGATGTAATATCCATTATATATTACTCGTTACTTTGTCATGTAATGCAATATATTACTTCATTACAACATAAGTAATATTATTACATAACGGATTACAAACCCCAACTCTGAGTATATCTCAGACTTTCATTTTAAAGTTTTGCTAAAATTTAAAGGGGGGGCTGGCCCCCACCCTCCTAAATGAAGCCCTGCTCTCTGATGAGCCATACTTTTCTCTCGAGCGTACTGTTCTTTTACTCAGTAACTTCAGTTTCATCACGTGTATGCACTTGTGCGTTGCACTTATGATCAGCAAGTAATTTGAACGATGCCATAGGACTTTGCAGGCTCATTTTCACAGCATATAGCGCAGTTAAACTCTCTCCATCCCCTACTCTTGGTAGCACTAGTGTGTGTATGTGTGTGTGCATGTGGCGTATAGCCTGTGTGCATGTGGTGTTATTGTATATCTGGGAAGTGGGTACCTGCTATTGAAAGTGGCAATTGCCCACTTTTGACGTAACAGATGATTTGGACTTCAGATGCCCACACCTTCACTGGTGAGACATAGCACAACTTCCTTGTTCTCTCCCCCCTACCCTTACCCCCAAGAGGATTTGCATACATTGACTTGTTGCACCTGAGCAGTTCACAGGTTCTTTGTGGTAGATATGACTGTGTACATGCCAGCCAATGGCTTTGCTTTTTAGTATTGTGTCTTTGTGTGTATACATACAAACTTAATGTTATGTAGGTACTCTCACTCGTACTGGTACTCTTGCACTTGGAAGTGTCTCCAGTCGTCGTACTGGCCGGCTCAAGAAAAAACCAGTTAGTAGCACACTGTAGTACCCGATCTGTGATAGTATGTTATGGTGTCCCATAGATCCATGCATCCCCTAGTGTAAGTGGAACAAAGGGGTTGACTGTTGGTGCACAATTCAAGAATTCCCTTCAAGTTCTGATTGAGAAGATGAATCAAGCTAATCCACATTTTGTTCGCTGCATCAAACCAAATCACTCCAAGGTAATGATATGGGCTATTGTGATTAATGGTTTAAATATAATTTGAGTGATAGTTGTTAGTCACAATTGTGGCCAGTTCCATGTCAGTTATCAAGGAGACTTGTCAATAATAAAAGCAACTATTAAGCTTGTTTATTCAAATCAGTGGTGTAATTTCAGATACTCTAGTAGCTTTATCCATCCTTTATAGAGCTTATGCACTGGGGCACGTGAAAATTAGTTTTCCGTATATGCTCAGGATCTATCCAAAATATTAAATGTTAGAATATGGCGATAGAGTGGCACGGGTGTTTCAACTATCTCACATTTCTTGCTAACTAAGATGAGAAAGCAACTCAGTAATAAAGCAGGAGTTCTGTAATAACAGTGGTTTTGGGCAGGTTACTTCGTACCATCATCGATTATCAGTCTGTACCAGAGCACTCAAGTCCTTAAGAACGAATAAATTAGTATGGTAATGAATGGGATAGTGTTTCAAGTTCGTTATAATAAGGCCACCGCTTTCAGGTACAGCCTCATGGCTAAAAAATACACCCTCCAACTGATTGCAATAGCTATGCCATGATAAATAATCCAATACTGTATAATAAACGTTTTACAGACCTCCCGTCTTGTTAGTAAGTCACTTTCTCATCTAATTTGGCAAGAATGTGAGACAGCTGAACCACCCATGCCACTCCATCGCCATTTTCTAACAATTGATATTGCGGATAGATCTAAGCATATACGGAAAAATAATTTTCATGCGCCCTAATGTATAAGGTCTATAGATCTCATTAAGTTACAGATATGTTAGTTTAGCAATCACCAGCTCTCCTATGGGTTTTGTTTATACAGTAGTTTGGGATGTGACTGGCACTGAAGTTTACAATACTGTGTTGTGTCAATAGGCACCTAACAAATTTGATGACAAGTATGTCACAGCACAACTTAGTTACACTGGAATGCTTGAGACGACTCGCATACGAAAAGAAGGATATGCTATTCGGCCTACATTTGAGGAGTTTGTGGAACGTTACAAGTCCTTGGCTGCTCAGGTCACAATGGCCAGCACAGCTCCGAACTGTCGCAAAATATTGGTAGCTGCCAAGGTGGAGGGGTATCAGATAGGAAAGAGCAAGGTCTTCCTTAAATATTGGCATGTTGACAAGCTGATAGAACTGCTTGAGGTGGTACACAAGGCAGCCAGCATGATACAGAAACGTGAGAAAACAGATTTAGTGTGCTTGTTTTATTGCTTCTGCTAATAGTGGTACGAGGCTTCATATGCCGCAGGAGGTTTAAGAAACTGGTGGAACAGCTGAGAAAAGAAGCCAGTCTTGTTGCACAGTTTACTTCGAACATACCTGGTCCCATTGATGCTACATACCAAAAACTCAAGGCAATGAACGCTATTGATGCACAACGACCAAAAGGTACATAAAAATTATGTGTTCGTTTATTTCCTAAACCCTGTATTCATGTCTGTGAATTGTGTGAGTGCAATATAAATTTCATTTTAGAGGAGTTAGTCAAGGCTAAGACACCATCACCAGAGCCACCATCTCAGCCGCTACCTGAAACAGTTTCCAAAATAGCACCACCTTCTGATTTACATACACCTCCCAAAGAGGTTAAAATGGAAGAGATCTCTGTGAGTGTGTGTGGAATGTGTGGACTCTTTGTTATGTACTGATGACTTAGGATGATGAAGATGATGACAAATTTGATGAAAATGGTGATGTGTTTGTTGCTTCTAAAGGTCGTTTCAACAAGTTTGGCAAAGAAGGAACTAAACAAGCGTGAGAATCAAGTTCATGTTAGCATGTGTAGTTGTAAGATTTGTCAATGTTTAGTTCAGTCCGTTGGTTCAAGGCTACACAAAGCGACGCTGTGAAGACAAGCACAGGACAAGTACAAATTTGGTTTCATGGTATCATCACAAGAAGACAAGCAGAACAAAGACTAGTGGATAAACCTAATGGCTCTTTCTTAATCCGTGTCAGTGAGAGTCAGTTTGGATATTCTTTATCTTTTAGGTAAGTTAAACAGTTTACAAATGCAAGTGGCTAATATTATTGGACAAGATCTGGTTGTTTGTGTATTCTCTCTGTGTGATGCAGTGGTGTGTGTGTGTACGTACATACGTACATCCATATGCAGCTTGTATTTGATTGTGATTTGATTTGAATAGTGTTAATAAAATTGGTATACAAAATTCTAGGGAAAAAAGTAACCGATTTTTTTCTAAACAAACACCTTCAGCCGAATAGTAGCTAACTGGATTCATAATTTGTTGTGAAAGTGCTTCAACAAACTTGTGAAACTTTATGAATGGAAAAGTGATCCTACTCCTCTTTCTTGAACTACGAAACAAACAGTGAGTGTCCGAGAGCGAATTTCAACTTGTAATGCCATGCTGGATTTATATTTCATGAGATTTCCTTTGTGTAACACCAGTAGACTTCGAAGCCTTAAACTTGCTGCATCAATGAAAGTGTCCATACATCCACCAAGTGAGTTTGATGACATGGTGCGACAGAGTACCCTGTGTGTGGTCTGTTAGTGTAGACAGTACTGAAGCTATTTAACAACCTACCACTGTCTAGCATTAAATGGCAACCCATAATACTAGCATGTAACAGTAATGTCATGATACAATGACACAGGAGTTCTATAATAGGGATTTTAGTCTAAGTACCTCGTTAACCTTGACTCGGAATAGGAGCTCATAATTGTTGCATTTCTTAAGTGGACCCCATTCTTTAAAGGTGTTGAAGTAAATGCTCCCCTTACAGTGTCTCCTGTTTCCTTTTGCTTGGCTATCGTGGTTCCCAGGTCTGGCCTCCAGCCTTCCTTAGTCTAAGGTCACCAGTGTGGAATCTTCTTAAGCTGTTGTAGTTGGTGGTAGCAGAAGGGCTGCTGGTGATGCTGCTATCATTCTGCCTAATATTTGGGACAGTGGGTGTACTGTCACACTGTGCTACTCCAAAAGACTCTCCTACATCTGACTGATCCCCTGGACTTTCTGAGAGGAACTTCATTACTGTTGAGTCCACTGTAAACCAATCTGCTGAATTTGGTGACATCTCTTGGTTTATTGTGAATTCCAGTGCTGAGCAGTCATGTTTAACTTCGATGGTTTGAGGGAGACTGCAGTATTTAAAGAGGAGGCAGGTGAACACAGTCATCCTACAGGAAAAAGAGGTGCCCCTTGGCAACAGACAGTAAATGATATGCATCATTGAAATCCAAGGAACGCATTTAGTCATCTATTTGCTTCACCTTATGAAATTCCTCCATCTTGATATGGATCGGAGAGTAATGTGGGAAAGACTTGTACACACCATTGACTGGGAAATTTGAAATTGTTCTCTGATCTGTTCGACCTGCTTATTCCACCCTGCTTCTTTAATAAGTGGGAGGTGCTGCCAAAAAATGCTGACTAGGTCAACTAATTGACCCTCAATCCCATGGTCCATCACGTTACCAATATCTGACAATTTGTGAGCAGGTTTGCTAAGGGTGGTACAATTATCTGTTTGTGTTCAAAAGACTACTGTACACTGTCATTGCCAGTACATGTAGATGTAATTATCTTCCCTTAAAACATCCACTATAAAAGTATAAAACCTGTTTGGCTGTTTCCACTTCCTTTTGTACTGCTTTGATAAACAACCTGCTGAGCATGTGTTAATTGTCTCATAGGGTGGTAGGCCGTTGTAAACATTTCCTATTAAAACAAGTTAACTCTGGCAAGTATATTGTCGTGGGAGAATCACGGGTACACAAAACACTAGAAGAGTTGGTACTCTACTATCAGAAGGTTAGTGAATAGCACATTTGTGTTTTTAAAAACTTAACATAATTTTTTCCAGCATCCTATAAATGCTGAAGGAGATATTCTGACACTTGCATGTGCAGCTGAGGTAAAGTAAACACCTTTAACTACATGTGCTCATTGTAATGGCTTGTTATTGTAGGATCAACGTGAAAATGATCATATGGGAACTTTGATGGGTCACGGCAGTAGTAGTCGTGAAGATGAACCTCCACAGCTGCCACCAAGGGTATGAGTGTGTACAAATATACTCTGTACTTTTTTAAACCAGACACACACTTGGGGTCTGAAATCATTTTTAAAGTGTGTACTAACCTATTTGTCTATGTCCAAAGGATAGTAAAGTTTATGTGGGAGTCTGTATTAACCGTCTAACTTGGTGGATTTTCAGTGGAATATACTTTGGACTGACAATATTTGCCAATATATTCACTTGGTATCTATATATCACAATGCTTCCTATTGACTAAGGAACTTGAGGTGTTTTATTAACTACAAAATTATTATTATTAGTAGTATTATCAAATCAAACAATAAGACACAAAGATGATAAAATCATGATTCTGTCTCTACCAAACTAACTGAAAGTATAAAATTCTGCTTCTAATACTGCTCTCTAATGTGTTTATTCACAAAGTAATTCACACCAAAATCTAATGTTTTTTCATTACCTATAATTAATCGGGCATCTTGTACTTTTATAGATGTTATCAGTTTCACATGGACATGGACCTCCTCCACCAACAATGGGAAGTATTTCAGGACAACATGGCAGATTGTCCAGTTCTCCAATGACAGGAAGATCCAATTCTCCGATGACAGGAAGATCTCCAAAATTATCTACGCCACGAGGGACTAAAATGAGGGGTCCACCTGGTAGTGACAATGGTCCACCTCTTCCACCAAGGAATAAAAAATAACCTGTCACTCTGCAGAGAGATATAGTTTTATTGTATTAGTAGTTTTGCAAGATTGTGTACCATGGTATTGTAATTTATGAGATAACTAAATCCATTATAATTATCGGTCCTTTAACTATCTTGGGTAAAACCTATGATCACAATTGTGCAGGTAGCTATCTTGTTGTTGTCAACAGTGCTGTAGTAATGTAGGTATAATAAGATTTATATATTTTTGATAAAATTCATAGGCTCTACTTTTAGTCAGGTGGGCAGTTGTTTGGGTATATTGAATTTAATATCTTGGTTGCTCTAATACTTGTGTGTCATGGGGTACATATGACAGATCCAGGGGGACCAGTTGTAGTATGACAGTACACCTTAGCACAACACAATTTAATTATCAATGTTTAGTTTCATTTACCATTTGTTAGTCCATCCACATATTGTAAGTCTTGTAACAGTCTTATGGTGAGGGATCATTACAATAAGAAGTACTTAAATAAACATCACCTGACCTGAAGTAAAAATTTGCTTTATTTTGTAAAATTCTTGTATGTACTAGCACGGGGGGGTGTAGCATAAGTGTCACTGCTAAGTAGGGTGGCAACAACTGGTTGATACAATTTTGCACAGTGTGTGAAGTACACTCTGCATACTCTATTGTCCCCACAGCAATTTATTGAAAAAGCGCCATCTGAAATTGACAGATTTATTTTAAAATGTGTTTGAGTGTTCTATTAGGGTATCTCAGTCTTGAACAGTGGAGGGGCTTTAGCCCTCCCCTGTTTTGTTGCTCAGGCCATTATCTCTTAATAAAGAGAAAACTGGGTCTGGTGCAGCTTGAATCCCATCACAAGTATGGAGTATTTATGGCCTTGTACTTAAAGTCTACAACCATAGTACAGCAATAATGCATGACTTAATAGTGTGTATCTGTCTATCAACCTAACCATTCACTTAATGGTATGCTCCTAAGCAGCATTGGACACCTATTCAGTGTGACTGTTATTGATTGAAAGATCAGGTGGTTACATAAGAAAATACATTGTGAATTACTGAATTTAGAGGGCTGGGTTTCTCTAAATTTCCTAGCAATCTAATGTGGAGTTGCATGTGCAAATTATGGTGTGCTTGTGGTGCTTGTAAATGTTTTGGTCTGTTGTTGATGTTGCAGGACATACAAATTTCAATTGTGTACTTATTTTCCATCTGGGATGTCTGACTATGATTGGATAATGAACATGTATTTTCTCTACTGTTGGGATTTTAAAAGCCCTCCAGAGTCTGTTGCTATCATGTTGTCCTGATATGACTTGGTCCAGGATGACCCAAATGAATCAATGAATTATTTATTCAGGTACGCACTTGTACAGTGTTTGTATCATTATGGCTATTACATAGTAGTAGTAGTACATCAGAAATTGAAGGATATGTTGGAAAGGACAAGAAGGATGTCCAGTAAGGATGCTATTCTCTTTGAAAAATAAAGTTATCTTTTTGCATTACAGGAAAGTTCAGATAATACTGAATCTGCTTTGTAACTGCAGTACTATCAGACCATATGAAATAGTAACAGGAACCGACAATATATACTGATCTGTTACATGCATTCAGAACCAATTGGGTGGAGCAGAACTTATGAGAAGTAATCTCCTATTTAATGGTATCAGCATAAGTCACATTGATACATTGGATTGTTGGAAAAACGGAAGCAACATTTATCTCAAGTAGGTGCCATGCATGTAGGTTTATTAATTAAGACATACAGTAGTTCGTTGTACAACCAAGTAGTCCAGTACTCTGACTGACATGTACTATAAAGCAGTGTTGTTAGAGGAGGAGGGGGGGGGGGACTTTCTCTCAGATTCAATCTCAAAGCATTCAAACTTCAAAATTTTCCTGTGTGCATTCCCCCAGACCCCTGTAGTATGTTCACACATTAATGTACAGTAACAACTTTTAAGCACTTTGTAACTGACAGCCACCCCACATGATTGTCCTCCCCCACTTTGGAGTACTGTTCTCCATCCCTGTCTTCAGATGTAGTAGGACTGGGACAAAGCTTCGAATGTTTCATGGCTTAAAGGTTAAATAAACTTCGAATTATGAAACTATCCTTCAAAGCTTCATAATACACTCATAGTCTACGAAGGAATTACAAATAAACGTCATTTTCTTTATTGTCATCTTGCTCAATCGATGAACATCTCTTTGTGATCAAATGATGCACACCTTTAAACCATCGTAGTTTTGCTTGGTAGCGTGGTTGTAGCCTTAAAATACCTTATAGATAATGCATGGAAAACGTTCTTTTAGCCATTAGTTGGTGTTTACCTATGCATGATTGCAGTATAGCAGACTCACTCATTTGTAATTAATTGATTATGTCATTCAGAACTGCTGCTATGCATTTTTCAAATGCTTACGAAAAATGCTTACAAACTTATGAAGTAGGATTAGAAAACATAAGAAGGGCATACATAAATGCAAGAAAACCTGTAACTCGTATAGCTAACACCGAGGCTTCGAATGTTTATACGTTGTATTAGCGTACATTTGAAGGTAAATTTCAACCTTCGTCCCAGCCCTAAGATGTAGGTGACCTCCCTTGTTTCACTACTTTTATTTCTTTGATCCTTAATCAAACTTAAAATTCTTAATTTTTCCTTTGTTTTCTTTTTTGTAACATTGTTACGACTGGTGAACCCGTGCATACCACATTAGAGGAGATTAGAGAAAGGATGGAATCAGGCTGTTGTTTTCATCTGAACCCACACCCCAGTGGCCATTACGGTTTATTTTCAGCTATGTTCAGCCTGTTATATAGCATTACAATCAAAGAACACTAAAGGAAGGACCCCTACAATCAATCCAGTCACAACGGAAAACTTGGACAATTCCCATTATAAATGTCAGGAAGCCATCACACAGCGCTACCACAAATAAGCACCTTGTGTTGTTAGCAAAGATAAATTGGACGACACAAGTCCATGAAGCGTGCATTGTATGTACTGTGGTATATGCCAAAAGACACCTCACGGCTGTCAGGGAAACGTTTCAGGTCATACTGAAGGCACTTCTGGCCTTGGTTATTACTAACCACATTTCATAAATTTGGCTCAGAAAAAGCAGCTCATAAACAAACCTAAAATATTTCCGTATACCAAACGTACAATAACGGCCATTTTTTGGTTTTCTTTCTTGCAGCATACAGTAGTCAAGTCAATTATCAGCAGTTGGCAGGTGTAGGAGTGCCAAGATTGATTCATAGTAACATAGGAATAATTCTACGATGTTATCACCAGTCACCACACTGCTAGACCATATTAGAAAGGGACGATGAAAATGACTGTGTGAATGTTCAGTACATTGGTTACAATGAATATTTTGATGATTGGAGAACAGAAGGTATTTTAGAATTGAAAGATACTTGTAGCACTAACGGTGATGAATACTGCCACCAATTGTCTTTTTATGTGAGGAATTATCATCAAGAATCTGTCCAGCTGTATAGGAAGGTTGATACAGTTTGCTACCTTGATTTGTTACATTTGAAGCTTGTTGAAGTGCCAGAAGCGGGATAAGTTTATCATTTGTCTTCACTGAATGTTGGACTGTAGACTCTTATATTGAACCAGTATTTTAAACATAAGACCAGTTTCTACTTTGTCAAAGTGAATAGCAGTTTTGGTACTGCCCAATAAGTTTGTTCAGAGTGATGGCAGTTCATCACGGCAGTGGTGGTGGCACTTCATCATGGTAGTGGACTGGAACAGTGTCTTGCATTTATGTCACAGTTAAGCATGTACACACAACACATTGTGTCATGAGAACACATCACACATGTCATGTCATAACCACTGCCAGAGTAGTTACTTTTTAAAAGTAACTTATTACTTATTACAACAAGTAGAAGGAAACATTAGGAGTTTTAAATTGGATTAGGGCTCAAAGAAAAAAATTAGTGAAACGAGTATAAAAAGTGGTGAAACAAGGAAAATTACCTATACCTGCAGATATATGTAATAGTGAATATTTAATCCCTATAATTCACTAGTATGTCTATTCCCTTGTATAACTACTTTTTCTTTGATTGCTAATTCAACTTACAATTCCTAATTTTTTTGTTTGTTTGCTTTTTAATAGCATAATTATTACAAATGAACCAGTGCTTACTGTAAAATGGTGCCAGCAATGCCATAAAAGTAAATTTGCATCAGAACACAACAATCAATTACATAATAGAAAGGGAGATCATGTGGCCATTATGCTTTGTTTTCAGCTATGCTTTGCCCGTTACACAGTGTTACAAACGAAAGCAATACGAGAAGCATCTCTGCAATCAATCCAGTCACTACGGAAAATATGGGCGATTAGCCAACACAACCACAGGGAAGCCACATCACGCTATCGCCAATCGACACCTTGTGTTGTCAGCGAAAAGAACTGGAACACAAAGGAGGACAAAAGCAAGTCCATGATGCATGTATTGTACGTACTGTGGATGGTGAAAAGGCACATCTTGGGATGAGTCAATGCTGAACAGTGAAGAAATTAAGCCCGTAGCCAAGTAATGCTTGACTGGAGGCATTAGTTAGTCAGTCAGCATAAAATTTAAAATTCTATGGAAACTTTTTGGAAGGGTTTAGGGTTGGTCTGAAGACATTTTTGGGCTTGGCTGTGCCTATCCAATGCTGCCAAGCTGTCATAAAGGGAAATTGAAGCTGGATTTAGGGTGATAATTTGGCTGGAAAGCCCAGTTCTTCATGATCCCTAATATACAGTACTACTGTACTGTACAATTACTTGCAACAAAAACTATGTAGTTACAGTTATGTATTACTCAAGTAACTATTACTTTGTGTGCACAGGTGGGCAACTACCATCTTATCACGTGACATGATCACATTGTTGGACAATGTGTACATATTGTGTTCAAGAGAAAACACTGTATAGCCAGAAATTTTCGAGAAACAACTTTTGTGAATTTTGCAAGAAATGACAGCTTCATGAAAATATAATCGTAAAACATTTGAGGTTTTTATAGTTGGTACTGGTACATGAAATCAATCAGCAGCAAAATGTCTTGTCAACACAGTATTTTGAAGTATTTCAAGCAAACTAAATAACTTGAAGGCTGTGGCTGAGGCAGCAAGGGCAGGAATGAAAAGGGGACAATACAAGTTTTTCTCAGATGAGAACAAAGTGAAAATAGGGGAAAATATGCCTCACAGCACAGTGTAACTACATCAAGGCCTTCGTTAAAACCCGGAACGGACTGGACCGGACCTGAATTTTATTGTTGAGCGCGTATCCAACTAAAATAAATTTCGGTACGCTTGCAAGGGATACAGGACGTGGACTCTGTTCTTCATTTGCACTCAGGGCACGATTGTCTACTGATATCCAGAGTGGCTGATGGTGATTTCGAAGCAAATATAGTCATATACTGGTATTTATACTGGTATTTATACAAGCCAGTTTGCGAAGCGGAAACGTAGCGTTATAATAGTACGGAGAATATACTATCTATGATTTGACGAATCGGGTTTGATTAGTCAAAATTTTCTTAAGTCAAAAATTCCTTGCGTACGGTATGTATACAGATCAGTACAATCGTGCCCTGAGTGCAAATGAAGAACAGAGTCCACGTCCTGTATCCCTTGCAAGCGCACCGAAATTTATTTTAGTTGGATACGCGCTCCTCAACAATAAACTTCTGGTGCGGTCCGGTCTGGTCCGTTCCGGGTTTTAACGAAGGCCCTACATCAATACAGCATTTCAAGGAAACTGGTGAATTCAAAAGGTTGAATGAAAGCACTGTGCATGGATGAGTGAAGCTGCTCAAGGGTGATTTGGAATTGGTGGCAAAGGGCAAATCAGATGCTGATAAAACAGGGTTTGTGAGTAAATTTGCTGCAAAAAATGAGGAAGGCCTTTGTTTGTTGGAGAGGAGTTGGAAAGTAAAGTCCCAAGTATACATCAGGGCTTCTGGTTGTGTTGTTAATGCATCTGTCACCTTAACAGCTGCAACAGGATAAAAGATGCCAATATTTTGGCAGAGAATGGTGGTTATGTTAACCTGAGCAAAGATGATTAATGACAAGAATGGGGTTGGCAAAACAAAAAGGTAGCACCACAGCCAAAATTACTGCCGAAAATTAGAGGAGCAGTTTCTCACTGATATTGAAACAATATCAAAATTTGAAGCCATTCCTATAAAGAAAGACCTTGTGATAAATTTGGATCAAACTGCAACAAAATACGCCCCAGTGTCAAACTAGACTCAAGAGGTTAAAGGTGCCAAGCAAGTGCCAATAGCTGGTATCTGCGACAAAAGGCAAATAACTGCAACATTAACTGTTAGAGCTAGTGGAGAAATGTTACCAGCACAAGTGATATCTGGTGGTAAAACTACCAGATGTTACTAGTGAAATTCCCTGTGGTTGATACATAACTTATACACCAAACCACTGGGCAAATGAAGATACCATAGTGGCATAAATACACAACGTTCTTTTACCTTACCTCGTGAGTGCTCATAAGAAGTTGGAGTTGTCTGATACCTTTTTAAAAACTGTATGCACCATTCATCCAGCTATATACTGAATAAAACTAGAATTTCATTCTTATCCTCTTAGAGGAATAAACACTGTTGTGCATTAAAACTTCTTGCCCCCCCCTTGATGGTGTCTCCCAGATCTGCCTATGACAGGGTGCACAGTGGTTCGTAGATGCCGTTCAGCATGTACAGAAGAATAAGCAAATTATCATCAATGGCTTTGATGAAGTAGGTATTACTGATAAACTAAATTAACACCATATATATACACAGAACTGATCAACTGATTACACATTGTCAATATACCTCACCCAAATCTTATGCGCACACATGCACATTAACAAATATTTGTGGAAAATTATTCTTGATTGAATTTAACTATATTTGTACTAACAGTGTATTCATTTAGTCACTCAAGAAACCTCAATTTTCATTGTAGCAAGACATTCCATACGATGTGATCTCATTACTTCTTGATGATATTTTAGTGGATCTTCTCCAAATGTAATAGTTGTGGCATTCACTACAGCATGTACACCACAGTCACTGCTGCCAGCTCGCTGTTTCTGCACAGCAACATGTTTGACAAGCTACACCTTCCATTAACAATGCTGATCCATGATCTAGTGAGCTGTACGCTGAATCGTACAATGAATCATACACTAGAATGTTTTTTTCCGTTTTTACAATTGACCATTGTTGCAACAATCCAATGGTTTCCATTGAAATGAAATATTTGGCTATTGCTTTTTTGGGCCCTTCAGAGCTTGAGATTGTAACAGTAAAAGATAATTTCGAACCATTAAGCTTTGGAAACTGGTATTGTATAAGTCATTGTCCACCATTTATGTGTAGATCTGTGAGCTCCAAGCCTTCCTCAAAGATTGCTTTATCGCTGTTCTTGAAAGTGATATCTCTAATTCTTACCCATACCTCATCTCCTGATGTAAAGGTAACTCAGGCTCAACCTCTCTAGAGTGAACCACAGCACAGGCACTGCAAGCTACCAATGAAGTTATTGGTGCTGTACACATAGCTGAAGGTACTGCCATAGTGGTATCGGTACAGTTCCTAATAGCAGATACCTTTTCTCACAGTCTTCTGGTCTTTTCACTCAGATGAAAACATGTATATGCACGGAATCTCAACACCTCCCTCTGGAATATCTTGGGAATAAATAATTAGTGTTGTTTTAGTATGGAGTTTTAGTTTTAGTTGTAGCTAGTTTCATCAATAATTTTAGTTTTAGTTATAGTAATCTTTCTTAATTCTTTTTAGTTATTGATTTAGTTATGGTTATTCACTCTTTGTTGTTTTAGTTTTAGTTATAGTTACAGTTAAAAACATGAAAACCTTTTAGTTTTAGTTACAGTTTTAGTTATGTACATCAAAATCTTTTATTTCTAGTTCTAGTTATAGTTAGAAACATGAAAACCTTTAGTTTTAGTTTTAGTTATAGTTAGAAACATGAAAACCTTTTAGTTTTAGTTACAGTTTTAGTTATGTACATGAAAATGTTTTAGTTCTAGTTATAGTTAAAAACTTGAAAACCTTTAGTTTTAGACACAGTTTTAGTTATGTATCTGAAAACCTTTTAGTTATAGTTTTAGTTGTGCATAAGAAAACCTTGTTTAGCTTTAATAGTAAGCACCAAGTGACTATATTTTATGTGAATGAACTCTTGTTATAATTTCAGTACCATTTTTCCAGCTTAGTAATACGCTGAGTCTCAGTCTATGTGTGCATGATACAACTACAATTGAAATAATTCACAATTGTGCAATCTGCTGTGTCAGCCTGTGTGCTATGTATACATGTAGTAAACAGTAAACAAGTCTTTCACAAATACACATAGGCTGTCAAGGCAATAGAACAAAGCTTCATTAAGGTAAAAAGTAGAAAATAAAATGCATTGGTATACATTGTAGGTACCAAATAACTAATGGACCAACATTCACAATAGATACAAAAATAAATGTAGCCATTAGCTAAAAGCATTAAATTACAGTGACCATTAACAAAAACGGTTAGCATACTATAGGCCATCACTACTACCTAGTACCTACATTACTGAGTTCGTGAATTTTGGTCAAACAGTTTTTATTAGTTATAGATTTAATAGTATGTACGTAACTATATGATATAGATATTTTAGTTGCATATAGTTTTAGAAGTAGTATCAAATACATTTAGCAAGCAGTTACAGTTTTAGTAATAATATAGATTTGATTTTAGTTATAGTTTTAGTTAACTTAAATATATTCACCTTACTAAAAGTACTTTTAGTTTTAGTTACAGTTAACTGAAACAACACTAGGAATAATGCCTTGAGCCAGTTATTGTACACTGAAGCACTCCCCCATCACGTATGTAAAGAGTACGGATACACGAAATCTCTCTTTGCACATGCCCAACAATATTGCATCTTTCTTCAATGCCACTGCAAATAGATCATGTGTGCACCTCTCTCTCTCTTAACCATGCTAAAGTTTCATCAACCACTGGATTCCAGACTGCTTGATACATGCGGCATCCACGAACACAGCACTAAAACTGGTTTTACTCATGCTATAGTAGCTAGCTATTGTCACTTGGTAGGGGCAGTGGGAAGAAATGATAAGAGACAGCTTACTACTGTTTTAGCTGGATCACATTGCTTGCTGGAGATTTCTTTCCACCTCAAATTATATATCAGGGTAGAGCCCCATGCTGCCTATCCATGTATAATTTCCCTGAGAAATGGCGTGTAACATATTTCATAAACCACTGGTCCAATGAGGATACAGTGAAAGAATATGTCAGTGAAAAGTGGCACAACCACTGACTATCCACGCCTTGGTAACTTTTTGACAATTTTAAGGCTCAGTGTACTCCAGCTATACTCACCCAATTAGATCAGAGCAATGTTAATGTTGTGTTAGTTCCGCCTAACTGTATGGACCACTTGCAACCCCTTGACGTTAGCATCAATAAAGCTATAAAAAATTGACTTCATGCAGAATTTCAGGCTTGGTATGCACGTCAAGTATTCCAGCAACGTCAAGATGGACAAAACAAGATGAATGACCTTAAGATGAGTGCTGTCAAGCCATTCAGTACAACTTGGATAGAAGCAGCTTGTAACCATGTCAAAAACAAACCAGAGATTATTATCAGTGGTTTTAGAGAGACTGGAATTGCCTCCTAGAGGTTGTTTGACATTATTTGTTAAAGATTGTAATATAAATGAATACAATTAAACATGTAAGAATGCTTGATTGTCTCAGTTAATGATCAAATGAATATAATACAGAAATTAAATTACTTGCAAGGGAAGGACATCATTACTTCCTTAGTGAAACAATCCACTAAATGGCTTCTCATTCTCTCCTGGTGAAATTTCAGTTTGCTAGGATTTAAACTGAAAACCAAAGCTGCTGCAAAAGCAAGAGAAAATAAGCCACAATCTTCACTGCTAACTTGCTTGTGACACCTACACATAGTGATAGTGAGCTTTTCTGACCCAGACTGACAAAGATTGTTGATGATCACAATAGACAGTTTATCACAGTTCATGAGTATGGAATCAAACACTCTTACTTCCCCAGCCTTGCAGTTTAGAGATCCAATAGAATCTTTACAGGTAATAAACAACTTGGAAAGTTCCAGGCCCGTACCCCAGGGGGGGTTCGAGGGGTTTCCCTATTTTAAACTGGAAATTTTATTTTTACTGGAAAACGATCTTTTTAACTGTAATCTGTGTTCTAACATTCATTACATGCCTTCCATGGCTTCTACCAGCTGAGGCTTCCAGGTATTAACCATAGCGCTGCGAGGATATCTGTGTACATAGAAACCACTTTAATGATGTATGAATACAGACAGTGGTTTTCTCTCTATCACTAAGGCTTCTATTATTCTACTTACAGTATCTTAATAAGGCCATCCATCGAGTCATCCATGACCATACTGCACTGAGAGCTACTATTATTATTTCTACTATTAATTCCAATCGTAATTTGCTAAACATTTTCTAATAAGACCCCAGAATAGCAATGATGAACACCAGACTGGATGGACACTGTGACTGATAGACTGTTAACTATAACAGCAAGTAAGCCTGGCTTGTTGCATTCAATGATATGAATTCTAAAGTGTCAAGTGTGTGAGTCTGTCAGTTGTTTTCATATTAACCTTATTATGGTTATTATCATCCATGTTTGGACAATGGTGAAATGTAAGGTTTAGCTTATAGCTGAAATAAATGACCCTGAGCAGTCTTAGAAATGATGGAGTGTATGTGCACTACAACTAGGGCTGAAACGATCATGGTTTTTTAGTATTCGAGTACTCTCTAGAGTTAACAATCGAGTACTCACAAATACTAGTTGCATGTAGTCATACCCAGCCATTTGTACCAACCTTTAACAGTTTACAGCTTTTCAAGTAACAACAATGATACACACACTGTATTAAAGTACTGATGTTAGTGACCCTGACCAAAAAATTATGCCAATCAAGCTCTACAGCCTTCTTTGTGTCACTCCCTGGTGACAAATACATCATGTGAGCTGGGTCACATGATCTTAATGAGTACTTGAGTACCAATTTTACTATCCGAGTACCAAATCCTTAATGAGTACTCGTTGAGTATTAGTATTTGTTTCAGCCCTAACTACAACAATATTTTAATCCCTTGCTTGCATTAGTGTGCGATGGGCCCATGTTGAGAGGAATTTGTGTCAACACAATGAAGTTTATTTAATCAGTGCATGCATTTCTGCATTTAAGCAATTTAAGGCTATTCTCAGAACATTGAATATTGAACCTTTCTCAGCGTCTGGGTGCGCCCCCAGACCCCTGCGTCTGCAATCACTTACCGCTTCAATTTAGAAACCCCTTTTGAAATTCCTGCATACAGGCCTGGAAACTGTTTTCAGTGTCTTGCATCTTCCCTTGATAAAAAGTTGTATGTAGTCCAGTAAGTTTGGGATGCTTTGCTTTGCAATTGTTGGGCATAATTGATTTTGGCATCAGTAAGTTATTTTTCCATGATGATTTTTTCAGCATCAAAAATTCTCCACCTTTTTTTACTTTATGTAACAACTTTAACAGGCTCATCCTACGGACCTTCAGCACTTGTGCTGTCAAGCCTTAATAAATAAACACATAAATAAATAAAAATGCATTTGCTTTTTGACAGGTGGTGGTGAATCAGTACTGCAGCTTTCTGAATGGATTGTGAGATCAACAGTCACCTCCATCACATCATCATTTTTCTTCACTCCTGCATCGTTACTGGCAGTCAGGCTAGCATCAACATCAACTTTTCTTACAGTAGCAGAGTCGGCAGAGGCAACATCAGAGGTTTGCGGACTATCCTGATTGACTACACTTATCGTGACCTCTCCTTCAATGTTCAATGCTGACTCCAATTGGTTTTTGGCCTTGACAGCGTCCTTTTGATTACTCGCAATAATCTTCAAAACACAGGGTATTTCAAATCCACCTTGTGGAAAATCTGACAAATATCAACAAGGTTCATTTGCATAGTACCACCACGCCTCATAAATATAAACATATTGCTGAAATTTTCCTTGGAGTGTGACCAACTATTTTCATCTCTCCATCAATGGATGGCCTCTGCATGAGTATCGTGTGCGTTGCCAGGTTCTCGCTTGCAAACCAAACGATCTTCCACTCTCCCAAATGCGCATATATTCATGATAGCATCATGGTGTCCATGGAGAATGAAATCATCGGCATCTTCTTAGCATGCTGTAGCAAAGACTCTGCTAGCTAATTAGATTGCTGCTCAGCCTTCAGACTCGTTGTCTTGGATTTGCGCGGCATCTTCTTAGCGTGCTGCAGCAAAGACTCTGTTAGCTAATTAGATTGCTGCTCAGCCTTCAGACTTGTTGTCTTGGATTCGCGCACACCTCCAAAACTAATTAAGGTACAATGAATTTGCCAAAGTTTTCTTTCACCAAAATTCTGCTTGTTAAGTTCACCAAAGTTTTTAGTCACCAAATTTTTCTTCTGTATGGTAGTCTAAGATGATAACATGCACTAATAATACCTCATGTAGCTGCCTAGTTTTCCCCCCAAATTATTTGTTTTTGTGTCAGTTTAGTATGTCTCTGTATAGGCATAGCAAGCACCCCGTGGTTGGGGTGCCAGACAATGGTAAGGATAAAATAAAAGCTGAGCATGTGAAGCATGCTAAATTTTAGGGGTCTGAGGGCGTCACCTCCCCCCAGGAAATTTATTGAAATTATCGCTTCAAGATTGAATTTCAGAGTAACATGCTTGAAACATTCCAGCAGTGCATTCTTACTTGTGTAATTTACTTCTGTGTGGGTCACAAACACTACGAAAATTAATTTTAGAGGCGCATACCACAATCGTCAATATGAAGTGTTGCTGAGGAGTCACTATACAAGTTTATAGTTTCATAAATTCTATATGGATTGCTGATTGAATATTATAGAGTAATTTCACTAATCTGAAACGTTGGTGGTTAAGTAGACAGTTGAAAACTTAAGGGATGACTTGTATAGCTAGCCAAATTATTGCAGTGTTGCATGTAATGTTGTAGAATTATAATAAGATGTGGTGGAAGGATAAATGTGTAGGTACACATGGCATGCCATAACTGTAATGTGTTGTTAATGTGTGTGTTATGCATTTGTGTTATTGTGTATAGTGGTTTCTGAGTAAGTTATGGGATAGTGGTTACTGTGGTAAATTATACTTAGGCACTTAGCTATTGTTAGTTCCAGTGGCTTGGTTTATAGGTTTTTACCATTGTTCTGTTGTCAAGAGTGTTGGTGTACCATTCAGTGGTGTTTGGACGTTTACACTGAGAAAGAAAGAGTAGTCACCAATTAGTAAATTATTACCCACCTGCCCACCCTTGCGCAGTTATACCTGCTAGAAGTAATGTAACAAGGTTTAAATGACTTCATCACAGGGCAATTAACTGCTAGACAAAATGGTGCAGTTAACTGCTAGAATTAATGTAAGAAGATAAAAGAGGCAATGTGTGTGTGTGCGTGTGTGGTGTGTGATCGATCATCATGTAGTGTTATTATGAACACATGACATACAACATTTAACAACACATTGGATCACAAGACAATACTTACTAAAGAAACTGTATGTACGTAACTGTTGTCACGACATGGTAAGTGTTTTGTCACAACAGGTGTGATATGTTGTCACGATGTGATGCATATTATGGCATTATGTAATGTGCTGTCATAACGCTATGCATTTTATGCAATGTGTCTTACAACCCAATATGTGTATTGTGCTGTCATGATGTGTGTTGCAACAAGACTGTGTAGTGTGTTGTCACAATGCAATGTGATTGACACAACATGTGTTATGACATGATATGTGTGATGTGTTGTCAGGACATGTTGTGTTTGACATGATAATTATGCATTATATACAACACAAGCACTACAACATACAATGTCTGAGATGATGACATGCACTGACAATGGCTCAAACAGCTACCCAATTTCTCCCATAATAATTTTTGTGCATCAGTATTAGTATGGTCTGTATAGATGTCTATGGTCTGTGAATGTTTGTTCTCAGTGTTTTAATTTTATAGAGCTATAGCATGCATGTCATTATATCTGTGATTCATTGTGCAACAGCTAATGAACATCAAAACTATCACTACAATATGTGACCTTTATTAATATCGATGATCATTGCATACCTTTAACCATTGTTTACTTGTATTATGAAATGTTTCAAATATTTTGTAATCACTTGGCAACAGTGTTGTGGCAATACAAAATGCCAACTATAGACAGATATAGTTAGTAGCCATATATGGTTAATTTTGAATTGTTGTGGGTTTGACTTTACTTCCTCAAAATAAAAGCCCACACACACACTACACAAACACCATCCCATTGTGGAATTTATCACATACCTGTTATTATCACCCAACTCATAAGAATTGGGTGTGGCATGTTAAGATGATTGCTTATACACTGCTATTGCAACTGAGTACAAATCTTTCATGGCTCCTGTTTACTCTCTGTGTGCATCATTTAATAGACATTATTGGCAAATTTCTCTTCTATGTGGCATTCATATTGCTGCAGAGGAATAAACGGTGTCATACCTATGATGATTACATAATTGCATACAGCCACTAAAACTGTAACATTTGCATGATCAACAATATCTAAGACCACAAAACCATAGCTGACACTCACATGTATGTTCACACAAGCACCACCCTATATTGATCATACTGGGTCTCTGGTGCCATTCTTTCTTTGATGTGGTGTTATAGAAGTTCACTACTGATGAATGGTGTTACAAAAAATGCAAGTGAATAAGTTCAGGGAAAAATCCTAATTTCCTTATACTTGTTTAATTATTATTGGTGCAGGAAGTTATTACGCAGAGCATAGGATCCACATGCACAAATTGAAATTAATTTTAGTCAAGGGCATTGGAGTAGGTGCAACCAGTGAGGCCAGAGCCTAGTCACCACAGTGAAATTTAAAAAATTAAACTTGATGAAACCAAAACTAAAAGTAGTGAACATGCAATACTTGGCGTTAATTTAATGGACAGAAACAACACTTACCTAACCTGTCTTTCACTCAGAACAGCTTCATGTCGACGTCGTACGTATTAAGTGCCTCTAAATTTAATTACAGTTATACTAGCTTTGGCTTTGTTTCTTTTTGTAGCTACTTTAGAAACATTCCTTACTGTTTATTAGACTCAAAAGATAAGGTTAGGAGCACATGCTTGCATGTTATTCCAGTAGTTTACCATGATAAAAGATTGCAAATCTAGATCATGCACTGTATATGCGTATATAGCTACAGTAGACATGAATACATACATCTGCTGACTATTGTTTACTGTTTCTACATCATTTAACTATATAGTGTTAGTGTCAAAATTATCACCATGGTAATTCATTGTGTTGCAGAGGAGTAAACCAAGACATCATACCTCCTGTGATGTACACATGATCATGTGATAGGCAAATTTGAATTGACTGTTAATTAACCGTCACCTGAAATTTACATCATTTGTAGGTGTCAAGGTCTAAAGTAACTTCTCCAATTTTTAAACATATCAAAAACTTTGACACATTTACTGTACATTTAAATTTTTTAACCAAATGGAAAATAACAACGTCTTTCACCATAACTTCTGCATACTTCAGTTTATGAAGATGGGTTGTATTTATCAGAATCCGTAAATTGTGCATCGGGTGGTATGCAAGATTTTGTACAGCGACCAGTGGGAAAGAGGAAAGAGCCTAATCAAGTTGGCAGAGTCTGTATCAGATTCAACAAAGTGATTGTCAAAGTACAACTAGACAGAAGGAAAATTCCTGGTTAGGGTGAGGATTCTACTTAAAAATATTGTTGTTGTGACGTGATGCGTATTCCCAGGATTCATAATTAGTTTTGCTATCAGTGAGATTTCCTTCTGAAGTGACTCTTCAGATGATTTAATTTTTCCTTCGAGAGATATAGTGGGATGTCACTTATACCTGCAATGTAGGGTATGCATGCGCAGGCACTTAATATGCACGATGCCTATATTGGCTGTGAACCAGAAGGGTTTGTTGGTGACAGTGTAATTTTGTTAAATGGGATGTGGCATCATTGCATTTGATAGAATCAGCTCAATCATTTCCTAAATGACTATATGTGACGGGAAACAGCAACATGTGACAATGAGTCCTCGGTAGGGCTGTTGTAAGAATAATAAGATGCTTAGTAGTTTACTAAATGATAAGTTAAAGGTTATACCAGTTGATAATAGTGGAGAGAAGAGTGTCTAATTCAATGCAGAGCCATTACAAATGATTTTGAGGTAAGATTGTAGATTGTTTAATCATCACATTTCTTTGGTCTGCCAATGTGCAATCACCACATTTAGAATAGAATAGAATACCACTGTGGAATAAATTACCATCTATCGATCTGAGCATTGCCAGTCATTAAAGCCAACATCTACAAGTATCTACATCAACACTTCATACTCCCACGTCTGAGAGAATCCCCAGCCTGTAAATCCCTCAAAATCATTTGTAGTGGCTCTGTATTGCATTAGAGCGACTCTTTTTTAATGTGTGTGGAGACTGATGAGTTTGATCAAGACCAATATCAAATATTAGGTCGCAGAACTTTTGAGATATTTTCTGACAAGCTGAGTGAATTGTGTAGACAGAACATGGGAGATAACGTACTATGAGGTCATGGATTCAATCAAGATTGATCAATGAATGGAACAACTTATCAACATTGCTCCTAGATATCGCTGCATGAATATGATGCATTTTCAACAAATTTACAATTAACTTTTAATCAATAATTAACACATATATAGCTGTGCATGGCTATGCTAATAGTCATAGCTATAGTTCTGTTTTTTCCTGCATGGGAACATCATGGCTGACAGTTGGTCTGCACAGTAATAATTTCATGTGTCTGGGACCTATAATATATGTAGCTATACTTGACGTGCAGACTCATTGTTATACATGTGCATGGTCTTTGTAAAGATGTACAGATTTTAGCTAACAAGGTGGTCTTATACCGTACATGACCTCAGAGTAGCTAGCTATATAGCTAGCTAGTTAAAAAACAACTGCATGTGTTATAAATATTGCACTATAATAAAAGGAGTGGCTATGTGTTATAAGAGGTGCACAAGGGTTAATTTTCTGCATGTAGATTTGAACATTTTAAAATTTTCACATAAGGTGAAGGTAGAATTCAAATTCACTGCTCAGATACCATTGGCTATATTCGTTGCACATGCGCAACGGCCAACCAAGCTGATATATAATCACTAACCACACACCCACATAATAACTTCTCACTTCGCGACTGTGGTGTGGCACAAGTGAGGAAATTAGTTTAACTTATATATTTCAAGTGAAGCGATAGATAGCTAGCAGTATGGCTGATCATGAGCAAGATGAAGAATATTTGCATCAGGCTGCTAACGCTCTTAAAGCTATAGAGGAAGGTACAGCTACTGCTTTTGGGCCCGTCAAGTATGCACTAAAAGGTCGAGCAGTGATAGAGAAGTGGTTTGAGCTTCTTGGAAGAATATACACCATCACCCCATACAGTGCTGTCTTCTTGTTCTCGTTGGTAATAGTGGTTTATGGAGTGTTCTGTATCGGGTTTGTCTATGCTGATACAGAGGCGGACCTTAACACCCTAGCTCTCAGAGTGGATTTTAAGGAAGACGCGGATTATACCAACCGTTTTGTTGGTACACCGGGCACACTGGAAGTCGTTCTACAGTATCGACCTCAGCCGGATTTGGACACTACCGACTTCACGAATTCGCTCCTTGATCATCTTAGACTAGTGAGAACAGCTATTGATTTGCCTGTAACCTATAAAGGAAGGTAAGGTTATATATAGTTTTGTGTATGCATTTTGCTAAGCTGTATTTATAGCTCAGCTAATAGCTATATCGAGAGCTATATATGTAATACATCGCGGCAGTTGCTTATGCATATAGACTTGTTGCCTTTCTAAGGCGTGGTCGTTTTACCGTAACCTTACCGCATACTTTCCGAGTTTGCTAAGTCAAAAATGTATTACGGCAAACGGGGGAAAACAAACGTTCCGGTTAATTTTAACATGTTAGTACTAGCCAGCTTTTAGAACAGAAAGTATGTTATAGTATTAGGTTCGAGCCAAAACATCCAGCGTGTAAGGTTAAGGATGAAAGAGAAGGTGATTTCCTCTCGATCTTGGGTTTTGGGAAAGCGATAAAACTCACTGAAAACATTCTTAAGACCTCACTACTAGTCAGAATGATAGACTGAGTGGTTTTAAAATGTTTGTATCTTTAAAGAATCCATACTGTTTGCTAAGCTATTTTTAACAATGGACTTTTGTTGACTTCTTGACCAACATTCGTAACACGGAAACACGCGTTTGCTCGCATTACACAAGGACATGCCCTAAAAAGGTAACCCGTCTATACATGCGTAGTCCAAGCACCGCTAGTCTTTGGGAACACCGGATCATGTTGTTGTAGTAAGGGTGCTTTAGCTAACTTATGTGTTGTGTATGGTGGCATGAAACATGTTAGAACAATTGGAACAATTCAAAAAATCTTAACTGCTACTGACATTTGTGTCTCTGTTCGAATCGTTGGCGTATAGCTATAGCGTGTAAGTAAACTCAGCCTCTTTTGCAGTAATTGAAGTGTACGTGGTCACACCCATGCGGGCGCCGGCTGTAAATTACTGAATGGCGTGATCTGGTGAAAACCTCAGTAGTACATACCGCAATTTGAGCACGCTTGCAAATGTCATGCAATATTGAAACACTTATATCAAGAAGTTTGCGGACATTTGCTATACTTTATTTCATGGCAAAAATGCCAGCTGGAACAGGCATGTCCAATACATTTCGATTGAATTAATTATCATGTATTGCCTACCTCGAGTCTGTTTAGTAACTTTCTGAATTTGATACAAAAATTTTTTTTCACTTCGATTGTGGGTTGATTTAATGATTGTGGGTTGATTTAATGATTTTTCTCTTTCTCACCGTATGGATTTGTCAGCATACTCATTTCATTTTATGGACTTTTAACTTCTCTTTGTGATGACTGGACTTCCTGGAGGAACCGCTGATGTTTCTGATCCGCCTGAGGGATCTGGACGCTCCATTCAAGTCATGTGTGGCTCAGTGAGTGCCAGCTTGTTTTGTTGGCTCCTGGAGAATAGTAGGAGTCTTTGTATTCGGATTAATTGTGGTGATAATTTAATCTCTCCCTGTGAGTTCGAGCGGCGTCCTGGGTGCGTGGCTACTCAAAACTGGAAAAGGTCAATCAAGTATCTTGGCGCACCCATTGGCGATTATATTCAGGAGTCAGCAGCTGGTAAGCGTTATTGTTTTGTTGTTCCCCCTGTTGATGTGTTGTCCACTCCCCCTCCAAGTTTGAATGCCGATGGTGCGTCTTCTACAAGCACAACGAGCTTACTATCTTCAATAGGGTCTGTTACCCCTTCATCAGTTTTTCTCCCTACTACCACCACAATTCCCTAGTTCTAACACTGATTCTACCTTGGTTGCTGATTCACCAACTGATACTCTCAGCCTTGTTAGCTCTTCCCCTGGAGTTGTCTGCTGTCCTTTGTGCGACAAAACCGCCACTACTGTTTCTTCCCTCTGCTACCAACAGCACCTCTACAACTGTTACTACACATTCACATGCTTGTGTCACACCCCCACCACCTGTTTCTGGTTCTAGGCTTAGTTCTCGTCTGTCACCCACTGAAATGGTTTCCCTGGCTGTCCTAGCTGCAGCAGATGGCTCTCTTCCTCTTGAATATAAATCTGTCGAGACCCTAATTTTTGATACTCTGATGAGCTCCTTACTCAATTTGAATGTGCATACAGTTCATTACATTCCTTGTACTGTTCGGCCTCTGTTAGCCTCAGTGCTTAGTAAAGACCTTTGTTTTTCCATGCAACATAAATTATGGGGGTTTGTGAGATTGTTGTTATTTCCAAAGCTTGTTCTCTGTTCCCCTCCTCGTGCTGGTAAAAAGGAGCGCTATTTGATTGGCTCTTTGTTGTGTGATCATTTGAACAAGTGGAAATCTGGTGTTGATGGTATCTTAGATTTTTGGCAAGCTGCAGGTGCTCTGCAGCGGGGCTCTTCAGCTCGATCTGTCGCTACTTCTGCTGAGTCTTTGGAAAAGGGGAACATTAGACGTGCTTTGCGCTGGGCCTCAGATGGACGTTATGGTAATGCGCTACGTGCCCTAGGCTCTAGGGGTGTTGCTTCCTACGACAATGTTGCAGCTCGGGATGATTTGATCCATCGCCATCCTCAGAATGTAGTTCCTTCCCAATCCAGTGATGTCCCTGTTTCTCTTGTAGTTGAGCCCTTCGTTGTGTTGTATGCGCTGCATTCCTTTCCCAAGGGAACCTCTCCTGGTAACTCAGCTCTCCATCCTCAGCATTTATTGGATGCTGTGTGCGGTTCAACTTCACCAGCTGCTTCTGAATGTCTGTCCAACCTGACAAGATGTGTTTATGCCTTGCTTGCTGGTAAGCTTGATTCCCGTCTTGCTCCTTGGTTTTGTGGTGCACCTTTGACTGCATTGGTGAAGGGTTCTGGTGCCTTTCGTCCAATTACTGTTGGTGAGACCCTTCGTCGTCTGGTCAGCAAGGTATGTTGTGCGTCTGTGCGTGATTCACTTCCTAGTTTGCTACTTCCTCATGGTCAGGTTGGTGTAGGTACTCGTAATGGATTAGAAGCTGCTATACATTCTCTTCGTACCATCCTTGCTACTGTAGGCTCTAATTGTGAACTATGTTGCTTAAAGGTGGATATGACCAATGCATTTAATGAGTGTAGCCAGGATTCCTTTCTATCACGTTGTCGATCTGATCTCCCGGAATTGTTTAGCTGGGTGCAGTGGTCTTACTACTGCATTGGGGAACTATGTTTTGGCCCCCACCGGATTGCATCCTCAACTGGTGTGCAGCAGGGTGATTCCCTTAGACCATTACTGTTTTCCCTTGTCCTTATTGATTTTTTATCCAGTGTTACTTTCCCAGCTGGACTGGCTTTTCAGTTGTGGTACTTGGATGATGGAACCTTGGTGGGCACGCGCTCTAGCCTTGCTTCCTTTTTGCAAATGCTTGTACGGCGTGGTCCGAGTTTTGGTCTCTACCCTAATTTATCTAAATGTGAGGTCTTTTGGCCTTCTGGTAATCAGTCATTTCTGGAGTTTCCATCGTCTGTCACCCATATTTCCTTGTTGCAAGAGGAAGGAGCTGCCTTTCTTGGTTCCCCTGTGTGGGGATCCTCTGATTATTTCTTGTCATTTGTTGGCAAGGCTGTCGATAAGGTGGCTTCTCTTCAGGACTGTCTTGAGGGTTTGGGGAACCCTCAAGTTGAACTCCATCTTCTCCGAAGTTGTCTGGGTGTTTGTAAACTTAATCATCTCTTGCGTACTATTTCCCCAAATTGTGCTATTGAACGTTTCGATTATAATCTTCGATCTGCTTTAGGTCGTATTTGCAAATCTTCAATATCTGACTTAGCTTGGCTGCAGGCTACTTTACCGTGTTCTATGGGAGGATTGGGTTTGCGTGAAACTACCAGTACCTCTTCAGCAGCCTTTTTAGGCTCTTGTTTCAGCTCCCAAGAATCGTGTTCTCGTCTGCTCCAGTCTTCTAGTGGGGGTCCTGATGTGTTTCCTTCCATCCCAGATCAGGATGTTGCCACCTCAATTCTGCTGCCCTTGATTAACAGTGATTCCCTTCCTGATCTTATCCATCCAGCTTGTGGGCAACGTGTTTTCCAACATGAACCTTGATATTGCTCATCAGACCCTTTTGCTTAATTCACTTACCATTTGGGACCAAGCCAGAATTCGTTCAATTGACCCCTGTACCAGTTTATGGCTTCGGGCCATTCCTTGTGATTCTTTAGGCCTATCCATGTCCTCACAGGAGTTGTATGTTCTCTTCGATACTGGCTTGGTGTCCCTCTCTTTTCTGCCACTTCTTCAGTTGCTACCCATGTGGTAGTGTTGTTGATCAGTTTGGTGATCATCTACTGGGCTGTGGACATGGACCCATGCGTATACGTAGGCATGATGCTTTATGTGATGTGATATATCATGCTTTACTTCAGGACAACACTGGTTGCCGTAAAGAGCAATGGTGTGTTGGCTCCCGATTGGATTGCCCGGGTGATGTTTTTCACCCTGACTTTGTGCATGGGAAGCCTGCATACTTCGATGTTACTGTGCGTTGTCCGTTACAGGAATCTTTGTTGGGTCGGTCTGCAGTTTCAGCAGGTGTGGCTGCTGCTAAGGGAGAAGAAGACAAGGATGGTCACCATGATGAGCTTGTGCAGGCTGCTGGAGGTGTCTTTGTCCCCCTGGTGGTTGAGTCCTTGGGTTTGTGGTCTGCTGCTAGTCGTCCTGTCTTGCAGGATATTGCTTTGAGGACAACCACCAGGAGTGGCATTTCTTGTGGCCTAGCGTATCGCCATCTGCTAGAGCAACTCTCTGTTTGTCTGTGGCGCCACAATGCCCGGACATTTTTACACCTATTTAGCCTGTTGCCTGGCAGTCCTTTGTGGGAGTTGAACTCTGTTTCATGTTCCCACTCCCTGCAGTTTGGTCAGTAGTCTGCAGGGCTTTCTTCTTAAGGCCCCTGTCTGGAGGTTTTGCTGTGTGTATGCTGGAGGTCCATGCGGTGTTTTTGTAAGTCTGTGTAGGTTCTGTAGGTTTAGCTGCTTTTTTCTGCTTTTTGTCTTTTATAAATTAAATTAGGTTTACCTTCTAGCTAGAGATTGGGGAGGATGGGAGTGCCATTAGGGCCGGAATAAAAAAAAATTGATACATGTAGAGCAACTCCCTGTGAGTACAATGATGCCGAAAGAAGCCCAATTCACGGAAATTTAGGCTCATCAAAATGGTCTAAACCGACTGGGTGTAGCAAATTTCCCTGCATTGGGCGTTTTGGGGGCATGCAATAAAAAGTGTAATAACCCGCGACATGTGATAGATGCCTTAGATTCCAAACCAAATTTGGAAAGAGCAGTGAATAGCAATTAAGATGAGCTATAGCAGAAGGAAATCAGAGGAAATTTTAGCTTGTGGTTGAAAATCACTTACTTTTTCTATGGCAAATTGAATGGTGGATATTTGGAAAGGAACACTCTGAGCTATTTCGATGTCTTGACAGCCATTAACCTTTACTACATTAGTGTTACAATGAACACTGTGAATTAGTTCTGCAGGTTAGATTACAGTGTTCCGTGATTAAGCAAAATAATGTCCGTGCCATGTAGCAAACTTCTTCATATGACGGAGAATGCATACGGTACAAGGGTGTGGTTTACAGCTGAGTGCTATATTGGCACTCGGACATGATATCGAGCCAAATATAGTGTGCTATATTTGTCTCTCTCGCCACACACTTGTACTGTATTTTCTATAATGTACAAGCGTCTGGCATGCAGAGCCGGGCCCTCATGTGAGTGAGGGGTTGAATCCTGGAATCCTCAACAATGACCACAACATCACCTTGAATATCATTTAAGATCCCGAGAAATGTCCATTATAACCTATAATCTATAATGAATAACAGATGCTGCAATAAGCCATAATGCAGGTCATGGATTCTATGAAAGTCTGACTCCGCCAGACTAAAGTGTATGCAGTGCTTTTACTAGTTTAAGGTGCTTGTGACTATGTTTGAAGTGATACAATATGTGACTGGATCTGCGAAAAAGGGACATAATCGCACAAGCCTAAATTTACAGTATAAAGCATTGAATACATTGGGCGAAATACTTGCATATTATTGAAAAAATTCCGTAAATTTTTTAAGCCACTTTTTCTTAGTGAAGGAAGGGACTAGCAATAAAAACCTGGATACCATCTTATTCGCCTGCTCAAGAGGAGTTGGTTTCGTTGCAGTATATAGACCCAAGGATACTTAAGTTATGAGCATTTGTTTATGTCTTGTCGAAGCAATTGTATGCGATCAATTTTTCTTCACGAAGTTTGCCTTTGTATGCAGTGAAGAAGGGCGAGTAAAGGACAAACTTACCCAGTAACTGATTCTCCTGTTCATGGCGAACACTATGGTGAAAATTTTAGCTCCGTACTTCAATTCGTTGGTAAGTTACAACTGTTTTTGTAAGCGCCTGTAATTTATTTTCCCTATACTTGCTGTACAAATCGATTTTTCTGTTGTTGCTACTTTGTAGGACTGTAACTCCCAAAGTTGTTGGCATATGAAGCTGAAACTTTGCCAGTGGGTACACTTGGCTAAGTAGATTATAAGTATTTAATAAACAGGAATTCGAAAAAATGCGATTATGTCCTGTTTTTTGCAGATCCGGTCACATATGTGGTTCCTTGTACTCAAACAACATGTAAAATGAATTCACATGCTATTTTTTTGATGAAGGGAGGCTACATTCAGTATAAAAATACTTATGTTGGAAGTGTTTCCTTTTCTCTTCAACACAGAATTCTGCTAGCCTGGACTATATAGCTCGGCTATGTGTTATTAATTCAAAACTAGTCCTTCATTTTTTATACTAGCTTGCTGAAAATCACTCAAATAAATTTCAGCCTATCTCTCACAACTCTACGGGGATGTTCGTAAAATATACGGATGATTCCCATTTACAAGCATAAGGAAGTCATCACATGTGCTTCTGTGAATCGACACCCTAGGCTGTCAGCAAAAAGGGACTCTAAGGGGGTCCATGGTGTGTGCATTGTATGTACTGTGGTATGCCAAAAGGCACCTGTCGGTATGAAGCTATGTCGAACAGTGAAAAATCTAACCTGTAGCCTTAGCCGTTATCAAGTTATGCTTGTCTGAAGGTGGCAGGTGGGCAGACAGGGCGTGACCACTACAGGATAAGTGCAGGGGCTACAAAAACACTCAACAGAAGCATACACAAGTAATGATCCTTGGGATTTTAAATGTAATGATCCCTATACTCCTTGTATATACAATGATCATGTAAAACTTCAAACATGCTGCCAGATGTATATTTAGGTATATAGACCTCAATCACCAAAGCAGGTTCAGGCTAATAGTAGCCTTTGCCACACTGTTGTAACAATTAACTGGATTTGATCCACTCGGGTGTTAACCGCCCAACAATTTGTCATGTAGCTCTAACTCGCCCTCTCTATTCAACGCTCCAACTACTAATTTTCTTTAAAGCAATCTACATGACACACAAACCATTGGGGCTACAGAAATGAAACAAAGATTTTCGAATTCTCCATGAGTAGGCAAATAAGATGCTGTATAGTTTTAATCAATTTGAGTCTTCCTTTTTCGAGTACTGGCTCGATAAAAACTTGTGTATTTTTTCTTGTAGCATGCGTAATTTTACGAATTATTTTTAAATTTCGATTTTCTCAATATGCATGCTTGTGCAAACTAGACAGGTTTTTGCTGAGACGGTCACATATACACCCAAGGTCCGAGGGCTGCGGGTGTATATATCAGCAAAATACCAAGCAGCTGTGGTATAAGTGCACTTACCTAAAAGGTGGAAGAACTAACGAGAACTCAACCCGTTTAATTTTTACAGTAGTATCTGAAGATCGATCATTGTTCTAATAGTGTGGGCTAATAACCACCAGAACATTATCCATACGTTAAAACATCATTAATATGTTGCTATGCTTCAACACGTAATGATAGAAAACTTGTGATTGTGGGGTGGAGTTTGTATTGTTATTATTTTTGTACTAAGTTAAGCCAACAAACTTCACTATTGGGACAGTAAGTAAATTATTATATTAAGTTAAATACTTAGGACTGTAAGTTACTAACCTATTTCAGTGTAGCAGTAGTAGTTTTGCCATTCCGTGGTCTGTTCAAAGGCTGATACGTGGTGGGTAGAAATATGCATCCACGATCGTCCAAACAATTATTTTGTACCTTATTATCCTTTACTAACAACCAACTAGCCAATTTAGCAAATATACTCAACCTAGCAACCACTACAAAAACAAGCCCCCCATACAAAGCTCTATGTCTCTCAATATAACGAGTCAAAGCGTATTGTTTCTTTGAACTGGCTGGGCATCAAAGTCATTGGCAAACCACTTTCCCATGATATTGCCTGGCAGGATATTACCCAAGTAATATGCAAGTTAAACCCCGAGCGGCACCTTTGAATTCCCACACTAAAGTGGTATATGTAATAGTTGTAACATGAGCATGAGGGTTTTGCCTGATATGTATGCCCGACTGCCCAAAGGCTGCAGGGTAGAGGGCATACATATCAGGCAAAGCTTGAATTCCCTGTGTTACAGCTTATATGTAGCACTTATCAGGCTGATAGCCTGTTCAGGGTGATCAATCACGCAAGCCAATACGAGTGCAACCACTGGATATATTATATATGCATACCTAAAAATTTCGATTCTGGGTCAGCAGCTAGTACTTTTTGGTTACGTTTGGTTATGATGAATGGACATATCCTAGAGATATCACGGACAATTTTGGTTACGTGAGTTTAATGTTTTAATCAATGCTATTGAAACGTTTATGGAAAAGTATGAAGTTCACTAAAGGCCTAGATAAGTAAGCTTGGTTGTAGAGTGGTTATTCCGTGAAGAGTGGTAGCTTCGTGATGGTGGCATGTCCGTATTTGAAAACGTGTGGAAACGATTGGTAAATAAGCTATAGCACTAGTTCTCACCTTAGCCCAACATTTTTCAACTCATAGGATGGCAAGGATAACAAAACACTCTCCGTCTGAGTGGTTTTCATGGCAAAATCCAAGTCATGTATCCTAATCAAGTGAGTATTAATCGATCCCCACAATTGATTTCAGCCTCAACGTCCATATAATCACTGCCCAGTTGTAGCCCGGTCTACATACGAAATGTAGCCTGGGTGGCTTCTTTGATCTGAGGTGTGAAAGTGGTAATTACATATCAAGATACATAATAGTGTGTCATGCAGCTAAGAATGCCAGCATGCCACAACGTGAGTCTCTTGACAGGAAGAAAGAAAAATTGACTTTTTCATGCATGTATAGCTCCATGGCCCCTTCTCCAAAGCGCACCATTTTTTGCATCATAGCTGTCCTCCAGGTAGGATAGGATGCACAGAAATTTGATTGAATTCGTACCAGCCATTTGCGAGATATGGGTGTTTAAAATTTCAATTTTTAATATTTCTTCCTCCTTAAGCTGTAAAGGGTCTACAGGGGCTTCAATTTCATTTCACACACTGTGCAAATATTGTTGTAGAATGCAAATGTGTAACTCAATTGCCACAAACTTCAACGCAAGCTCAATTGCCACGAACTTTGGCACAAGTGAAGAGTGTATAAAGGTGAATTAGCATTCTAACTTTGCTGTGAATCTGATAAATATCCATGGAGTTATGAATATTTATTTGCATAAAAAGATCAAAGTTTTGTCATGGCTACAAGGTAAATCAAGCATGGGAATAACTTGAAATCGGTGTGTACATAGGCTAATCACCATAGAAGTGCCTTTTGTTGGTTTGAAAAACAATAGAGGTACAGCTACACAGTTATAAACCAAAAATAAACAAGTGTAAAATTGCAGGATTGAGATACTGTAATAGAGCAGTTATCACGGGGTAAAAAAGTGCACAAGAAATGTCAATTTTTTTTGTCAGGGACTGTCTACATCTTACCACTGAACCACTGCTATCTTGGCTGTTTACCTCACTTAATTTCTACTTTATAAATAAATATTAATTTAAAAATGATCCAAGCAATAAAAATTAGTGAAACAAGAGATGAATGATGGTATTACAGCATAGCTTGGTGGGAAAATCCCTTCTTTAGCATTAAACAAAATGATTGTTATAACATGCCAATGTAGTTATTTTTCCACCGAGCTATGCTGTAATACCATCATTCATCTCCTGTTTCACTGCTTTATTACTTGGATCCCTACTTCAGTTTTAAATTAATAATTGTGATCGTCTCAGCGAAAACCTGTCTAGTTCGCACAAGCATGCGTTTTCAGATTTTAAAAATTGGTGAAATTACGCATGTTACAAAGAAAATTTTATGCAAGTTTTAATTAAGCCATTACTCAGGAAAGGAAGTCTTAAGCCTACATCTTATTCACCTACTCATGGGGAGTTTGAAAATCTTTGTTTCGTTTTTGTAGCCCCAATGGTTTGCATGTCACGTACGTTTGTTTACGATGTGGTAGATGTAAACAAAATTGTCACCTTTTTCAGTAAACTGCCTTCACACACCTATGCGCAAGTGACTTCTGGGCTAAAACTATACCTTGGTCGATCTGCCAATCCATGGTGAAGATTGTAAGCCAAGTCTCAACTCTGTAGACTTATCCAAATGGAAGTTATGGCTGCAAATTTAAGCATCTGTAGTTTATTTTTAGTATAGTCGTTGTACAAATCGATTTCCTTGCTCTCCCTACTGTCTAGTGTTGTAATTCCAAAACTACTTACCATAATTGACTGAAACTTTGGCGAGCCATTCCTTGGACAATGCAGATAATGCTGAGAAAATGAAAAGAAATTTGGAGTTGTGTAAACTAGACGGGTTTTCGTTAAGATGGTTAATATACTAGTTTTTATTTTATTTTTTATAGCATATAGCTATAGACGTGCGGTTCTATTAGGGTGATTGTTGTATTAGAGTACCTCATCTCAAGCAGCTTTTCACTTACCAGGGTGTGTGTCACTATTTCATATTTTCATTGTGCTAGCATTAGCTAGGCCAATAATAATGGGGTGTGTCATTGTGATAGATTGTTAAGAGGTGTGGTATCGGTGCTCGATCATTATTAATCAACCAAGATCATGTTAATAGGTGTGGCATTGAACCTATTGTGAAGTTACAGGCATCTACCAAGCACAAGTACTTAAATAAATTTGTGGCATCTACATATGCTACTCAAGCCCCCATATGGTTTTACTGCATCTAGAAAAAGATGATCAGGCTGATTGAAGATAAAAGGAAAGACAAGGTGCAGAGGGCACAAACTTGTCAGAATCCCTAAAGGCATATCTCACTGGTGATTTTGTTGTTGTGACTAAAAATGGTGGCCAAATGCTGCTTTGTTTGACCTCCAGCCTTGCAACTGTAGGCGGGCGGGCAGGCAGGCAGACAAAAATTCGAGTTTCAGTGATTTAAAAAAAATTCTATATCCTACCGTCTGTGTTTTCTTGTTTTTAACACTGTATTTGATGTTGGATGGATTAATATTATTCCATAAAGATGATTTTCGTTGCGTAAGGTGTTTCTAGGATGATTTTTAAAGGCAGAATTTTAAGTAGCACGTGTCATTTTTGGAGAATCCCTACTTCAACAATACTACCATAACGATTGATTATAGTTTAAATCTACTTATTGGTAAACATTTATAATTTCACAGATCTACCAATAGAATTCTAGGTTGTTCTAGAACGTGCATTCTATTAGAAACCCTAAATAGTGTGTGGTCTATTAGAGTATTACAATAACTAGTATTTTAAAAAATTGTTAATTTAAAAATGAAGTAGGGATATATGCAATAAAAAGTAGTGAAACTAGAGATGAATGATGGTATTACAGCATAGCTCAGTGGGAAAGCCCTTACTTTGGCATTGAGTTTTTTTGCTCAATGCCAAAGTAGGGGCTTTCCCACTGAGCTATGCTGTAATACCATCATTCATCTCTTGTTTCACTACTTTTCATTGCATAGATCCCTACTTCATTTTTAAATTAACGTTTTTTTAAAAATACTAGTTTGTTTAGTTTTTTTGGTGTAGCACAGCTAGCTAGTTACAACTTATTAAAGTATAAAAATACCAAGTTACTATGAGATGGTTAAAATTACAGTGCTTGGTCACTACCAGCCAGCCTCTGTGAACAATCTGTTGTTTTTTCGTGCCCTGGCACAACCACCTCCAAGACGTTTGTCAGGAAGATGCTGGATGCTGCTGCCTGTAAAATTATTTCTTCCTCTCAAGAGAATTTTCTTAGCAAGAACATGCAAAGAGTGGGTGGACTCAGCCAACCTTAATTAACTAGATAGTTAATTTTTGTAAGCACACCTTCCTTGCCATGCCCATGCAAGTTCCTTTTATGGTCCTGTTTGGTCGCATACGTCCGAGGATTTACCTGCCTTTATTTATTTATGTTTGTTTTGTTTTGTACACTTCTGCATCATTTAATAATGATGGTTCCTCCTCCATACTGTACCAAAATTGGAAGCACATAGGTCCATAGTAGCATGCATAGCTTACCTTTGATCGTAGTAGCAGTGACAATCAGTTCTATGACCTGTCTCAGTATGATGGCCTGCGTTCTATTCACCCCGGCCAGAAGTTGTTCAAACGAACAGGCCCTTTCAGTTGTCTGGAGCTTAGTCTCGACTAACAGGATGAAGTAATACAATTCCCACTTGAGTACTATCCAATCACATGAATCACTCACTGATCTGGTACTGAGTGGCCGAGTCAGTGTGTTCAGAGGAACAAGCCGTCGAGTATCAGTCCATCTCAAAATCTCTTCGTCGATTACAGTCCAGGCATTGGCAAAAGTCAAAGTGACAACTCAGCAGCCTTAATGTTTCATGGGCAACACTTGAAATTATAAGTGCCCTGCTCTTTCAGCAGCATAAGTGCTTTCTGAAATAATTTTGTGGGGTCTACAGTGTTGATACAGAAAATTAACGCCTCGGTATGGTTTCGATGCTTGAAGAAGAAGACAACCAACCTGATTGAAGATAAAAGGAAAGACAAGGCGCACAGGACGTACACTCGTCAGAACCCCAAAAGGCACATCCCACTGGTGAGTTTGTTGTTGTGGCATAAAATGGTGACCGTGCGCTGCTTCATTTGGGCTCTAGGCTTGCGATTGTGGTCAGTGAGTGAGGCAGTGAGTGAGACGAAATTTGGAGATTTAAAAAAAATTCTATATCCAGTCACCAATGTTTTCTTGTTTTTAATGCTGTATTTCATGTTAGATAGACTAATATTATTCCGTAAAGGTGATTTTCGTGGCGTAAGATGTCTCTAGGATGATTTTTAAAGGCAGCATTTTAGGCGGTGCACGTCATTTTTGATGTAAACCCTACTTAAATAGTACTACCGTACTGTTTGATATTAAATATTGAATAAAAATAAAACATGCAATATAATACATTTACAAGTCTGTCTTTAGTAATCATCACTGTGTCTGTATAGATAAGAAGAGATATGAGTTAAAAACAAACCTGAAGTCAGCCATACTGTGAGAAAGAGTGTTTTTTTGGAAGTTTGAACATCTCCTCTTTACTATGCCGCATTGTAGATAATTAACTAGAAAGATTCGTGGAGGAAGCTAACAATGGTTGTGATCGTGTACATAGCTAGCTACTTTCAGAAAAAAATATTTTCTGTCTTTCTTGGTCATTTTACTCAGGCTAGGATAATGATCATGATTTTCTCTAGCTCTAATAGGCTTCAAGACTCATCGTGGTATCATTTGTGCTCGCTTGTGATATAGCTAACTTGATCTTCCAGTGGCCCAGTACCTAGCTACACATGAGGCCTATAGCTAACTGATAAATTAGAAAACATGCATGCGTGCACTTGAATTTCGTTTATAGCTATACAGTTAACCCTCGGTTATCTGAACACCAATGTTCTAAGGTAATGGTAAAAGGTGTTCAGATAAGCAAATTGTTTGGATAACTGAAACCCATACATTATGTACAGAGTACTCCCCAAAGTTGGCTCCAAGTGTGGCACTTGGCTGGAATCTGGGTGGCCTGCGGATCAAGTCACGATGGAGTTGGTTTTTTTTTCAGCCCTTCTAGGTATTTGTCCCGTTTCACTTTAGGATATTTAGCTCAAAGATTTTCGCTTAGGCTCCTAGGCTATGGGTAAACACCTCGAACAGGCTCTACCTTCTGTGTACACCCTCCAGTGCCTAACTGGTAAAGTAGATAATAATAACAGCACTGTTTAAATACTCTAATAGAACACATACCTATACTTATAATACTGTAATAGAACAGCCATTTACAAATTTGTATAAATGAGGGTCGGATAACTGAAGGTCTAACTGTACTTTCTTTGATATTATGAAAAATGTAATATATTATATTGCTAGCCGGCTATTTCTGATAAATTACAAAAAAAAAAAATTGAAAATCCATTTTTGAATGTTTTGAAAATTTAACGTTTCAAAAATTTCCCACTATACGGTTGGCTGATTTTGAGGTACAAAAAGAAGTGAAATTCACACAAAACAGCCAAGCTGTGAAAAATAGTGCAGCCTTATAAGCTTGGGTGAAAAAAGTTTTGAAATCAAAGCAAGAAATAGCTGCAATGATGTTGATTTAAATGATGGCTGTAGTATTGCACCCCCTCCTCCTAAGTTGTTGGAAGTTTATTGTTGCCTTAGCTTTGCCTTGGGGTTTATCAACAGTAAACTTCTTCTGACTTCAGAGTCAGGGTGATAAGTGCAATGCATCTCATAGCGATTAAGAGTTCATAATATTTGTAAACTCTTGCTCATAGCCATGGTTTATATATTGTATACACACTTGTTACTTAATTTTTTTGTAACACAAATTATTACTAGTGGATTTCTATAAACATCGCATCAAAGAAATAGAATGGGGCCAAACACATGAGACTCTTTATTTATTTATATAATTGCATGATAAAACAACTGGCCCCGTACTACTTACTACTTAGCAAAGTAACTTTTCCCTTTGTTATTCTTCCCCATTACATAGCCCTACCATACTGAGAACAATACATAAAGCTTTCCTAGAGTTAATCTGTCTACTTCAACTGTTGAAAGCATGGTGCAAAATTACAGATTAAAACCATTAATGTGCTACCTGCAAATCAAAACTTTGTGCTGCTCTGACAAGGTTAAGTCCATGGTATACAGGTGTATGCATGAAATACACTTTGGGGTTCATTTGCAAGCGAGAAAAAGAAAAAGAATTGATTGTCACTACTGGTTGATATGATCTATACAATGTACTTTTTGTTGTTGCTGTAAGTAAATACTTGGTCGTTGTACTAAATATATTGTTGCAGGACATACACATTTCGAGATTTGTGTGCCTATTTCCCATTTCCACCATCTGGAATGCCTGACTTTGATCGGATAATGAATACACTTCACACTTGTCCAATATTTACTATACTGGATTGTTATTGGGAAGGATCGATTTTACAAAACCCTCCAGAGTCTGTTGTGGTTGCACGACCAACATATTGTCCTGAGATGCCTGAGAATTTGACTTGGTCCAATTTTAATTATACACAGTTTGTTGAGTGTATGAGAAATAACCCGAATGAATCAAATTATGATCCATTATTTATCCAGGTACTTTATATTACATTTTAAAGTATAACGTTTAGTACACAAATACAGGGTTTCAATGGATTAAGTGTTGAAGGATATGTTGGAAAAAACTGTTTTTCTCGAGAAGGATGTCCGGTAAGGATGCATTTGTCTTAGCAAAGTACAGTGATATTTGTATTACAGGAAAGTTCAGAATATGTTGAAGCGGATAGTAATTTGTTTCGTAATGTTAGCATCTGCAAAGGTGTAAACAATGGTGCCATCACACCAACAGAGATAGTAGCAGGATATCAGGGAAATGACAATACTATGGATCAGTTACGTGCATTCAGAACCGATATGTTTTTGGGTGGAGCAGATATTGTAAGAAATAATCTCCTGTATAATGGCATTAACATTAGTCACATTGACACATTGGGATTGTTGGAGAGGTGGAAAGAAGTTTATTATGAGGTAGGAAACTGCACTACAGTGGTGTTCTATTGCCTATCTGCTGCTTTTAGTATGTGATAGATTATAATGAAGGAAGAATAGTTCCATTCCAAAACAGGACCTCTCGAGATTTAATGTATGGTTTTACATCGATAACTATTCAAGGTCTCGTTGATGATGTCAGCGTAGTTGTACCAGCACTTCTTATCACTGGTTACGTCCTAATGATTTTGTATTGTGCAGGAGCTTTCTTCAAATGTGATCCCATGCAGTCTCGATGTGGGGTAGGACTGGTGAGTAGTTAAGTTTCTGCTTGGTATATCACTTCACATGTTTGATTTATTGTATAGGTGGGAGTATTTCTTGTTATGTTGGGCACAGGTGCTGCTCTAGGACTTACTGCCTATGCAGGAATAAAATTCTCATTGATAACAACTCAAGTAATGTATATATGTATGTATGTACCACTTTCACACCTCAGATCTAAGGAAAGCCCAGTGACACTGAGTTATTCAAGGGACTGCATAGAATGCACGCCTTAAGCAAAATACTCTAATAGAACAATCATTTCTACTGTTCAAATAACCAAGTGTTCAGATGAGTCAAAGGTCAGATAATTGAGGGAGCATTGTACTTTTCAAAGAAAAGCAATTATAGGTTTCACTGGTTTTAATGGTACCATTTCTAGCTATATAACCCCATTAAGGATGCTAAAAGTAGGCAAAGCCATTTAAGGTAAGTACTTAAGAGAATAGGTTACTGACCTTGAGAATGTCTGAACCATCTTGTCACATGTCTGAAATGTGCTGTGTGGAAAAATGATCCCCACATCATATGCCTAGCAGCTAAACTATGAATGCTAAATGCTGAGAGAACACTTAGCCTAACTACATAACATATTAGAGACTATGCTAATTTAAACCCACAGTGTAAAACTTTTAAGCAGCTCAATATATGGAATCAAAGGGACTAATGCTTTGTAATGCCTCAGTATCAAAGGCCTGTGGTCAAGGCAATATGTGAAACATAACCTGTGCTTTCCTTTGATCTGAGGTATTAAAGTGGTATAGGTAATAGTTATACCACACCACAGCTGCAAAGAATTTTGGAGACCATATATGTGGCTGGATTTTAGAAAATCACCCATATAGGTGCATTGTTGATTCACAGAAAAACATATTTTAATTATCTAAAGCATTGTTAGTGACTGGCCTTGGCAGCTATGCTTATGGATTTTTCATCAAAGATGAAGCAATTCATATTAGATAGTTTTTTTCACCAGTGTTGCTGTATCGCGAGTCTTCAAAAAGGGGCGGAGGGTTGGAGGTGGCAGGGTGGGCAAGAGATAGGATGAGGATGGTAATTGAAGGAATCAGACCACAAAACAGCCTGTCATCATAGGCAGGAAATATACTGAAATCTCACAAAACAGACATACATCATACATTCAGCTCCCTGCTCGTCTGTCCAGGGAATTTGAACCCTCCACAGCATTTCCCTGGTGTTCACAGACCTGTACAGACATCTGGCATGGTTATACAGGCTGCCAGAAAGCAGTCTACCAAAAGCTAACCCGACAAATTGAAGGCAAGTTTGATGTGGAAATTGTTAGCCTGATAGTGCAGCAATTCATACTGGTGTTATCTCAGTTTTGACTCTTGCACCCATAATGGTTGATTTTGCCTAATCCAGTCACGTATCAGCAAATCCTGAGCAGCCGTTGTATAAGTGACATACGTATATCACTTTGAGTGTGCTCACCTATTGGGTGAAAGAACTACTGTTTATTTGTACACTAGTACATAATGATCAATTGTGGTTTTAATGCATAGGCTAACAACCCTCAACATGTCATGCATATGACTTATGCTTCAATACACAACACCAAAAAAGTTATGATTGTGCATGGGAAGGAGTTTTTAAATTTATCATTTTGTATTACATTAAGCCTACTAACTTTGCTATATTGGACAGCATGTAAGTAGCAAATGTGTGTGTATACATAACTTTTAGTCTGCTTAGCTAGTAATGGCTGTAGTTTCAGGAATTGGGCCCAAGCAAAGTGTGCACAGTTCATATCATCATGGAATCGTACATCTTCCAGCTGGTTCTCCACACACCTCTTCTCCAATTGTAGCTTCTCATGTTTATCCTATGCTCCACTTCCTGCAATTTGTCAGCCAGTATATAGTTGTTGTACAGTCCCTATTACATAACAGACACTATATTTGGTAAATTCGGTATTCAAGGAGCTATGGGAGAGTTACTAAATTCTCTGGTAATTTCAAGGAAGGCTTTGAAGTCTGGCTTGCTGACCATTTATGGTAAAGGCTACAGGAGGTTGCAGATAATTAGGGAGGAAAAGTAATTGATTCCTTTCAGGGGCTGCAAAGCACATGTGGAAATGAACTTTAAGTAGGGACAAAGCGCAAACATTGTAAAAACCCGTAAGAGCCACCATGGTGTGCATATGGACTCCAGAACAGCATACCTCGAGATAGTACAACTTCATATTGGTGCAGGAACTGTTTGAGGCAATGAGGGACTTCGAAAGAATGGCCCCAGAACAATTGCCTAACGAAAACTTGGAATAATAAGGTTCTGCAGAAGGAAGTGGGGGAAAGTAAGCATTGGTACTTACACTAGATGAATAAAAAATTGGAAATTTTAAAATGGGAATAGGGATCGCTGAAAAAAGCCACAAAACAAGAAGGGATCGCTGGGGTGGTAATGTAAACCACAGATCCCTATTTTGACTCTCTGTCATAAATCTTTAGTTATATGCTCTGTCATTTTGAAGTGAGTCAAAATAGGGATTTGTTGTTTACATACCACCCCAGCGATCCCTTCTTGTTTTGTGGCTTTTTTCAGCGATCCCTATTCCCATTTTAAAATTTCCAATTTTTTATTCATCTAGTTTGTGTACTTTTTATTAATCCAGTAATGGATTATGAGATTTCTTTTATTGATAATAAAGACCATTGTGAATAGTGTAATTTTGCATTCTGCATAGTAACGCCGTCAACATTTCAGTACACACATGAAACTGATCAAATTGCAATGTGCATACAGACTGAGAGTCTCCTAATATGAGATATAATTTACATTACTGGTGCCTTTAATAGCTGTCAAATTCAGTGCAAGGATTGTTGTTATACACTTGACTGCATTATACATCAGGGTGAACCCCCTTCAGACTGGAAGAGGGCATATGTAACACCAGCATACAAGAAAGTCCCGCGTACTAATCCATCAAACTATAGACCTATATCATTGACTAGTATTTGCTGCAAGTTGTTGGGACATATCTTCTCCTCAGCAATATCTTCTCACGCTATTGACTACAATATCACATGTACAAATTAACATGGATATCTTTGATTGATAATGAAGACTGTGGTGAATAGTGTAATTTTGCATTCTGCATAGTAATACTGTCAACGTTTCAGTACACACATGAAACTGATCAAATTGCAATGTGCATATAGACTGAGAGTCTCCCAATATGAGCTACAATTTACATTACTGGTGCCTTTAATAGCTGTCAAATTCAGTGCAAGGATTGTTGTTATACACTTGACTGCATTATTAGAGTATTTACATGACTGCTCTATTAGAGTATTTAATCTGGATAACTCGCCCACGTACAATAATCACAGAGCGAAAAAACCACCTTGCAACAAAGTCATCAGCCCAGATTAAGCTTCCTGGCGTATACTGAGTTTAATAAAGACAGATTCTATTAGCCACAAGCAGCGCACTTTGAGCGTGACCTTGTATGGATTCTCGAGCATAATGGCATTTTGGCAAGAAGAAATGGCCCGGTTTGGGCTGTTTCCATCCGAAAACGAAATCAAAAATAGGTCATGGACATACACAATGATCCATTCATCAAGCCTTGCTACTTTTTATCCCAGGATTCTCCTTGTAAACTTCGCTATGCCTTTGAAAGAATAATAATATTATGAATAATAAGAATAATAATATGAACAAACGGGCATATTTCAGTTTTGTCTGAAATATACATACTGTTTAATTTTCACTTGATACTTACTAGTGGACCTATGCTCACTGCAAAGAACCACCAGAGGGTTGTTTTGAGTTGAAGGATGCTTTTCAAGGTGGTTTTTAGGTGTGCGTTCTATTAGGATTTTTGCAAAAAACATGGGCGATCCCTATTATTAACCCACTATCATGGTTCATGATATGATGGGAGCTCATACCAGCAAGTCCTCACTGAGTACATTATCAAACAGTACAGTAGCACTGTTTAGTAGGGTTCTTACCTAAATGAGTGACACCCACCAAAATGCTGCTGTTTAAAACCATCATAGAAATATTAACAACACAATGAAAATCACCTTTACAGAATATAGTCTTGGTGTATCTAATATAAAATTCAGCAATACAAACAAGAAAACACTTACAGAAGGCCAAATAATGCATTCTTAAAAAAAAAAACCCATTGAAACCTGATTTTTGGTCTGGCTGCCTAACTGTGATTGTGTTGTGAAAACCCAACACAATCTCGCAAGCCTAAATTTACAGTATAAAGCATTGAATACAATGGGTGAAATACTTGCATATTATTGAAAAAATTCCGTAAATTTTTTGAATGCCTCTTTCTTATTGAAGGAAGAGACTAACAATAAAATCCTGGATATCATCTTATTCGCCTGCTCAAGAGGAGTTGGAAAATCTTTGTTTCATTGCAGTAGACCCAAGGATATGGGAGTTATGAGCATTTGTTTACGTCATGTCGAAGTGATCATACGCGATTGATTTTTCTTCAAGAATTTTGCCTTTGTATGCAGTGAAGAAGGGCGTGTAAAGAAAAAAAATTACACTGTAATTGATTCCCCTGTTCATGGCAAACATGATGGTGAAAATTGTAGCTCCGTACCTCAATTTGTTGGTAAGTTACAACTGTGTTTGTAGGCACCTGTAATTTATTTTCCCTATACTTGCTGTACAAATCGATTTTTCTGTTCTTACTACTTTGTAGGGCTGTAACTCCTAAAGTTATTGACATGTGAAGCTGAAACTTTGCCAGAGGGTATACTTGGCTAGGGACCCGCCGATTATGCTCATAATTTTACCTATTATGCTATGCTGCACTGCTCAAAAATTTACCTATTATGCTTAAATTTATGCTCAATACTTACCCATTATGCTCAAATTATGCCCAATTATTTATGCCTCAGTTCACATGTTCTGCTAATAATTTCCAATTTATGGATAAATAATAAGTGGCTGCAGCACAAACTTACTTGCCAAAATGCATATCACAGAAAAGATCGATATACTCTAATAGAACAGTCACTATGATTTTTCTATTAGAGCTACTGACTGTTCTATTAGAGTATATCGATCTTTCTGTGATAGTTATTTTGATAAGCAAGAATTCATACTATTACACAAATATTCTACCTATTATGCTAGCATTATGCTCAATGCTTTCAGACACCTATTATGCTCATAATTATGCCAGCATAATCGGCGGGTCCCTATACTTGGCTAAGTAGATTCTAAATATTTAATAAACAGGAATTTGAAAATTGCATGATTGTGTCGGGTTTTTGCAGATCTGGTCACATTATAACATGCCAATGTAGGGATTTCCCACTGAGCTATGCTGTAATACCATCATTCATCTCTTGTTTTGCTACTTTTTATTGGATCCCTACTTCATTAATAATTTTAAAATATACTAGTATAATAAGCAATGTAGCCGTCTTATTAGTTTGGTTTACTATGTTACACAGCTCTACACATGAAGAACACAAGATTTATTTTGAATCTATACTTATATTTCCAGAAACTATTGTCAAAACATATTGATGAATTCCACATTATATAGTTATACAACAGGCATGAGTGCTCTGCCTGATATAAACACACGAACCTAAGGGCCGTCAGGCCCGAAGGCAAGTGTGTTTATACAGGCAGAGCACGAGTGCACATTGCATAACTGTTATGTACCACTCACCTAATAGGTGGGGAGAGTTTCATAAGACAGCTGTAACACTTATAAAGGTCAGGTTTCTAACATCGATTGTGGGTAACCAAGCCGAACATTGCGATGACGTTCCCTCTACAGTACTGCAGCCACCTGAGATATTGAAAGCTAGTACGCTATGGGTTATATCACTAACTTGCATTCGCTGTTCGACTCTCATCATGTAGTGCTCAGCATGCTAGCGTGATCACTCAATCACCATATAGACTAAGCGCCAGACTAATCGCCATAGTGATTCTCTCGAGCGAAAAAAAAAGCAGCTAATAGACGGTTTAAGTAAACAAAACCTAACTACTAAACGATACTAGTCTAATTCTTACTATTCACACTGGCTAAACTCGAATCTGGTGGCATGACTAAAACTGGTTACCACAATTGAACATAAAGGTGAGTGTTATTTAGAATATAATAGTTTTATTGAGTCATTGTCGAGTGGACTACAGTTTAATCTGGCACCAGGCTAGTAAGGTGTATAAGTATGTTTATATATATGTAGACTAGAGTTGTGGACACCACGTTGGCTTTTTTGATCGCCATTGGCTGCTTGGTAAACATTATACGTATTGATGACGTTATGGCCCACAATTGACCTTTACATGTCAGGCTATAAAAGAATTTGAGTGAGCTATGAGGTGTCTTTCCACCTATTAGGTGAGGTGTCGTAGTGGTCTTGGTTGCTGGCACTTGTGCATTGCTGCACAAAACCGCAGTCAGTGCAATATATGTATATTGTACTGCAGTTAGGCATGAGCTATTATGCTCCAAAAATTGAGCATTATGCTTTTGACCAGTGCTCAAAAATTCACCTATTATGCTTTTGAGAATTGCCCATTATTCCCAAAATTATGCCACCATAATTGGCTAATAATGCCAGAATATTGCTGTATCACAACATTTTCAATAACGTTTAAGCTTCAAATAGTCCTCAATTCTTTAGCTGGTTGTTGTATTAGAGTATTTCATTTCAATGTGACTGCTTTATTAGAGTAAATAATATCTAATCCAAAACAGCCAAGCCGTAAAAAAAAGTGTGCGGCCCTCAGAAAGGCTATGGTGAAAAAAGATGTGAAATCCAAGGTGGCGGCCAAGAAATGGCTGTGATGGTAGGTTAATGGTAAAAATTTTAATAACGACAATTCAGGTGAATTTTTGTGCCGCTTCACAAAATTTACCTAAATTTTCATTATTAAAATTTTTACCATTAACCTACCATCACAGCCATGTCTTGGCCGCCACCTTGGATTTCACATCTTTTTTCACCATAGCCTTTCTGAGGGCCGCACACTTTTTTTACGGCTTGGCTGTTTTGGATTAGATTTCATTTCTTTTTGTATTTGTATACCCCAAAGCCGGCCTATGGCCAGCTTTGGGACTTTTTTAACCTATGTTTTTTTCTTTACTACAGGAAGAAGAAAAGATGAAGTAGATGTACTTTAAATATTTTATCAGTAAATGTATAAATTATATATACTGTATAATACATATGTAACCGGATTTGCGAAAAGGGGTCTTCCACACACATCCAATTTGCCAACTTTGACAATTGATAACTTCAGATTGGAAAGAGCTATTGCCTTGAAGTTTGGGCAGTGGTGAGCACCACTATAGCTGAATACATGGTGAAATTTTAAGGTTAATATGTTACTTGAACACTGAGTTATGGTCTCCAACGTTTACGGAATTGGATGTGTGTGGAAGGCCCCTTTTCGCAAATCCGGTCACATAATATTATATTGATTACAGAAATCTCCATGGTGGTTTCTTTGTAACTGAACACTCTACAAGGTGACTTCTTCTAATTGCTCTCTCTACTGGGTGAATTGTTTGTAGCTGAACGATCTACAAGGTAACTTCTTCTAGCTGATCTCTCTACAGGGTGATGTGTTTGTAGCTGAATTCTGTATAGGTGATTTGTTTGCAGCTGAGCTCTTTACAGAATGGTTTCTTTGTAGCTGAACTCTCTAAAAGGTAACTTCTTCTAACTGATCTTTCTACAGGGCAATTTGTTTCTGGCAGAATTTTCTACAGGGTGATTTCTTTGCAGCTGAACTCTCTACATGGTGGTTTCTTTGTAGCTGAACTCTCTACAAGGTAATTTCTTCTAGCTGATCTCTCTACAAGGAGATTTGTTTGTAGCTGAACTATCTACAAGGTAACTTCTTATAGCTGATCTCTCTACAGGGTGATTTGTTCGTAGTTGAATTCTGTACAGGTGATTTGTTTGCAGCTGAGCTCTTTACAAAATGGTTTCTTTGTAGCTGAACTTTCTCCAAGGTAACTTCTTCTAACTGATCTTTCTACAGGGTGATTTGTTTGTAGCTGAACTATCTACAAGGTAATTTCTTCTAGCTGATCTCTCTACAGGGTGATTTGTTTGTAGCTGAATTCTGTACAAGTGATTTGTTTGCAGCTGAGCTCTTTACAGAATGGTTTCTTTGTAGCTGAACTCTCTACAGGGTGATTTGTTTGTAGCTGAAATCCTTACAAGGTAACTTCTTCTAGCTGATCTTTCTACAGGGCGATTTGTTTGTAGCTAAGTTCTCTACAGGGTGTTTGTTTGCAGCTGAATTCTCTACATGTTGGTTTCTTTATAGCTGAACTCTCTACAAGGTGACTTCTTCTAGCTGATCTCTCTACTGGGTGATTTGTTTGTAGCTGAACTCTCTACAGGTGATTTGTTTGTAGCTGAACTCTCTACAAGGCGATACTTCTAGGTGATCTCTCTACAGGATTCCTTGTTTCTAACTGAACTCTCAACAGGGTGATCTGTTCATAGCTGAACTTTCTACTGGGTGATTTGTTTGCAGCTGAACTCTCTAAATGGTGGTTTCTTTGTAGCTGAACTCTCTACAATGTGACTTCTTCTAGCTGAACTCTCTACAAGGTGACTTGTTTCTAGCTGATCTCTCTACAGGGTGACTTGTTTCTAGCTGAACTCTCTACAGGTGATTTGTTTGTAGCTGAACTCTCTACATGGTGGTTTCGTTGTAGCTGAACTCTCTACAATGTGACTTCTTCTAGCTGAACTCTCTACAGGGCGACTTGTTTCTAGCTGATCTTTCTACAAGGTGATTGAGTTTTTTGCAGCTGAACTCTTTACATGGTGGTTTCTTTGTAGCTGAACTCTCTACAAGGTGATTTCTTCTATAGCTGATCTTTCTACAGGGTGATTTGTTTGTAGTTGAACTCTCTACGTGATAGTTTCTTTGTAGCTGAACCCTCTACAAGGTGATTTCTTCTATAGTTGATCTTTCTACAGGGTGATTTGTTTGTACCTGAACTATCTACATGATGGTTTCTTTGTAGCTGAACTCTCTACAAGGTAACTTTTTCTAGCTGATCTCTCTACAGGACAATTTGTTTGTACCTGAACTCTCACATGATTGTTTCTTTGAAGCTGAACTCTCTACAAGGTGATTTCTTCTAGCTGATCTTTCTACAGGGTGATTTGTTTGTAGCAGAACTCTCTACAAGGAAACTTCTTCTAGCTGATCTCTCTACAGGGAGATTTGTTTGTAGCTGAACTCTCTATACATGATTTGTTTGCGGCTGAAATCTCTACATGATGGTTTCTTTGTAGCTGAACTCTCTACAAGGTAACTTCTTCTAGCTGATCTCTTTACAGGGTGAATTGTTTGTAGCTGAACGATCTACAAGGTAACTTCTTCTAACTGATCTCTCTACAGGGTGATTTGTCTGTAGCTGAACTCTCTACAAGGAAACCTCTTTTAACTGAGCTCTGTACAGGGTGAATTGTTTGTAGCTGAACTATCTACAAGGTAACTTCTTCTAGCTGATCTCTCTACAGGATGATTTGTTTCTAGCTGAACTATCTACAAGGTAGCTTCTTCTGGCTGATCTCTCTACAGGGTGATTTGTTTGTAGCTGAATTTTATATAGGTGATTTGTTTGCAGCTGAGCTCTTTACAGAATGGTTTCTTTGTAGCTGAACTCTCTACAAGGTAACTTCTTCTAGCTGATGTATCTACAGGGTCACTAGTTTGTAGCTGAATTCTCTACATGGTGGTTTCTTTGTAACTGAACTATATATAAGGTGACATCTTCTAGCTGATCTTTCAACAGGGTGATTTGTTTGTAACTGAACTCTCTACAAGAAAACTTCTTCTAACTGATGTCTGAACAGGGTGAATTGTTTGTAGCTGAACTCTCTACAGGGTGATTTGTTTGTAGCTGATCTCTATACAGGTTACTTGTTTCTAGCTGATCTCTTGAATTCTGTTCAGGGTGACTGCTCTATTAGGATGACTGCTCTATTAGAGTATCTTGATCTCGCACTTGCTACACCAAGTTGGATTTCGTGTTATAACTCCGTGGCTTTAAGTCTGATTCTTCTACACCATTGAAGAGCCTTTCTAAGATGATAACTCCATCTGTACAGCGATTTTCAAAGCATTACCCCAAGTGGTTTATCTGGTAGGCGTGGCAAGCATAATAATAATAATAATAATAATAATAAAGAGAGAATAAACGTCTTAATGATTAAGACAAAATATACATTACAAGCATACAGGGGCCTAGACACAGGGGTACCATGTGCTGATGGATCAGTACAGGAGCCCTGGCAAGACTTACATTAACTAAAGGTAAATTAAATTACAATACACAAAAAAAAACAAAAAAAAACTATATCTACATATATGTAATACTTAAAGTTTACCTAAGGTGGTCTAAAAGATCCCAGCCCGGGGAGGCTCTAGAATTAAAAATTCTGTAAGAACAGGACACAGCAATGCGAGCTGCCTGCTCAAACAAGGATCTTATGGTTTTCTTTGGCACTTCACAAGCAGTAGCCATTTGAGCAATTGTTTCTGGCAAAAAGTGGCCTAAACAACCAATTTCAATTGGAACAAGATTGACAGTTAACCCAGAAAGCTGGAGGTCATATTGCAAGGAGCTATGTCGATCTTCTTTGCTAATCTCGATTGCGTAATTGTTACACACTGTTGATTTTTTCGCTGTATCTTCCTGGTTTTTAGCTCGATTTCTTTCAAACCACAAAAGGTTTGAGGTTCAATAGTTAACCTATTCACCCTCCGATTTTCAGCTTCTTCCCATACGCGGTTTACCCTGTAGGCGTGACAACATATTGGTGTTATTTTTCGTGCATAATCGCTCATAACTCTTTGCCTGTTTATGGTATTCCAGCCAACGTTGGTACCGAGATGCGCCTTTATACCCCCTTTCTGTGTGCCAAATTTCAAGGCAATCGGATATGGCATTCGCATTTTATAGCAGTTTTTGTAAGTGTGCGAAAAGAGGAAGAAAAATAAGAAGAAAAAAAAACGAAGAAACTAAGCCAATTTTTGAAGTCGCATATCTCAGGAATGCCTGAAGCGATTTCGCTCAAATTTGGAATGTGGAGTACTGAAGTTGGAGGGAATGTACACAGCAAAATTTGTTTTGTTTCATCAAGGCAGCACAGAGCTACGGAGGTGCGAAAATTGCGTTTTCTTTCTTCCTGTCAATATACTCACGGGGTTGCGCGCCGGCTTCTTGGGCCGCACGACACACTACCGTGTGTCTTGATTCAGTGACTGTTCTATTAGAGTTTCTGACTGCTCTATTAGAGTATCTCGATCTTTTTTAACGGATCTGTGCAATCTGCTACTGTTAAAGCTTTATAATCACCTCAAAATGCTAGCATAATTCCTGATTCCCACACATACCTGAAATTATGCCAGCATAATTGCTGCATCCCTAACTGCGGTTGGTGCATTATAACTTATAATGCACTCGTTGCGGTCTGCAAAACTGCAACCAGTGCGTTATGAGTTATAATGCACTCGCTGCAGTCAGCAAGAGTGCCATATACAAATTATTGCACTGGCGGGGCCTTTGAACTGCCCATGCAGAGTGGTACATAAAGTTCTATATACCTCTGTTTTAACATTATGTTTGTAATATATTATCTACGTATATGTTCCCTAACAGATTTATCCATTTTTGGTGTTGGGACTTGGTGTTGATGATATGTTTGTCATTGTTGGTACATTCCTCGAGATTGAACAAGCAAAAGGCAGAAACGCCCCAATCAAAGATTTGATCAAGGACACAATGATTGCTGTGGGACCCAGTATTACACTGACATCTGTCACTAACTTTGCTGGATTTCTGATGTGTTATATTATTCCTTACGATTTATTTAGAAATTTTGTAGTAGAGGTAAAGAAAAAGTATGCACAATACCTCTATTAATTTTATTTTACAGGTTGCTATTGCTATTGTCCTAAACTACATAGGACTTGCCATTGGCATGCCTTGTTATCTTATAATAGATCACTACAGGTCCCATGGTAAACTGATGGATGTGTTGTGTTGTGTTCCTGTGTGGTGGCGCAAAGAAAAAGATGATGCTGATAAAGAAGTTGATGAGAAAAAGGAAGAACCTGGTAAATCTGGTCATGTCTCTTCATGGATATCTCAAGCTACCGAAGAGTATAACTCTGTCTTGACCTGGTTTGTTGTTAAGTACTATTCCCCATTTCTTCAGAACTACATTGTGAAAGCTGTGGCCACAACTGGATTTTGTATTCTTCTAGCAGTTGGAATTTGGGGCTGCACAACAGTTACCTATGATATTAGCTCTATAGACTTTAGTAAAGATGGTTCTGTCTACCTTGAATATGCTGAGATAGATGATAAATATTTTCGAACTTTTCCATTTTCCCTTGTCACCAAACAAATCAATTATCCTGGATTGCAGCCACAATTGTTGGAAATGGAAAGTAGAGTCCTTAACCTTAGCAATGTCCTGGCTCCTACAAATAACAATCGTTTGTGGTTAAGAGTGATGATTGAGTTTTTTCAGACTCTGAATGATGCAGTATGTCAGATAAATGACCCTGGTGTCCAAGGTCTTGTGACTGGAATTATTTCTGCTATTGATCCAATGTATTTTGAAAGTGAAACATCTTGTGTTCCTGTTGCTCCTCCACCTCTTCAGTTTAGCCAAGAATGTTTATGTAAGTATAACTTATTAACTGTTGAAGAGTTTAGAGGGAGAGAGTTTACAGTTATTCCACGTGATAAATTTTATTATTACCTTACAATTTGGGTAAGTTGTGCAGGTGTGTGTTGTGTGTGCGTGTGTATGTGTTGTAATAGTTGTAACACAGACATCAGGGCTTTGCCTGATATGTATGCCTGACTGCTCGAGGGTCAGGCCCAAGGGTGAAGGGCCGTGTTACAGCTAATGTGTAACACTTCCCATCTGTATCAGGCTGATAGCCTGCACAGGGCAATCAATCACTCAAGCCAATACAAGTGCAACCACTGGATATATTATATATGCATGCCTACAAATTTCAATTATGGGTCAACATCTAGTAAATTCTGGTTCTGTTCAGTTACGATGAATGGAGAAATTCTAGTGATATCTCAAAAAATTTCAGTTACGCGAGTTTAATGTGCTGCTGAATCATTTATGAAATAATTACAGAGTTTGCTAAAGACCTAGATAGGTAAGCTTGCTTGTAGAGTGGTTCTTCATGCAGAGTGGTAGTGATGGGGATGTGGTCCATATTTGGAAATGTGCAGAAACAATTGGTGAATAAGCTATAGCATTAGTTCTCACTTTAGCCCAATGTTTTTCAACTCATAGGATAGCAAGATGCTCACCATCTGAATGGTTTTCATGGCAAAATCCAAGTTGTGCATACTAATCACGTGAGTGTTAATTGATCCCCACAATCAATTTCGGCCTTGATGTCTTTATAATTGCTGCCCAGATGTATATAGACCAGGCTACATTTCGTATGTAGCCCAGATCTGAGGTGTGAAAGTGTTACATGTGATATATAAAGCATGGCTACAAGCAAGAGTTCATAATATATATATTATGTACTCTTGCTACAAGGTATTAGCCTGCACTGGCTTGGGTGATTGATTACACTTGCACCCTCTGCAGTAAAGCATTATGAATAACGTTCTAACGGCATGGTATTAAAATCACTATCAATCATCAGATACTGATGTATAAAAGGAACAGGGTGAGTGCTTTGTAGTTCTGTCACCTTTCACTGTGTTAGGTTTTGCTGATATACACATCCTTAACCCTTGGGCCTGCAGCCCTTGTGCTTCAGGTGTATATATCAGTAAAATCCCTCACAGTCATGGTATAACTATTACATGTCTTTTCATTAGGCCACACTGGATCAAATCAATTTACAATTGCTTCAATCTTTCTTAAGTCCTGCACCACTAAATTTTAATCCACAAGATATACTAACTTTACAACAATCTGAACCGCTGTTGTATGTACAAACAAACCTGTATGTGGATGGTGTACGAACATCTGATATTGCAGTGAGGCACATTGAAGATATTGAAGGCATTCTTGAGGATCTTGGAATTGATGGTTATAACATAGGAGAGGCCATTGGTAACTACTCACAGTTTCTTTCCTTGAGTGATGATATAATACTAGCAGCTGCCATTATTGCTATTTGTTGTTTTGTTGTGACAACAATATTCCTAATGGATATACACAGTGGAGTAATTATGGGAGGAATTTTAGTAGTCGATGGTGTCATGGTATATGGCTTTATAGGGCATTTCAATATTGATGTTAACTTTTTCGCAGCAACAGTGTTCCTTGCCGGTATTGCTCTTGGTGTAGAATTTACTGCACCATTAGCATTATATTTCCTTAAAGCTACTGCAGAAGCTGACAAAACTGTGTCTAAATCATGGTGGTTAACCAAACACAATGAAAGAATGCACAAGGCACTGGAACATCGTTTTACAGCCATCTTTAATGGATCAGTAACCACCTTCGTTGGAGTTGCAATACTATTCTTTGCACCTGTCAGGTTCCTTCGAGTATATTTCTTTGGAGTATTGATGATTGTTGTGGTAGTTGGAGTGCTTAATGGTCTCCTGTTTCTACCAGTGTTGCTGTCTCTTATTGGACCTTTTCCTCAAGTAAGTGTCTCAAAGCACTGGCGGATCAAGGTGGGTTTCTGAAGTTTCAACAGAAACCCCTTTAAAATTTAGTCCAGTGGTAATTTTACTATTACAGTGAAACCTCATTAATAAGGCCATATAAGGCCACCTCACTAATAAGGCCACTAATTGTGGCCACCTTTGGGACCCACAATTAGTGGCCTTATTAGTGAGGTGGCCTTATATCACTGAAAATCCCATTAATGTGGCCATAAATCAAAGTGGTTTTGCTGTAACAGCAATTTACAATTGGCATACATAATTAAGTTTCATCACAGTGAAAGGTACCAATTATTAAGCATTACTTGAGGCATAATGGCTGGTATAAGCATGAACTATATTATAGGCACAACTATTGGGAACTAAATTAGGTACTTAGGAGCAACTATTTGTAGTGATACCTGCTCAGCTAGCCTCTTTATTGAGGGGATATTGTGTTAGTTTTACCAGTTTGGTCCTGTGGTATGTGGCCACTGGCCTTATTAATGAGGTGGGCCCTATTAACAAAAATTAAATCAATGGAATAGTATGGAAGGACTTTCTGGACCTGGACACTATAACAAAGTGGCCTTATTAATGAGCTGGCCACTAAGTGAGATTTCACTGTACTGTGTTGACAATTTATCATAGCAAAAAGCTGTATGCCACTGTATTTCAGTAACATATGCATGTGTGCATTTAATTACATCCATTATAGATCTTAAATCCTCACCAACACTTTACTTTTTTACTTATCTTTAAAAATTTCCTTGGTATCAGCAGAAGCTAGTGTGTAGCCTATATTAACCTATAGGCTACTTTTAGTTAACAGATTGCAATCGCAGTAAATCTGGTCCAATACTTTAAACCAACCAGACTTTTGGTGATGCCAGGGCCTAGCTACTTAATTCAACATCAGTACTTACTAAAATTTCAATTTTTTTCTGGAGATTTGTCCTCCAGACACTTATTATTTTATTTCTTATCTACAATACATTCTATACTAATTTTCAGAAATCCCCTTTTAAAAGTCCTAGATCCGCCATTGCAAAGTTATTAGAAATGTTATACCATATGTTCAATATTTTTGTGATATAAAATTTTCATGGTAACGCAAATAATTGATTATCTTCAATTTCATCAAAACTATCATAACTTTGTAAGTGAACAACCTATGAAGGAGATGACTAAAACGCAGAACAGACTGGGAAAATGGACTTGCGAATGGACTGGTACTCCAAACGATGTCTATTTATCACAGTTACCCACTCCAAAACAATATCAGATGTTGCAGTGACTAAATAAACCTCTGAACATCTCAATGCTTGCTTCAGCCAATATTAAGCACTGCACTTAAAACTGCTCTTGAACTTCATCCTTTTTGTGCTGAATAAAGATACATTCTTTGTGGCGTGACAGTATAATGCTGTAAACAAGCAGATACAAGCTTCAAGACTTGTTGAAGAGACACTGTTACTAATAGATTTGTGTTCAGATTAATTTCTGCAATTAGCTTTGCGGCTGCTTCTCAGTGTAACAGGTGACTAGAGGTGATGGGCAGGCTTCAAAGTCACACCACGTTGTACTTCATCTTACTTCATCAGCTGGTGAGGCTGACTGCAGCAATAAATTCACGCTACATTAATTATAATTCAACCATATTTACAGTACTGATGGTGACAATTTCACCTATGACTGCTATCACTAAACCCTAGTTTTAAGTGCAGGGCTTCTTGTTGTTGGCTCGAACATGTTTTAAAATCAAATTCAAAAGCTTGTGTAAGATCTTTGCTGTATGTACCATTTAGAGAAGGATTTTATGGAATGTGTGAAGTTACACCATATATGGTAAGCATAGCCACAAAGCATGGTATATCACTTATATACCACAGTTTGCTGTGATATATCAGTTATATACCACAGCGCAGCACTTTTGATCTCCACCACAAGTGTAGTATATTTTATAATAGTTGTTTACATAAGTTCTAGATGAAATTTTCTAATAGGGAATGGGATTACTGAAAAAAGCCATGCACAAAAAAGAAGACATTGTTGGGGTTGTGTAGCCAGCACATTGAGTGCTTAAGAGAATATTGCATACAGCAGCTACTTCTTATAAACCAGTGATATAACAGCACTATGCAATTACATTACACCTTAACCTCTGTAACTACATGGATTTGCAACTGAATGCTTATTAGATTACTTGACTTCTCTATTGTTATGAACTGTACATGTTTGGAAGCAGGTACTGAGAGGCGTAGCTACTTTACACTCTTGTTGCTACACAGTTACTAATTGGAACTGCATTCTCTCTGCACAGTTATCTGCCTGCACAAAATGTCTGGCATTTTGTTACTTTTATGTCAGCACAATCTGTTAGTTAAACTCACAGTCAGCTGAAAACACTGACAGTACCTGGCTTTTTGGGTATCTGTGACTGCTCTATTAGAGTGTTTCTGTTTGCTGCAATAATTCTTTTAGGCTTTACTATAGCCTAGAATAACAGATAACATAACTGCAAATTTGACCAAACCATACAACTTTAAATGAATTATGCATGCACAGCTAATCTATGATCACATCATATTCACTAAAAGCATTTATGTATGCTTGCAGGTAGATATGAATGCATGTTCACATGAACACATGTGCACACACATGTTCACATACACACACATGTGCACACGCATGTTCACATACACACACATGAATGCTTTCACAGGATTTCCCATATATGCTGCATAGCCAAGTGGCCAAAGCATTGGCATGGTAATCAAAAGGTTCTAGGATTGATGCCTGGCTATGCCAAATTGGTGTTGTTGTTTCCTTGAGCAAGAAACTTTATTCACATAGCTACAATCTACCCAGAATGGAGACCTGGTGGCCTGGTATCAACTGGGGAAGCAGCCCACCCAGCTGTAACATCGATGGGTATCTGGTGTATATTGGGGAAATGTTAGCTGGAGTGTTCTCATGCGCAAGCTGGATGCCACTACTTAAGCCGGGAAGACCGTGAAGAGTAACACAACAATCATTATCAAAGTTTAACAACACAACAATTACAATGTAGAAGTACAAGCCAAAAGGAATCAAAATTACAATGAACAATAGAACAAAAGATGTGGCCATTAAAATTCCTATACAAAACCACAGTAGCTAAGAATCAAGGTGTGAATAACTAATACAACAATGAATAGTTTAAAGCTAATATGTACATCTGTATGCATACAGTTCAATAGGAAGAACTACCCTTGTCTCACTTAGTGGTGTTGGGGTTATTCATTCCACGACCTCTCTCCATGAGACCTCCTGTAGGTTACTAGTCCTGCCCCAGGAAGATTTCTCTGCACAAGACTCAAGTGCCTGAGTGGTGCACAGGCATCCTGGTGCTGGGTGCATGGCTGCTGGAGGCTTTGCTTTTTGAATATTCTGGCAATGACAATTAAAATGTTTTAAAATGAGTATCCATCAAATTTTCACCAATTTTTCATTTATATAATTAGCAAACCCCATGCTTTTGTGTCAACTGACTGTGTGTGACAAGCATAGTGAAAGACTTGCTAAACCCTAAACCTAAATTCTTTCACTATGCACTATTTGATCATGTCTTCTGCTGTAGGAACTTGTAGATAGATCAAGGAAGAAGGGTTGGGTTATATGTATTCCTAGTTTAACTAGTACAGGTATATACGCATGTTGCAGATCTTTCTTATTGTATTGTACAAGATACTTGTAGCTTTCCATGTGGTTGGATATCTTAATTGATCATTTTTTTTCCAGGTATCACCTATTGATACACGCCCACCAATGGTTGCGCAAAACCCCATTACTGAGGAAGAACTAAAAGATGAAGAACTGAAAGATAAGGAAGCTTCTACTGCTTTCACATATTGAAGTCTTGATTCTGTGAAACAACAGTAGTATACACGTACACATACATATAGCTACTAGTTGCTAAAAGAACTCTTAATGTTTGAACTTATTTTAGGTCAGCATTATAGCTTGTTCACATGCATACACTAGTTTGATTGTCAAGGAACTGTGTAGCTGAGTAGTTATAGATGCACATTAAGCATACATATTAATTGGTAGTTTGAGATCTAATTGAGTATATACGTATAATGCATGCAGCTTCTATATACATGGAGGGAGTGCACTTTATCTGCAAAGCAAAGCACTATTGGGCAGAAACCATGTCATGTCAACTCTAGAATTGCCATTGATCAATAACAATTGGTGGTTAACTTTCAGTATTTTTTTAAGTTGTGATATACCGTATAGTTCCAAATTTTCGTGATTTTCGTGAATTTGCATGTGATCACGAAAATATTATTCACGAAATTTTAATTTTTACAATAGCTATTAGAAAGTCAGTGTTCAAACGGAAGTGATGTCTCTTTACAAGTATTTTAAGCCAAAGTCTTCAAATTCATCTGCCACCTCGTCTTCCAATGCTGTGGCCGCAGTCCTGCCCAGTCCGGATGGACCACTGTCGAAGCTTGTGCCATCGTCTACAAATCAGGCAGCAAATAACGCGGTGCAAAAGTTTGTTAGTGATGATTCTCGCTGCCATCCATCAGGCATTGGAAAGCGAGGGAGTTATGCCTTTTATACTGACAAAGAGAGAGTTGCCATTGGTAAGGCCACTCCAAGTCATACCTTAGTTTCTGGTCACTGCCTAACCCAAAAAAGGATGCGGGCGGGCGGATGATCAGGACTATGGACGTACACAATACACCAGTATGTATACTGTGATGACACACTGTATAGTATTATTATTTGCTCATTCTTGCTGGTTTAGTTTATTAACCAATATTCTTACGGCATAAGTAATTATGCTTCTGCAAAAATGCACCGCTAAGAAAATTGTTGATGGCTATAGCTACGCAGGGGTGGATCCAACTTCAGCCTAGCTGTAAGTTGAAGAAAAAAAAAAAAAGGTCATCACCTATACTGAAAATAGCTACCCCTCACCATAGATGCCCTCACCAACTATATTTCCTTATTTATAACTAGATACATAGCTTCCTACACTGCTCATCAAAAGACTACTGTGACTGCTCTATTAGAGTATCTCGATTTGACTGCTCTATTAGAGTATCTCGAGTAAGAGAGGCTCTTTCAAAAGGGGGGTTCCATGGAACCCTTTGGACCCCCCTGGATCCGCCCCTGCTACGCTGCTACAACTGAGCACAACAATGTATAATTCAACTAAGCATAGCAGTCTCCTCATTTATAGTTACTTTTGCTTTCCAAGTGAAACGTCTCATTAGCTATGTCAGCAAAGTAAGCTGATCCACATTGAAATAATTATAGCTATGCACATCAGAAACTCTTCATTCAAATCTGAAGTCTTAGCCCACTATGCATGTTTCTATTATTATTATTATAATAATTGCAGGACTCTGAAAGAGTATACGTGCAATATAGTATGTAGTTAAGTTAAGTAGTTAATTAAGTATAAAAAGAATTATAAATTATAAATTGTTTAAGAAATCAGTAGCAGATCTACGGAATGCTTCAAGGGAATCCAAATTAACAACTGAGTCAGGTGAACTATTCCACAATCTGACAGTAGCTGGGAAGAAACTGAACTTGTGTATATCAATTCTTGAAAAAGGTGTTTGATATCTTCTATTGTGCCCTCTAGTAACAGTGTCGATGAGAGATATCTCATAGGGTAGTTCTAGTGCGACAGAACCTTGCAATATCTTACAAAACATCATCAGTCTACTTGTCTTCTAACCTCCAAGCTACACCATTTAAGCTCATTCAAGATACTGGTAACACTACTTGAAAAATCATAATCAGACACCACAAATCTGGCAGCACGTCGCTGAACACTTTCAAGCTTCTCAATGTTAGTCTTAGTATATGGTGCCCAAACTGTTGATGCGTATTCTAGTATTGGTCTCACATACAAGAAATAGGCTTGGCTTCGTATTTGAGAATTACAATGATACAGATTACGCTTAAGAAGCGCCAATACACTATTAGCTTTTCTGCAAATAGTGGTAATATGTTTGTTAAAGTTCATCTTAGAGTCCAATATCACACCAAGGTATTTTGCATGACTAACCATTCTTAGTTGATTATTGTACAGGAAATAGCTTGTGGGTTTTGGATTACTTAAAGTAACTTGTAATACTTCACATTTATCTGTGTTAAATGTCATCATCCATTTATTAGCCCACTCTTCAATTCGTAACAAATCCTCCTGTAAGAAACGACTATCATCTGTAGTATGTATCGGTCTATAGAGCAGACAATCATCAGCAAACAAGCCACAAGAAGATGATACGCAATCAGGTAAGTCATTAATGTAAACTAAGAATAACAAGGGTCCGAGGACAGTGCCCTGGGGCACTCCACTAATAACATCGATGGGTGATGATTGAGAACCATTACAAGTAACATATTGAGTGCGGCTGCTCAAAAAGGATGAAGTCCATTGTAAGATCTCATGACGTATTCCATAATGCTGCAGCTTATGTAAGAGATAACGATGTAACACCTTATCAAATGCCTTAGATAGGTCAAGTAAGATGGCATCAGTTTGAGCTTTCTGGTTAAGGTTTGACACTAAGTCATGAACTGTGTGTAACAATTGTAGCTCAGTAGAGTGTTTGGCACGAAAACTGTATTGACACTTTGAGAGTATATTCAGACTATTCAGATGTTCCATAATATTAGTGTGTACTATTCGTTCCAGAGTTTTGCAACACACAGATGTTAATGAAACTGGCCTATAGTTTGTAGGGTTACTACGATTGCCCTTCTTAAATATAGGGGTCACAGAGGCTATTTTCCAGTCGTGTGGAACCTCTCCTTGTTTCAATGATGAATTAAACAGCAATGTTAAACTAGGAGATAATTCAAATGCCATCTCTTTCAATAGCTTGGGAGGGATACCATCTGGACCTGTAGCCTTGAAAGGATCAACTTGTGTCAATAGGGTATATACTTCTTCAATAGATGTTTCAAATAATGGAAGATCAGGGTATGGGCTAGGACCCAGGTGTGGAGCTGGTGAATCATTATCATGAGTAAACACTGAGGCAAAATGTTTATTTAATACTTCTGCTTTATCCAAATTATCAGTATATGTAACCCCTTCGTTCTGTAACATAGGCACACCACAATTATCTTTACGGAGAGATTTAATGTAACGGAAAAAATTCTTCTTTCTTCCACTTCTAAATGGGTTAAACAGTGATCGAGTCATGTAAGAATTACGTGCATTTCTGCATTCTCTCTGCATCTCCTTTTTAAATGATTTATAATGTAGCCAGTCTGATGGTGAATTACTTACTTTAGCTCTTTTGTAGCACTTTTTCTTCCGTCTACCAAGTTGCTTAATATGGCGATTAACCCAAGGCTGTCTGTTACTATTTGTCACCATTTTTGATGGGACGTACTTATCTAGCAGGTTTAAGAGCATAGATTTAATATGAAACCATAAGTGTTCAATTGGAGTATCATTACAAAAATGATCAGTGAACCATGCAGTGAACCTTGTCATCTCAATACTCATCTCTTGGAAATCGACCCTGTTCCATAAATAACGCTTACGCTCACTTCCTTTGTGGTAAACTACCTGTGTCATAAAAGAGGTCAAGACAGCTTCATGGTCACTAATGCCAGGTATAACTTTACAGTAGTTAATAAGAGATGGTCTATTAGTGAAAACGATATCAAGAATGTTTTCATTTCTAGTGGGAGTACTCACTAGTTGGGTAAAATAACAGTCATCTACCATTTTGAGAGTTTGTTGATTAATATCCAATGGGTATCTGTGCGAAACGATAGAATGACTGGTCCACTCTATGTCTGGTACATTAAAGTCACCAGCACAGAAAATAAACGAGTTGGGTCGTGATGCTGTAATGTCACAAATACTTTTACATAGATTTTGTTGATATTCAACATCTCTGCTAGGCGGTCTATACGCACCAATTATAATAAGTTCCTGACCATGAGACAGCTGCAAACTGACAGCACACACTTCACAAGGTGTACCAATATCAACAGGTTTGCTGGATAAGGTAGTGCTAATGCCAATCAGCACTCCACCATATCCATCTTCACGATCTTTTCGGTACAGTTTATAGCTCTCGGGCATAATTTCATTATCAAGGATTGATGAATTGAGCCAGGTCTCGCAACCAATCACAATGTCAGGGGTGTGATCGTCTAGCATCTCCCAAAAACTTTCTTTTTTACTCAAAATACTTTGTAAATTAATCAGCAAAAGATTCAAGGAATTGTTAGAGTTTAAGTTACTTTGATGGTCAGAATCCACTAGGTCAGACGAGTCAAGGTCACTGTTATCTTCTAAAGAAGTATTACTAAGTTCACTATACAATGTATCAGGATTACTAAACTGAGTATCCGAGTCACTAATAATAGTGTCATCATCTGAAAGTAGACAATTATCAGTTTGATTAAGAAAGTTGCTAACAAAAATTTGGCTTAAATTAGGGTTATCAAAAATATCCTCTCTAATTTGACCTCTGTCAGGTACACTCCTCATTAAGATCAAGCATGATTGGGGTTACTGATTGCTGTAGAACTGGTTGTAACATTGGCTGAGTTCCGTGTTTTGGGTTACGATCTCTTCTAAGCACAATTTCACCATTAAATATTGTTAAATATTTCTCACCCCTTTCTCTCCTTTGCTTTAGCTCTTGTACTAGTTTCTTGTGCTTCTCACGCTGAAATTTGGTTATGTCAGTAGAGACATAGATATTCGTATACTGGGAGTGACGTCGGAGGTAGTAGGAGTGGGAAACTATAAATTCTTTGTGAGACAAATTATCCAAAACAATAAGTAGTGGTCTAGCCTTTTCTTCAGCAGGCTTGCCCAATCACAGGATCTTGGTAACTTTTATGCCAATATCAAAGACAGTTTTGCAGAGGTCTACAAACCATTTCTCATCCTGTGATGGACTTGTTTTGGGTAGGTTGTAAATTATCACATTATTCTTTCTGCGTTCTCTGTCATCTAACTCTTTAGCAACCGTAAGGAACGTTGATGCTGGTGACTCAGTTTGTATGATAGGTGGACTGACTAATTCTGAAGCTGTCTCGACTTCACTATATAGAACATCATTTCTAGACTTTAAGTTGTCAACTTTCGTGGACACTTCAGAAATTAATCGGTGTAAATTAGCTTGTTCAGTTTGTAATGTTCTTAAAGAAGGGAGGTCGACCTGCTGGTCAACGTTGGCGTAGTGGGCATGAACAAGTTGTTTAATACGGCTGTTGCAATGATTAGCCTCACAATAATATGACAAGCTACTAACATTTGCACACACATCATTGAACTTATCATATAATTCATTTGAAATACCCTCACATACAGCGTGAACCCATATTCCACACAAGTCACATTGGACAGCCTTACTTTCTGAGAGACAAACCTCACCACAGTGTGGACATTGCGCGCCAGGAAGGGACGCAAAAGCATCACCACCATTGATTGGGGGCGAACCTCCTTGGTGCTTCTTTGCTTGATTAGCCTCAGGAGACACTGAATCTGCGTTTAGCTTTCTTTTACTTCCACCATCAGCCATCGTTTCAATGCTAGTTCCAATTGACGCGTACTGTCTGTCATAAACGAAGCACACAAGAACAGATCAGCAACTAAGTGGTCAAACCTTCTCGGGTACCGTTTCGAGAATCACCACGGTACCACAGCTTGTAGATTTGTCGCTATTTATAATCAAGTACAAAACTAGTCAGAAACGTTTTAGTAGTGCGGTAGAGTTAAGGGTATTATAGTGTGAGTGCTGCATTAGCTAGACTCCTTGACTGTTTTATTAGAGTATCTCACGTGATCGATCTTTTGCAATATTTAAAAAATCAGTGTCCTTGGTTTCTACTGGCACTTAAGCGCCTGTAATATTAATAATAGTCCTCATAAACTGGGGTTCCAGGTTTTCCATGCGGGCGGGTGACCAGAAACTAAGGTTTGACTTGGTGTGGCCTAATTATGCCGTCCAACACGGCACAGCGACAGCTATCAAGCATTTTGCCACAAAGCATCCAGAGTTAAAGTGGAGTACAGTAAATGACTGGAAAAAGGAGATCATCAGAACTACTGAATCGCACAGAAAAGAAACTAACGAGATAATTTCCATTGACGAACTTGAAAAAAAGAAGAGGGGTAGGCCAGCAATGTTAAGTGACAAGCTAAGCAAGGATTTACGTTTATATATCCGGACCATAAGAGAAGCTGGAGGGGTTGTCAACACCTCCATTGTAATAGCTGCAGGAACTGGAATAGTGCAGCATCGAGAGCCGATGTCATTAGAATGCAATGGTGGTCACATCGCCTTGAAGAAAAGTTGGGCAAAGTATTTCTTGGGGAAAATGAACTTTGTTAAGCAGAAGGCAACAACAAAGTCCAAGTTGGTTGTGAAGAATTTTGAAGAAGTAAGATACCAGTTCCTGCTTGACATCAAGGCAGTTGTGGAAATGGCAGAGATACCTTATGATCTAATAATAAACTGGGACCAGACAGGGATTAAATACATCCCAGTGTCAGAATGGATGATGGAGAAGGAGGGTCAAAAAGGGTAGAGATTGCTGGCATTAATGATAAGAGGCAGATAACTGCAGTTTTTGCTGGGAGTTTAACAGGAGATTTTCTTCCTGTTCAACTTGTTTACAAAGGAACAACAACGAAATGCCTTCCTTCTGTCTCATTTCCACTGAAATGGCACATCACAGCAACACACAACCACTGATGCAACGAGGATACAATGGTGGAATATATCAGCAAAATCATTTTTCCTTATTTACAAGAAAAGAAGACAACTTTGAAACTCCCACCAACCTACCCTTCATTGGTTATCTTCGATGAATTCAGTGGTCAAGTTACCGATAGGGTGCTGTCATTACTAAAAGCCAATAACATCTTTTATGTAATTGTGCCACCCAACTGTACGGATACGTTGCAGCCTCTAGATGTCAACGTTAATAAACCAGCTAAGGACTTCCTTCGTGCAAAGTTTAATGAATGGTATGCTGCCAAAATAACTGAGCAGCTCGGAAGTGGCCCTTTGAGCAGACGACTACAACCTGTGGATCTCAGGTTAAGCATTGTGAAACCTGTAGGAGCAAGATGGATGATTGAGTTGTACGATTACCTCAAGTCTAGACCTGAGATTGTTGTCAATGGCTTTAGGCATGTTGGAATTTTAGACATTCTTAACAAGTAGCTTTGTATTTATTAAAACATCACATAAATGTATGGTTACAATAGTAATAGTACAATAATTAATATTATTTGTAGTACATGTAGCTATATTTAACTTAAGGAAATGGTGTTAAATCAAGATTTTCAAAACACTGGATTAAATGAGATCGTATCAGTGATTGTGTGTATTCACTAGGATTTATTCCATGTAGAAGTGAGGTAGCAGTAGCAATAGCAAAGACACCACAATCTGTGGTCCCAGCTTGCTTTGGCATTTTACCATGGATGCTGGTATTGATATCTGAACCACAAATATTTTCAACCAGCTGCCTTACTTGAGAATCAACTGTGTTGAATATGGAATCATAAATTAAAATCTTCCCAGCCTCACACTGTAGATTAGAAAATGTTATCCAGTGATTACCATGGACATGCAGAATTTGAACCAATGGTGTACGAATGTCAAGTTTGAATTTAGTTTGTAGCAATGTTAACTGTAAGCCTATGATGTCTGGAAATTTCTCCTTCAAAATAATCTGAGCAAAATTTATGTGCTTGTCGTTTAACTGTCGTCCATTGGACACGGCATTTCTATCTTCTAAAGACAGTCGGATTTTGTGATGCAGCCAAACATCTTCATTATTATGGTCACATCTCGATGTACTTTCCTCCTCTTCAACTTTAATTTTTTTGGCTGGATTTCCTGGGAGATCTTCCCCATCTTTTAAGGCTTCCTTTGGTGTGTCTTGTGCAGTAGTAGCTTTTATATTGTTTGGTTTTTGCTCACATAGCTGCAACATTTTCTTTGTTTTAGAGACAAGACAGTTGCTACCCTGAAACACCAATACGCACGGTATCTCCAACCCACCTTGGTTAAATCTCGAGAATAGCATCTGCTTCCAGTAACTCTACAAGAGATTGCTCCTCCCATCTGCAAAAACACTGAGCATGAAGAGCTTATTGTTATTGGCAGATGTCCAACAGTTCCAACATCTCTTTTGGTTACTTTCACACAGAATGGGTCGTGTAAGTTTCCATCTTCTGGCGAGCATGGCAGAGTTTCACCAAGAAAAGGTGTCCATACTTCTTGATATACATGGTAACCTCGAATTTTCGAATTATATTCGTATGTTACCACTGCAAGGCTAGCATCATCCATCCTCGTATAGCTATAGCACTGATTGATATGTTCAGTATCTCACACACTTATTGAAAATGGCACTGAAATGGATTCTGGTGTCGCGATCGTCCCGTGGTGGTTCGTGACCTACACGCATGTAGCTATGGCATAGCAGCCAGCTGTCTGTATAATGGTTACTTAAATCATATTCATAGCGCAATTGCTGATAACTCCCTCACCAGCAACCTTTGAGTAGCACCTACAAGAATTATTCGTTCACGAAATGTTGCTGCATTCACGAAAATTTTATCACGAAATTTTATATTTGTCAAATTATTCCATCGCTCACGAAAATTTAAGACCACGAAAATTTGGAGCTATACGGTATACTGTGGCCTTATAGATCTTTAGAACAGTTCCCAAAAAGACTCCTTGAATTGTTCTTATAGTGACTCATGCCTAACATGTCTATATCCTCTGTATTATAGTTTAGTTTATTGTACCTGCTTTAGTTTAGTCGCGTCGTAAACTTTAGATGAGTTAGTTAATTTTGCAATATTAATTATCGTCTGAAAAGTGAAGTATCTATTACGCTTTGTTGTCAGCTATGTTCAACCCATTACACAGCATTTCGAATCAAGAACTGTTCGAAAAGCACCTCTGCAATCCACGCGTACGAAAAGAAAGAAATCGTACCGCGCGCCCCAATTATGTTATCGTCTGAAAAGCGAAGTATAAAAAACAATAATAAAAAGTGAAGTATCCATTACACTTCGCTGTAGGCTATGTTCAGCCCTTTACACAGCAGTACGAATCAAGAACTGTTTGAAAAGCACTTCTGCAATCAAAATAGCCACTATGAAAAATACGGACGATTTCCGTTACGAAGGGAAGCCATCACGTGCTACCGCCAAATCGACACCTTTCGCTGTCAGCAAAGATGAATGGGACACAAAGGAGGACACTGGTAAGTCCATGAAGAATGCATTGTACGTACTGCGGTATGCCAAAAGGCACCTGTCGGGCAGAAGCGACGTCGAACAGTGAAAAAATCAAGCCAGTAGCCTTAGCCCTTATCGAGTTACGCTTGTCTGAAGGAATCAGTCAGTTAGAAAATTCCGTTGAATGAGATTATTTTAAAATTCCGTAGCAACTTGTTGAAAGCGTTTCGGGTCGATCTGAAAGCTTGTTTGGGCTTAGTTTTACCTAAGGCCCCTATTCGGTGATGATTAGTTTCTCATCCAGCCTGGCCAATTACGGAGTGTCTATGTCCACCGGTGTACCGGTTATTCTTAGAGCCACGTACATCTTATTTCCACCGGTACCTGGTAGTTCACGCGATTTAAGACCTAATTTCGTTTCACACCTGGTGGTTCACGAGACCTCGTGGTTATAGTGCTTGCGAGGTGTGAGCTTCAACGAGTTAGCTAGCTAGTCAGTATGTCGAAAGAAGGTCACAGAGAGCTGTTCCAAAAGTTCTGCAGAACGAAGTATTTTGATCACACCACTACAAGCAAGACAGTATCAGAGGAGAAGGCTAAGAAAATCATAGACGTTTTGAATGGAATTGAAAGACTGAAGTCATAGTGATGTTTCAAACTCCTTCAAATTCTGGGTTATTAAAACGAAGAAGTTTGCTTTATTAAACTATCCAGAGTTGAAGTTAGAAAATGTCCTATGTCTGCCAGCCAAGCAAAGAGTAAGAAATGATGGTTTTTTGTGCCTCTCTTCACAAAACTATATTACAGAATGATAATGACAAAACTGTCTTTGGTCATCATCGCATAGTGGCAACAGCTGAGAAGTTTTATGATATATTAGAGCGTGTGCACTCAACGGAAAATGGGCGTGTAGGCTACAAGAAAACGCTTGCAGAGGTATGGGAATAGGCCAGTTTCACATAAGGCCTTAAGAATGCAATCAGTGTTAATTGTCTATTGCGTAACCACTGGATGCTGTGGATGCCCATAAAAATGTATTGAAGCCATTGGGAAAACGATGATAACCGGCAGCAAAACTTCGGTAACTTACAAAGTATACGGTATGTTCTAATTTTCTGTACACGGAAAGAAACTACATTGATTTCTCTTTCGTTTCGTGGTTGTCCACTGTGAATAGGACGAAAGATGCCCGAGTTAATAGGGTGGTGAAGTTAGAAATGTCACCAGACAAGGCCTTCCACAGCTGATATTTGTAAGTTCGAAGTCAGAAAATAACACAGGAACTTCAACAAGTCTTAACAATAGTTTTTGTTGCGAATCGCTTCGCAGGAAAGCGCTGAATTGGCATGAGAGCTAATAAGTTAACCACTTGTTCAGGGAGCCCAGATACATCATCCAGGTGATAGTACGGCTTGCTCTTGTACTGTACATCTGGTAAACAAGAATAACAAGTAGCTGCTTGTGTGTTTCGTCTCCAAAAAACATTTTTATCACGCATTCTAACCTTTATTGGCTCATAACTTGCTAGTGGCTTAGCGTATTTACAGCAGACAAACACCACAGGGCGTAGAAATCAATGTAGTCTACAGTGCTGCTTTAAAAACTCGGATATTTCCATTACATTCTATGTGACAATAGATTTTGTGTCCGTGGTTGTCCGTTTCCCAATGGTTTCTGTACATTTTTATGGCTAACCACAGCATCCAGTGGTTGCGCAACCACAATTAAAAGATCAATTAAAATACTTTCCCTTACATGAAACTGGCCTATTGTGTATGCTGTCATATTATTAAAGTGTCACCAAGTTTTATGGTCACTGAGACTGCATAATATAGTGAAGATGGGGTGGTCCTATGTTTATATTAAAGCCACGCTTAATTTAATTTTGTAACTAAACATGTGAGTCCATTCCTTGGAGTACTGAGTTGGAAATAATACTGAGATAATAAAAGAAATCATTACGTGCGTGCAATGCAGGCTTTTGCTAAGATGATCAACTAATGTTTTAGCCTATTGTGGAAGTAGTTTTGGGAATATAGTGCTACACAGTTGAAAATTGAGCAAAGAAATCAATTTGAACAGTGAATATACTGACTACAAGTGCTTATATTCATAGCCATAACTTTAGAAGAGTTTGAAAATTTGGTTTGGATGTTGACCATAATATATTGGCATATATCTATCAGGGATATAACGAATTGGTTAAAATAGTAAAATAGTAATGGATAATTCCAGATGAGTTAGCTAGCTGCATGGTGCTTGGTTTTTAGAAGTAGCACAACATCAACTTGTTTCTGATTGCACTAGTGTGTTAACTGTTCTTGTTATGGCAAAGTTATGTTATGCACATTTGGCTATGACTGCTTTATTAGAGTGTCTTGATTTCAATACTTAAAGGTATAGGAGTGCAGTTCCCATTGTTTTGTTTTCAACAGCAGCTGACTGCAATTAAAGGACATAATTGTGTAGCTCTGAAGTGTGGCATGTATGTGTTCTGATTGTTTAAGAGTGTGGTCCAGTCATGTCATTGTATCATTGAAGCTACATGTATTGTATCTGTCAGTAGTTTAAATGTCAAATAGTTGTTTGACTTGTTCTTCTAAGGAAAGTGTCTATACAGAAATTTAACACCTTATTATTATGGTTTCCTTGCATGAAGGAGATGATCATGTAATATAACAGAAAACAGACACTTGTCAGAACCAGAAAGGTTTATCCGTGAGTTTGTTATTGTGGTGGCCATGTACTACTTGCTTTGGTTTGGCCTCTGACGTTGTGACAAGTCAGACAGACAGTCAGGCAGACAAAAAATGGGTTTTGACGATTTTTAAAAAATACAGGATTTTGATACACTAAGACTATTCAAAACTCATTTTCATCTCGTATGGTTTTCAACTACAACATTCTGAGAGGCGCCATTTATTTTCTTTAGTATTTGATAGCAGTACCTATTTCACACTTTGCCCACTTTTGTTTGTATGTCTAATTATATTTCTCGGCATTCTTAAGTATGTGTATTTAACAAACTTGCCCACAATTATCATAATTTCTAATTGTGTTACTATTGTAGGTCCAAAGAATGTATGAAGGTTTGCCAAGGGAGGCAGCTCAATATTTTTGTAGCACATGCCATATTTGCCAGCTGAAGCAGCCACAGAATTGTACTGCTCCTTTGAAGCCAATCATTTCATTAGGATTTTTAACACCGTTGTCAGGTTTGTTGTGGGAGAGAGTATAATTTACATAGAGGATTATTCACTCTTGCTTATTTTAGATTGATTTGATAGATATGAGGCACATGCCAGATGATTCCTATTGCTACATTGCACATTACATGGACCACTGGTCAAAGTTTTACGTGCTATGGCCACTGATAAACAAGAGCGCCATTGAAGTAGCTAGTGGGCTTGTGCACAAGGTTTTCCCATATTTTGGGCTCCCCAAAATATTGCAGTCAGATAATGGAAGGAAATTTTTTAATGAAGTTATTAAAGAAATATTGAAGTCGTGGCCAGGAGAAGTGACAATAATCAATGGTAGACCTCGCCATTCACAGTCACAAGGTTTAATTGAAAAGGGCAACCATCTTGTAGAAATGCAGTTGCAAGCATTTAAATGTGAGCACAAGGATTCCAACTGTGTATCTTGGACTGACTGGCTGCCATGTATTCAATGTAAGTACTAGTATGAGTCCAACTAATATGTAATGTGCCCTTGCAGATAATTTAAATGTTCAAGTGTGTCGCACTTTAAAACAAAGCTGATATGAAGTGGTGTTTGGCCAGCCGCCAAGGTTAGCCCCATTTGCTGAACTTCCCGAAGGAGTTGACCATTGTATAATGGAAGAGGATTTAACTGATCTTATCAAAGATGGTTAGTGGTTCAATAGTGATGTAAAAAAATCATGTGGCGCTTTCAACTAGATGATGTGTCACTGCTATTTGATGAATTACCACCAACTGTGTTTCCACCAACATCTAGTTCAAGGATGTCACCACAACAACTGAGTAGAAGTACATCACCACCATCTAGCTTAATGATGTCACCACGGCGACTAAGTAGAAGTTAATCACCCCCCATCTAGTTCAAGGATGTCACCACAGCGACCAAGTAGTAGTGCATCACCACTATCTAGCTCAAGGATGCCACCACGGCGACCAAGTAGAAGTACATCACCATCTAGCTCAAAGATGTCACCACAGTGACCAAGTAGAAGTGCATCACCACTATCTAGCTCAAGGATGTCACCACAGCAAGCATGTCAAAGTGTGCCACCACTGTTACCTGACAAACCATTGTCAAATCAAATTGTATCTCCTATAGCATCTCCTACAGATGATACATCATCACCACCTGATCACATGGAGTCGGAGTCTCAGAGGTACAAATCATTACCAATTTTGTGTAGACTGCTATAGCTTTTTTGACCAGTGAAACCTCCTAGTTATAACTACACAAGCCATGTATAAATACATTCTGTGGGATCAAGGCTTTTTCATATCAAGAAGTGAAAATGTTTAGTTTCAGTGAAAATCTTTGTCCTTGTTGTGTGAGGCCTATATTTCTTTTATCAAGTTGTTTAAGCATGGAGGTTTTGTTATAACTGTAGTGTTTGGTGTTCTGTCTATGTGATTTCAGCAATGCCCTTATGTTTACAGCAATATGTTATTATTCTGTTAGCAAAAACACAGTGAAAAATCATATGATCACCTCACTACTTGTGATCGCCATAAGGCAATTCGGGAGGCAGCAGACTTAGAGTACCGAAAGAATGCTGAAAGAATGAAATAGCAGTATGCAAAAGTTAGACATTGTTAAGTTAAACATTGTAGACAAAACTTAAGTGCATGCATTGGTTTGACATCTAGGTCAATGGTATGGTGTTCACATGCATTTACCAGTGTGCGAAATAATGGTCGGTCACTGGACAATTTCCGGTCAATTACACCAGGTGTCAGCCTATAATTGAATTTGTCCGGAAATACTGTCCTTTCAAAGTTTATAGTGTTAGGATTGGGCTAGGAGGGAGGCCAGACATGATGGTATTGACATGTAATTAAGATATGTGTTGTTGGCTTGTACTGACCACAAAGGCATGCCCAAGTTTACCTCTGAGGTTAACAGTTTACTATGTTGTGCCAGCCTACTGTATCAGTCACATGCACTTTAGTAGTAAAATGTATTTATAATCTGATTGCCATTAGTACTTTCACTTGTGGTATTTATGATATCAGCACAACCGGATTTTAAGCTAGAATGAACAATGCATCTGTGATAGAGCCACTATATATTCTAAGCCTAAGCTAAGTTTGACCATATACAGGGTAGCTATATCATTCCAAGACAAGCAGAAGGCTTTGACTGAAGTCCTCATAACTCTTTTCCTACAAAGGCCCAATTGATTCCATAGAAGCCCTTTCATGTGGCCAGTAGCTAATCAGCTCTACAGTACATTGGTGCAGGCCCCAATGTTTGAAACAAACATACAAGTGGTAGAAACACAGGAAAGGAGAAACAATAGAAGTTAAAATGTCCGGTCAAATTGCTTGATGTCCACTCAAATTTCACAATGCCCTGACAGTACGACAGGACACGTCTGAAAAGTTATTTCGCACACTGATTTACGTAGTATAGTGCATCAATAGAAGTCAATGCCTTGTGATAATTATAATCCTGTGAAGAAAAAATATATTTTTTGTTTATTTACAACCATTGAATGACTATTGCCATTCCTGTGGAATGATTGGTTTGGTGGATGATGATACAACTCCCTTGGTAAGCTCTAGTTACATTAACGAATCTTGTATTTATGTGTGTGAACTCTGTAGGTCAGGTGCAGTAGTTGCTCATGGGGGTACCACAGACAGTGCTTAAGAAGGCATGAAGTGGCAATTTCACAGGACGAAAACAGTTTTAACTTTGTAGGGCCATGCTGTTCAAAGAATGGGCCTGTGTTTGTGTATAGCTAACTGCTGTATTGGAGCTAATTCCAAGTTAAAATTGTAACTTTAATTTGTCACAAGCTGAATTTGAATATTAAAAAATCAATTAGATCTATACTGAATATAAATATTGTGTTCTAGCTAGTACATCAGGGGCATGGTGTTGGATGTGTACTCCCTTCAGGAACTTGATCAGACAGAATGCACCTTATCCAATCCAACTGCAGAGTACGCAAAGGAACCTTGGAGGGAGAGATGACAGAGAAAGCGGAACCGTCTTGACCCATGTTCCTTGTAGTAAACATATAGCTATCAAGGGGCTTATTAAAGTTATATAAAAGAAAATGAAAAAATAGGATCACATTAGACCATTAGAATCATTAATAACCAGGCGTAAACACGTAGCATCATTTGCAATCCATGCCATCTACCAATCTGTGGGCAGAGCAGTAAACTTCCCAATCTGTGGGGCTCTGAAAGCAGCCATAATACGCACTTGATCAGCCAAGAACGTAACGGTGGTACACTGAATGGACCAGAATCCAAAGAGTTCATAAAATGCGCAGCTCTTACGGTAGTTCACAAATTGCGCAACAATTTATAAATTGTTGCGCATTTTATGAATTCACAAAATGCGCAGCGCAATTTATAAACTGCGCAAATTCACAGATTGCGTCTAACAACTTGAGCAACATTCCTTTGAGAACCACAGCACATACTGTTCAAGTGGTAGAACGCCTGACTAGCGTGTAAGAGTTCGTGGGTTCGAATCCACGTGTTGACAGATTTTTTTTCTTTCTACTCAGTACCTTTTTGTGAACACTTTTAGCTCATCGTATCTCGGCATGCAAAGCACGTATGGAGACGGGACTTTAGCGAAATTAAACGCCCATCATCTGGCAACTCGAGTGTTGTTGTAGCAAATTAATACGTGCTTTTGTTCGCTCTTTATAGGGCGATGAAGGCACTGGTGTAGGGAAGGATCACTGAAAAGTTGAGCTACATTCCTGTCAAAACCACTGATAAACAACTGTGGCTATTTGTGCACCTCCCATAACCCCAAGTTATTATAACCAGCCAGGGTTCAATCCCCACCTAGGTCATAACTTTTTTTTTTCGCTTTTGGGACCTTTTTGATGCACCTTTTTGTTCTATCTGAAGTCTTCGTCTACAAACTCTTATGCTCAGTTTTTCAGCACTGGCACTTAACTGCCTCACATCATAGGGACTCTTATAGCACTTTTGGGATAGGGCAGGAAAATTGCCAACATGCTTGTCCATCTGTATGTTGGTCCAGTGTGTTGTATTAGAGTAGGTAAAAGCTTCTTTCACAAGTATCCAGAATATCTACATCTTTGTTTTAAGCACATAGGTGTGCACTGACATGCAAAATTGTTTATTCAGACTTACCTCAATACTGCTGTAGTAAATAGGCAGCTTGCATGATTGGACACTAAAACACTACTGTGCATCTGAAAAATGATAATACTGGAACCATGCAGATCCATAGTTTACATCAAGGAACTGCATCTGACCTGGCACAACTGTTTCACTTAATCCTGCTTACATGCTTTCACTCTAAAGATTCGTACATTACCTTAATGGTCAATTACACTGCAGGTGTTTCAAAACTGGGTTTTTGTATGGCAAGAGGTATATGTATCACTGCAACATCAGAACTGAAAGTGCATAGCATAGGACAAGTTCTGAATCTTTGCTTGCCATGCAGTAACTATAACTGCAAATTGTGTTGGCTTTAAATTATGCCCAAGTTCATTTCTCTTTGTGACAGTCGGCAAGGTAAACATCATAATGTAGAAACTGAAACTGTACCATGTGTACACAACCTGTATGTAATGTAGGGTATACTGTATACAATTGCCTTAGCTCACATGCAGTTTAACTAATTAGACCTACATGCTCATTATTTTACTATATTATGTACTGCATAAGGATCATGTACTTTAAAGCACTATCGACATGCATGCTACACAGCAAATATAGGACACTGATATTTATACTTGGTTCCCAATAATTATTGCTGCATTTGTTGTCATGTAAAGCAGCAAAGGTTTCGTTTGTTCTATACAGCATGTTGAAGTCACTGGTAGGGAAGACGCATTGAATAATTAAACTACATTCCTGTCAAAACCAAAGGCTTTAGTGTTTTGCATCATTAATGACATAAGGAAAAACCTCATGCTCTTTAAAAAATGTGACATCACCATGTACCCTACATAGCTACATTAGCAGTGCTGGACTGCTGGTGTTTAATGCTTGGTCCCTCTTCCTGGCATTAAAATGTTTAATGTGGAGATGGTCCTGCACGTAGGGCAGGTACCAATGCTAGTGATGTATAAATCAATAGTGTAATTTAGTAGCCATACGCTGTTGTTTAGTATCGATAGTTAGAATTCATATCAAGACTCACGGTAGTGAGTCGCGCGGCCAGTAAAGCAGAAACGCGCGCCGCAGACAATAAATGACGCGACCACTACGTGAGGATTTTACAAGAACGAACGTTCTCAAATTTGGCCTTCCTGTAATCCACCCGTCACTTACGCTATCCCTCTGAAACTCTGGAGTTGAACTCATCGTGTCACTAGTAACTACCACACAAGCAGTGAAGCAAATCCATGCCGATTGTTTCGTGATCGAGATTGCCGACATGAAAGGGGACGTTTCATTTTTTTTTTTTTTTTTTTATCGCATGCGGTTAGACGCAACCGCAGGTGTATGCCTTGCGTTCCTTTGTGCATTCCGAACATTGATCGCCCTGTTATCGCTTCAGTATTCACTCAATCACCTCAAGATTCACATCATCGATTTCACCATACATGATTACCCTACAGTCGTGATTTCAGCACCAAACGAAGTTTCAGTCGTCCTCAGTCGACCTAGAGGCCAAATACAAATCCCAGATTGTTGTTTTCCGCAATACTCGCTTGGCATGTAGGGCAATGTGTCTTTAAACTGTTCTGAAAGTTTCGTTCAGATTGAAACATTTGTTTTCGAGAATGGCTAGTTTGAAATTTGAATTTAGTCGCCCCCACGTCATTTGCTCTCTAAGAATTTTACTCGGAATTTAAAGAATGACGCAGAGCACAACTGCGGTCTCTGGGTATTGATGAACTGGCGCTCTATGTAGTTAATCAGTACATATAGCCACCAAGAAGTGTGCTGCCATAGATTATAGTCCATAGATATAGCTAATCTATGGTGCTGCATACCATCCTTCGTTTTGAAATTAGTCGCCCCCACATAATTTGTCCTCTAAGGGCGCGGCTTAAAGAATGACACAAGAGTACAACTGCGGTTACCAGTTGTTGACACAAGCTGTGAGTAATTAGCACATGTAGCTAGCTTAAAAGGAAGTGTGCAAAATCGCCTAATACAATTGTCACCATGCATTATTGCATTTTATAGCACCCCCACACAAAATTACACATGTAATTACAACATACAGAGGAGACACATGAATACCAAACACTTTTCACAACAATAATGTAAGAATTGTACAATAATGACTGTAATATAACTGCTATGCAAATGTTTTCCAGTGGCCCGCCATGGTAGCAAGTCTCACATGACGGCATGTATATTCATCCAAACACAATGGGAGTAACGAGTGAGTATGATGACAACAAGTTGGTATGACTCCATTTGTAGAATCCAGATGAGTGGGTGTGGCTCCAGTATGTCTAAACGGTTAACAAACATTCCTGTTATAAATACGTGCTAGAGTTGCAATATAATAGTATAGTATTTAAATGCAATAATACATAGTCTCCATTGCATCACTATCAAACGACACTAAGTGGAGGATATTGTTGCATCTCTAGTATGTACACTCTATCAGTACAACCTATCTTAATGGCCACTAGTATAGAAAGACAACCACTCTTGAAAAGCCAATTCCAATTGAGAATTTATACACTGTTACCTGCTGAATGAGTGAAGGTGGCAATAAACAAGTTCCACCGTAATTTATACACGTGATCTGATCCTGTATATTCTGTCAGTGGATGAGATCCACTTGGCCAGGACAAAATGTGACTCAAGTGCCCTGGATGATCCATACTCAACCAACTTATGACCCAGTGGCACAATGGAACTGACTATTTATAGAGAATACAATTACATTTATTTCTAAGATGTGTGGATGTGTGGACACATTACAACACATTACATGTACATACAAGACACGCTACGTACTGTTTTAGCATTTCAAGTCACCACATTATACACGTACCAGTCAACAATGCTTCATAGTGCCCATCAGTAAACCTGAAGAAAAGTTACGAAAAATAAAAATTCACATAAGTACAATGAAACCTCATTAATATGGCAGGCTGTGGGACCAAAAAATTTGGCCTGAATAACAAGGTGGCCTTATTAATGAGGTCATAAGTAATGCTTAGCTATATTTGGGACCTACTAGAGGTGGCCAATATAATGAGGTGGTCTTATTAAAGAGGTGGCCACTAAGTGAGGTTTCACTGTACATATAGTTCACAATATTGTGAACAATATTAATGGTTAACAATATACACTGAAACCTGCAGGTCACTTCTTGTGGAAGATTGCTCTCTACACAAAATGACACATTCAGAGATTGTATTTAGATGGATGATACAGTAACGCATTGTGACTTCAATACTCGTGATGTGTCACTGCTAGGCAGCAACCATATACACGGCACTGCCACATCGCACTTGCTCGCACACACAATTTTGCTAACGATTTTACAAATTGATAATTAAGGGGTGTGGCAACTAGCTGTTTCCCTTCTGTACAAGTGGCCACCAAGACAGGTCCACTGTGGATGAAAGCCAGGCATTAGATATTTGGTATTTCATGTGTTGAAGACATTCCAGGGCTTCTGGTAGTCTCAAATCTCACCACAGTTTAACTCAGGCAGTGTTGTGGTCACCACTAAACTACTGGAATGCTGTGTTATGTTCATCTTATGCTTGGCTACTATATTGTAGAACTGAAATGGATACTCTGAAAAATATATCCTATGGATAATGACTTCATCACTTTCTTCATCAGGAGCTTATAAGGACCAACAGTGAAACTTTTTACACTTGGGGCTGACAGTCAACTGCCTATGTCTGAAGCAGTGCTTTTGGTGCTCTAACAGATTGGCTGCCCCCTTGCTGCCAGCACTCACTGTCTCATACGCTGTCATACACTAAATCCATCTCTATAGCCAGTTAGAACAGCATGCTTCTTACCTTTTTTTAAGGCCGCATAATGCAGCCACCTCTTTAAAAGGCAAGGTTAGAAAATTTTGTCCCTACGGCCTGAATAATGACCAGTTTTCACTGTACTATTAGTGATTAGTGATCATGGGGGATTATTTATTAAGATACTAAGATATACAAACGCTACAACCTCTAAATATAGCAGTAAATTTTTTACCCTGGTCCAATGTCTCATAATAATCGTGACTTCGTGAGAGACTCTACTGTGACAAATACATGTTTATCATGATATGTGCTAATCGCCTTTTTACAATTAAGTTTTACAACACAAATACATGTATAGTTAAACTCACCAATTGCGACTAAATCCCTTCAACACGAAAAGACAAATAATGAGACAACCTTGGAGACAACAGCCACACAAGCCTATTCTGGTGCGTTTATTTAGTAGTAATATAAATTTTAAAGGCGTTTATTTACAACAGGACATAATTACGCGCCCCTCTATTGTCTCTGTACATACTTGCCTTTTCTTTACTATTCTCATTTCATTTCACAAGATCTCTTGGCAGGGGCGTAGCTTCTTCACTTGAATTAGTCAATGCTTGAAGTAGATCGAGATACTCTAATAAAACAGTCACATTTCTACAAGTGCCATATTTTTATATTGTAAAGTCTGTAAGTAGCTAGTAATTTAAACTATACAATCCGATGCTAAGCAGAAGTTGTAACTATGCTAAATATTGATTGCTGTGTTCAGCGGTGGAGCAAGTAGTTGATATGAGGGGGGCTGGGCTGACCCAGACTTATTTCTATAGTTTAGTAAGGTGAGACCAAAAAAAAAAAAAAAAAAAAAAAAAAAAGGTCGCAACCAACTGACAAGAGCTTCCACCTCACCAGCTACCATTTCTAGCTGATAAACTACATAAAAATCCTTACATAGCTCGCTACACACTGAATACTTTATTAGAGTGACTGCTCTATTAGAGTATCTCGATCTTTATCACGGTTTTCAGCCCCACTCCAAGAAAGATAATTTCGGTGTGATATCATTCTGAGGGGGGGCTAAGCCCCCCCCCCTTTCCGCCGCCTATGGCTGTGTTACAGCTGTTTTGTGACTGCTCTAATAGAGTATCTTGATCGTTTCAATGCAGTACAAGATGAAAGGCAAAGTGTTGTTAAGGGTTTACTAGTTAAAATGGGTGTTAGTTGACTGCAGTTGCATGCCACTAACAGGGCCGTCCAGAGAAATTAGAGGGCCCAGGGAAAAGAGTTAAAGAGGGGCCCAGGGGCAAGGAAGGGTCTAGATCCTGACTGCTCTATTAGAGTATATCGATCTTTCTTTAAACAGGTATTCAAGTGGCCCCTTTCAGGCTGTGGTAGGGGGAAAAATACCCCAGTTACCCCCAATGTGGGCGGCCCTGGCCACTAAAATTACAGTTATATTTTAATATTCTGTCACTGTAATCTGGGGTTTCTGTCAAAACCATGGAAACTACTGACTCACCTACTGTTATCAACAGTGCATTGCTTATTCTAACAAAAAGTATTGAAATCCCATCCAAAAACAGCTTATAGCTGTAAAAAAAGTGCGCGTCCAAGTAAAGCAGAGTTAACTGCGACAAAAAGTAATGATATCATAATGCGGCCATGTGCGAGGTGTGCAAGTTGTAATATTAGCTAATCAGATAATACAATGTTATTGTTAAAGTGTTAATGAGAACTATGTGATGCTGCTAGTTTTGAAGTGTGTGAGCATCTTCATAAATGCCACATAAATTTAATTCTCAATAAAGCAATGTGTATAGATTCTCTGATAGTAATAAATAGTTTGAGTTTGGCCGCCTTTCCTGTATACAGCAATGCTACGAACAAAGGAAAGGTGGCCAAACTCAAACTATTTATTACTATCAGAGAATCTATACACATTGCTTTATTGAGAATTAAATTTATGTGGCATTTATGAAGATGCTCACACACTTCAAAACTAGCAGCATCACATAGTTCTCATTAACACTTTAACAATAACATTGTATTATCTGATTAGCTAATATTACAACTTGCACACCTCGCACATGGCCGCATTATGATATCATTACTTTTTGTCGCAGTTAACTCTGCTTTACTTGGACGCGCACTTTTTTTACAGCTATAAGCTGTTTTTGGATGGGATCAATATTACTTAGATGCATGTGCATCAAATGGAAAGCATTTGTGGGATGTGATCCAGCATAGGATTCAGCAAACTTAATACAAGCTTTGGCAGCTGTTGTGAGCACTTTCACTAATGAGAGCAACCCGGAAAAGTGGAGTATCACCATTACCAATGCCCCTGTCATTGTCAATAACTCTCTTGCCAGTAATTCCACTAATTATGCCACTCTTGCTGGCTACTCTTACACAGTATAGGATTTGGGCTCAAGCCGGTCAGTGACAACAGTGACATAATTGGTGGAACCACTGGCAGGGGCATTGGTAATGGTGATACTCCACTTTGCCAGGCTGCTCTCATTAGTGCAAGTGCTCACAATAGCTGCCAAAGCTTGTACTAAGTTTGCTGAATCCTATGCTGGATCACATGCCACAAATGCTTTCCATTTGATGCATATCTAAGTAATATTGATATGAATTCTAACTATCAATACTAAACAACAACGTATGGCTACTAAATTACACTGTTGATTTATATATCATAGTGCTAGTTTACTAAAGTAAATTATACATGTGATTTGTAAACTTGCTAGAAAGTATCCAAAGAACTGCTGCAAGATTTTGTTACAATAATTTTAAACTTTCCAGTGTTTCTAGAATGTTGAACCAGCTCAGTTTACCCACTCTATAGCAAAGGAGAAAGAGAAGTAAATGTATTATGATGTTCAAGATAATTAATGACCTTATAGACATTCCTGCCAGCCACTTCGTACCTAAACAATGTTCATTTCGAGGAGGATACAGGTTTTTGCAATTGAATTCGGCGACTTTGCAATTGAATTCGGCGACTTTGCAATTGAATTCGTCCCGTTTGCAATTGAATTCGTCGGTTTTGCAATTGAATTCGTCCCGTTTACAATTGAATTCGTCGCTTTTGCAATTGAATTCGTCGCTTTTGCAGTTAAATTCGTCCATAACAAGAATGGCAGCTGGAGCAAACATGAAAACATGATGTAGCAGCTGCTACAAGAACTTGTTCAAGTACAACAGTAGTAAACAACTCTTTATAAGGCAATAATTCTTCCTCTACAGCCTCTCCAACAACATGTAAAATGGCGCGGTGTATTTGGTGGCTGTTCCTTTGGCTTGTTTTACTGCGATGTTTTGTGTGTTTTAATGACAAAGAAACTGTTTTGTGCTGTAATAATTTTCTTGTCACGACTTGTGACTTAAGAGACTGGAAAGATCTTCATTCACGGTTTTCATCATATGACTCTGCCAGATCTTCTGCATTTAATCTTACTTTAGTTGAACGTCGCAGATTTCATATTGCCATACAAGTATACAAGATCTTAAAAAGGCTATCACCCTCCTACTTACTTTCCACCTTCAAATCTGCTTTATCCGTCACAGGTCGTGCAGGGCGCAATGTCCATCGTTTGTATGTACCTGCTGTGCGATTAAACTATGGCAAACGAAGTCTATATTATCGTGGCACAACTATATGGAACAGCCTGCCTACCTCAATCACCGAGATGAACTCATTAAATAGCTTTAAGCTAGCTTATTTAAGTCATATTTAGTTAATTGTGTGTATATATGTACCTATATTGTTTTTGTATGCTTGTTCAGGGCACAGCTGAAAAACAGCTTTTGCTGATGCTGTCTCCCTGTCTAAATAACATTAAAAAAAAAACAAAAAAAAAAACATTCCAAACTCTACTACGCCATTCGCGATGGGTGTGGTCACTCGCTAGCAAGCTAATTAACTTGTCAGACAGCTATCAACTTCGCGTACTACCAGCTTCAATTACCTTCTAGTGTCTCAAGTGTATATAACTCTCCAAGGCATAAATAGTTCATCTCTTAATGAACGGGTTGGTTTCTTTGAGCCGTTTTGTTTATGACGAATTGTAATGCAAACGCGACGAATTCTATTGCAAAACCGACTAATTCAACTGCAAAAGCGACGAATTCAATTGCAAAACCGACGAATTCAATTGCAAACGGGACGAATTCAATTGCAAAGGCGACGAATTCAATTGCAAAAACCTGTAATATATCCATCTCTCTACAAAAATTGACTGGAGGCAGGAATTAACCACATTGGTGGGCATGTCAGTATGTATACGTATACACATATCAGTTTATTGCATGTTTTTGGTAAATTAAGTATTGAATTTTTATTTTGTATTTTTCTGTTTGATGTGCGTGGCTTCACAAATTTCAATTAAAGCCTACTTGACTTGTCATTATAGTAGCTAATGTGAGGTTAATTTGATAATCAGTACCATAATTTTGGTCTTTGAACGTGGCTGGCATGCTTTGCAAGGTCATTATATTACTGTAACATGTCTATAAACTGATATAGATAAATTGGCAGTAGCCATGAACAAATATTTCGTCACTGTAAAATCCCACGTAGCTAACCAGGCGTACAATGAAGCTCCTTGCTGTAAATGTTGACACCAATTTTTAATTTCATCTCATGCAGTGCAGCAACTGAAGGATGTATGTGCATGAGCTGTCGATGCACTGCATACTTTAAGAGTGGCTTGGTTTATAGGTTTTTATCATTGTTCTGTTGTCAAGAATGTTGGTTTACCATTCAGTGATGTTTGGACTTTTACACCAAGAAAGAAAGAGTAGTCACCAATTAGCATATTATTACCTACCTGCACAACGGGTGTGATATGTTGTCACGATGTGATGCATATTATGGCATTATGTAATATGTTATCATAATGCTATGCTATTGTCACAAGGCAATGTGATTGACACAACATGTGTTATGACATGATATGTGACTGGATTTTGGAAAATCACCCTTATGGGTGCATTGTTGATTCAGAGAAAAACATATTTTAATAATTTAAAGCCTTGTTACTCACCAGCCTTGGCAGCTACACATATGGATTTTTCAGCAAAGATGGAACAATTCACAACCTTTAAGAGCAGCTAGTGGCCAAGGTAATCCTTGTAGAGTTTCCTGCCATTTTAGATAGATTTTTTCACCGGTGTTGCTGTATCACGAGTCCTCAAAAAGGGGTGGGGGTGGCGGGGTGGGGTGGGGTGGGCAAGAAATAGACTACAAAATGGACGAGAACGATATTTGAAGGCACCAGACCACAAAACAGTCCGTCAGAGGCTGGAAATAGACTGAAATCTCACAAAACAGACATACATCACACATTCAGCTCCCTTCTCATCTGTCCAGAGTGTATACCCCCCAAAACACTTCCCTGTTGTTCACAGACCTGTACAGATGTCTGGTGTTGTTATACAAGCCGCCAGAGAACAGTCCACCAAAAGCAGACCCAACAAGTTGAAGGCGAGTTTGATATGGAAATTGTTAGCCTGATAGTGCAGCAACGTCATGCTGGTGTTTTCTCACTTTGGCTTTTGCGCCCATATGGTTGATTTTGCTAAATCCGGTCACATATGCGCGATGTGTTGTCAGGACATGTTGTGTTTGACATGATATGCATTATATACAACACAAGCACTACAACATGCAATGTCTGAGATAATGACATGCACTGACAATGGCTCAACCAGCTACCCAATTTCCCCCAAAATAATTTTTTGTACGTCAGTATTAGTATGGTCTGTATAGATGTCTATGGTCTGTGAATGTATAGTGTTGTAATTTTATAGAGCTATAGCGTGCATGTCATTATATCTGTAATTCATTGTGCAACGGCTAATCACCACCAAAACTATCACTACAATATGTGACCTTTATTAATATCGATAATCATTCAACCATAGTTTACTTGTACATTTTTAATTATGACATGTTTCAAATATTCTGTAATCACTTGGCAACAGTGTTGTGGCAATACAAAATGCCAGCTACAGATGTAGGGTAGATATAGCTAGTAGTCATATATGGTTATTTTTGAATTATTGTGGGTTTGACTTTACTTCCTCAAATATAAGCCCAACACACACACACACTACACAGGGAACAGTGGAAATGGAAACCAGGAACGGAAAGTGGAAATGGAAAACGGAAGTGGTCAAATTGTGTACCCTAGAGTAAAGCCCTTGTTTAGTGGCCACCTCTTAAAGACCACCTTCTTATAAGACCACCTCTGTACAAAGACCACATTGTAATTAGATCTCAAAGATGGCTAAGGACCACTGTGTGGTTACCTTTGATAAAGACCACCTCTTTACATGGTAATATTTGGTAAGCTTTAAACATGTATTTCATGACTCATATCAATGTCATCTCTTTGTCCACACTTCAGTCAAGTCATACACCATTATCGCTTAGTTTGTACCAGCATAGATAATACTATAGTACCAGAATGTGTCATATAAAAATTTTGCACTCAAGTAAAATGTAGCTAGTACACTACAACCTATATACTGTATCAACAAAGAGCCTAGTCTAACTAGATGTTTTGATAAGCGGTCTGACATAAGATGTTTGGAACCTATAGCTATTATTGCAATGTGAAAAGGTGGTCTTTGTAAAGAGGTGATCTTTATAAAAGGTGCCTTAGCCATCTTTGAGATCTACAGAGATGGTCTTTATAAGAAGGTGGTCTTTAAGAGGTGGCCACTAAACAAGGGTCTTACTCTAGGATACATTTATATGACGATTTGACCATTTCCACTTTCCGTTTCCAGTTTTCATTTCCACTGTTTCCAATTGCCCCACTACACAAACACCATCCCATTGTGGAATTTATCACATACCTGTTATTATCACCCAACTATATTGGGCATGACATGTTAAGGTGATTGCAGATCTTCCATGCCTCCTGTTATAACTCTTTCATGCATCATTTAATAGACATTATTGTCAAATTTCTCTTCCATGTGGCATTCATATTGCTGCAGAGGAGTAAACCAAGGTGTCATACCTATAATGATCATATAATTGCATATAGCTACTAAAAATGTAACATTTTCATGATCAACAATATCTAAGACCACAAAACCATAGCTGACACTCACATGTATGTTCATACAAGTACCACACCCTATATTGATCATACTGGGTCTCTGCATGGTGCCATTCTTTCTTTGATGTATAGTGTTACTACTGATGAATGATGTTACAAAAAATGCAAGTGGCAAATTCAAGGAAAAATCCTAATTTTCTTATATTTGTTTAATTAATCAACAAAATTATTTTAGAAAATGCTTATGCTGCTGATAGAGTGGGGCGCTTATAATTTCAAGTGTTGCACGTGAAACATAAATTAAGGCTGAGTTGTCACTTCGACTTTTGCCAATGCCTGGACTACAATCGACAAAGAGACTTGAGACAGACTGATACTGTTCCTCTAAACTCACTAACTCAGCCACTCAATGCCGGATGGCGAGATCAGTGAGTAATTCATGTGATTGGATAGTACTCAAGTGGAAATTGTATTACTTCATCCTGTTAGTCGAGACTAAGCTCCAGACAATTGAAAGGGCCTGTTCGTTCGAACAACTTCCGGACTTGGTGAACAGAACGTGGACCATCATACTGAGACAGGTCATAGATCTGAGCACCACTGCTACTATGATCAAAGGTAAGCTATGCATGCTACTACAGGCCTATGTGCTTCCAATTTTGGCACAGTATGTACTTTAATAAGCTGTAACTAGCTAGCTGTGCTACAACAAAAAACTAAACAAACTAGTATTTTTTTAAAATTGTTTATTTAAAAATGAAGTAGGGATCTATGCAATAAAAAGTAGTGAAACAAGAGATGAATGATGGTATTACAGTATAGCTCGATGGGAAAGTCCCTACTTTGGCACATTAGCTATAATTTTGCTCAATGCCAAAATAAGGGGACTTTCCCACTGATCTATGCTGTAATACTATCATTCATCTCTTTTTTCACTACTTTATATTGCATAGATCTCTACTTCATTTTTAAATTAACAATTTTTTAAAAATACTAGTATTATTATTGGTGCAGGAAGTTATTATGCAGAGCATAGGATCCACATGCACAAATTGAAATTAATTTTAATCAACGGCATTAGAGTAGGTGCAACCAGTGAGGCCAGAGCCTAGTCACCACAATAAAATTTAAAAAAAAACAAAAACAATAAAACCAAAACTAAAAGTAGTGAACATGCAATACTTGGCATTAATTTAATAAACAGAAACAACACTTACCTAACCTGTCTTTCACTCAGAACAGCTTCATGTCGACTCCGTCTGTATTAAATGCCTCTAAAAATAATTACCGTTATACTAGCTTTGGCTTTGTTTCTTTTAGTAGCTGCTTTGGAAACATTCCTTACTGTTTATTAGGTTCAAATGATAAGGTTAGGGGTTAAACAGTATTACGGAGGTACTTTTTGGTCAGTCTCCAATTTTATCATCAAATACCTGTCAGGTAGCTAGCTAGCACCTTGCACACAGTACTACACCCCAAAGAATGCCTCCAAATGACATATCTAAATGTGCAATTTTAAAAGTTTTCTAGGGGCATGCCCCCAGACTAAGCCTTACCACTTTCACTTTACTCTGACGCCCCTGATTTAAATCAATATCAGCACACACTAACTGTACATGCCTGCATGTTATTCCAGTAGTTTACCCTGCCCTAAATGATAAAAGAATCTAGATCATGCATTCTATATGCGTATATAGCTACAAAAGACATGAATACATATATCTGCTGGCTATATTGTTTACTGTTTCTGCATCATTTAACTATATAGTGTTAGTGTCAAAATTGTCACTATGGCAATTCATTGTGTTGCAGAGGAGTAAACTAAGACATCATACTTCCTGTGGTGTACGCATGATCATATGATAGGCAAATTTGAATTGACCATTAATTAACCGTCACCTGAAATGTGCATCATTTGTAGGTATCAAGGTCTAAAGTAACTTCTACAATTTTTAAACATATCAAAAACTTTGACACATTTACTGTACATTTAAATTTTTAAACCTAATTACAAATTATGGAAAATAACACCGTCTTTCAAACAACACACCATAACTTCCACATACTTCAGTTTATGAAGATGGGTTACATTTATCAGAATCCGTAAATTGTGATATGCAAGATTTTGTACAGTGACCAGTGGAAAAGAGGAGAGAGCCTTGTACGGTGAATTTACGCATCCAGTTATGAAATAGTACTGTGACATAAACCTTGTTTTTTCGTATGTTTTGTGATGTATCTTTGTAAAATGGCCAGTTAAGCCATTATTTCAGGTAGATCCTTAATCAGTATGATTCAACTCATCAAGTGAGACCAAGTTTAACGAATTTGGGTAAGGACAAACAAGTGCACTTTAATGAATTTATCCTATAGAAAATTATATGGAGCTCACATTGTAGTCGAGTCAACTGTAAATAACTGCCACTGTGTAAGTGTTACAACAAGCGTTCGGATGTTCAAGGACTATTTTATGTATGGTTTGTCAGGAAAATTATGGGCACTTTTGCCTTATTTGTATATAACACAAATACATATATTTTCCATTGGGCAAGAAAGAATGGCTGTTGACAAGATTTTTTAAACTGATCAGTGGGACCAAGCTAAAAGGACATGAAGTAGTTTTTAGGCATAAGAATTGACGTTAAAATTTAATGCTTTTCCAAATGTGATGATTTCCAATAGCTTTATATGAAGGACAGCATAGATAGCATATATAAAGGTCATGCGATAGCTATGTCATTTTGAAGTTTGTAGTTTTCCCATGCATTATCTATCGGAGGGGCCAATGTAGCTATGGGATTCAAAAATGTCAGAACTGTATATAACATCCAATTAAAACCTGGAGAGGCTATTTTCGACACTCACACCTACATTTAAACTGAGTTATCAAATTTTATTGAGTAATGCAGCAAGACTGCACAAGTCATTGAGATAAAGGATCAATGTAAGATTGTAAAAATTACCAAGGTGAATTTGTGGTGTTTCCATACATCATTGATAATGTGATTGCCCGTGGCCCATTACATGGTATGGGAAACTACAAACTTCATATCTCATGACCTAATATGCTTTCCTTTTAAAAATTGGAGAAGTTACTTTAGACATTGACACCTACAAATGATGTAAAATCAAGTTGCTAAAGGCAACAGAATAATGAAATTTGTCTATTGTGCATGCTATAATCACCAATCCAGATCTCAAAGCAGACCTAATAAATTGAATCATAAGGCAATCTTGATCAAATCAAATGGTGAATCAAGCATAGCAAAATGTTTGATAATACTACAGTCAAATGGTAGACTTGTAAGGTGCATGGAAGCTCCTTATATGAAGTTAAACTGACAGGGCTAATTTGAGTGACTAAATGATGGAAAGTAATGAAATCAGTTGATAGTTCTTAACCAAGACACCAATTTTAAAAATTGGGACAATCTTGTGAATCTTCCAGCTTGCAGAATACTTGCATGCTGAGAGACATAGTAAATAGGTGGTGTAGTGGTGGATACAAAATTAATGCACAACTCTGGAGAATCTTTGGAGAAATGAGATGCCAGGTGTTTTGTTAGGACCCAGGGACACAAGGGCATCATACGCTTCTTCTATAGTGTTTGAAATTGAGTTTGTGCTTGTGGTCAGTATAGCTCCAGTAAGTTATCAACGTTGGACACTTCACTGAGATGAGTATGAGAATACTGAATTTAAAAAAAAAAAATCAAGTTGGCAGAGTCTGTATCAGATTCAACAAAGTGATTGTCAAAGTATCACTAGACAGAAGGAAAATTCCTGGTTAGGGTGAGGATTCTGATATAGCTACTTGAAAATATTGTTGTTGTGACGTGATGCGTATTCCCAGGATTCATAATTAGTTAGCTATCAGCGATTTCCTTCTGAAGTGACTCTTCAGATGATTTAATTTTTCCTTCGAGAGACATAGTGGGATGTCACTTATACCTGCAACGTAGGGTATGCAGGCACTTAATATGCACGATGCCTATATTGGCTGTGAACCAGAAGGGTTATAGTGGAGAGAAGAGGGTCTAATGCAATGCAGAACCATTACAAATGATTTTGAGGTAAGATTGTTGATTTTTTAACCATCACATTTCTTTGTTCTGCCAATGTGCAATCACCACATTTAGAATAGCATAGAATATCAAGACTGTAGAATAAATTACCATCTATTGATCTGAGCCAGTCATTGCCAGTCATTAAAGCCAACATCTACAAGTATCTACATCAACACTTCATACTCCCACGTCTGAGAGAATCCCCAGCCTGTAAATCCCTCAAAATCATTTGTAGTGGTTTTGTGTTGCATTAGAGCGACACTCTCCTCTCTCATTTAATGTGCGTGGAGACTGATGAGTTTGATAAAGACCAGTATCAAATATTAAGTCGCAGAACTGTTGAGATATTTTCTGACAAGCTGAGTGAATTGTGTAGACAGAACATGGGAGATAATGTACTATGAGGTCATGGATTCAATTAAGATTGATCAATGAATGGAAGAACTTACCAACATTGCTCCTGGATATCGCTACATGAATATAATACATTTTCAACAAATTTACAATTAACTTTTAATCAGTAATTAACACATATATAGCTGTATGTAGCTATGCTAATAATCATAGCTATATAGTTCTGTTTTTTTCCTGCATGGGCACATCAGTGGCTGACAGTTGGTCTGCACAGTAATAATTTCACATGTCTGGGACCTATAAATTATTATGTAGCTATACTTGACATGCAGACTCATTGTTATACGTGTGCATGGTCTTTGTAAAGATATACAGATTTTTAGCTAACAAGGTGGTCTTATACTGTACATGACCTCAAAGTTGAGTAGCTAGCTAGTTAAAATACAACTGCATGTGTTATAATTTATATTTCACTATAATAAAAAGAGTGGCTATAGTGTTGTAAGAGGAGCACAAGGGTTAAATTTCCACATAAGGTGAAGGTAGAATTCAAATTCACTGCTCAGATACCATTGGCTATATTCATTGCACATGCGCAACGGCCAACCAAGCTGATATATAATCACTAACCACACACCCACATAATAACTTCTCACTTCGCGATTGTGGTGTGGCACAAGTCAGGAGACTGAGGAGATTAGATTAGCTATCTATATTTCTAGTGAAGCAATAGATAGTTAGCAGTAGCTATGGCTGATCATGAGCAAGACGAAGAATATTTGCATCAGGCTACTAACGCTCTTAAAGCTATAGAGGAAGGTACAGCTACTGCTTTTGGGCCCGTCAAGTATGCACTAAAAGGTCGAGCAGTGATAGAGAAGTGGTTTGAGCTTCTTGGAAGAATGTACACCATCACCCCATACAGTGCTGTTTTCTTGTTCGCGTTGGTAATAGTGGTTTATGGAGTGTTCTGTATCGGGTTTGTCTATGCTGATACAGAGGCGGACCTTAACACCCTAGCTCTCAGAGTGGATTTCAAGGAAGACGCGGATTATACCAACCGTTTTGTTGGTACACCGGGCACACTGGAAGTCGTTCTACAGTATCGACCTCAGCCGGATTTGGACACTACCGACTTCACGAATTCGCTCCTTGATCATCTTAGACTAGTGAGAACAGCTATTGATTTGCCTGTAACCTATAAAGGAAGGTAAGGTTATATATAGTTTTGTGTATGCATTTTGCTAAGCTGTATTTATAGCTCAGCTACCAATGTACAGTAATAGCTATATATGTAATCATAGATCCTTTACACCCCCGGGATTGGAATCTTCTGTTTTTAACACTTCCATCCGCACCTCCGTCAACACCTTTCTACAAAGAGATCTATGAATTGATGCATCAGTAACTCGACTTTAGCGTATATTAATTCTCTGTTTAGTGGACAGTGCGGGCAATGAGTTTACTTCAGTTCGATTAACAAAGGATAGATAAGTACACAAAACAAATTGTAAGTTAAGAAGACATTGTTTCAGGCGGGTAGAGCTAGCCAACATTTGTCGCCACCATTCAAACGGCAAAATTTGAACACGGAGATATGGACTAATGACTTCGCTGGTTCGATTCCTTATCCCAAGTTATACTTAAGGACTGAATTTGACGCTCATAGAGTGAATAATTCCAGAGTTACAGCTAGCCAAAGTTTTAATCGCTTGGGTCTGTCAGCGAGTTTTGTCACTGTTTTTGCGTCCACAATCACCTTTCCGCCTTATTCGAAGTAAAGAACAAGGTTACTGTATCAAACAACACGAAATTCACTACAGAACAATGGATCAGAGTTTTCTCCTTCCAGTCAACACCAATTAATTAACGGTGCGGATAGTCCAACAAGTAAGTACAACAAGTATGCGGAGATTCCTATCCCGGGGTATAAAGGATCTATGATGTAATACATCGCTGCAGTTACTCATGCATACACGCATAGCTAGTCTGAGTGTCGCTAGTCTCTGGGAACGCCGGATCATGTTATTGTAGCGTAAGTGACCGATTATCGAACAAGGTTTATACTTTACTTCATAAATATCTTGAGGAAAGTAGTATCAACTTCGAATTTTCACCAGGAGGTGGCGCCTTTCTTGTAGAATACCTCACGTAAGTTTGAGCAATAGAATCCGATTAGTGTCCGTGTTATGAGTGAATTTTTGCATTCCGTAAAATATGAATTATCGAACACCGATACCTATTATCGAACGCCCATTAATTTGCGTTAATCAATTATCGAACGTTTTGCACCTTTTCTACTGTGGTGATTTCAGTGCAACCTACACACTCTTAATTATTATACCAACGTGTTATCTGAAGTACCATGATACTGTAACTGAAGTATAGTTTTGATACAAGCATGCACTTGTGAGTTACAACGGAAAATCGTTTAGTGTAAATGCGTACAGTGAAAAATCAGCACATTACGACCAATAACATAGTTTTATTATCCTTGTTTACAACAACCCCTTCTGTACAGTCTTCGTGGATACATCTTTTACTCAGGAAAACGACAAACAGTCAGCCCATTCCCGCCGCCAAAGTCACGCTCGAGTTGTACTTCTTTCACGGCGATTCCTGTGTTCTTTTTCTTCATTTCTTTGTCAGTGGTGATGAGTATCAAGACTGCTGTGATGTCCACACATAAACTCTAAAGGATGGAAAGCTCATTAAGAATAGGCTACACTATTGGAATTCTCCATTTAAACACCTTACGAGTATGCGGAATAATATTGTAAACTTCCGAATACGTTACATGATTTTTATGTTCGATAATAGGTACCGTTCGATAATAGGTCACTTACGCTAGTAGGGCGCTTTAGCTAACTTCTGTGTTGTGTATGGTGGCATAAACAGGTTAGAACGATTGGAAAAATTCTAATTGCTACTGACGTTTGTGTCTCTGTTCGAATCGTTGGCGTATAGCTCTATATAGCGTGCTAGTAAACTTCCACAGTGCGTCCGCAACAACGTTATGCTGATGTTTTATTAGATGAATAAAAAATTGAAAATTTTAAAATGGGAATAGGGATCGCTGAAAAAAGCCACCACACAAGAGGGGTGGTAATGTAAACCACAAATCCCTATTTTGACTCTGTCATGCATAAATACTTAGTTACATGCTCCAGTCATTTTGAAATGAGTCAAAATAGGGATTTGTGGTTTACATTGCCACCCCTCTTGTGTGGTGGCTTTTTTCAGCGATCCCTATTCCCATTTTAAAATTTCCAATTTTTTATTCATCTAGTTTGTGTACTTTTTATTTAATCCAGTAATGGATTTATTATTATTATTATTATTAGCGCTTTACAGTGACCAGCACTGAAGGTCTGTCAGCAACATGTGATTTGTTTTATTGATAATGATAATTATTGTAGATACTAGTTTCTTATAGTCATGTTGTCACATTAGCATCCTAATGCAGTGTTCACGAGACATGGAACTCTGACAAGTATATAATTATAAGTTAAAATAGTCAGTGTTGTGCTTTTATTATTTCAGCCAAGACCATATACAATAAGAAGAATCATATGCAGATTTTCCATGGGTGCATGGACTACAATATTGGCTCACTGGTGCACAGTAGTATAAATGATAATATAATGCTACATAATATAGTTTGTGTTGTCGTTCATGTGAGTACTGTATCCATTTGGTATATACAGTGTATACCACAGTGAAGAAATCTATGTTGACATGTATGAATGCATATGGCTTCCCACAAACAATATGTGGCATCCACAAATAAATTGTTTCACACACCACATCATATCATGAACCACGATAGTGGATTCATAATAGGGATCGCCCATGTTTTTTTCAAAAACTCTAATAGAACACACGCCTAAAAACCACCTTGGAAAGCATCCTGCAACTCAAAACCACCCTCTGGTGGTTATTTGCAATTAGTATTGGTCCACTAGTAAGTATTAAGTGAAAAGGAAACAGTATGTGTATTTGGGACAAAACTGAAATTTGCCATTTTGTTCATATGTGACCTAATTTTAGAAAACTGTCGATATCCGCACAATTTTCAAAATGCATTTTATTTGTTCTTTGTTTTCTACAGGGATAGAGGAATGGACTAGCCAAGTTTCAGCTTCCTAAGTTAAACAGCGTTGGAAAAACAGCACTAGACAGCCGGACGAGCAAATAATTTGACATGTACAGAAGCTATCGAGAAAAGAATCTACAGGCACTTACATAAACCATCATAACTTACTGATACAACGACATACGGAATTGAATCTTGGCTCATTGTGTTCGCCATGAATTTGTGCATCCACCGAGGTATAGTTGTTTCTCAGGCATGCTTCTGTGTTCGAGAAGGAAGGCAAATGTACGGAAAAACGATTGTCGGTAAATTCTTTTGTCACCGCAACATAAACAAACGTCTGTAACTTTGGAATCTTTTTGTGTATGGAGATGAAACAAAGATTTTTGTACTTCCTATGCACAGGCGAACACGATGATGCCTAGGATTTATCCATTAGCGGCTTAATTCACCCACCAGGGAGGCGATAAAAACTTGCGTAATTTTTTTTCTGGAGCTTGCGTTTTTTACCCATAGATTTTAAATGCATTTTATTACAAAAGTACTTTTTTTATTTTTATTTTTTTTTACAGTTACAATACAAATTACTCTACAACTAAACTACAAACACAATTAATTACAACAAGGGTTTGGGGAAAGGAAAATCAGAGTCCTCACACTGCAAAGCCCAGTACCGTAAAATCATACGGGCATTGTTCGTCCATAAAGAAACTGAAAGTTGCTGTAACAAATGTTTACGAGCCTGTTTGGTTGATGCACCACTTCTGGCTGTGGTGCATTCAGCGATGGTACGAAGGGTTTGAAGCGAAAATGGTGACCAAACAGGCTAGGTACTGTTGTGCGTATATCGACGGTTTTCCAAAATTCGGTCACATATTATTATTATTCATAATATTATTTTGTTTCACTAATGTACAGCAAACGTTATCCACTTTTTCGTGCTAAAAACTATAGCCATGCTTACTGAGTCCTTCCGCGTGTCCATAACCTATTAATAAGCCCGTATTCCACAGATCGCTAACCACCCTACACCTCGAAAATTTTCTAAGTTCTCTTCGCCATTGCACTATTGGCAGCAGCTCCGTATACTAAAGAAGCCGTATAACAATATTACAGGATTCTGTTCAGGGGCGTAGCCAGGGGGGGTTCAAAGGGTTCGGACGAACCCCCTTTTCAGAGTTAAGTTTTTTAAATCGTGATACTGGTTAACTAGAACTGAATTAACTTACACAAATCCACTGAAATGGGTAGCTACAGGTCTTCAGGCAGAGGAATTCAAGTACCTCTACTCGCTATTGCGAATGAATTTATAAGAATACACATGTTTACACGTGTACACGTGTTTACATGTGCACACCTACGAAATAAATGAAGCGTAAAAGTGCTACCTCAGGTGGCATTCTAAAGTTTTTTTCGAAAAGAATCCATGCAGAATCTAGAAGGCCAGATTCTAGTAAGTTGTAGCACATAGGCATATTTCTGTGCAAGAATTTTGTGGCTAATTGCAGATACAGCTGCACGTGGTTAGGCCAGCTAGTTGTGTTTGCATTATCACCTTCAGAATTATTATTGATCCATGTTTTAGGCTTGTCTTCCAAATCACGTGTGTCCTCATCTGATGTTCCACCAAATGCAAATGCTGAACAGCTTCCACCAGAGATTCAAGTTGGATCAACTTTAATACCAAACAATAATGAGGTAGATCACGTTTCTGACGGCAAATCTGATAAAGAAGAGCCACAATGCCAGCTGAATTTGCAGACAAGTCCTGATGGTGAGGTACCAGTAGTACATGGTACAGCTACTGAGATTGCTGCAAGTCATGTGAGCGGTGAATCTCAATGTTATTCTTTTGTGCGCAGTTCAGCAATAGAATCAGTAGATCATGAAATACCTCAAACTAATGCTGAGGTGCTTACTAGTAGTGTGTCACTATACTTATTTTCTAACCCTGCTGTTAAGGGTTCAGTAGATTTCACAACGTCTGTCACTACTGAGAATGCTGCAAGCACTTTGTGTAGTAAGTCATATTACTTGTTCAGTGATCCCATTGAACTGTGTTCAGTGCCTGGTGATACTGAGGTGCTTACTAGTAGTGTGACTGACGAGTCACAACAGTTAACATCTGAATTTGTTGCTTGTGATTCACAATTGCATATGGTTGAAGATATAGCCCTATCCTCTTCTGAGGAAGCTATATGTAGTATGGCTGGTGAGTCACACAACTTGTCTAGTGAACCTGTTGTACAAAGTTCAGCAGGTAGTATAACCCCCATCACTATTGAAGTAGCTGCAAGTAGTGTGACTAACACCACTAAATCTGGCTGTAATGATATTGGTACTTTGCTGCTTCCATCCAAGTCAATTGATGAAATAACCTCTATAATGCGCAACCTGTCCAATTCGGAAAAATATTCTCTCTTATTCAATCACATTGAGCCTCCACATGTTCTCCCATGTACCTATGCATTTGGTTGTAGCCGCAAATTTAATGTTGAATGGCTTAAAAAGTATGCATGGTTAAGGTACAGCCCGAAACTAGATGGAGTCTTTTGTGGTCCATGTTCTGTTCTTTTAACTGACAATAGAGCAAGCAAAGGTTTGTTTGTTAATAGACCTTTTTCACAATGGGTTAAAATTAGTGATTCTCTTAAGAAGCATGTTTACCACCGCCAAGCAGTTCAGTCTGCAGATATATTAAAGGAAACTATTGACAACCCCAACTCTCGTCTTGATGTAATGTCTAGTAGCATTTTGCAGTCAAATATTACAGAAAACAAGCATATTTTTAAGCAGATTGTTCGTGCCATAGAATATTTGGCAAAACAAGGATTGGCATTTCGAGGCCACAGAGAACGTACTGAGAGCACAAGTAATCCTGGTAATTTCTTGTCATTGCTAAGGGTATTTTCTGAGGATGATGATGTTTTACGAACTCACTTACAAAAGCCTAAAGTTAAGAATGCAACTTACTTGTCACCGTCATCTCAAAATGATATAATAGAAGTAATTGGATTTGATTACATCCGGGCCAATATCATTGCAGACATTAAGCAAGCACCATACTTTTCAGTTATTGCTGATGAAGTGTCATCACATAACAGTGAATATTTGTCATTGTGTTTGCGATACATTGATGCTGATTGTGAAATCCAGGAGAAATTTGTAGCTTTTGTAAAGCTTCCTAGGATAAGAGCCTCTGACATTTCAAAGGCCATTTTGGACATGTTGGGGAAACTGGAACTGTCAGTTTCAGATTTAAGGGGGCAGTGTTATGATGGGGCCTCAAATATGCGTGGACCAAAATCTGGAGTGCAGAAGCAAATACGAGATTTGCAGCCGAAAGCTCTGTACACACATTGCGCAGGACATTCCCTCAACTTGGTAATAGTGAGTTCTTGTACCATTCCATCAGTGCGAAATTGCATCAGCCAGATTAAAAGTCTTACTATATGGATCAAATCCTCACCAAAACGGGAAGGATTTTTAAAATCCATAGTACAAAAGGGTATCCAACAGGGAGTAATTTTAAATCGCAGTCCAATTTTGAATGTTTGCATAACCCGCTGGGTTGAAAACATAAATGGATGGGAAAGATTTTGTCAGACCTTTCCATTTCTTGTTGAAATGCTTGAATGCATTATTTATGGAACAGCAGACAGCGATTTTGAGACATACAATGATGGTTGGACAGGTGAAGATAAGACAGCCGCATTGGCCCAGTTAAAGGCATTGGAAAGTTTTGAGTTTTTTATGTACTTGTAGCATTGCAACGCTCATTGATGTACATAAAGGAAGCTGTCATTAAGCTACAAGGCGAGCAACAAGACTTAGCTTCAGGAATAGCTCAAATTGAAAAGTGTGGCAAGGATTTGAAAAGTTTGCGGACTAATGCTAATGATTTTTCAAGTCGAATTTTTTACCATGCTTCTGCAATAGCTAAAAAATGTAACATAGCTATATCCAGTCCACGAATTAGCAGACACCAGCAGCATCGTGCTAACCAGCCAACAGAGTCAGTAGAAGAGTACTTCAAAGTTTCTGTAGTAATCCCTTTTCTGGATCATTTGTCAAGTGAATTGTCATGTAGATTTGATGCTCACATTAAGCAAGTAGCACTGGTACAACATTTAATTCCACGCAAAATCACACAAAGCTCTTCATATGCTGATATAGATCAAGTAGTGCAATATTACAAGGATGACCTCCCTAATAGATGCATTGTTGATGAAGAATTTGATAGGTGGAAACACAAGTGGGTATCAATACCTGTTAGTAAGAGACCGGAGACTTTAAATGAATGTCTAAAAGAAAGCTGTCTTAAAAGTCTTCCTAATGTCTTTGTTCTTTTACAAATCTTTGCTACCATACCAATGACCTCCTGTTCTTGTGAACGTTCTGCATCTGGCATAAGAAGATTAAACAACTACCTGAGAGCTACACAAGGTGAAGAAAGACTCGGCGCTTTGGCTGTAATACATAGTAACTACGGTACCCCTTTAGATAGGGACCATATTTTAAGACTGTTCATGACAAAACATTCAAGAAGAATGGAATGTGGGACACTTCTTTAGTAACTAAGTGTGTATTGTGTAGCTAACTATGACTATATTTATGATCATAATTGTAATTTTTAATTGACTAACAGCATTGCTTTTGATGTATATATTTTTATTGAAATCACCAAAAAAGTTAAAAACCGGATGATTATAATATGTATGTGTTGTCAGCGGCTGGGGGCTGCGGCCCCAGACCCCCGCTGTGGAGATTCTATACTTAGGGCAGAACCCCCCTTTTGGAAATCCTGCCTACGCCCCTGCTGTTGTGTGAGCTCTTTGGGTTTGTTGCAGCATTAATCAAGTACTTAACAGCACTTCTTAGACTTAGATCGCGCATAGCGTCTCTGCGTGGTGAGTATAGTCTACTTCCTGTAAGCGCACAATCGCGATTTGCTACGAGCGACCATACAAGCGCCCTCTCAGAGACATAACGAAGTGATAGCGCTGATACCAGAGACTATTCACTGTTATGAATTTAGTTTCTATAAACCATATTTCCTTTCCACGCAAAGCCTCAAGTTGGGTGGAGTCAGTATTAGTGTTAAAACTATTTGTGAGTGCCTTAATTGTCTGACCACATTGTGTAAACAACATGGCTTCATGCTGTTGATAACCCATGGTTTACAATAGACATTGCAGCTACACAGTACCTGACTTTGTTGTTGTCAACGATGTGTGTACATGCAGATTAGCTACTCTACAGGCTAACTGTATTATGTATATGATGTGGTATGTAAAACAATTTATTTGTGAATGCCACACTGATATTGTTTGTGGGAAGCCATATGCATTCATATACTGTCTGCAACATAGATTTTTTCACTGTGGGTATACCCAATGGATACAATACTCACATGAACAACAGACTCTAGCTGCACAAACTATATTGTACGTAGCATTATATTATCATTTATACTACTGTGCACCAGTGAGCCAATGTTGTAGTCCATGCACCCCTTGAAAATCTACATATGATTCTTCTTGTTGTGTACAGTCTTGGCTGAAATAATAAATGCACAACCACTGACTATTTTACCCTATAATTATATGCTTATCAGAGTTCCATGTCTTCAATTGTCTTGTGACAGGTAGCTAGTTCAGTATCATACCATTTGGTATGTGTATATTCATGAACACTGCATTAGGGTACTATAATATGATGCCAATGACTAAGAGACTAGAGTCCTGACACTTGTAGTAAGACAAGTTAGACAACAGCTGCTCACTATTGTGTGTAATGTATAGTCTCGTCCACAGCCAAGAGCAGTCAGTTAAATACTCTAATAATGTAGTCAATTAAGTGTCAACAACAAAGCTTACACTGAACTTGACAGCCACTAATTGTAAATTGCTCTACATATCTACAACAATTATCAATAAAACAAATCCATTACTGGATTAATAAAAACTACACAAACTAGATGAATAAAAAATTGGAAATTTTAAAATGGGAATAGGGATCGCTGAAAAAAGCCACCAAACAAGAAGGGATCGCTGAGGTGGTAATGTAAACCACAAATCCCTATTTTGACTCATTTTAAAATGAGTATGTAGCTAACTAAATATTTATGACAGAGAGTCAAAATAGGGATTTGTGGTTTACATTACCACCCCAGCGATCCCTTCTTGTTTGGTGGCTTTTTTCAGCGATCCCTATTCCCATTTTAAAATTTCCAATTTTTTATTCATCTTACATATAGAGTTAACTAGATGCCGGACTCAATGGGTCAAGAACAGATCCTGGGATGCGTATTCGTGTAAGCTATTCATTATAAAGGATGGGATTATGGGCCTGATATTGGTGCTCCATAAATAGATTGAACTGACACCCGAGCCTACAGGACATTACCCTTGGGCAATTGTCTGCCTGCATATTAGCAAGCATGTCTGTCCTCTTATTGTTTCAGGCTCAAGTGCTTCCTGAAATAACTCATCAATTAGTTTTCCTCTGCATTTTGGGGATAACCCACCCAACAAAGACGGGTTAACAACCCATCAGTTATATCCCCAAAATTGCTTGGAGCATCCATCTAAGCCCATAATTAACCCACATAAGTACATGATAATCTATTATTATGTGCATTTATGCATAGAAGTAATGGTACATGTGTTGATTGGAAGGTGTTAATATTCAGTTAAGCTTGATATAATGTAACAAGCCCTTTGAAACAACAGAAGATTTGAGTTTTGATGAGGCTGTCACTTAATGTATGGCAGATAAGCTGGGCTCTGCCAACAACTTCAGTAGAGTCTAGGTGGTAAAGAATCTTGGATCTCTGCTACTGCTGCGGCAGTTCTGGAACTCCTCTTTAATTTAATTAATTAATTAATTAACCCTTTCACCGCTGAATTTTCCAGCAGACCATAGAGTCTGCTACAAATTGCGCTATACAAGCTTAACTGTATACTATAGTACTTAGTTACCATACCTATAAGTAATCGCTATAGACTAAGGATCTCAACTAGGTTGTTTTTGTTTACGTAAATAAAACCGCTAAGTAATTACAAGATAACAAAACTGAAAATTATGGTAAAAACAGCTTAAATAAGTAGTTAGTTACAAATAAAGTTGTTACAGGTAAGTATTACAGTCCATGCAACTATTCTAAACAGTCTCCTTACTGAGCGATTGTTTCTTTGGCTGGTTTCTTCGAGATTTATCCCAAATCTTGTATCACACATGCGTATACGCACACAAGCGAATCACGCCACACTTCTGAAAAACAGCCGACGGTGATCCTTGGCTGTCTTAGCCTATCAATAACAATCCAGTGGACTTCAAAACGTGACTATCAACTCGAGGATGCATGACAGTCGTCTTTTCTAACAAGAAAAACTTTGTGGTATTACGTAACAAACCCGCAATAGTGTGCGAAAGATCCGGTTATCTCAGAAATAGGACCTCTGTGGGCGTGCGCGTTTCAGGGTAAGCGCATCGTACTATAAAACGCATGATAGAAGTGGTAGCGCATTAGAATTGTACTCGAAGCGCCTTTTATAGCGTCAAACCGGATAAATCCGGTTGAAGCGGTGAAAGGGTTAAACTGCATGTGCCCTGCAAACTTGCCAGCTGGTAAATTGGCTGCCACTCTTTGTTTGAGAGTACTGCGATATAGCACTGGGCCTCTCTTAGATTCCCTGGGCTAGTGGTGAAACACCTTGTACAGGCTCTGCCTTCTGTGCAACCCCTCCAGTGCCCAACTGGTAGACTTGATAATGATGGTAACTATACTGCCAACAATTATGGTCCCTCCTTGTCTGCCACAGTCCATTAATCCGTTTTAGTACAGCTTGATCCTGACCATCATCACAGATCAGTGAATTGACATATGCAGGCCACCCAATTTCTAGTCGGGTGCCACACTCAGCCTCCTCAGGAGGGACGGATGCAGCAGTGTCACAGAATTCATATTACTTTTGAAAGACTTCTCAAATTCTCCTTCTTTGGTTGTATGTACATTCAAAACTGTCACAAATTTTGTCACACTAATCAACTAGACAAATGCTACCATATTTCTCTTTTTTCGTGACACTCAAAGTATCGCGGCTTACATACGTATGTGCACTGTCAAGGGTAGTAAAAGTATAATTGTGAATACTCAAGTAGCTAGCCATTATCTCAAGAATGACTGAGGAGGGCATTGTTGAATCTGATGCCGGAACTTTGTCTTCTGCTGTCACAATGCATGGTACCTGTAGCTATGGTGATTAGACATGTGTACAGCATGTTTGTAGAATGGTACACCTTCTCCTGTTATGTCTAAAGACATGTGTATCAATACTTATTTTACTTATTTATTTATTTTTTTAAGAAGTCAATCAATGTAATTAATTGTCTGATGTTATAATCTCCAAAGTAGTGTACCAATGGCACATTTACCCACACTAACAACACCACTTAATAAATCAATAGCCAATTGTCACTGCTGCAGGCTCGCTCCTCGATGCTATTATCATCTGCCTGTTAGCAGTGACAAGGTAGAGACTTTGATTGGTCCATGTAAGTGTAGCACCAGATACTTTCAAATGCGGGATATGGAGAAGTCCTTACTGTGATTGGTGATCTCCTGCTTTGTATATATGCAGTCAGAGTTGTTCCAGAGTACTAGTAGTGGTGAGCTGCCATATTGTATACAGGAGATGATTATGAAACACAAATCCTATAGTGGGGACTTTGGAATCATTAGCAGGGCATAGTGTCCTATCTTGTCCCTCAATATAGATGGGAGGTATGGGACCAAAATTATGGGACCAAAATTATGGTTTGTGAACCAACAGCCAACAGCCTTACCAAATAAAGTAGTATTTGTTGCCTGCACTCCCACCAATTGAAGTGGATTCCAGTATTTTGGAATGGCTACTGCTACCATTGATGAAATGTTTCTTTGTGGTGATAAAGAATTAAAGTGGTAGGTCTGCCCCTAACCAGCAATATATGTTCCCCCTAAATCTGGATTAGTTGTTTCTTGTTAAACCAGTATGTATAATATTGTAGCCCAAGTCCAGGTTTACAGAAAGGAACCCACAATGAGGTCACACTTAAAAGGTGGAGATGTGGGCTCCTTGGTATGGAAGTCTTACCCTTGGGGTCCGTATTTTATGTATAAAAAGAAAATGATTAGCCTAATTACCTTAGCCATGGACCCTGGGGGAAGACCCCATAGTGGACTTGTTTGGGCCTCTATTGCACATGTGCAGATAGAGCAATGTGTTTTGTGACGAGATTCAATGTTTCGGTAACCCTACATTGCTGCCGTCTGTAGTCATAAGTAAAAAACAGACTGGCCGAGTGAACAGTCCAGCTGTTTGCCCAATCTCCATAGTAGGATACAGATGGCATATTAACATTGCTCGGTAGTAAATAGCTAGCCATTTGTCACTGCTCAGGCTCACGTCTTGATGTTATCAACTGCCTGTTAGTAGTATCAAGGTAGAGACTCTAACTGATCCATGAAAGTGTAGCACCAGACACGTATGTAGGGAAGACAGGTATGAAGAAGTTCTTCCTGTGACTGGCTACCTGCTCTCCCCCACTAGAAGCCAGATTACAAGTATACTTTTTGGGACAGCTGCTGCCACCATTGATGGAATTGTTTATAGTGAACAATAGTAGGTCTGTACATAATTAATCAGCAGTATTTTCTCACCACATCTGTATTTTGTTTCTGATTTCACTGATATTGTAGCCCAGGTCTATGCAGGTTTACAGAAAGGGAACCCACAATTAGGTCACACCTAAATAGGTGGAAATGTGGGCTCCTTGGTATGAAGTCTTACCCTTGGGTCCATATCTTAAGTGGAAAAAGAAAGAAGAAAAAAAATAGCCTAATTACCTTAGTCATGGACCCTGGGGTAAGACCCCGTTATGGACCAGTTGGGACCTCTATCACACATGTGCAGATAGAGCAGTGTGTGCTTGTGGTGAGATTCAGTAACACTTTTTCCATGCTGAAATAGTAACACCAATAAATCAGCCATGACACTCGGAAATTGCCCAAAGGAAGAAAATAGGATTACAGCAAACAGGCTAGCCTTTGAGTTATATTTGTTCCTCTTTGATGTGAATGAGCAATGGTGGCAGCTCCAACAGTAAGAAAATGGGTAATTAATCCAGTCATAATATCTTTAGAGTTCCTTTTTCGAAATGATTTCCCTGGTTTGTTGCTCTTGTTTCCAGTGGAGGATTGCTCTACTTTGGTTGGACTGTCAGAGGCTGTTGTAAAGAGTAGTAGTCTCACAGAAAGTCAGAGCTATGACATAACAGTGAGAAAACATCCATGTGAAAAAAAGTTATAGATATCTATTTTATAAACTTCTGGGTGTTGAGTTTTGACTATTTCCACTTACAGGTAGATAGTTGACATTCTGGTGGTCTAGATGTCACGCTGGTCATAAGAATTGGATTGATTTAGTCCAATTTGTGGATGTTCCCTGATTTTTTTTCTCTCTTTGGTAGAGGCTGGCTTTGACAGTAGCTGCAGAAGGACCTCTAGCTGCTGGTGTGGATATGACATCATCCTCTGCTGACAAGAAGGGTGGTTGTCTCACACTTGGAAGGAGGATCATACACTCTCAAGACAACAGTTGCATGAATACACATTGACAGCCAAGCTGCTACCTGCAACTACGTATACCACAGGCAGTCAACCACTGCATGGAACAGAAGACAATAACATCGCAGCCAACCACTGCATGGAGCAGAAGACAATACCATTGCAGCCAACCACTGCATGAAATAGTCGTCATGAGAATACGCCAGTCTTGCCGCCAGCTGGAAGTTCCTGAAGATAGTGTTGCAGTGGACGAGGTTGAGTGATGCACTGTAGCTAGTACAGTTAGTCTGAGAGTGAATTTGATCCGTGGTTTAAGAGTAGCCTTGGTTGTTTATTATCTCTGCCTTGATATCTGGATTTCCGGTAGCTACGCGGCTCTGGATCTCCACCGCTAGTGCTATGGTCGTTTACTTCGGGCTTCTGGCGATAGAGGTGTTGCTACCACGGGGGTGGGTGGAGGCGTCACTGTGAGGAGCTCTTAGCTGCGGCACTGACTCTTTTGACGAGTTTGATGGGGAAGACGACAACGAACTTATGACGCTAAACTGATACTCAACTCCAGAAAAGATAACAACGGCTCGCTAACTGTTTACTTCAAATGTGCTGGAATGTCAGACTGGACCCCCTAATAGACCTCTTTGAAATATAAGCCTATATTATTGGAATGCGCTAGGGGGGTTGGGTCAAAACCTGTATGACTAGTGTGACAATCCAGGCAAGCTCGTCCTGCTAGTCAGTGGCGTATCTACACCCGGGCCTACCCGGGCCTGGGCCCTGGTTAATTTGACTTGTGCCCTGGTAAATTCTTTTCACCATCAGTGTTGAATAATCACAAAACATTAAAGAATACTTATGCAACGCTGATCCATGTCAAATCTAGCTTTTCTTTCCAGAGAATAGTGCCCATTCAAGATTAAGTCAACTGCAAAATTCAGATGTGAACATACACGAGCAAGTTTTGAGACATGCACCCCGTATATGGTTGTGTGATGCCTTTGTAGATGATAGCTACTGACTAGTCCAAAGGTATGGAGTACTTGTTTAGTCAATGTTTTCATTTATTCTATTTGTAGGTTGACTACTTTAGTCCACAGTTGTCACGTGATCGTATATGCGCCTGGTGCTTTAAATCCAAGTCTCGAGTATTAGGCATTGCTGTATTGTATGTGTGAAGAAGACGATAGTAGTCAACGTTTGTGTCTAGTGATATTAGTTATTTTGCATGCAGTTAGTGTAGGTATAGCACATAGATAGTGATGCACAACACATTTTAGATGTTATATTGATGTCCATATGAAGATGGGCATATGTATGTGGCTGAGTGGCTTGCCCACCCAGTGCCCGGGTAAAGTAAGAAGTCTAGATACGCCACTGCTGCTAGTTAACCCTGTTTAACCTGCTGTTAAACTTGTATTAGCCTGTAGAGTAGCTAATCTGCATGCACACACATACAGTCAGATACTGTGTGGCTGTAATGTTTATTGTACACCATGGGTTATCAGCAGCATGAAGCCATGTTGTTTACACAATGTGGTCAGACAATTAAGGCACTCACAAATAGTATTAACAAGACTAACTGACTCCACCCAACCTGAGGCTTTGTGTGGAAAGAAAATGGGTTTATAGAAACTACATTCATAACAATGAATAATCTCTGGTATATTACTTTGTCATGCCTCTGTGAGAGAGGGGATGGTGTAAAACATTGACTGTGGACTATGGACTGAACTATGGACGAGTATAAAAGATCCCATTTTACCCATTTACATACCCTAGACCAGACCCTATATTTGGGAGTACTTATAAGTGACTAGAATTGGGTCGGCGGCACCAGACTAGTCAACAACTGCCATTTTCAGCCACAACAGTGATGCTTTGAAAGATACCCACTTGAGACTTACCATACTAACAGTTGATTTCTTTATACATTGTATATACTTGTAGATTGAGCTGATCAGTTTAAACAAATGCACTCAAGAGCACACAAAACCACAAAGGGATAATTTTTATTGAACTTCAAAACATTTCTCACACACCATTTGATAGTATGCAGTTGGTTCCATGTCCACATCCAATAGCTACTGTGTATTACTACAGTGTATAATGTACAGCAACCAGGCACGTCCCTGCAGCTGGCCTTCATGTACCTAGTGTACTCATGCCAGACAAATTCAGTCATTTTGTACCAAGACTGGCTATGTGACACTTATGGGCTCCAAGCTAACAAATGTAACGTTCAGGCCATTTCCAGTCCACAGAATTAGCTGTTGCATTTTGGTGCATTGAAATATAGCAGAAGTTGTTTAGATGATTTGTCACTCAGTCCAGTTCCTAACTTGGCCATCCCTTAGCTGCACCATACAGTGGGATTTGGCACAAGTTTCAGCTTTCATCAGTATACTTTGCTAAGAACTCAAACATTTTCATTAGCTATTCAGTCCATAGTCCACAGTCAATATTTTACACCATCCCGTGAGAGAGTGCTTGTATAGTCACTCGTATAGCAAATCGCGACCGTGCCCTTACAAGAACATGGGCGATCCCTATTATGAACCCACTATCGTGGTTCATGATAATATGAAGATGAACAAAACAGCAAATTTTAGTTTAGCCCCAAATGCACATACTGTTTCCTTTTTACTTGATACTTACTAGTGGACCAATACTCATTGCAAATAACCGCTAGAGGGTTGTTTTGAGTTGGAGGATGCTTTCCAAGGTGGTTTTTAGGCATGCGTTCTATTAGAGTTTTTGCAAAAAACATGGGCGATCCCTATTATGAACCCACTATCGTGGTTCATGATTAGGCATCATTGCTTAAACATATTCAATAGCTATAACCAACATTTATAACAAGTTCACCTTGTCCTTTCTGTAGCTACTAACAATGGTAAAATATCGAGGGGTTCGACACCTTCGCAAATCTGTACGTGATTTGAAATCATTTCACGATTTGAAACCTGATTTGTGATTTGAAACTTCACACGTGATTGCCGTAGTATGATTTGTGATGTTATATGACCTTATAGACATTCTTGCCAGCCACTTTGTACCTAAACAATGTTCACTTTGAGGAGGATACTATATCCATCTCTCTACAAAAATTGACTTATAAATTTTCATTTTACCTTTTGTAATTAAATTATGGAATAGTTTACCTCCACCTATAGTTGATTCTTCCACACTTGTATTAATTTAGATACTTTTATGTTTAACACCTGTGCGTTATAATCTGTCATTGATTCCTGCACAGTAATAATAATAATAACTCAGCCTCTTTGCGGTAATCGAAGTCTACGCGGTCACACCCACGCAGGCGCCAGCTGTAAATTACGGTACTACTGAGGTTTTCACCAGATCACGTGGGTGCCGGCGTGATCTGGTGAAAACCTCAGTAGTATTGTGATTCGAGCATGCTTGCAAATGTCATGCAATATTGAAACACTCATATCAAGAAGTTTGCGGACATTTGCTATACTTATTTCATGGCAAAAAATGCCAGCTGGAACAGGCATGTCCAATACATTTCGATTGGAAAACCACAAAATTAAATTAATTATTGTGTACCACTTTCCCCATACATTTTATATTGGGCATTTTGGGGGCATGCAATAAAAAGTGTAATAACCCGCGACACGTGATAGATACCTCAATTCCAAACCAATTACAAATTTGGAAAGAGCAGTGAATAGCAATTAAGATGAGCTATAGCAGAAGGAAATCAGAGAAAATTTTAGCTTGCCATTTTAAGGTTGAAAATCACTTACTTTTTCTATGGCAAATTGAATGGTGGATATTTGGAAAGGAACGCTCTGAGCTATTTTGATGTCTTGACAGCCATTAACCTTTACTACATTAGTGTTACAATGAAACAAAAGCACTGTGAATTAGTTCTGCAGGTTAGTTTGTGAAAATTACAGTGTTCCGTGATTAAGCAAAATAATGTCCATGCCATGTAGCAAACTTCTTCATATGACAGAGAATGCAATACGGAAAATAGCACAAGGGTGTGGTTTACAGCTGAGTGCTATATTGGCACTCGGACATGATATTGAACCAAATATAGTGTACTATATTTGTCTCTCTCGCCACACACTTGTACTGTATTTTCTATAGTGTACAAGCGTCTGGCATGCAGAGCCAGGCCCTCATGTGAGTGAGGGGTTGAACCCTGGAATCCTCAACAATGACCACAACATCACCTTAAATATCATTTAAGATCCCGGGAAATGTCCATTACAACCTATAATCTATAATGAATAACAGATGCTGCAATAAGCCATAATGCAGGTCATGGATTCTATGAAAGTCTGACTCCGCCAGATTAAAGTGTATGCAGTGCTTTTACTAGTTTAAGGTGCTCGTGACTATATTTGAAGTGATACAATATGTGGTTCCTTGTACTCAGACAACATTTAAAATGAAATCCACATGTTATTTTTTTGATGAAGGAAGACTACATTCAGTATAAAAATACTTACATTGGAGGTGCTTCCTTTTCTCTTCAACACAGAATTCCGCTAGCCTGTACTATGTAGCTCGGCTATGTGAGATTCTTTTATTAATTCAAAACTAGTCCTTTGTTTTTTTATACTAGCTTGCTGGAAATCACTCAAATAAACTTCAGCTCACAACTCTACGGGGGGGTGTTCATAAAATATATGGATGATTCCCATTTACAAGCATAAGGAGGTCATCACATGTGCTTCTGTGAATTGACACCCTAGGCTGTCAGCAAAAAGAAATGGGACTCTAAGGGGGTCCATGGTGTGTGCATTGTATGTACTGTGGTATGCCAAAAGGCACCTGTCGGTATGAAGCTATGTTGAACAGTGAAAAATCAAACCCGTAGCCTTAGCCGTTATCAAGTTATGCTTGTCTGAAGGTGGCAGGCAGGCAGACAGGGCATGACCACTACAGGATAAGTGCAGGGACTACAAAAATACTCAACAGAAGTATGCACAAGTAATGATCCTTGGGACTTTAAATGTAATGATCCCTATACTCCTTGTATATACCATGATCACGTAAAACTTCAAACATGCTGCCAGGTGTATATTTAGGTATATAGACCTCAATCACCAAAGCAGGTTCAGGCTAATAGTAGCCTTTGCCACACTGTTGTAACAATTAACTGGATTTGATCCACTCGGGTGTTAACTGCCCAACAATTTGTCACGTAGCTCTATCTCACCCTAATGCTCCAACTACAAATTTTCTTTAAAGCAATCTAACCACACGTGATACGTTACAGTACATTACATCACACACAAGTCATTACATCATATAGTTACATCAATCAAAATCTAACTTTCATTACACTCCCCGTGTTTTATTCACTAATGTTACAGTCTTTGATACCTCTCTGCTTAACTGAATAACACTCTCTTAAATTCAATAGATAATCTCTTCTCCAGGTTTTGACCAAATTCCAAAGCAGGGTTTTATGACTATTCACTCTTCAAGTCAGTGTTTCATAGGTACTCACCACTTCAAAATAATTACTGTTCGGTAAACAGGTAATCTTCCTTCCATAAATCAAGTGAGATGGAGTTGAAGCATGATCAATTCCTTCACTGTCATCATGAACGTAAGTTAGAGGTCTAGCATTAATCACTGCTTCAACTTCAACAACCAGTGTTCGTAATTCTTCAAAGCTTAAGTTGGTACTTCCTATAGACTTCTTCAAGCATCTTTTGACCCCACGCACCATTCTTTCCCAAAAACCACCCCACCAAGGAGCCTTCTCAGCTATAAAGTTCTATGTAATTCTGTTGTTTGTAAGGTAATGAGAAACTTCTGGTTATTTTGCCAACTTCTTTGGAAGCAACCTTAAAGCTCTTGGCATAGTCAGAAATTAGGGTAGCAGGCATACCACGTCGGGTAGAGAATCTACGTAGAGCAAATAGGAATGATGTAACATCCAAGCTGTTGGTCAATTCAAGGTGTATTCCTCGGGTTGAGGCACATGTAAACAAACTGATGTACACCTTTTGTAACTCATTTGAGTCTGTCAACTTCTCATCACTAATAAACAGTGGTCCAGCAAAGTCCAAACCAGTGTGGGTGAATGGAGGATCTTCTGATACTCTAAACTTCAGTATAGGCAAATGGAAGATCTTCTGATACTCTATATAAATCAGGTGAACAAGCTACTGAGTAGAGAACTCCTTCCACTTTCTTATAAATCACACAGGAATGTACCACACAGCGCACTGCTTGCCTGCCTTTCAGTATCCAGTACTGTTCTCTCAAAGTGGTCGAAGTGTCTCTAACTCCACTATGGTTTTCTTGTGTGCATGTTCAATCAATAGTCTAATGAAGGGATCTTTATTAGGAAGCAGTAAAGGATTCTTGTTATTGTTAATCAAAGAAAGAGTTGTTAATTTGTCCTTGTGATGTTCTTAAGCTTAGGATTCGAAGGATTAAATGACTACAACAATACGATACAACAGTGTGGCTAAATCATATTACAATCTTGTGCCCTTATAATACATAATGCTCTAAGTCCAGTCTCTACACTCCCTCCCCCTTAACAATTAAGTGTATCTGTGAGGAACCTTGCGGTTTAGCCGTTTTGGGTATCGACGTTCCATAGAATTATCTGTATCCCTGGAAATGGCTGGCGGTGTATGGGAAGTGTCATCTGCATCATTTCCTAATGTGTTGTCAGCAATGTCACTTGCATCACTTGGTATGACCAGATCATCATCTACAGGGGGTGAACTGTAAGTGTTTCCTCTCTGCAACAGGTGATCCACATGTCTTCAAATAACTCTCCCATCTTCAAGTCTTACTAAGTATGTCAGAGGACCCACAATCTCACTTACAACTCCTGGTATCCAATGTGGCCCAGAACAAAAATTCTTAGCACTAGCTCTCTGTCCCACCACGAATTCTCAAGCTTTACAGTGACTGTCATGGGTGGCTTTTTGACGAGCTTGCTGGTCTAGAACTTGTGAACCCCTAACTGGCTTGCAAATCCAACCTGGTGCGAAGTGAATGTCCCATTAGCAGCTCACAAAGTGGTTGTTTTGTGGTTGCATGAGGTGTTGTCCGCTAACTCAACAAGAACTTGGCCAGTTGCTGTGGTAAATTCCCTTCAGACCTGGCAGCTTTCAAGGCTTTCTTCATGGTTTGAATGAATCGCTCAGCTAATCCATTAGTTGCAGGGTGATAACGGAGCACTTCTGAAATTTTTTTATACCATTCTGTTTCAAAAATTCTGCAAACTGTGCTCTGACACAAACTGGGGGCTATTGTTGGAGACTAATTGTTGTGGTAATCCATGAGTAGCAAAAATATGTCGTAACTCCACCACAGTTCTGGCCGCAGAGACTGCAGCAGGACCAGTACCCATTTCTACTACTTCTGGTCATTTTGAATAAGCCACAAGGAACATTCTATTCAAAAATGGTCCTGCAAAGTCCACATGAATTCTAACCCAAGGGTTAGAAGGCCACATCCATGGGTGTAATGGGGCTTCAGGTGGAGAGTTGCGAACTTCTTGACAGGATCCACATGCTTTACTAGTGGTTTCAATGTTATTATCAATGTTGAACCACCACACATGGCTTTTTGCAATTTGTTTCATTCTGTTCATGCCATGGTGCCCATCATGGAGCTCCTTTAACACTTTACAATGAAGACTGGTTGGTACTATTCTCATTCCCCATAACAAAATGTTATTCTCAATTATGAGCTGGTCATGCCTAGACCAATACAGCTTCAACTCTGGTGCAACATCTTAAGGCCGCCCACTTTTGGTATAACGTAACACAGTTCCTAACAGGGGATCTGTCCTGGGAGCTGACAGCATATCTACTTTGTTCACTGGAAGGAAAAAATTTGTGACAAGTTAAACAAAGTCACATCTCTTGGGTTACCTACTGTCCCATTCCCTGAAATACGTAAATGTGAAAAACAATCTGCATTAGCGTGTCACTTTGTTGGTTTAAATACAATATTATAATGATAAGCAGACAGCAATAAAGCCCAACGTTGCAGTCTAGCAGCAGCAGCCACTGGTGGAATACCTATTTTGTCACCAAAAATTGTTGTTAAGGGACGATGATCAGTTATGAGTGTGAATTGGTGACCATAAATGTACTGGTGAAATTTTTGGATGCTAAACACTAGTGAGAGTGCCTCTCTTTCTATCTGTGCATAGTTGCGTTCATTTGGTAATAGATTTCTGGAGACAAAGGCAATGGGCTTCTCTGTGCCATCAGGATAACAGTGTGACAAAACTGCTCCAATACCATAGCATGATGCATCTCCTGCCGACTGTAAGGGAAGGGCAAGGTCATAGTGAGCCAAAACAGAAGCCGACGACAGAGCTTGTTTTGCTTCCTTAAAAGAATCTTCATATTGTGTTGACCACTTCCATCGGGCTCCTTGACGTAATAGGGCATTCAATGTATGGGATCATGGTAGATAGATTTGGATGAATTTTCCATAATAATTTAACAGACCCAAAAATGACTGCAGTTCAGCTGTGTTAGTAGGAGTAGGTGCCTGTTGGATGGCTTCAAGCTTGGCTGGAGATGTGTGAATACCCTTCTTATCAATACAGTAACCAAGGTATTCCACTTCAGACTGTAAGAATACACACTTTTCTAGTTTCAACCAAATTCCTTGCTCCTTCAACAAATGAAAAACTCTAAATTCTGTAAATGTTCTTCTTCAGTCTGACTGGTCACCAGCACATCATCAATGTAGCAAATGACATTTGGAACCCCTTGCAGTAGTGCGTCCATTGCACACTGGAATATTGCAGGGACTGCTGCAACTCCGAAAGTTTAATCGACAATATCGAAACAGTCCCAAATGGGTATTTACACTAACTAGCTTTGACGACTCTTCATCTAGCAGCATCTGCTGATACGCTGCCGACAAATCTTATTTAGTAAACTTCAGGCCACTTGTAAGTGTGGCCAACAACTCTTGACGTTTAGGTAGTGGATACTGGTCCACATTAAGGACTGGATTGAAAGTAACTTTATAATCTCCACATAATCGAACATTTCAATCTGCCTTAGGTACAGTTACTAACGGAGTGGCCCACTCACTGTATTTGACTGGCTGCAGTACTCCCATTAATTCCAGGCGTTTGAGCTCTTTCTCGATTGGCTCCTTCAAAGCAAAGGGAACAGAATGGGGGCGGCAAAACTTGGGTTGAGCATCCATTTTCAAGGAAAGTTTGGCTGGGAAATCTTTCATGGTTCCCAACCCTTCTTGAAAAGTTTCTTTGTATTTTGTCAACATATCACCTAGTACCTTAGAGTTCTCAGTGACTGCTGCAACTCCCAAACTCTGCCAATCCAAACATATGTAGTGCAGCCAATTCCTGCCCATCAAGTTTGGCCCTGACCCTTCAACCACAAACGGTTTGTGTATACCATCATAATTGTCATATTTGACATTGACATGTAGTTCCCCTAATACCTTCATTGGTTGAGCAGTATATGTCTGTAGGGTCACTTGTGAGGGCTTCAAACAGACATGTGGAAGAAACTTCTGTCTTGTACATTGTGAAATTATAGTGACAGCAGCTCCTGTGTCGACTTCAAACAGCATCGTGGCTCCATCAAGCTCTAACTGAATCGTTAAAGGACGCAATCTGGCACAGAAAATGGCATCAACTGACAAGATTGTTTCTTGGTCTCCAGACTCACTTTTGACATCCACCCACTTGGCTCCCTTAGACTTCTGTTCCTGTCTGGTTTCTGCACAACATACTTTGGCCAAGTGGCCTCTCTTCCCACAATTATCACTAATGTAATCTCTAGCTGTATCGACAATCACTTGGACTATGATTCTCCTTACCACAACGATAGCATGATTTACTTCCTCTAGAAAACGAGCCAGAGACTTTGTGTCCACAGAGGAATCCTAACCAGATTGTCCGACTTGCATGTCCTTTGTAGATTTTTCTGCTGCTTCATAAGCCAATGCTAAGTCCACTGCTTTCTTCAATGGTAGTTCATCAGTCACGGCCAAAAGACTCTTCTTCATTCCACTGCTGTGCAAACCACAGACGAAACGGTCTCACAACACTTGTTCCAGATAGTCAGTAAATTGGCAATTAGCCACTAGTCGACGAAGCTTAGCTAAGTACTCTGTTACCAACTCTACACTCCCCTGATCTCTGCTGATGAAAAATGAAAGCGTTTGGAGATGACATTAGATGGTGGCTCGAAGTGTTTCTGCAGTGTTTCAAATAAAATCTTCATTTCCACTTCATGTGGCTTTTCGGGGCCAGCAGATCATGAAGTGTCACATACGTTTTCGGTCCAATTGCTGAAAGAAGCACTGCCACTTTCCTCTCCTCTTTGACGCCATTTGCAATTTCATGCGCTCAAGGTAAGTCGAAATTTTCTCTTCTTCTGGCTTTGATTTTCCCCAGTTGTCCAACTGTAGCCACTATCCCCAACTCATCGCCAGTTGTGATGTTCTTAAGCTTAGGATTTGAAGGATTGGATGACTACAACAATACAATACAACAGCGTGGCTAAATCATATTACAATCACATGCCCTTACAAGACGTAATGCTCTATATATAGAAAGTCCAATCTCTACAGTCCTTTTCATCAAATAAGGTGTTTTTCATAACCCAAATTAGTTAATAGTGACTGGCTGTGGATAAGTCTTGTGTTTCAGGAATCTTATTTCATTGTAAAATGTTTGATTTTGAATAGATCAAATCCATACTTGTTCAGCTTGAGTTAAATCTTCAGCTTGCAAGTTGATTGAGGTTGTAAGAACAGGATTGCCAGTAACTAGCACCTTGAGATGGTGAATGAATCTCAAAAAGCAGTCACTCTCAGTAGACAGGTGAAGGAGCTGTAGTTGTTTGCTTGCATCACTTCAGCAATGCCAGTGTACATGTGTTCGTTGATTGAGTACACATTACTTACCAAAGAATGTATAACAACAGGTGGATATCGTAACATCTCAGCCTTCACTAATTCAGCAACCTCACCCAATGAATTTACAGGCCATTTACCGTCAGGTTCTTGAAGAAAGGAGGATCCACTCCACCACAGATGTGAATTAATCGAATGTTCAGTTTTGACACCTCTAGATGGCAGATCTACTGGGTTGTTAATGCCAGGGCAATGTCTCCAGATAGCATTAGGTGTTAATTGATTTATTTCACCTACCCTGTGCTGTACATGTTGCCTATAACATTGGTTGTTTTTGATCCAGTGCAGTACAGTCATGAAGTCTGTCCAACAGTAAATATTCTTGATCTGAGGAATCAAGGGTGACACAGTGTTAACTAAGCATGAAAGAATCAGGGCTCCCAGCAACTCCAGTCTTGGTATGGTTTCAGGCCCGTAGCCAGGGGGGGTTCGGGGGGTTCTGAAGAACCGCCCTCTTGGAAAAAAGGTCCACAATTTCAGTAAAAGGTCCACAATTTTAGCAAAAAGGTCCACAATTTTAGTATACAAGTCCAAATTTTCAGGAGCAAAAGTCCATTAGCTACAGTTTACTAGATACCACTATAATAAGAAGCTAAAATAAGTGCTCCGAGTAACTCATTCAGTGCTTGCATTAAATGCAATGCAAGATCGAGATACTCTAATAGAGCAGTCAACCACTCTAATAGAACAATCACTCTAATAGAACAGTCACAATTACATTTTCTTTTAAAAGCTACTTAATTTACATGTAGATTGTCTAAACCGAGCTTTCATTAAAATATAAGATTTTGGTGGACAAGCCCCTCCATGCAGAGCCCACGAATAGCATCCATGCTTCAACTCCATGCAATATGTAAATTTGTGACCGGATTTGACAAAACCAGGCTTCCACACACATCCAAATTTGCGACTTTAAAGGACCATAACTCAGTATAGGAGTAAGCTATCACTTTCAAAGTTTGACCTGTTATTATTTAATGCAGTGAAACACTTTTGTGAAAATTGTAGGTCAATAGCTTACTGAGAGGTCAAGTTACAAGCGGTTAAAGTTGAAGAAATGGATGTGTGTGAAAGCCTGGTTTTGTCAAATCCGGTCACATTTCATTGTTTAAGACACCATTTGTTCTGCTACACTGCCCCTGTTGATCATGGCAGAGTGCTCAATCTTTCCCATTCTTATTCATTGTGACATTCCAATATATTATATTTAGACACATGTATGTGCAGATGGTATAATTACAGTAGCAGTAGAGATATTTTTCCAGATATCATTCATACAGCTGGTCTTCAGCTTACCTAAAAAAATTGTTAATTTTATTGACTGAAATGCCACTAAATTCAACCTTTTAGTATCTGTTTTCAAAAAATTTTCTGGGGGGGCATGCCCCCAGACCCCCCTAGATTGGGTGTGCTTCGCACACCCAGTCTCAGTACCTTTATTAATCATCATGCAAGTAAAGGTCCACTTTTGGTCAAAAAGAACCCCCCTTTCAAAATTCCTGGCTACGGGCCTGGGTTTGTTTCTTAGTGGGTGCAACTCTTGCCTTGGAAAGTATCAAACGAGTGCTTACATGACCATCAGAGTAGACTGACCACAAGTACAAAAAAATAGCTGCATAGGCTTGTTCAGAGGCATCATGAAGTTCCACCTAATTCAATTCTGAACCGATATCACAGTAACACCGTTTTACTCTACAACTGGATAGTAACTGAAGCTCTGCCAAGACAGAAGTTCAAGAAGCTAAATCATCTCCAGTTAATGGTTTGTCCCACTAAATCTTGTTGATACAGAGTACTTGAAATAACATTTTGAGTCTGATGATAAAAGGGCTCAAGAAACCCAAAGGATCAAAAATGCTTGCAATGATTCTTAAAAGTGACCATTTACTGACATCAGATTCATCAATACCCAACTTCAAACTGTTCAGCTTAAACATAAACTCATCAGTTTGACTGTTCCATGTGATGCCCAGCAATTTGGATAGAGTAGCTTGATCATCTGACTCTGACGTTATGTTGTCATTTGGAATGTCTTGTCTTTCGGGTACCTTATCAATCTGGGTGGTTTCACTTGCTTTAATTCTCATCATCAGTTGCGTTTTCTTAAGTTGAAAACCCCTTCAGACATCACTTGTTTGGCTTGCTGGTACAGTTCATAAGCACCTTCTATGGTTTCTTCACTTGTAATTAAATCATCAACATGTAGGGAATGAGATAGCTTATCTGTCAAGTTTGAGTGGTGTTCCTTATATTTTTCACAGTGTTGAGCAATCACTGCCCATAATATAGCAGGTGAGGGACAGAGACAGCCTTGTAAATCTTAAATGTACCACTTCACTGTTTTGGTTAAAAGAGTCTTGATACCACAGGAAATGTAAAACATCACAGTCATCCTCATCTATCCCTATCATCAAAAAAGCCTTCTAATGTCAGCAATTAATGCCACAAGCTAATTGCAGAATTGTATCAAAACATTTAACAACTTGGGTACCAGGTTAGGCCCCTTTTGTCAACAGTCATTCAGCGATAAATTGTTTCCAGCTGACCTAGCAGACCCATCATAGACAACTCTAACTTTAGTTGTACTTCTTTCCTTTCAGATTACAGGAAGGTGAGGCATGTAGTGGATAAGATTGTGTGGCTGCTGGTTTAACATTGTGATTTCAGGCACTTTTTCTACAACACCCTTGTTCATTTGCTCACGAATGGTCTGGTCATATTCTGACATAATTTGAGGTTCCTTCAGGAGTCTTTGTTGCAGCGACATCAGTCTGTTGAAACACATCTGATAATGATCAGGTACATCAAATGGATCTCTAGTCCAAGGTAGGCCAACTTCATATCGTGTGCCTGAGAATCGTAGCTTTGTCAAAAACATCTCTTCAGGAGGATTTAGCTTAGGTTGCTTGGTATCTTCTATTGGTTCCAACTCCCAAAAACTCTTGAGGGAAGACAAAAGAGCATAATCTTGTTTGAAACTTATTGGATGTTGTATTCCCTCACATGTGGACAGGTTAGCATGAGTAGCCATAGTATGAGTGCCATCAGTAGGACCAGTTAGTAACATCCTAGTTTGCTGCTCACAGCAGTAGGTCCTCCATTGGTGTGTATCACTTCCCCAGTAACAAAGGCCCAATAATAATCTGATCCAAGTAGCAAATCAATGGCATTACTGGTTTCCGCAAAATTGTTTGCTAATTCTAACTCACGTAAGCATGGGTATTGATTTACCTCTAGAATAGGAGGTAAAGGTGTGCAAATTGTGGGAAAACAGAGAACCTCAACTTTGACTACTTCATTGCCACCAACCTTCTTAATTAGAACTTCAGTTGCATCACACATCTGTGTTCGATATTTGTTGTCACCGAAGGTGTTCAAATGTAATTTTTCTCTTTTAATTGACCTTGAACCCAGCTTACTTCTGATGGTTTCAGGGATGTAACTATAGTATGTTCACGTTGAGCTGAATCCTGAAAAACAGCTAAAAATTAAAAGTGGATTTTTTCTCAACAGTGTTAATATTTCAACCAACCAGATGATTATTGGTAACAGCAAAGGTGTCAACAACAGACACATACGGTTTGGCTCCATTACAAGTTCGGGAAAGGGCTGTAATGGATGCTGTACTTATATGGCTTCCCATAGGAAATGTATTGTGAAAATTTTGATTGGCCGTAAATATTATGTCAAACATTTGAACAACAAGATTTTGAAATATTTTTAGCGGGCCAAGCAGTACTACAAATGAGCCAAATTTCAAGATCGTGTGTAATTGCATCCATGAGTTATTAAATGTTTTTGAGGATTCAGCTCAACGTGAACATACTATACCATCGTCAAAAAGAATGCGAATGTTGACCTCCTTAGTTCCATCTGAGTCAGAAGCCACAGCCCTAGCTGTCTGCAGAAGTATGGCTTTCTTGTCCTTATTGGAGTTAGTGGTGTTTGCTGCATTGTTTTATCAACAGGTGGTTCTTTTGTATCTGCTGTTAATGGGATGGTGTAAAAGATTGACTATGGACCATGTACTGGACTGTGGACTGGAATATGGACTGAACACTAATATACGTAGAATGTTAAAGTGCATGTTTAGCTAACTGTACTAATGAAAAACATTCACTATATCCCAGTATGGCTAACTTTGTAACTGTATTCCCAGGAGGCCTGACCCAAAAATTCATGAACAAATTAACTCAATTTTGTCAGGCACACTGCTGTGCATAACAGCAGTGCCAATCCATGTACAGTATCTACTGTATGCGGGCATGCATGGAAGTGACTAAGTACTGCGAACCGACAACTGAATATACATAGCTAATAATGTTAGAAAATGGCATGTGGGCAATGCTTTTTAAGCTTAATAACTGAAGTTTTGTACTCTAACATTCTTGAGTGCATTTATTTAAACAGATAAGTAAACTTGTGCTGATTTTTATATAATTTACAAAAAATGTATAGCTAGTGCTAGCTACATGGCTGTCGTGTCACAATAACTGATAAGCCAGAAATATATGTAGCTATGTAGCCCTCAGTACTATCATGTATTCATGTGGTAAGTGATATTATGCAGTCTTTACACATGCAGTTTTTCCCCTTACTGATGCTGCTGTCAAGATGTGAGAGTTACAAAGGGCATGACATTTTGAGCAGCAAACCATGATGCACAAACAAATACATTCATGACTTGTAGTAAGGTTTCTATGCATGCATAGATAACTATATTCAGATGTTTTTGCAGAAGCTATGTTTCCTTCCTTGGTTTTAAAATGAATAGCCCATTTTCAATAAGGCTAAAGTATGCGGTGCACTTTTTGGCTTCTTGTATGGCTTTACTGGAGTACTAACAGCCTGTTTTCCATAGGTTCCAATGTATTTTGACATCACTTTTGATTAGCTGTTAATCCCGTATACTTTGGTGTGGAAATTAGTGATACGAGTTTTCAGAGGCTTGTGGAACCACTCTACTAATTGATCCTTGTTGAATAGTGCTGGGACCACAAATGAAGATCATATGCAGCGATACTGGTGACATGTTACAACATCATTTGTGTACGAGTTGTCTTTAGCCGTTAAAACAGGTGAGAGGAGAGCTCTTTTATGAGATAGGCACTTAGTAGCGTCACGGAATTATATAGTTATCAGTCTTTATTAGCGATATAACAATGGCAATGAATACAGGGTACAACACAACTCAATTATGCATACACAGTAAACAGTGTGTGTTGCAGGCTTCTTTGTAATTAGTGTGTGTACTATGTCACATCTCCCTTCTGAGCGAGTTTATTTTTTTTCTTCTTGAGCTTGCCCCCAGTTCCAGGCTCATTTGCTGCTGAGTAGTTCTCTCATTGGCTTTGAAAGTTCAGCAATTTGGGAAGAAAAAAGTAAAGTGTTAATAATAAATACTTTAGGTTTAAGGAAGAAAATCCATCCCTCCTGGAGGAAAACTGAGTGTGGCCCCGACTAAACGTTGGGTTACCTGCAGTTCGAATCCTGGGGTTGGAGGGATTTTTTCCTTACTTTGGCCCTTTTCTGTTCCACCTTATCAGCCATTAAGTCAAATCATTAAGTCTAAGTCCTGAAATTAGGTTAGGTAATCCTAAGGCTGCAGCACATGTTGCTGTCAGACCTTCAGTGCTGGTCACTGTAAAGTGTTAATAATAACAAGTGCAAGAAAAAAATTAGGAATTTCCATATGAGTAGGGACTGCAGCAATAAAAAGCACTGCAACAAGCCGCTGAGACAAAACACAACTGAATTTAATGATTGCATTTTAATCCCTACTTTAGCCTTACATGGAAAATTCCTAATTTTTTCTTGCACTTGTTTGTGTACTTTTTTGTAAATTTTATTGAATAACCGTATTTAGTAATTCACCCCCCTCTGCAATTCTCAAAATACACAACTAAACATTCCTAAGGATGCGGATTTTTAACAAATTGCTTTAAACAACACATTACCCACAGAAGTATCTTTTCAACTGTTTTATAGTGTGTCTACAGTATTATTTTCCACTAATTCTCTCAACAGCCTCAGGGCTACTCCTACTTTTAGTTTGCGTAAGTACGGGTCACGCCCACTTTCTAGATGACGAGATACCGGTCTACATTTCATATGTAGCCCAGCTAGCTGGGCTATATACAAAATGTAGCCTGGGCGGCTTCTTTGATCTGAGATGTGAAAGTGTTACAAATCAAGATACATAACAGTGTGTCATGTGGCTAAGAATGCCAGCATGCCACAATGTGAGTCGACAGGAAGAAAGAAAATGACTTTTTCATGCATGCATAGCTTCATGTACCCTTCTCCAAAGCACACCGTTTTTTGCATCATAGCTGTCCTCCAGGAAGGGTAGGATGCACAGAAATTTGATTGAATTCGTACCAGCTATTTGCGAGATATGGGTGTTTAAAATTTCAATTTTTAATATTTCTTCCCCCTTAAGTTGTAAAGTGTCTACAGGGGCTTCAATTTTGTTTCACACACTTTGCAAATATTGTTATAGAATGCAAATGTGTAACTCAATTGCCACAAACTTCAGCGCAAGCTCAATTGCCACAACCGTCAGCACAAATGAAGAGTGTATAAAGGTGAATTAACATTCTAACTTTGCTATGAATCTGATAAATATCCATGGAGTTATGAATATTTATTTGTATAAAAAGATCAAAATTTTGTCATGGCTACAAGGTAAACCAAACATGGAAATCGGTGTGTACATAGGCTAATCACCATAGGAGTGCCTTTTGTTGGTTTGAAAAACAATAGAGGTACAGCTACAGAGTTATAAAGGAAAAATAAACAAGTGTAAAATTGCAGGATTGAGATACTGTAATAGAGCAGTCATCACGGGGTAAAAAAAAGTGCACAAGAAATGTCAAAAAGAATTTTTGTCAGGGACTATCCACATTTTAACCACTGAACTACTGCTATCTTTGTTGTTTACCTCACTTAATTTCTACTTTATAAATAAATACTAAAAATTATTAATTTAAAAATGAAGGATCCAAGCAATAAAAAGTAGTGAAAAAAGTGATGAATGATGGTATTACAGCATAGCTTGGTGGGAAAATCCCTTCTTTGGCATTAAACAAAATGATTGTTATAACATGCCAATGTAGTTATTTTTCATCAAGCTATGCTGTAATACCATCATTCATCTCTTGTTTCACTACTTTTATTACTTGGATCCCTACTTCAGTTTTAAATTAATAATTGTGATCGTCTCAGCAAAAACCTGTCTAGTTCGCACAAGCATGCATTTTGAGAAAAAGAAAATTTTTAAAAATCGGTGAAATTACGTGTGTTACAAAGAAAATTTTATGCAAGTTGTAATCAAGCCGTTACTCAGGAAAGAAAGTCTTAAGTCGATTAAACCTACATCTTATTCACCTACTCATGGGGAGTTCGAATATCTTTGTTTTGTTTTTGTAGCCCCAACAGTTTGCATGTCACGTAGTTTGCTTACGATGCAGTAGACGTAAACAAAATTGTCACCATTTTTTCAGTAAACTGCCTTCACACACCTATGCGCAAATGACTGCTGGGCTAAAACTATACCTTGGTCAATCTGCCAATCCATGGTGAACATTGTAAGCCAAATCTCAACTCTGTGGACTTATCCAAATGGAAATTATGGCTGCGAATTTAAGCGTCTGTAGTTTATTTTTAGTATAGTCGTTGTACAAATCAATTTCCTTGCTCTCCCTACTGTCTAGCATTGTAATTCCAAAACTACTTACCATAATTGACTGAAACTTTGGTGACCATTCCTTGGACAATGCAGATAATGCTGAGAAAATGAAAAGAAATTCGGAGTTGTGTAAACTAGACGGGTTTTCGCTGAGATGGTTAATATACTAGTTTTTATTTTATTTTTTATAGCATACAGCAAGTTTGTGGCATCTACATATGCTGCTCAAGGAAAGTCTCCGTATGGTTTTATTGCATCTGGAAGAAGATGACCAGGCTGATTGAAGATAAAAGGAAAGACAAGGCGCAGAGGGCAAAAACTTGTCAGAATCCCTAAAGGCATATCCCACTGGTGATTTTGTTATTGTGGCATAAAATGGTGACCAAATGCTGCTTCATTTGGCCTCCAACCTTGCGACTGTGGTCAGGCAGGCAGGCAGGCAGGCAGGCAGGCAGGCAGGCAGGCAGGCAGGCAGGCAGGCAGGCAGGCAGGCAGGCAGGCAGGCAGGCAGGCAGGCAGGCAGGCAGGCAGGCAGGCAGGCAGGCAGGCAGGCAGGCAGCAGACAAAAATTCGAGTTTCAGTGATTTTTTTTAAAATTCTATACCCTACTGCCTGTGTCTTCTTGTTTTTAATGCTGTATTTGATGTTAGATGGACTAATATCATTCCATAAAGGTGATTTTCGTTGCATAAGATGTTTCTAGGATGATTTTTAAAGGCAGAATTTTAAGTGGCACGTATCAGTTTTGAGGAATCCCTACTTCAACAATAACCATAAGGATTGATTATAGTTTAAATCTACTTATGGTAAACGTTTATAATTTCACAGATCTACCAATGGATTTCTAGGTTGTTTGTTCTGTTAGAAGCCCTAAATAGTGTGTGGTCTAAGTTCTAGTTATATCACGGTACGAGTATGATATCGTAGTTATTACACGAGTCCGAGGCGAAGCCGAGGACAAGTGTTAACTATGATATCATACGAGTAAACGTGATATAACTGGCTTGTACCATGACTCACCACACTGGCAGACTGGACTCACGGGTTGTGCTGAAAATAGCTTCTTATACCCATTCTCTCTTGTAATACTGCTGCTACTCCTCTTCCTTACAAGTCACAAGTCGTGCATGCACTAATTTATTAGAGTAAAGTTACGTAAACACGAGTATAGTCTACCCTGTACTACGTAGTGCACTGTAGCAATAGAAGCTAGTTAAAGCTATGGTTGAAGCATAGATTCATTCCTTTGCTCCTGCAGTACTTAGTGCGAAGCCAACTATATTTGCTTACCTGGCGCTGTGTCATTAACACCTCACTTTGACTCCGTGTTCAAACTGCCAGCTAAGCATGGTCTAACTAACAACCAGTGGTGTATCTTAGTTGGACCATGGCGGCACACTTTGATCTACTCATGCACCATGGTACAATAGAATATTACAATAATATTAAATATTGAATAAAAAATACAACATGCAATATAATACATTTACAAGTCTGTCTTTAGTAATCATCACTGTGTCTGTATAGATAAGAAGAGATATGAGTAAAAAAAACCAAAAGTCAGCCATACTGCAAAAAAGAGTGTTTGATTTGGAAGTTTGAAAAAATATTTTCAAAACATTTCCTCTTTACTATGCCACATCGTAGATAATTAACTAGAAAGATTCATGGAGGAGGCTAACAATGGTTGTGTTGATCATGTACATAGCTAGCTACTTTAAATATATATGTATTTCAGTGCACGAAATAACAGTCCGGTCACTGACAATTTCCAGTCAACTACAGTAGTTGTCAGGCCATAATTGAATTTGTCCGGAAACAATGTCCTTTCAAGGTATAGCACTGAGTTTAGAGTGTGATAGTAGGCTATAAGTAGGGTTTCCAATGTAAAAATTCGACTTCAAAATAGTTTGCTAACTGCTGCTACATGTTGGACTAACTCTCACTTGAATACAGCTGCAGTGGCAATAAATTCCATTACCTTCTTGGGGTAGAAATCAATCGAAATATCGGCAAAATCCGACATTACGAGCTGTAACTCTCAGAAGCCTTGATCCTTTATCGCAATACTGAACTTCAACCTTCCTCTGTGAGTAAACTTTCACCTAAAAGCAGTGGTAGTTTGATTGGTGAGGTAGGTTTCCTGTTGCTGCATCATTTGAGCACGATTTTGGGCTCCAAAAACAGGTTTTCGTCTATGGACACAAAATGATTCATAGTCGAAACTTCCTCACACCACAGTAGTAATCATCCATTGACAAAGAAGTCACATACGAAGTATGGTTAAGTTGTGATATCTCTAACCATCTGGGTGAGCATGATATAGGGCAAAATTAGCCGGAAATCACACCTTGACAACATAACTTGCCCACTCAACTGCTTTAAAATAGAAATCTTGATGTAAAATAACTGTATGATCCCTAAAGTACGACTAGAAGTGAGGTTATTGTCGTTAGGAATCGTAAAATAAAATTTAATGGCACTAAGGAAATTACAATTAAGCTCGCGTGATTTCTGCCATCTAAACACTTGATGTCTTATGCAGTGCTACGACAACTGTGATTTTATCCCTCAATACAAATATTTCCTGCCCAGTAATAATAAACAAATAAATGTAGGCAGTGTATCATTACTGACCACACCCAAGCCATGAGCCTGATTGAACTAGGCTAAGTGCTTTTGTAGCTGAATTGCAGCGACGATAACTTCAATATAAGTTATACTTTGCCTATATCACGCTCACCCAGATGGTTAGAGATGTCATAACTTAACCAAACTTCGTATGTGACTTCTTTGTCAATGGATGATTACTACTGTGGTGTGAGGAAGTTTGGGCTATCAATCGTTTGGTGTTCGTAGACGAAAACCCGTTTTTAGAGCCCAAAATCATGCTCAAATGATGCAGCGACAGGAAACCTACCTCACCAATCAAACTACCAATGCTTTTAAGTGAAGGTTTACTCATAGAGGAAGGTTGAACTCCAGTATTGCGATAAAGGATCAAAGCTTCTGAGAGTTACAGTTCGTAATGTCGGATTTTACAGATATTCTATCCCAAGAAGGTAATGGAATTTATTACCACTGCAGCTGTATTCAAGTAAGAGTTAGTCCAACATGTAGCAGCAGTTAGCAAATTATTTTGAAGAAGTCGAATTTTTACATTGGAAACCCTACTATGAGGAAGGCCAGACATAGTGACATTGGCATGTAATTGAGTTATGTGTTTATGGTTTGTGGTGTGACCACAAAGCCATGCCCAAGACACCAACAGATTATAGTGCACATGTTGTGCCAGCCTATTGACTTGGTTACTTGGAAAAAATGCACTTATAACCTGTTTGCCATTACTAGCTTTTACTTGTGGTATTCATCTGTACACTCAACTTGCATTTTGAGCTATATAGAATGGAGTTCATTTTTTACAATTCATGTTCATTTTAATCGAGGCACTATTTCATAGCAGCAATAGTAAAATTTGACTACGTAGCTATTATACTACTGAGATAATTCTCCTTTGAGTCTTTTCCTACAAATGCTCCTGTAACGGCACTGAATTTATAGGACCTCTTATATGTGACCAGAGCACTAAAATGTTGTGCTTTTCTGATTTGTCACTGTTAGTGAGTGAAAAGTAATAATCAGTTGTACAGTGCATTGGTGACCCCAATACTTAAAACAAATAATTTGACAAGAAAGGAGAAACACACAAAATATTAAATGTCCGGACAAATTGATTTATGTCCACTCAACTTTCATGTTGTCCTGACAGTGTGTCAGCACATGTCTAAAAAGTTATTTCGTGCACTGATATTTGCTGTCTTTCTTGGTCATTTCACTCAGGCTAGGATAATGATCATGATTCTCTTGAGCTCTAATAGGCTTCAAGACTCATCATGGTATCATTCGTGCTTGCTCGTGATATAGCTAGCTTGAATTGTGTTAATCTTCTAGTGGCCCAGTACCTAGCTACACATGAAGCCTATAGCTAACTAATAAATTAGAAAACATGCTTGCGTGCACTTGAACTTCGTTTATAGCTATACAGTTAACCCTCAGTTATCTAAACCCCAATGTTCTCAGGTAATGGTAAAAGGTGTTCAGATAAGCAAACTATTTGGATAACTGAAACCCATACATTACATTATATACAGAGCACTGTTTAAATACTCTAATAGAACACACACTAATACTATAATAGAACAGTCATTTACAATTTCGGATAAATGAGGGTCAGATAATTAAAGGTCTAACTGTACTTTCTTTGATATTATCACTGGAAAAATGTAATATATATTGCTAGCCAGCTATTTCTGATAAATTGCAAAAAAAATTTGACAATGCATTGTTATTTTAGAATTTTTCGAAAATTTAACATTTCAAAAATTTCCCACTATACAGTTAGCTGATTTTGAGGCTTTATAAGGTACAAAAAGAAGTGAAATTAACGCAAAACAGCCAAGCTGTGAAAAAAATGGTGCAGCCTTTATAAGCTTGGATGAAAAAAGTTTTGAAATCTAAGCAAGAAATAGCTGCAATGATAAATGATGACTGTAGCTATGCATTATAAAAATTTATGTTCATTAATATCATTGCAGCCATTTCTTGGCTGCCACCTTTGATTTCACAATCCAAGCTTATAAAGGCTGCACCGTTTTTTCACAGCTTGGCTGTTTTTATGTGGGTTATATGAACCATGGCTCACTTTGTTGTATTGCACCCCCTCCTCCTCAGTTGTTAGAAGTTTATATAATTGCATGATAAAACAACTGGATCCGTACTACTTACTAATTAGCAAAGTAACTTTTCCCTTTGTTATTCTTCCCCATTACATAGCCCTATCATACCGAGAACAATACATAAAGCTTTCCTAGAGTTAATCTGTCTACTTCAACTGTTGAAATCACGGTGCAAAATTATAGATTAAAGCCATTAATGTGCTACCTGCAAATCAAAACTTTGTGCTGCTCTGACAAGGTTAAGGGGAACCTGTATTCCACGGAATAACGGAATTACGGAATAAGCGAAAATCACATTCTAAACTTTTGTTATTGTTTATAGCCTCTATAACGTTTTAATATATATTCCTCACCTCGTAGAGAACACAATCACGATGGCACCGATCCTCAGGCGATCTTTAAATAGGATACGCACAAAGCTATTCACTCCAGAACAATCTAACTAAGCTAAACTATACTGTTAATACCCTTCACTACATAATCGCTAGAATACTAGAAGTTCTTTTTGCTATACTTGCTCATACCAACTGTCACACACGAGCAGCTAGTTAGCTAACTGGCCGAATAGTTTAGGACAAAACAATCCACCCCCTAGGTAGCTACCCTGCATGCATGGAATAATCTTACCTTTCTTATAACTCTGTTACCATTGCCTAAAGTGTTTCAAATAAATTCGGAGGATAAATATTGCTTTCAGCTCCCAACATCAGAGCTCCAACCTCGGCCCTAACACTTCGTATATAACTCTAATAAATTCAGGCAGTTACTCGTGTGTGGCAGCTGGTATGAGCAAGTATAGCACAAAGAACTTCTAGTTTTCTAGAGATTGTATAGTGAAGTGTATTTGATGGTAGTTTAACTTAGTTAGATTGTTTTAGAGTGATGATAGCTTTGTACATATCTTATTTAAAGATTGCCCTGAGGATCGGTGCCATCGTGATTGTGTTCTCTACGAGGTGAGGAATGTATATTAAAACGTTATAGAGGCTATAAACAATAGCAAAAAGTTTAGAATGTGATTTTCGCTTATTCCGTAATTCTGCTATTCCGTATTCCACGGAATACAGGTTCCCAAGGTTAAGTCCATGGTATACAGGTGTATGCATGAAATACACTTTGGGGTTCATTTGCAAGCGAGAAAAAGAAAAAAAATTGATTGTCACTACTGGTTGATATGATCTATACAATGTACTTTTTGTTGTTGCTGTAAGTAAATACTTGGTCGTTGTACTTAATATATTGTTGCAGGACATACACATTTCGAGATTTGTGTGCCTATTTCCCATTTCCACCATCTGGAATGCCTGACTTTGATCGGATAATGAATACACTTCACACTTGTCCAATATTTACTATACTGGATTGTTATTGGGAAGGATCAATTTTACAAAACCCTCCAGAGTCTGTTGTGGTTGCACGACCAACATATTGTCCTGAGATGCCTGAGAATTTGACTTGGTCCAATTTTAATTATACACAGTTTGTTGAATGTATGAGAAATAACCCGAATGAATCAAATTATGACCCATTATTTATCCAGGTACTTTATATTACATTTTAAAGTATAATGTTTAGTACACAAATACAGGGTTTCAGTGGATTAGGTGTTGAAGGATATGTTGGGAAAAACTGTTTTTCTCAAGAAGGATGTCCGGTAAGGATGTCATTTGTCTTAGCAAAGTACAGTGATATTTGTATTACAGGAAAGTTCAGAATATGTTGAAGCGGATAGTAATTTGTTTCGTAATGTTAGCATCTGCAAAGGTGTAAACAATGGTGCCATCACACCAACAGAGATAGTAGCAGGATATCAGGGAAATGACAATACTATGGATCAGTTACGTGCATTCAGAACCGATATGTTTTTGGGTGGAGCAGATGTTGTAAGAAATAATCTCCTGTATAATGGCATTAACATTAGTCACATTGACACATTGGGATTGTTGGAGAGGTGGAAAGAAGTTTATTATGAGGTAGGAAACTGCACTACAGTGGTGTTCTATTGCCTATCTGCTGCTTTTAGTATGTGATAGATTATAATGAAGGAAGAATAGTTCCATTCCAAAACAGGACCTCTCGAGATTTAATGTATGGTTTTACATCGATAACTATTCAAGGTCTCGTTGATGATGTCAGCGTAGTTGTACCAGCACTTCTTATCACTGGTTACGTCCTAATGATTTTGTATTGTGCAGGAGCTTTCTTCAAATGTGATCCCATGCAGTCTCGATGTGGGGTAGGACTGGTGAGTAGTTAAGTTTCTGCTTGGTATATCACTTCACATGTTTGATTTATTGTATAGGTGGGAGTATTTCTTGTTATGTTGGGCACAGGTGCTGCTCTAGGACTTACTGCCTATGCAGGAATAAAGTTCTCATTGATAACAACTCAAGTAATGTATATATGTATGTATGTACCACTTTCACACCTCAGATCTAAGGAAAGCCCAGTGACACTGAGTTATTCAAGGGACTGCATAGAATGCACGCCTTAAGCAAAATACTCTAATAGAACAATCATTTCTACTGTTCAAATAACCAAGTGTTCAGATGAGTCAAAGGTCAGATAATTGAGGGAGCATTGTACTTTTCAAAGAAAAGCAATTATAGGTTTCACTGGTTTTAATGGTACCATTTCTAGCTATATAACCCCATTAAGGATGCTAAAAGTAGGCAAAGGTATTTAAGGTAAGTACTTAAGAGAATAGGTTACTGACCTTGAGAATGTCTGAACCATCTTGTCACATGTCTGAAATGTGCTGTGTGGAAAAATGATCCCCACATCATATGCCTAGCAGCTAAACTATGAATGCTAAATGCTGAGAGAACACTTAGCCTAACTACATAACATATTAGAGACTATGCTAATTTAAACCCACAGTGTAAAACTTTTAAGCAGCTCAATATATGGAATCAAAGGGACTAATGCTTTGTAATGCCTCAGTATCAAAGGCCTGTGGTCAAGGCAATATGTGAAACATAACCTGTGCTTTCCTTTGATCTGAGGTATTAAAGTGGTATAGGTAATAGTTATACCACACCACAGCTGCAAAGAATTTTGGAGACCATATATGTGGCTGGATTTTAGAAAATCACCCATATAGGTGCATTGTTGATTCACAGAAAAACATATTTTAATTATCTAAAGCATTGTTAGTGACTGGCCTTGGCAGCTATGCTTATGGATTTTTCATCAAAGATGAAGCAATTCATATTAGATAGTTTTTTTCACCAGTGTTGCTGTATCGCGAGTCTTCAAAAAGGGGCGGAGGGTTGGAGGTGGCAGGGTGGGCAAGAGATAGGATGAGGATGGTAATTGAAGGAATCAGACCACAAAGCAGCCTGTCATCATAGGCAGGAAATATACTGAAATCTCACAAAACAGACATACATCATACATTCAGCTCCCTGCTCGTCTGTCCAGGGAATTTGAACCCTCCACAGCATTTCCCTGGTGTTCACAGACCTGTACAGACATCTGGCGTGGTTATACAGGCTGCCAGAAAGCAGTCTACCAAAAGCTAACCCGACAAATTGAAGGAAAGTTTGATGTGGAAATTGTTAGCCTGATAGTGCAGCAATTCATACTGGTGTTATCTCAGTTTTGACTCTTGCACCCATAATGGTTGATTTTGCCTAATCCAGTCACGTATCAGCAAATCCTGAGCAGCCATTGTATAAGTGACATACGTATATCACTTTGAGTGTGCTTTCACTCTGTAGAGAGAACAGTTAGTTTTGTAAAGAGATAAGCTACATTTCAAATCACCCTGTAGAAAGATCAGCTTGAAACAAATCACCCTGTAGAAAGATCAGCTTGAAACAAATTACCCTGTGGAAAGATCTGGTAGAAACAAGTCACCCTGTGGAGAGTTCAGCAAGCAAGAAGTCACACTGTAGAGAAATCAGCTAGAAAAAAATCACCTGTAGAAATATCAGCTAGAAATAAGTCACCCTGTAGTGAGATTAGCTACATTTCAATCACCCTGTAGAAAGATCAGCTTGAAACAAATCACTCTGTTGAAAGATTAGTTAGAAACAAGTCACCCTGTAGAGAGATCAGATAGAATGAAGTCACCATGTAGCACTACCAGAGAACAATGCCATCAAATACCTATGGATTATCCATGAATAGTAAAATAATCCCCATAAAGTGCCATGAAAATCATTTCATTGATATTATTTTCATGGTAATATCCATGCCATGAAATACTCATGAAAAGTGGAGATTTCATGGTAATTTCATATTACCGACAAATTATTTCATGGCACAAGAAAATTATTTTCATGGTTACAGTGGCCATGAATTTTCAAATTTTCATAGGCTGTGTCCATGAATTTTTCAATTTTCATAGGCAGTGTCCATGAATTGTCAATTTTTTTATAGGCAGTGTCCATGAAAACTACATGAAATTTCATGGTTTACCATTGCATTTTCATAGGCTCTTCCCTGGGAGTTCAGCTAGAAATAAGTCAGATCAGCTAGAAACAAATCACTCTGTAGAGAGATCAGCTAGAAAATCACTCTATAAATAGATCAGCTGGAAACAAGGCACTCTGTAGAGAGATCAGCATGATCAAGTCACCCTGTAAAAATCCAACTACTTTTCAAGTCACTCCATGGAGAGTCCAGCTATGAATAAATCACTCAGTAGAAAGAACAGCTAGAAATAAATCACCCTGTACAGTATTCAGTTAGAAACAATCTCCCTGTAGAGAGATCAGTTAGGCAAGCTACTGGTAATTGTTACCTGCAAGAGTTCAAGTATTTTTCAAGTCACCCTGTAGAGAGCTCAGTAGAAACAAGTAGCCCTGTAGAGAGATCAGCTAGAAAGAAATCATTCTGTAGAGAGAGAGATCAGCCAGAAACAAATCACCCTGTAGTGAGATCAGCTTGATCAAGTCACCCAATAGGAAGTTCAACCACATTTCAAATCACCCTGTAGAGAGTGTAGCTAGAAACAAGTCACCCTGTAGAGAGATCAGCTAGAAACAAGTCACCCTGTAGAGAGATCAGTTGGAAACAAGTCACCCTGTAGAAAGATCAGCTAGAAACAATTCACCCTGTTGAGATCGGCTAGAAACAAATCACCCTGTAGGGAGATCAGCTAGAAACAAATCACCCTGTAGAGATATCAGCTAGAAACAAGTCACCTTGTAGAGAGATCAGCTGGAAATTCAGCTATATTTCGTAGAGTGTTTCAGCTAAAAATAAGCCACCGTGTGGTGAATTCAACTACAAATCATTCACTATGTTGTCAAAGAGCAGTTACATTGTGAGGCTCCCTGTAGAACTACATACACATTTCCCTGTAGAGTGTTCAGCTGCGAACAGTTCAACCTGTGTGACTTATTTTTATGATCAATCAACACAATTATGTTTGTAAATTATTGCCTAAATGCACATGTAGCTAAACAAATCATTAAAATCTTCTTCATACGTAATAATCTTCTCTCTGTAATAAATAAAGACAAATTAAAAAGAAATACTTAAAGCTGGCCATAGGCTGGCTTTGGGCATGAAATTACAAAAAGAAGTGATATCTAATCAAAAACAGCCAAGCTGTAAAAAAGGGTGCGGCCTCCAAAAAAGCCAGGGTGAAAAAAGATGTGAAATCCAAGGTGGCGGCCAAGAAATGGCTGTGATGGTAGGTTAATGGCAAAAAAATTTAATAACGACAATTCAGGCAAATTTGGTGCCGAATCCTAGTGAAACTTGGAAGAGGCAACACAAATTTGCCTGAATTGTCGTTATTAAATTTTTGCCATTAACCTACCATCACAGCCATTTCTTGGCTGCCACCTTGGATTTCACATCTTTTTTCACCCTGGCTTTTTTGGAGGCCGCACCCTTTTTTACAGTTTGGCTGTTTTTGATTAGATTAGAGTATCTCGCACTTGCTACACCAAGTTGGATTTTGTGTTATAACTCCGTGGCTTTAAGTCTGATTCTTCTACACCATTGAAGAGCCTTTCTAAGATGATTACTCCATCTGTACAGCGATTTTCAAAGCGTTACCCCAAGCGGTTTATCTGGTAAGCGTGGCAAGTAGTCGTTTTTTATTAGCTAATCTCAATTGCATAATTGTTACACACTGTTGGTTTTTTCATTGTATCTTCCTGGTTTTTAGCTCGATTTCTTTCAAACCACAAAAGGTTTGAGGTTCAATAGTTAACCTATTCACCCACTGATTTTCAGCTTCTTCCCGTAAGCGGTTTATCCTATAGGCGTGACAACATATTGGTGGATTTTTTGTGAATAATCACTAATAACTCTTTGCCTGTTTATCGTATTCCAGCCAAAGTTGGTACCAAGATGTGCCTTTATACCCCCCTTCTGTGTGCCAAATTTCAAGGGAATCGGATATGGCGTTTGCGTTTTATAGCAGTTTTTTTTAAGTGTGCAAAAAGAGGAAGAAAAATAAGAAGAAAATGAAGAAACTAAGCCAATTTTTGAAGTCGCATATCTCGGGAACACTTAAAGCAATTTCGCTCAAATTTGGTATGTGCAGTACTGAAGTTGGTGGGCGTGTCCACAGCAAAAATCGTCTTGTTTCATAAAGGCAGCACAGAGCTACAGAAGTGCGAAATTGCATTTTCGTTCTTCCTGTAAATATACTCACGGGTGTTGCACGTCAGCTTCTTGGGCCGCACGACACACTACCGTGTGTCTTGATATATATAACATGCCAATGTAAGGATTTCCCACTGAGCTATGCTGTAATACCATCATTCATCTCTTATTTCACTACTTTTTATTGGATCCCTACATCATTAATATTTCAAAAATATAATTATTAGTATAATAAGCAATGTAGCTGTTTTATTAGTTTGATGTTACACAGCTCTAACATAAAGAACACAAGATTTATTTTGAATCTATGCTTATATTTCCAGAAACTATTGTCAAAGCATATTGATGAATTCCACATAAAGTTCTATATACCTCTGTTTTAACATTATGTTTGTAACATATCATCTATGTATATGTTCCCTAACAGATTTATCCATTTTTGGTGTTGGGACTTGGTGTTGATGATATGTTTGTCATTGTTGGTACATTCCTCGAGATTGAACAAGCAAAAGGCAGAAACACTCCAATCAAAGATTTGATCAAGGACACAATGATTGCTGTGGGACCCAGTATTACACTGACATCTGTCACTAACTTTGCTGGATTTCTGATGTGTTATATTATTCCTTACGATTTATTTAGAAATTTTGTAGTAGAGGTAAAGAAAAGTATGCACAATACCTCTATTAATTTTATTTTACAGGTTGCTATTGCTATTGTCCTAAACTACATAGGACTTGCCATTGGCATGCCTTGTTATCTTATAATAGATCACTACAGGTCCCATGGTAAACTGATGGATGTGTTGTGTTGTGTTCCTGTGTGGTGGCACAAAGAAAAAGATGATGCTGATAAAGAAGTTGATGAGAAAAAAGAAGAACCTGGTAAATCTGGTCATGTCTCCTCATGGATATCTCAAGCTACTGAAGAATATAACTCTTTCTTGACCTGGTTTGTTGTTAAGTACTACTCCCCATTTCTTCAGAACTACATTGTGAAAACTGTGGTCACAACTGGATTTTGTGTTCTTCTAGCAGTTGGAATTTGGGGCTGCACAACAGTTACCTATGATATTAGCTCTATAGACTTTAGTAAAGATGGTTCTGTCTACGTTGAATATGCTGAGATAGATCAAGACTATTTTCGAACTTTTCCATTTTCCATTGTCACCAAACAAATTAATTATCCTGGATTGCAGCCACAATTGTTGGAAATGGAAAGGAAAATCCTTAACCTTAGCAATATCCTGGCTCCTACAAATAACAATCGTTTATGGCTAAGAGTAATGATTGGGTATTTTCAAACTCTGAATGGTACAGTATGTCAGATAAATGACCCTGGTGTTCAAGGTCTTGTGACTGGAATTATTTCTGCTATCGATCCAATGTATTTTGAAAGTGAAACATCTTGTGTTCCTGTTGCTCCTCCACCTCTTCAATTTAGCCAAGAATGTTTATGTAATTATAACTTATTAACTGTTGAAGAGTTTAGAGGGAGAGAGTTTTCAGTTATTCCACGTGATAAATTTTATAATTACCTTACAATTTGGGTAAGTTGTACAGTTGTGTGTGTGTATGTGTGTTATATGTAATACGTAGTTGTAACACAGGCATGAGGGCTTTGCCTGATATGTGTGCCCAACTGCCCAAGGGTCACAGACCTAAGGGCCTAGGGCATACATTTCAGGCATACATTTCAGCCCTTGTTACAGCTAATGTGTAACACTTCCCATCTGTATCAGGCTGATAGCCTGTACAGGGCAATCAATCACTCAAGCCAATACGAGTGCAACCACTGGATATATTATATATGCATACAAATTTCAATTATGGATCAGCAGCTAGTAAATTCTGGCTCCATTCAGTTGCGATAAACGGAGAAATTCTAGAGATATCTTGGAGAATTTCGGTTACGCAAGTTTAATATGCTACTGAATCATTTATGGAATAATCACGGAGTTTACTAAAGACCTAGATAGGTAAGCTTGCTTGTAGAGTGGTCCTTCTTGCAGAGTGGTAACTTAGTGATGGGGGTGTGGTCCATTTTTGGAAACGTGCGGAAACGATTGGTGAATAAGCTATAGTATTAGTTCTCACCTTAGCCCAACATTTTTCAACTTGTAAGATAGCAAGGATAACAAGACGCTCTCCATCTGAATGGTTTTCATGGCAAAATCCAAGTTGTGCATACTAATCACATGAGTGTTAATCGATCCCCACAATCAATTTCGGCCTTAACGTCTATAAATTATAATTGCTGCCCAAATGTAGACCAGGTTACATTTTTTTATGTAGCCCAGACAGCTCCTTTGATCTGAGGTGTGAAAGTGTTATATGTAAAGCATGGCTACAAGTTATTAGCCTGCGCTGGCTTGGGTGATTGATCATACTGGCACCCTCTGCAGTGAAGCATTATGAATAACATTCTGATGGCTGTTAGCCCACGCTATTAAAATCACTATCAATCATCAGATACTGCATGTATAAAAGGAACAAGATGGGTGATTTGTAGTTCTGTCACCTTTCACTGTGTTAGGTTTTGCTGATATATACATCCTTAACCCTCAGGCTTGTGCTTCGGGTGTATATCAGCAAAGTGCCTTGCAGTCATGGTATAACTATTACATGTCTTTTCATTAGGCCACATTGGATCAAATCAATTTACAATTACTTCAAGCTTTCTTAAGTCCTGCACCACTAAATTATAATCCGCAAGATATACTAACTTTACAACAATCTGAACCGCTGTTGTATGCACAAACAAACCTGTATGTGGATGGTATACAAACATCTGATATTGCAGTGAGGCACATTGAAGATATTGAAGGCATTCTTGAGGATCTTGGAATTGATGGTTATAACATAGGAGAGGTCATTGGTAACTACTCACAGTTTCTTTCCTTGAGTAATGATATAATACTAGCAGCTGCCATTATTGCTATTTGTTGTTTTGTTGTGACGACGATATTCCTAATGGATATACACAGTGGAGTACTTATGGGAGGAATTTTAGTAGTCAATGGTGTCATGGTATATGGCTTTATAGGACATTTCAATATTGATATAAATTTTTTCGCAGCAGCAGTGTTCCTTGCCGGTATTGCTCTTGGTGTAGAATTTACTGCACCATTAGCATTTTATTTCCTTAAAGCTACTGCAGGAGCTGACAAAACTGTGTCTAAATCATGGTGGTTAACCAAACACAATGAAAGAATGCACAAGGCACTGGAACATCGTTTTACAGCCATCTTTAATGGATCAGTAACCACCTTCGTTGGAGTTGCAATACTATTCTTTGCACCTGTCAGGTTCCTTCGAGTATATTTCTTTGGAGTATTGATGATTGTTGTGGTAATTGGAGTGCTTAATGGTCTCCTGTTTCTACCAGTGTTGCTGTCTCTTATTGGACCTTTTCCTCAAGTAAGTGTCTCGATCAAGGTGGGTTTCTGAGGTTTCAACAGAAACCCCCTTTAAAATTTAGTCCAGTGGTAATTTTACTATTACAATGAAACCTCATTAATGGGGTCACCTTTGGGACCCACAATTAGTGGCCCCATTAGTGAGGTGGCCTTATCACTGAAAATCCCATTAATGTGGTCATAAATCAAAGTGGCTTTATTTATCTAGGCTTCCAACAAACCAAGTTGCTGTAACAGCAATTTACAACTGGCACACATAGTTTCATCACAGTGAAAAGTACCAATTATTGAGCATTACTTGAGGCATAATGGCTGGTATAAGCATGAACTATATTATAGGCGCAACTATTGGGAATTAAATTAGGTACTTAGGAGCAGCAACTTGTAGTGATACCTGCTCAACTAGCCTCTTTATTGACGGATATTGTGTTAGTTTCACCAGTTTGGTCCTGTGGTATGTGGCCACTGGCCTTATTAATGAGGTGGGCCCTATTAACGAAAATTAAATTAATGGAATAGTATGGAAGGACTTTATAACAAGGTGGCCTTATTATGAGGTGGCCACTAAGTGAGATTTCACTGTACTGTGTTGACAATTTATATAATAGCAGAAAGTTGTATACCACTGTATTTCAGTAACATGCATGTGTGCATTTAACTTACATCCATTATAGATCTTAAATCCTCACCAACACTTTACCTTTTCACTTATCTTTAAAAATTTCTGGGCATCAACTGAAGCTAGTGTGTACTGTATATTAACCTATAGGCTACTTTTAGTTAACAGATTACAATCACAGTAAATCTGGTCCAATACTTTAAACCAACTAGACTTTTGGTGATTCCAGGGCCTAGCTACTTAGATTCAACCTCGGTACTTATAAAGTTATTTTTTCTGGAGACTCGTCCTCCAGACACTTATTATTTTATTTCTTATCTAAAATACATTCTATATTAATTTTCTGAAATCCTCTTTTAAAAGTCCTAGATCCGCCACTGCATAATTATTAGAAATGCTATACCATATGTTCAATGTGTTTGTGACAAAATGTTCATGGTAACGCAAATAATCAATTATCGTCAATTTCATCAAAACCATCATAACTTTGTAAGTGAACAACCTATGAAGGAGATGACTAAAACGCAGAACAGACTGGGAAAATGGACTTGCAAATGGACTGGTACTCCAAATGTCCATCACAGTTACCCACTCCAAAACAATATCAGACACTGCAGTGACTAAATAAACCTCTGAACATCTCAATGCTTGCTTCAGCCAATATTAAGCACTGCACTTAAAACTGCTCTTGAACTTTATTCTTTTTGTGCTGAATAAAAAAATACATTCTTCATGGCGTAACAGTGTAATGCTGTAAACAAGCAGATACAAGCTTCAAGACTTGTTGAAGAGACACTGTTACTAATAGATTTGTGTTCAGGTTAATTCTGCAATTAGTTTCGTGGCTACTTCTCAGTGTAACAGGTGACAGGAGGTGATGAACAGGCTTCAAAGTCACACCACGTTGTACTTCATCAGCTTGTAAGGCTGACTGCAACAATAAATTTGTGCTACGTTAATCAAGACACATGGTAGTGTGTCATGTAGCCAAGAAAGCCGGCGCGCCACATCGTGAGTATATTTACAGGAAGAAATAAAACATAGATTTCACACATACATAGCTCCATGCTCCCTTCTTGAATTGGAATCATTTTTATACTGCAAATGCCCTCCACCTTCAGGATCCCACATACCAAATTTGAGCAAGATTGCTTAACGCAATCGTGAAATATAAGCCTTCAAAATTCGGCTTAATTTCTTCGTTTTTTTCTTTGTTTAGGGGGCTCGGGGGGCTTAAATGCAAATGTGTAGCTCAATTGTCTTGAACTTTGGTGCACTTTAAGAACGTATTGCAGCACAATCATGTACCAAGTTTGGTGCAAATCTGGTTATTATTCATAGAACTATGGACTGTTATTTGCATTAAAAAAGGCCGACTTGTTGTCACACCTACAGGGTAAACCACTTATGGGAATAACTTGAAAATCGGTATGAATATAGGTTAACTATCATAGCTCAAACCTTTTGTGGTTTAAAAGAAATTGCAGTGACAGCTACAGAGTTGCAAGGCAAAAATCAAACAACTGTAAATCGCGGGGTTGAATTACCGTTGAAATAGTCTAATAGAGCGGGGTAAAAAAAGTGCATAAAAAATGTCGAAAAAGTTACTGACCAATGTTCGAACCAGGGACCTCCATACTGAACACCCAAATCCTTAACCACTGAGCTGCTGTTATCACAGCTGATCATCTTACTTTATTTCTACTGTATAAATGAAAATTCTAGCTAAAATTTACTCAATAGTCAAGTTCATAATTTCATAGATCTACCAAAGTAAAATCTAGATTGTTCTAGAGCATTCTACAAAAATTATGAAAGTATATAGCCATGTCGTGCGGCCAAGTAAAGCTTGTGTGGGCAGGCAACATACTCGTTTTATGGAAACAGAAAATGCCGTTTTCATGCATCCGTTGCAGCCTCTCTACAGGTGAGACCCGGCCTTCGATATGCAACAGCTAATAATGAGGATGGAGCTCGTGTAGACGTTTATGCTTCAGGATTTTTGGGGAGGTAAGCAAACATTTGAAGGCATTGTTTTTGATGTCAAAGATAAGGCTATTGTACCTTCATATCGTGGTAGCCAAGTATCCTCACTGTAGTTTATCGACGTTTTGGAGGCATTAGAAGCAACGGAAGTATGGCCACGCAGTCTTCTATGATTCCTGTAGTAAAGGGAAAAAAGTCAAAAGGAATTATCAAGGTCAATCATAGGCTGGCCTTGGAACTAGCAATTACAAAAAAAAGTGATATCCGCACAAAAACAGCCAAGCTGTGAAAAAGGTGCAGCCTTAAAAAGCCTGGGTGAAAAAAGTTGTGAAATCAAAGGTGGCAGCCAACAAATGGCTGCAATGATGTTAATGCTAATAAATTTAATAATGGCTGTGCATTGTTAAAATTTATTAGTATTAACATCATTGCAGCCATTTGTTAGTGCCACCTTTGATTTCACAACTTTTTTCATCCAGGATTTGTAAGGCCGCACCTTTTTTCACAGCTTGGCCGTTTTTGTGCAGTTATAATTCAACCATGTTTACAGTACTGATAGTGACAATTTCACCCATGACTGCTATCACTAAACCCTAATTTTAAGTGCAGGGCTTTTTGTTGTTGTTGGCTCAAATACGCTTTAAAATCACGTTCTAAAGCTTGTGTAAGACATTTGTTGTACCGTTTAGATAAGGATTTCACGGAATGCATGGCACCATATATATTAAGCATAGCCACAAAGCGTAATATATCAGTTATATAACACAGCACAGCACTTTTGATCTCTACCACTAATGTAGTATATTTTATGATAGTTGTTTACAAAGTTTTAGATGAAAATTTCAAATAGGGAATGGGATTACTGAAAAAATCCATAGTTAAACTCACAGTCAGCTGAAAACACTGCCCATAACTGGCTTTTTGGGTATCTGTGCCTGCTCTATTAGAGTGTTTCTGTTTGCTTCAATAATTCTTGTAGGCTTTACTATAGCCTAGAACAACAGATAACATAACTGCAAATTTGACCAAACCGTACAACTTTAAATGAATTATGCATACACAGCTAATCTATGATCACATCATATTCACTAAAAGCATTTATGTATGCTTGCAGGTAGATATGAATGCATGTTCACATGAACACATGTGCCATAGGTGGTGGAGACAGGGGGGCCATGGCCCCCCCACTTTTATGGGACAAAAGAAAAGATCGAGATACTCTAATAGAACAGTCAGGATCTAGACACTCTAATATAGCAGTCACAGTATTCAGAGAAGCAGTGTAGCAAGCTACTTCGCTACCTACGTATGTGTAGTTATAAATAAGGAGATACATTTGGTGGAGGGCAGCTATTGTCAGCAGGTAGTTACCTTTTCTTTTTTTATTTGTTTTCACCTTTCAGCTGGCCTGGCCCCCTCACTCTTTGGCCTGCTCCACCGCCCTTGACATGTGCACACGCATGTTCACATACACACACATGAATGCTCTCACAGGATTTCCCATGTATGCTGCATAGCCAAGTGGCCAAAGCATTGGCATGGTAATCAAAAGGTTCTAGGATTGGTGCCTGGCTATGCCAAATTGGTGTTGTTGTTTCCTTAAGCAAGAAACTTTACTCACATAGCTACAATCTACCCAGAATGGGGACCTGGTAGCCTGGTATCAACTGGGGAAACAGCCCACCCAGCTGTAACATCAATAGGTATCTGGTGTATACTAGGGAAGAAGTGTCCTTGTCTCGCTTAGCGGTGTTGGAGTTATTCATTCCACAACCTCTCTCCATGAGACCTGCTATAGGTTACTAGTCCTGCCCCAGGAAGATTTCTGTGCACAAGACTCAAGTGCCTGAGTGGTGCACAGGCATCCCAGTGCTGGGTGGCTCTGGCTGCTGGAGGCTTTGCCTTTTGAATATCCTGGCAATGACAATTAAAATGTTTTAAAATGAATATCCATCACAATGACTTTAGTTGTATTAGTATATAGCAATCTCTTTTTAGAGTTAGCAACTAAAATTTTCACCAATTTTTCATTTATATAATTAGCAAGCCCCATGCTTTTGTGTCAACTGGCTGTGTGTGCCAAACATAGTGAAAGACTAGCTAAACGGCCTAAACCCAAAACTTAAATTCTTTCACTATGCACTTTTTGATCATGTCTTCTGCTGTAGGAACTTGTAGATAGATGGCATGACAAGCAAGGAAGAAGGGTTGGGTTGTATGTATTCCTAGTTTAACTAGTACAGGTATATACACATGTTGCAGATCTTTCTTATTGTATTGTACAAGATACTTGTAGTTTTCCATGTGGTAGGACATCTCAATTGATCATTTTTTTTCCAGGTATCACCTATTGATACACATCCACCAATGGATGCGCAAAACCCCATTACTGAGGAAGAACTGAAAGATAAGGAAGCTTCTACTGCTTTCACATATTGAAGTCTTGATTCTGTGAAACAACAGTAGTATACACATACACATACATATAGCTACTAGTTGCTAAAAGAACTCTTAATGTTTGAACTTATTTTAGGTCAGCATTATAGCTTGTTCACATGCATACACCAGTTTGATTGTCAAGGGACCATGTAGCTGAGTAGTTATAGATGTCATAGATGCACATTAAGCATACATATTAGTTGGTATTTTGATATCTAATTGAGTATATACGTATAATGCATGCAGCTTCTATATTCATGGAGGGAGTGCACTTTATCTGCAAAGCAAAGCACTATTGGGCAGAAACCATGCCATTTCAACTCTAGAATTGCCATTGATCAATAACAATTGGTGGTTAACTTTCAGTATTTTTTCAAACTGTGATATATGCTGTGGCTGTTGATCTTTAGAACAGTTCCCAAAAATATTTGCAACTTCTCCATTGAATTGTTCTTATAGTGACTCGTGCCTAACATGTCTATATCCTCTGTAGTGACTATACGTATAAAATCTGTAGGGGCTGATATTATATAAGTCTATACTGTCTGTAGTATGCATTTAACCTGTATACTAACCGACATATCTACTGTCTATAGCAACTGTTGTCTATGCTAACTAAAATTCCCAGTCTGTAGAGCATATAAGCAAGCTAGTTGTGTAGCTGAGTAACTATTACGACAATTCTGCATATATACATATTAGTTGGTAATTTTTAAGATTAGCTGGACCACTGTATCTATACACATTGCACTCGAGAAGTATCTGCACTAACATACTGCAACATTGTGCTGCTCATGCATAATATAAATGAATCGCAAATATTGCAGGAAATTGCTGCTGGCAATAGTGAATTTTGTTAGACTATTTCATTATAGTTTAGTTTTGGAATTATAGTTTAGTTCAGTCGTAAACTTTAGATAAGTTAGTTTTGTTTTATATATATAAAATAGGGTTATGTTTAGTTTTTTGTGTTGGTAAGTAACTATATAGCTATAATACTGATTAGGTATACTGCGTGGTACACTGATCTAGTTGCATGCATAGCTTCAACAGTTTATAGAGCAGTGCCAATTTATACTATATTGTTCTTTAGTACTGCCATAACTATAGAGCATGCTTTATCATTTCCCACTGATGACCATAATGAATGTCTATATAGTGTGATATTACAGTGAAGCCTGTGTACAAACAGTCTGGGACCAACCATGGGTGATTGCAATGAAACCAGGAAATAAAGGTACCTCAGTGAGGATCTGGACTCTAACTTGGGACGATGGTGATGGTCCCAAGTATCCTTTTAAGCATGTAATATGACCCTGAAAATTCAAGACATGCACCTTGATATATACACTTGATCGTTGGCTTTTTGCAGTCCTTAATACACAGAATTCACCGTATCCGGCATGGTAGCTAGTCCTAATTTTCCAGTGTGCTAATTTGGGATCATTGTCAAGTCAGAGTCCTGGGGTGTCCTCATTTTCAATGCATGTCCTGATTAAAAGGTGTTACTGCATGTAAAGCATGTTTTTCAGTCTAGCTAAATGCCTTCCTTTGTTAATGCACAATATATGAATTATAGTATTTTTTGTCCTGGCAATTTGCAGTCTTACTTTTTTAGGGTGGCACTGAATTACTCCAGGAACCATTGCAGTGAGTGCTGCATCAATCTTCATATATAGTTTTTCAGCCTTATAGAGGAACTGAACTGCTTAATTGGTAATAAGTGTCACCACCTGTGTTGGTGAATTTTGTCTTACTACACCAAGAACTGTGTAAATTTCTCCTGTAGCTATATGTTATATGAAAACTATCATTTTTGCATGTGAACATAGCTGCATGTTTGCATGAAAGTCAGACACTCTTTGAAAATGCTTAAACTATATTGTGTGACCCCAGCCTTGATCAGATGGAATATATATAGTCAGTTTCCTATCAATACATTCACTTTTATGGTATTCAAACGCATTACCACATGGAGATAAGAATTTGGTTGAGACCTATTTGCACATGCATATAATGGATGGTTATTATGTTGGTTGCTGTGTGCCCACCCCTGGGAGTAGTGACTAGCTACAACATGTACCCTTATTTGTCATGCATGCATGAGAATAATACATTTAAACATTTTCTAATATGTGATGAGTCTTCTTCAACTGACATCGATAATATGAAATGAATAGTCTTTTAGATTTGACTCTATAGCTCAAACTTTGTCATCTGCTATAGTACGTATGTACAAGTTGAGCTGGATCCTGAAAAACAACTAAAAATTAAAAGTGGATATTTTATAGCTAACATTTCAGCCAACCAGATAGTTAGTGGTGGCAGGTACGGTTTGGCTCCATTACAAGTTTGGGAAAGGGCTGCAGTAGCTAACTATTTTTTACAGCTAGCTGTAACCTGAGGGTATGCATAATGATTGAAGTAAGTACTTCTTGTATATTGCCATGATTGTCCAAACAGTTAAAGTAAAGGGAGGGCCTGTGTGACAATGCAAAGTACCAGTAAAAGGGATTTCTGACTATCTAGTGGGATCTTGGGCATACTCCTCCAGACAAAATTTTGAAATGTAGTATGCCAAGATTGAACCTGAAAGTAATTTTAGAGAAAATTGAGAGATCTGGAAGCAAGCTGAAGGGACAAAATTTAAAATAAGAACTACGTATATTGTAATTTATACATGCACGCACTCAAGTTTGTTTTATTGAATTTTTAGAAAGAAACTAAAACTAGGATTAATTGTAAGGCAATTTTTTAAGTTAAAGAGTAGACAACGAAATAGAAAAAAAGTAAAAATGGCTATCTTAAGATCGGACCATGAGATACCTCTCTGTAGTAAAATTGTAAAAGAGTTAAGATGTATACAACACGTAAGTATATATAACTTTGAATTTATACTTTTCTGTGGTAAAGCTGGCTATTTGTCTAAATTTTACAACTATACAGCCCAATCATCATTTACAACTAGCCAAAAGCCACTTACAACTAGCTTTTTGGCTACACTGAACTAGCCTCCTTTTTTTAGCCCCTGAGTGAATGTCACTACAAAATGTAGTGAAGGTCACTAGCTACTCATGGCTGCCACACTGAATAGCTACTCGCTATTTTTATAATGACGTTCACTTACTTCACTACTAATTTTTTACAGTATATGCATGCATGTATTCTTTCTCCTACAGTTCATACAGCCACACATAGAAACTAGATCAGCAAAACATTACACATGTACTGTAATTATTAAAAGAACATACTTAGTAGCACAAGAAGGATTGTAAGAAATGGCTGAGTCTCACTTGCAGTTTAGCCATTGATTGTGCTATAACGTTTCTGTATAGAGTGTTTGCAGGTTGACCATCAGTGGCATATCTACAGTAGGGCTTAGTAGGGCCTAGGGCCTGCTAAACTTGGCTAGTGCCCCGGCTACCAAACTGAAGACTACGAAACCCACAATCACCAGCTTTTCATGAGTCACATTGCATTATCTAACAAGTGAAACTTATTCTATAAATAATTATATATATCCCTTTGAGAACCAAATTAATTTTCAAGAGTAACTTTGTGTTAAAAGGAAAGCACTGATCTTCTGTGAAATGAAGACAAATTATGCTTGGCTAAATTAATTACCAAATTATTAGTATTGAGCTGTCAGGAAGTCAATAATTACAATGATTCTAATTAACGCCCACCAATCAAGCACATTATTAAATTACTTGTTGGTGATATTGATAAGGACTAGTGTTCTTGTAGTTTGTAATCATCATACTTGCAGTGTTTCATCATGTATATAAGGTGTATAGTGTTACGGCCTTGTTCTAGCTAATTTATTTATGTAGCTAGCTATCTAATTCGAAGGGGTGGCACCCAAAAGGCTAGGCCTGCACGAGGGTGCTTCCCTAATGTTGTTCATGTTACTGTACAATTTGAACAGGTTAAATATATAAATAAACTACTTCATAAAAATTTAAAAGCATGTTTTTTTATAGCTGAAATGGCCTTAGATACCTTTTTGCAGCCGTCGAAATTCAAAATTTTCTGGGTGGGGAGATACCCCTGCCTTCAGCAGCATATACAGTGTCCTAGCTGAGGCCCTAGCTGTGCCCTACCAATAGGGAAAGTCTAGATACGCCACTGCTGACCATGTAACCATGCAACCTGAACAAACACTCTCTATAAATTATACAGAAACATTATAGCACAATCAATGGCTAAACTGCAAGTGAATTTTTGGCTGTGCCTGCTGCATCAAAGGAGAGTTATCACTACACAAATCACATGGAAGTTATGGTAGTACAGAGCAGTACGTATATATTTGAAATGCATAATATACTTTTGCACATATATATAAATATATGTATACTTTCTAAGTGACTTTTTTTCATATTACATTATTACAAACCCTTAAATAACCTTTTTACAGATGTAGCCAGCCACTTCATTCATTTCAACACCTAGTTCCCTCAGTACTGCCACCATAGTTCTCATATATACCAACTGGCATTGGGATGAGTTTCTAACCAGTAACTGAGCATTTTAGACTATGTCATTATCATTACTCGCTTTGATGATGTCAAGTTGCTGCCACACTGGCTGCCGATGATCATCATCAGTGACCTCAACTCCCACTCATTTTCCTGTTATACCCTATTCTGAAAAGGACATTGTTTACGCAGTAGCCGGACAAATTGTAATGAACTTTTATTGCATGTAGAGAACATGCACTTTAGTTTTTTGTAGCTGTATCTACAGTGATTAATTTAATTATGTGGTTAACATCATTTTCAACATACAGTAGCTATATTATCATTTCAATAACGATGATCATGTATTCTCTTTAAGCGCATAATTATAGCTATACTTCACTATAGCTAGCTGTTATTGTAGCTATGTACCAATACATATCACAATGTATAGCCTTGCAATAAGAACATACAGTGAGATTACGGTGATTATAGGTATTAATTTGTTCAGTCATACAATAGCAATTGTCACAGTCTATAATTTGTGACTTGAGCTCTTTGTATCTAGTCTTGATGAAAGGATTCTGCATGAGTGAAACTGATAGCAAATGGATAGCTATACGTCTAATGGAATTAAGAAGATGCCATATATAGTCTAGTCTATGTTTACTGAAACTGCCTATAGCTATGTAGCAGATGTATGGCAGCCAAATCAGATTTGCTATGGTAGCTATGATGCAATCTACCACGTAGCTCAATTTGCACGTGCTCGTTGAATGATGCTTAGATAGATGGTAGCTGCCAAGGCTCAGTAGCTGCATTTGCGTACGTACGTCATTGGTCACCGGTGGTGCAAGATGGCAAATTCTCCTGTTGAAAATGAGCTAGAAGAAGACGATGAATATTTACACGCTGCAGCTAATGCACTGACGGCAATTCATTCTGGAAAAGCTACTACGATCGATCCGTATAAATTCGCGTTATATGGTCGACTCTGTGTGGAGAAATACTTTGAGTTACTTGCTAGAATCTATACGATTACTCCATCTGTTGCTGTTCTTTTGTTTGGTGCTGTGATTGTGGTTTTTGGATCTTTCTCCACTGGATTTGTGATAGCTAATTCACAGAGTACAGTTGACGAGCTCTTTATTAGCGTCGAGGACAAGGAAAACCTCGACTACACTGATTTATTTCTAGGCGGGGAACTCAGTACATTGGAAACAGTTCTTCAGTTTCGTCCAGAAGAAAACTTGAGTCGTCAGTCTAACTTTACTAATTCGCTTTTGGACCATGTTGAGTTGGTTAGATCGATTATTGATTTTCCCATTCTGTTAAAAGGACGGTAAGATATAGTCTAGCTAGCTGTGCCAGTTTCATAATTCAAACGTAAAAAAGATAATAGTCTAATATAAATCAATAACAAACACTTAAACAGTGGGCAGAGAGGCAAACTCTGCCCAGTCCTGGGATGATGTTATTGTTGCCATTACAGAAACAGCATTGCCACGTTGAACATCAATGGCAACCTTCTGAATCAAAAATTGGGTGGTCCTATTATTACCAGACTGTTCCATTACCTGGGAACCTATCTGCCTCACCAATGAGCGTGCACATGATCCCCAAGCATCCAGGGTCTCAATGCATAAAGGGGAGAAGTGAAATGATGGAATCAGAGAAGAATACTTTCTGAACTTAGCTGACTCTGCAGAGTTTGCCAGCCGGCTGACACCACTTGCAGAAGTAGATAAATTAGATGGAGCCAGGGTGTCTGAACAGGTTTCATAAGTTGTAGCTATATACTCTGTTGTAGCTATATACTCTGCTATATACTCTATACTCTGAGTTATATATAATAACTGTATACACACAGCACCGAGCCCCGAACACCACAATGACGAAGACGCAATGCAAGCTTGACGCAATGGGACAAATATTAGTCCAACCATAGATTTATAAACTCCAGGTACTAATCTATGGTTGGACTAATATTTGTCCCATTGCGTCAAGCTTGCATTGCATCTTCGTCATTGTGGTGTTCGGGGCTCGGTGCTGTGTGTATACAGTTATTATATATAACTCGGTACCCCTGAGTCCAGGCTAGGTCCCTGTAATTTATGTATATGTTGCAGCCCAAATCTTATGATGTTAGCTATATCCAAGGCTACGTCGTCATCATCAAGCAGCTGCAGTGTGTGTACATAATTTTTAAAGAGGCAGGACCAGATGTCCACAGCACTTGTGCTGTAAAGCAGGTCTAAGCCTTAATGATTATAAAGCTTTATTGTTCCTTAGCAACTAGCTGCAGTGCTTTTCATTCTCTTTGTGGCACTGATTTGTGATTGATCCAGTTAGCGTGATATTCAGAAGTGCACATTTCCTTTCTGAGGCAAATTCAGTAGCTATATTACCACACATTTGCAACAACATACTGAAAGCAGGAAACATGCATGTATACAATAAAATCAAGGCCAACCCATACTGAGGATGTGGTTTTCCATCCAGATATTGGTATAAAAATTTGTCCAGTTAACCAACCATACATTAATTTTGTATCATTTGTATGGTTTTGTGTACATGCTGCCTACAAGAAAGCATAACCAATTAGTTCAGGCAGCACAATTAGTTCAGGCAGCACAATTAGTTCAGGTGGAGTATTATTCCTGACACATTAAGGTTGGTTTACATATAGCCATAAACTGCCTGCATTATTGCCTGAATCAGAGTGTCTACAGTAGCCTTGACTTGCTGCAGTCGGCCTGTGACTGTAACTAACAGTTTGATACACTTCTGTATTTTTCTGTATTTTTATAAGTTTAGCAAACCTTGGAAATGACCCTGGCAGCACGTTATAGGTACTAGTGACACTCTATGAAGCATGGTATACTCATAGGCATCATGCTTGGTTTCTTCATGTTAATGTTTGCTTGCTGTCCATTAACAAATCATCCTTCCTGCAATACCAGAAGAGCTGGGAAATTACAGTGGCTGCTGCACAGTTGTTGCAATACCGGTGAGGTATTGTTTAAAGTGCCCCCATCAAGACCCTGGTAATACTCACAGGCAGTGCATATATAGGCGGTTTGTAGCTATACCATCCTTTAGTGAATAGATTGAAAACCCATATGAATATGTCACTCTTTTCAACAACAGTAAGCGAATTTCTCAATAGACCATGCTGCACTTTGCCCATATTTGTATTGTTTTATAAAAACACACACTGGCCTCAAAATCTCTACAGTAATCTATGCTATAAAATGAAGCCCTTTCATTGTTCTTTCTAATGCCACTGAATTTATTGATGTCACTGCCATGGTGACAGGAACTATAGGATGATATAATTATTACACCTGCTGTAAGAGATAGCAATTGTGTCAACTTTTCACTATTGAACTTGTGAAGTAGTACAACAATGAATGGATTCTATGTTTTGTTTATGCTATCTTGTTGAGGGTTATGCATGTGGTACATTGCATTTCAGTAATTCAGTTTGATTAGCTGGCAATTTATTTTGCTTGACAGCTCCCAGCTACATTTTTTTTGATATGTTTACAGGTAGGAGGCTTATTTCCATTAAGAATCAGCTATTTTATTCCATAATACATCTGTCTTTAAAATATGGCTGATTTATTAAAGTATTTTGATCTGGATGAGACCCAGATCTGACTTAACCATTTTAAAATAGAGGCGTGTTGTTTGAGCTACACTTTGGATAGAATGTTGGCAGCAATTAGCCGCATGCAAATTTCACCTGCAAGAGTACATTTGTAGCTTACATATTTTACTTACTGTGTGTATCATAGATAGTATATTCTGAAGGCTGTACATGTGACTCCACGTAAGCTTGCAGGCAGCAGCACACAATGCAAAAGTTCTTTTTTGATAAGCACACAATGCAAAACCATTGGACAGCCAAGAAACCTTCATATTTTTAAGCCAGTATTTTAAATCCTAGGGTGTGCTTCTGTACTAAAATTATTTATGTATTTGGCTTCATACTGTACAAATCATATCTTGTCATTGTGAAGCCTTCTAGAGCTTATTATAGTAATACACAGTGTTAACTGTCACCTGAATTAAGTGGTCCGTCCCAAATATTTTCCCATACAAATGTATGTATTATAGTCTGTATCTTTCTAAAGTAGTTGCTGTTTTATGTGAACATAATGGTTTGTTCAAATAATTTGGCACTATGATCACACTTCCTGCCTTTCAATGGATACTATACAATCTGTCTGGCTTCATTACTTAAAAGTAATTAGTAAACATTCATAACAAGCTTACCTTGCCATTTCTGTACAGTGATAACTTTTTTATGTCACAAAATAATGCATCTTGATAGTATAATAAAGCCAAAAAGTGTATTCAGAGCGGCCAAAAATGCTTCCAATAAGAATTTTATATCTACTGACTAACTGCCTGCCTGATGCCTTCAGACAAGCATAACTTGATAACAGCTAAAGCTATGAGTTATGAGTGTGATATTTTCACTGCTATACATTGCTTTAGCCCAACAAGTGTCTTTTGGCACACCGCAGTATGTACAATGCATGGATCATGGACTTACCTTTGTCTTCCTTTGTATCCCTTCGCTGACATCACTAATGTGTCAATTTGTGGTAACACAATATGGCTTCCCAATGGTTGGTTATTATACTTATTGGCCATATTCTCTGTAGTGACTGGACTGATTACAGAGACAATTATTGTACTGTTCTTCATGTGTAACAGGTGGAACTTAGCTGAAGAAGAAACATAGTGCATATGGCTACTTCACATTTCAGTAAATGATCTTTGGGGCACGCTTTCAGATGGAAGCATGCCTGCTATTAAATATCCACTAGTATATCTGCGAGTAGCTATATAATTATTATATAGTTATACAACGGCCACAAGTGCTCTGCCTGATATAAACGCATGAGCCTGAGGGCCGTCAGGCCCGAAGGCAAGTGCGTTTATACAGGCAGAGCACGAGTGCACGTTGTATAACTGTTATGTACCACTCACCTATTAGGTGGGGAGAATCTCACAAGACAGCTGTAACACTTATAAAGGCCAGGTTTCTAACATCGATTGTGGGTAACCAAGCCGGACGTAGCCAGTCTCACCATCGCCGCCGTTATGTTGTTAGTTCCATACTTTTAGATTGTCTCCATATGTGGTCCTTATCAGATGGCATTAAATCTCTTTGGTCTCTATTACAGGATGATCTCAAGGTCTCCAAACCTACTAGGCCTGCTTTAGGTGATGAGTTCTGTAAATCACGTGCTTTATTTTGGGCTCGGGAGGGCAGATACAGCAATGCTCTTCAAGCACTCAATTCAGTAGGAGTTGCAGGTCATAATGATGATAGTGCATACCAAGACCTACTTAAACGTCATCCGTATTCATCTTGTCCTAATGATTCTTCTCCCAACAAAACTTCTTTCACTGTTGATGAGTCGATGGTCATGGCTTGTCTGCTTGCTTTCCCTAAAGGTACTAGCCCAGAAGCTTCAAAACTTCGAGCCCAGCATTTACTAGATGCAATTGCTGGCAGCACCGCGCCAGCTGCTAGGGAATGTTTGCTCTCTCTGACTCGTTTCATGAACCATCTTTTGTCAGGAAAGGCTCCCTCTTGCTTAGCTCCTTGGTTGTGTGGTGCCCCTTTGATTGCTTTACTTAAGAAAGGTGGTGGTGTTCGCCCAATTGCTGTAGGTGAGGTCCTACGTCGTTTGGCGAGCTGCCTTTGCTGTCTTGCTGTTCGCCCTTCTCTTCCAAGTGTTGTTTTGCCCTATGGTCAAGTTGGTGTAGGTATTCCTGGTGGTCTTGAGGGTGCTATCCACATCACTCGTCATTTTATTTCTACTCATGGTGCTGATGACTCTTTAGCTTTGTTGAAAGTGGACATGAAGAATGCCTTTAATGAATGTGATCGTTCTGCCTTTTTCACTCGTGTGTCTGAAGATTTTCCTGAGATTTCTGCCTGGGTGAAGTGGTGCCATTCCCAACCGGCTGAGCTTCGCTTTGGCAATAGAAGGCTTTTGGCTTCTTCCGGAGTGCAACAGGGTGACCCTCTGGGCCCTTTGCTTTTTTCACTTGTAATTTTACAGTTCATTGATGCTGTAAATCTCCATGACTTTGTAGAGTTAAATCTTTGGTACCTTGATGATGGCACATTAGTTGGGAAGCAGTCTTCTTTATCATCTCTTTTGTCTCTTTTTGCCACTCGAGGTCCTGAGTTTGGACTACATTTGAATCTGACCAAGTGTGAATTATTTTGGCCTTCTGGAGACTTCTTTCCCAATCTCCCAACTGACATCAAGCGAGTCACAAGTTTGGAACTGCTGGGTTCTCCTCTTTGGGGTGATGACATTTTCTTTAATGATTTTCTTTCTTCTCGAATGGGCAAAGTAGCATTAACTCAGGAGAAACTTTCTCTGTTAGATGACCCTCAGGTAGAGCTCCATCTTTTACGTAGTTGCCTCAGTAGTTGTAAAATTATTCACCTCCTTCGCACTGTGCCTTTCACCATCCTGAAACCCTTTCTTCTTCGATTTGATCATAATCTTCGTTCCTGCCTTGGTAGGATTATGCAGTGCAGTCTTTTCGACACTTCTTGGAGACAGGCATCTTTGCCTTTTCGATTAGGAGGCCTGGGGTTACATGAATCTGCTTTTTCTGCTTCACCTGCATTTTTGGGTTCATGTAACAGTGTTCGTGAATTAGCCTCCACCCTTCTTTCTGTTGATATTAATCAGCTCAGTTTCCCTAATGAGGAGGATGCTGCTACCTTACTTTCTGAATCGGGTATTTCCAGTGGTCATTTGCTTTTCTCAGCCTCTCAGAAGGACCTGCAAGCTACATTAGACAAACATTTATTTGATGACTTATTTGCATCCTTTGGCATTCGCGATCAAGCTCGTTTGACTGCTTTGTCACACCCTTCTGGCACAAGTAGTGGCTGGCTCAAAGCTATTCCTCGAGTCAGTCTGGGTTTGGCTATCCCTGGGCCTGAATTTGTTATTGGATTACGTAAATGGTTGGGTGTTTCTTTGTTTCCGCTCTCTCCTTTGTGTACCTGTCTTTCTACCATCGATAACTATGGTGACCATCTGTTAGGTTGCTCTCAAGGCCCAATGAGAATACGTCGACATGATGCTCTGGTAAACATCATTTATAATGCCCTTTCACAGGATCACCCTGGGGTTCTTAAGGAATAGAGAGCTTCTTATGATGATGGGTTGCGCCCTGGCGATGTTTTTCATCCTGACTTCCAGCATGGTCGTCCAGCTTACTTCGATGTCTCCATACGCTGCACCACTCAGCCTGCTTTTATCTCCTCCTGTGCTTCATGTGCTGGGGTGGCTGCTGCTGCTGCTGGAGAGGTTGCCAAGGATAAGAAGCATTTGGCAGCTGTGGAGAAGGTGGGGTCAGATTTCATTCCTTTAGTTGTGGAAACATTTGGAGTTTGGACACCTTTTGCTCTAAAAACTTTACAGAATATAGCTGACCGTACCACTCCTCGCAGCGGTGTCCCTTGGAAAGTTGCTAGAAAGAACTTGCTACAACAACTGTCTGTGCAACTGTGGTCCAACAATGCTAAGATGATCTTGAGGTACTGGGCCCTTCAGGGCTCGGATGATGATGACAATCCCCTTTTCCCCTAGTAATAGTTTTCCCCCTGTAGCTAGCTGTAGTTTATGTAGTTGTAATAGTTGTTTGTACCTGCAAGTGTACATGGAAACTGCTGGAATGCTTTGCGAGTGTATTTATATGGGACCATGTGACTTTCGATTGTGGGTAACGTCGTAAGAGCAACAACAAGGCACCGCTGAGAGGCCGAACGTTAGTGTATCGTCACAAGCATGCAGATCGCTTCGATTGTGGGTACGCAATTAAACACAGGAAGCCCAAATACGAGCTGAACAGCTCATAACAGTGTTGCCATGCTGTGAATAAAGTTCATAGATTTATGAACTTTTTGTCTTGTTTGTGAACCTGAAATAATCTATGAACTTTTTATGAACTTTTGGCTGGTTTGTGAACCTGAAATAATCTATGAACTTTTTTATGAACCTGGAGTAATCTGTGAACTTTTGGCAATTTTAGGTGGTAACCTTTTTTTTTTTTTTTTTTTTTTTTTTTGTGGCTCTTCAGTGCCCTACTAACCCAGAGATCCACCTATTTATAATGTGTAGGCTAGTTTTCGGAAAGTGACTATGGATTTATGAACTTTTTATGAACAAATTTATTTTTTCACATGAACATTTGGAGCAAATCATCTGGCAACACTGGAGCCTCATAATGAAGTTTAAGTGCACTATAAAGTACTTACTATACTAGCCATGAATAAACTAAAGCAGTGAATATGTTTACAGCGCTATAATGGCCTAGCCAATTAAGTGCCACGCCCAGTCACTACGCGTGTGTGACATCGCGCCAGGTGTCAAAACGGCAATGTAAAGACGATTCAACTACACTAAAATACTTACTTTACTAGCCATGAATAAACTAAAGTAGTGAATACTATTAACACTAATGGCCAAATCAATTAAGCGCTACACCCAGTGTCTGTGGGACATCCCCACGTGACTATTGAATGTAACATGTTTAATATAAACTAACCTGTGACCTTCTTCATTCAGTAAAACAATGAACCATCTTCTTCCCCAAGTCCATGATCTATGCCTTGGCTCACTTTACAAAAACTAAAACCCACTATCGATCCTGTGAAGTGTCGCTATATTAAAGGAGAGGAGATCACACAGTTTCATCAAAGAAATCAAATGATTTCTGAGAATGCTTGGAATGCATTAATGAGAATAGGAGGTAGTATATACAAGTTATATCACTCCTAGGAGGGATATAACTTGTATATACTACCTCCTATTCTCGTTACTGCATTCCTGAACATTGCTAGCAGTGCTATTATACCACTTATACACCTTCTCTTCCCTTTGAAGTGAGGTGTGAAAGTGGTATATATATATATAGGCAGCTTTCTTTTTTCACTCATTTTGCAACTTTTCATCCCTAATTCAACTTATTTTTCCTTCCACTTGTTTGTTTACTTTTAAATGTTATTGTGACTAATAAACTCATGCATGCCTTTCAAAAGTAATCCCTAATTCACTTGAGTCATTATTATAGACTGAAGTAAGGGATTACATGTCCACTAGTGCATCTGCAGGTAGCTATAGGTAGTTTTCTTGTTTCATAGTTATTCCCTTGCTTCACAACTTTTTTTATTCTTTGTCTTCTACTTGTATTACAAATAATAACATTACAAGCTCTTTTGTTATCATGGTTCACAACAGGAGTAGTTTGAAGAGTGTGGTCACACACTATGTTTTCAGTTATGAATCTATCACAAAACTAAAGGCACTACTGGAATACCCTTTTACAGTAGTGAATAATTTTGTGGTATTTAAATAGATACACTCGTCAAGAAAAGTGTGAATACAAAAATTAATGCCTCAGTGTGATTTCATTGCACGAAGAAGATGACAAGCACTCTACAGCATAATCGAATACAAACAAGGCACTGAAGGCAGACACTCATTGGAACCCCAAAAGGGCACATCCCAGACATGGATTATATAGGTGTTGTGTTGCAGTGGTGGATATGGGGGGGGGGGGGGGGGGGGGGTTCAGGGGTCAAGGGGGGTTCTTGACCCCCCCTCCAAAAATTTCTAGTATATCAAGATCAAGATACTCTAATAAAGCTGTCACAGTATTAGAGCAGTGTGTAGCAAACTATTTAAAGATTTTTATGTACTTTATCAGTGATAAATGCATAGTTGGTGAGGTGGGCAGCTATTTTTGGTAGGCTGTGACCTTATTTTTTGGGGGGGGGGGGGGGGAGTTTCACATTGCCAAACCAGACAATGTAGTGCCATTTCATTTTGACCCCTCTTTCCAGAAGTCTGGATCTGCCCCTGTTGTGTTGTAAAATTTAGTAGGTACCTTAGATATTTGGGAGAAGAAAGCACGAAAGCCAACCATATAGTGTGCCTTTTTCTGAGCACTTCTAATACAACACACATAGAATGTTCAAGAACAATCTAGAATTTCCACTAATAGATCTATGAAATTATAAATTTTACCATTCTGGTGTAGTAAACTAGAGCTTTCATTTATAAGATTGAAATTAAGTAAGATGAGCAACTGACTGAAGTGGTGGAGTGGTATGGGTTTAGGCATGTAGGTGTGAAGTCCCTGGTTTGATTCCTAGACAAAAATTTTAGTGATGTTTTTCATGCATGTTGGCATAGCTATTAACTATAGCATAGCTATTTATATAACACAGTTATGTCCTGCCCCCTACATTTTTTTGCAGTGAACCTCATAATTAATCTATTAAAAATTGTAAATGAAGTAGGGATCCAAGTCAAAGAAGAGATGAATGATGGCATTACAGCATTGCTCGGTGAGAAATCCCTACATTGGCATGTTATAACAATAATTTTGTTTAATGCCAAAATAGGGATTTTCCCACCAAGCTATGCTGTAATGCCATCATTCATCTCTTCTCTGACTACTTTTATTGCTTGGATTCCTGCTTCATTTTAAAAATTAATCTTTAATATCAATTTTGGTTTTTTGTTATAGCATATAGCTATACACGTGTGACTGGTGACTGTTGTATTAGAATATCTCAAGTTGGCCTTTCACCTACCAGGGATGTGTCACTATTTCATTGTGCTATCATGCTAGACCAATAATAATGGGGTGTATCATCATGATCAAATAAATAGATTGTTGAAAGGCGTGGTCTTGGTGCTCAGTCATTATTAATCAACCAAGATCGCATTAATAGGCATCATGTTGAACCTATCATGAAGTTACAGGTATCCACTCAAGCGTATGCATTTAAGAAGTTTGTGGCATCTAAATATGCTGCTCAAGAAAAGTGTTGATAGGGAAATGAATGCCTCAATATGGTTTCCTCGCATAAAGAAGAACGAAAACAAGCCTGATTGAAGATAAAAGGAAAGACAAGGTGCAGAGGGCAGGAACCCCAAAAAGCACATCCCACTGATGAGTTTGTTACTGTAGCATGAAATGGTGGCCGTGCACTGCTTCGTTTTGCCTCCAGCCTTGCGACTGTGGTCAGGCAGGCAGGCAGGCAGGCAGACGAAAATTCGAGTTTTGGTAATTTTCTTTAAATTCTATGTCCAGAAGTGTTTTCTTGTTTTTAATGCTGTATTTGATGTTAGATGGACTAACATTTTTCTGTTAAGGTGATTTTTGTCACATAAGATGTTTCTAGGATGATTTTAAGGTGGCATTTTAGGCGGCGCGCATCTTTTTAGGGGGATCACTACTTAAAACAGTACTACTGTGCTGTTTGATAACTAAGTACATACAGGTATACATACATTATGTCTTTGTATGTCTTTGTAAGTATAGTTCTCCATCCCACATAACTGCAGGAAGTTGATTCCTTTTTAAAATAATATTTTGTATAATTTACAAATGAGCCTTATCCGCAATTACATCATAATGCAAAAATGGCGAAAAGAGTGGGGGTACTTTGTCCAGAAAACCATTGGAAGGGATAACGTTTCAAGATGTTTCCTGTGAAGAAAGCCGGAAAAAACTCTGGTGAGACTTATTAATATGTGGGGGCATGCATTTTCATACTTTTCTCAACAGAGTTTTCTCCTACTTTCTTCATGGGGAACATCTCAAAATGTTATCCCTTCCAATGATTTTCTGTACCCACTCTTTTCACCTTTTTTGCATTAGCAACAGTTGATTGTCCCACAAGAGTTCACAAAAATCCAAACATTGCTCTCAACATTACAAGAACCAGTGAACGATGCTTATACTTGTACGTTAGCTACCACTCAAATGCAACATTACTACGCAAAAGTGCAAGCGATTAAAGTACTTGCTAATTAAGGGGTGTGGCAGCCGTTTCCATCATGAGTCGTCATCCCTCAATGCGAGGGATAAAAACTTGCGATCAAATGGCTGCCACGCCCCTTAATTGGCAAGTTGTTTAATCACTCGCATGTAGCAATGCTGTATTTGAGCGGTACAATACGTGGTAGCTAAAAAAAGTCATGAGAAGCCCCATTCTCAAAAGTTTTTATTCATATATTTTGCAATAGTGGGTTTTTGCCAAACTTTTTTACCACCAAAGTTTTTACTATACGGTACACTTAGAAAGTTTTTTTTTTACAGCTAAGGCCATATTTAATCAATGCTTTCATAACAACACATTACAATAACCGCCTAACTATGTGTGGGTAGCCAGGGTAAATCGTACAGGTAGTATGTGTAAATGCTCTATATATGTGACCCGGTCTAGGAAAACCGGTCTTATCGCCCATGTCAGCAGATTCAATTTTTCACCAAGAACACAAAGCTACACGAATAAGCTATCTAATTTTTCACTACCTTTGTATCAAAATCAGCTAGGCTTGAGTGTTCTGCTTTTGCTGGCTGCTTTTTACAAGCCCAGTGGCAATCCGTACGTGCGGTGTGGGGCCTTAATGGAGCTCTTGTCAGTCTGGGAATGGCTGTGTGTGGCTGTACAGCTCCATGGTGTTGAATATAAACCTGTACTGTAAATTTCCTTTCAGGTTTGAGACCTGAATGGCCCATAACTTGGCTTAATTCATTCCTACGCCTTCCTTTTCAATTTTTTAAACAGCCTCTTGCCCTCCTTCTGGACCCCCACCTCCCTCCCCTTTTGGAGCTCACCTGATACAGTCAACCATGGTTTAAAAACTATCTAAGATGATGGGAAACTCAGCTGTTGGCTACTTGCACAGTGGATGCTGTGGAAGGTAAGGAATTGGTATAAAACATGTGAAAATTTTGTACACGTAGCTTCAACCATTGGCGAGCTACAACAAACTAAATTCTCGATACTTTTAAATAGGCAATAAGACCCCTTTTCCCAGATTGGGTCACATGATATTTAGAATATCTCAATTTTGCTTGGTAGCTTTTATACTTATCTGAAAGTTAATAGTGTAATATACCACTTTTACGTCTTAATTTAAGAGGAAATGAAGGTGTATAACTGTTATCAGTGCTCAAGGAACAGAGGTAGTATTTCAAAAACATATTCCTCCTAGGAGGGAGTGTATTACTTTATACATTTCAGGCATTTCCAAAAATCACCAGATTTCTTTGATGAGACTGTGTGATCTATTCTGCATAATACTTAATGGGGTCAATGGTGGGTTTTAGTTTTGTGACTATTGTGAAGTTAAGCTATGGATTGAAAATGAAGGTAGTTTGCTGTTTTATTGATTGAAGAAAATTGTAGGTCAATGATAGACTGGCACATATAGCATAGCACATAACCTGTGTTTAATGGATTTAACTATTAGCATTACATTTCACGACTTTAGTTTATTCATGACTATTAAACATCATTATTAGCTCACATTTCAGTTTCCAACTGCACACCCACAATTGAAGCTTACATTTTAACACAAGTTTGGCCTCAGTAATGCCTTGTCATTTTTTCCCAGTAAGCGTTATTTTTGTAGGGAATGGCAATACAAACATAATTACACAAAACGAGCAATCAGTCACAAAACTGATGAATTTTTCTGCTTGTCTAGACTGGTCGACAAAAACTTCCCATAAAAGAGCAAGAGTCTATCATACATAGCATAACAATGAGAACGACAGGCAGCAACAAAGCCACCCCATCACAGCAGCAAATGTTTCAGACCACTTTTCACACAGCAAGGAAGCCATGCATTTACAGGATTCATCAGCCATCTCTCCTGTTGCTGACAAAATTAAAGGTGCGAATGTGCCATGTTTCATCTCCCATTTCCTTGCTTCATAGGTATGCTTCTCCATATTTTCATGTCTTCTGCCTGTAAATCCAGTTGCTGAACAATTACTAGGGGCATAGGGGTTAGAAACCTTGACATCAAGAAATGTTTTTTCACTCAGAAGCCATTAACAGAAATGTCTAAACATGCACCATCTTCAACATTTGATGAGGCCAGAGGAAATTGTTCTCTCTTCTTGTATTCTTACAGTTATCCATATAAATGCACTTTTTAAGCATGCCTACAGTTTCCCACACTTGTAGGGTAACCCAAGTGGAATTTAACATGGGCATAAGTCATTTGCTTGATATATAACACAATTTACCACTGTAAATTTTTAGGTTAACAGACAAGGAAGCCTCAGGTATAGTTAGTAGTGAATCCCAGTTAATAGAACTGGAACCCACAGTTGTTAATACTCAACACCATTGCACATGCAAACGGCGATCACGCAATCTCTACTCGTGGGAGAATCGGCACTATTTAGAATTGCTCATACTGAATTAAGATTGAAGCTGCAGGAAACATGTTGAAAACAGTCACCCACCCACCCACCCACCCTTGACTATACTCGCTGGCATCCACCTCAATGCAATCATGTGTGCTAGCACACTTTGTATAAATACATTATTTCACATTTTGGGCACCCAGGGCATGGCGCAGTCAGCTTGCTTGATATGACTTAAATACTGGCTATAGCAATAGAAATACAGCAGCTAAATTCCTCACTAGGGCAAATGAAGGTGCATTTAGCACCTAGCATCTAGCAATGTCCTGGGCTGCCCCGTTATCCCCAAACCAGAGGATGTTGGTCATGCGTCTCGTGATCTCAAAGGAAGGGTTGAACTAATTCAACCTTTACACCTCTTAATATTCTAAAGGACGGATTGTATACCCATACCAGAGCGTCCCAGTGATATTACAAGCCTTCTCAGTACAATGCGCTGCTTTCCTAGCTGCTAAACAAGCCTTAACACATAGAACAATGATTGGTTGCATAATTTTGCATCATAGGATTATGACGCATGACCAACCTCCTCTGCCCCAAACTATGCATAGCTTGCATACCATAGAGCAGTAGTGCATGTAGGCCGGCTGACATAGGATGTTAACTGCATAAACAAGAGGGCCACAGGCCTCAGTGTGAGTGCATATATATCAGGCAAATCAAAAGTGAATATCTAGTAGCCACATAATTAATGTTTGGAAACTGAACCTCACCAGCATTAAATGACATGGCCTAGTACCTACAGTTGTATGTAGATTGTTTGTAAAAAAAATTATTTGAAATTTATTTTACAATGAAGGCTCAGTAGTTCTTTACATAGTCCTGGGTAAAAAATGTCCTGTGCATTTGACATATTGGCTGAGAGAGATCAGCTAGAAGAAGTCACCTTGTAGAGAGGCTGTCTAAGATTCGTATTAAAAAATCAGTGGACACTGGCAGTAGAAGTAACTGGCATCTAATGTGGAATTATTAATTATTTGCAAGTGATGCAGTGTAACTTTTATTACTAGCTTTACCAGTTAGGCACTGAAAAGGAGAAACAGAAGCCAAACCCTATTTTATCATCCTAATTCATGCATGCTATAACCAGTACTACAGTCTGACCAAGGGTTCATAATAATTATTATGAACTCTTGGTCTGACTGATTCAGTGGTTGGAGTGGCTTATCTCGTTAGACCAACCATCTTACTAAATTGCACTGTGACTCCAGTACCATACGTTTCTCCTTCACTACCTACAAGTCAACTGTTGCCAGTTGCTGGGTGGTGCAGTGATTAATTAAGAATTTGTCACGTGTAGATGACTAACAGTACATGATTAAATCCTGATGTCATACAGATATGTCAATATTTACTCACATGCAATTTTCTACACTAAATTACTATGTGTTTCATTACAGAAACTACACCTTTTTTGATCTGTGCACATATGGCTTTATTAGAACTGGCATACCAGATTTTGACAGAGTGATAAATGGACTACACACCTGTGCCATATTTACAACACTGGATTGCTACTGGGAGGGATCTATAATACAAAACCCTCCAGACTCAGTCGTGGTAGAATCACCATCATATTGTCATCCTGAAATGCCTCAATATTTGAATTGGTCAAATTTTAATTACACACAGTTTGTACAGTGTCTAGCAACCCATCCAGTGGAGTCTATGTACAATCCACAAGTTGTTGCGGTATGTGGTTATCTAAATAATCAGAGGTGTTATTTAGTTGATAATATCCCACGATAACATCAAACTTCAAAGGAGCCACCGGTATATTAGGCATTATACCTCAAACCACAAGTTATATATATGTACCACTTTCACACCTCAGATCAAAGGAAAGCCAGTGCACATATATCACATATTGCACTGGCTCAAAATGTTAATGAGATATGTGACCAAATTTTGGAAAATCACCCTTATGGTTGTGCCTGAAACAATTAGAATTTTTGAAACTAGCATGGTGCTGTTAATAGCAGAAAGCACTTTTCAGATATTTCTAAAAATTTTCTTGTAATTCAGGGTATCTATGGTTTATTCTACCCTTAATTGGGTAGAAATTTAACTTATAATGCTGTGTTTCAGAACTAAATATTTAATGTGTCAAATGCACCCATAAGGGTGATTTTCCAAAATTTGGTCACATATACGCACTGGTACCAGTGCGTATATCTCATTACACAATGCCTTAACAAGATATACGCACTGTACCAGTGCGTATATCTCATTAAGGCAGTGCATATATCTCGTTAACTCAAGACATTGCACACCTAATAGGAGTGCACACTTGACCACAAAGGTCACTAAAGGGCAAATCTGAGATGGCCCTATAGCCCTAAATCTTTTTCTGAGGACCTGTTCTAATACTGTGCCAAATTTCATGCTTGTATCATCAAAAGCACAATTTGGCCAAATATAGCCACAAATTTTTTTTGCTGTACTAATCAGATGTCCAAATATCATTCTTTCAAAATTGTTGTATCTGGGTTAGTGCCAGTGTTAATTCTGAACAGATCGCTGAGTGAGTATAACCCACACACGTACAGTAAATGGTTGTTCTATTAGAGTATTCAACTATTCACTGCTCTTTATAATAGCTGGAAAAGAATGTAGAGAAAATATTTCTGTCTCCCCCTCTAAATTTGCTCTGCATTTACCTAATGGTGCAAGTGGTTAGTGTGAGAACTATAACTCTGAGGTAAGGGGGGAACTGTCCCATTGTCATGTGCTATTTTACACTGCATGTTTTGATTAATTTCTTTGTTCTAAAAGGAACAAGGTCATGGAAGTTTTATTGATATGCCAAGTAGTTTAACAGTTAAATTGTAAGGAATGTTGCCAGCAATAAAGTCAATATACAGCCATTAAACATAAAGAACACAGTCAAGCCACAGTTTCAGTGTCCCAATGCATTCTGAGAGTTTCTCCAGTCACATGTCCCTTTTTGCATTTCGTGATCCTCTCGAGAAACTGACCCATCGGGGAAGCTGGTTAGGCCATGAAAATTAAAAGACGTTGAAAACTGCAGGGAAAAGTAGCTCCTTCTAATCATAATGTGTCTGAAGAACATAATCAATGAAGCAACATTCAGCAGGCTAATAGCTGGGAAGAAATCAATTGTTTCCATACCAGGAGTGGTCAAGAAACCCAAATCCTATTGTTTGCAACACATAGCTTGACCAAAACCTGCGCAACGAGACAAACGTTGTAAAGAGACACAATTTACCATAGCATCAGGTTTGTTAATTGGCTGGATTCTAGCACTAGTTGATGTCACTGCATGTACTTGATATGGTCCACGAAAAGTCCTCAATTTGGGTCTACTTTTAACATATGTAACTAGATCCCCTCTCTTATCTTTGATTCCTTAGTTCTCTTATATACTGGTTTTTGGACTGTACTGTGCTTTCCTAATTTTCTAATTGGCCAATTCTCTACCACGTAACAAAAAGAATGGAGACTCCCAGTAAAAGCATGTGGTGTCATTCATGATCAGTAGACCATTAATACCAGATCAAGCAACTCATCCAGTCCCTTCCATTTTTCTTAGACAGCAAAATCACTTTGAGAGACTTGTTTAGCCTCTCAGCTAACCCATGGCCACCTGTTTGGGAATGACCCCCTGAAATTGGTAACTGTTTTACTCCCAGATGTCCTGGAAGACAACTAAGAAACTCTGGAGCTCGGTCTTTACTGGGACTAAGTCCATTCCCACATACTCAAATGCTTCTCCAACTGGTATGCACTGCAAAGGTGATTGTGACTGTCTATGCTCTCCCTGTGTAGATAAGTAGGCAATACATGATCTGTACATGTAGACAGCTTACCTTTTCTTTTAATGTAGTATTTTCGTAATTTTTTTAGAATCTTGTCATTACACACACAGATCTCCTTATGGAATCTGGTTTGTCACACGAGACTAAGGTCTCATCTTTATCCATCTTGATTCTATTTATTGGACATTTCCTCATTTCAGTAATAACAAATTATAAGGAAAATATTAGACAATTTTTAGGATTAGGGATCATAGAGTAGTAAAACAAGGGAGGTTGCCTACAAATGCAGATATAATAATGGACAATTAATCCCTAATTCAGTCTATATACCTGAAGTAGGGATTAAATGCCCATGCACTATTATATCTGCAGGTGTAGGCAACCTCCCTACTATTTGTATGTCTATGATCCTTAATCAATCTTATAAAGTTTCTAAATTCCTTGTACTTGTTTGTTTACATTTTTGTAACATAATTATGACTGCTAGCGCATACCACATTAAAAGAAAGAACGGCACCAGACTTTTTTTTAAAAAGTTTTTATTAAGGCTTTACAGCACAAGTGCTGAAGGTCTGTAGGACACCTGATCCTAAACAGCCTGTTAATGTTTTTGTCTGAACAAACGTCCAATTGCTGAAAAGTAAAGTGGCCATTACACAGAGAACATTGCAAGAAGCACTTCTGCAATCAATCCAGTCATTATGGAAAATTTCCATTACAAAAGTATAGGGGAACCATCACGCACGCGTTGCCGCAAATTGACATCTTGCACTGTCAGCAATGGGACACAAAGAAAGACATAGGTAAGTCCATGATGTGTTCATTTTACATACTGTGCTGTGTGGTATGCCAAAAGGCACGTACCTATCTGGCTGAAGCAACATCTAACAGTGAAAATATCATGCCCATAGCCTTAATAGTTATCGAGTTATGCTTGCCTTAAGGTATCAGCCAGGCAGGCAGTCAGTCAGATAGTAGGAAAAAATTAGAACTTATTGGAGGTATTTATAGGTTCTCTGAAGACTTATGTAACCAATACTGCCAATGTGCCATAAAGGTATTGTGAGGCTTGTTTCTGGTTTTGTGACACCTCCATGATCCTAATATGCAGTACTACCACACTGTATAATGATGGTCCTCTCTCTCAGTAAGTGTTCATATAATCTATTTCTAGTGTATAGTTAGTTTTGGCAATTTATGCATGTGATCAATTGTGCTGTCTGAGTAGTGTTATCTTCATAACATTTCTGTCACAACTGTTCTGTATTTGCTGTTATTGTTCCTCTTTCCCCTACCCAGCTATCATTTCTGATTCTCCAAAATATAAGTGAAATGATAAATAACAATACGACTTATGCTTGTTATTGCAACAGCATGTTTTACTTTGTGCAGGCTCTTGCTGATTTAGAATATGAAGGCTATATTGACAAGAATTGCTTTTCTCACCCTAAAGAATGCCCAGTAAGTTAAGATATAATTACATTAAATCACACATTCTCAAAATTACCTAATATATTTTGTTAACATAGCTTACCATAATTAATACTTTTCTATATAGACCAATGTGATAGTACCAGACAGTAATCTATTTCGTAATGTTGAAACATGTAAAGGAGCACATAATGGAGCTATTTCACCATACCAGATAGTAACAGGGTATGGCGGGAACAATAATCAAAATGATCAGTTGCGTGTGTTGAGAACTGTTTTTCTATTGGGTGGATCCGTAAGTGTTCAGAATAATCTTCTAGCAAATGGCATCAACTTGAGTCACAGTGAAGTTCTGGGACTGTTAACTAGATGGAGAGACAGAATTTATGATGTTAGTTCACACAGATGATTGGAATGTTGCTCTATGTACCTGTAGCTGTAGTTGCAGTTATGCAGCATACGGTTATAACCTAGCTACATGTTATTTTAATCCATAAAATATATGCTTTGATAAGTTTATTCTTTAGTAAGAGTAACTTTGTGTGCTTATGCAGTAACATTGTATTATTACATAATTTTATGTAGTTCATAATTGACTATGATGAAGGAAGAGCTAAGCCACGAAGTGAGAGATACTCACGAGACAGGATGTATGGATTTACTTCTAACTTTTATGATAATCTTGCTGATGAACTTTCTGTTGCTGCTCCAGCATTAATCATTACTGGCTATGTGTTAATGATGTTGTATTGTGCTGCAGCTTTTTTCAAGTTTGATCTAACTCGGTCTCGAAGTAATGCTGGTCTGGTAAGAAATTACAATAAACGACATAATGCTTTATTAACTTGCTTAGGTTGGAGTGTTCCTTGTTGTACTGGGTACAGCTGCTGCTTTAGGCATCACTGCTGCTGGTGGAGTGGAGTTCACAATACTTACAGCCCAGGTATATATAAGCTATATGCATTCATAGATTATAGGCATGGCTGAGCCTAGTCAGTTTACATGAAAGGTTTATCATTAAGTATTACCATGCATACACATGTAAATTTTCAAGGTATGCAATAGTTATGTCACTAATGAATACATTATGCTGCTAACAGAGAATCATAAGCTGTAACGTGGTAGAGAACAATAAGTGCCAAAACAAAGTAAGTCAACACCTGAAATGCAAATTAAAACCTGCTTTAGCCAATGATGTGTCTTAGCTATTTTAAAGTTTTAAAGTTAGGGTTAAATTTGTTGCACACCAGGTATTTGTATGTGAGATTGAGATACTCTAATAGGGCAGTCAATCACTCTAATAAAGCAGTCACACTATTTAGAGAAGCAGTGTAGCAAACTATGCAGTTATAAATAAGAATTTTTATGTACTTTATCAGTAATATAATATATAGCTGGTGAAGGGCTGCCATTGTGAGCAGGCTGTGACCTTTTTTGTTCTTGTGTCCTACCAACCCAGAGAGCCTAGATATGCCACTGCCCTAATCAAAGGAAAGATTGGAGCTAGATGCATAATTGCATGACATTTGCATACCCCCAATGCTAATTACTGAAAGACAAAGTAGCTGTTTTGCACAGTTTTGAATGATGTTATGTCCAGTACACTGCTTTACATCTAAGTGTATATTTGTAGCATCATAGTTACTCATATAACTGGACTCTCTTCTTGTTGACAGTCTTTAATGCATTGCTTACTGCTGCCAACATCATGCCTAAAATTCTCTTGGCACAAGTCATTTAAGCCATTTCATCTGAATTTACTATTCCATCTGAATTTATTCACGTCAGTGGGTATACCAGGTCGATGCTGTTGACCTGCAGGTTTCAAACTTGATTGCTATATATAATTACTAGAATTATTGGTGAATAAAACATCGAAGAACTTCTCTCTGGATTGCTCTTGGTAATCCACAATATTATAACATGAAAAATTCTTAATATTAACTAGATACCTAACACCACAATAGAATTCATTTACCATATAGCCTAAATATTCCGAGGAAGAAAATTTTTGCCAATTTTAGCAAAAAGATTATATTTATACCTTCATATAATCTAAGGATTATTTGCAAATCTGCAAAAACTGTGAATTTGTTAACATTGCTCAACCCCAAAAATATTTCCCCTCGAAATATTTAGACTATACGGTAATCCCTATTTCAGTCTTTTAGCTTGTCTTTTATGCTTTAATATTTCATCATCATTACAGATTTATCCATTTTTGGTGTTGGGACTTGGTGTTGATGACATGTTTGTCATTGTTGGCACATTCCTGGAGATTGAACAGAAAAAAGGCAGGAATGCTCCGATCAAAGATCTGATCAAGGACACAATGGTTGCCGTGGGACCCAGTGTTACACTTACTTCTGTTACTAACTTTGTTGGATTTTTGCTAAGTTATGTCATTCCATTACCTATTTTCCGATTGTTTGTTGTTGAGGTGTGTGACTGAATTCACATGAATTATTAATATGTCTTATTTTACAGGTTGCTGTTGCTATTGCTTTTAACTACATAGCACTTGTTGTAGGCATGCCTTGTTATCTTATAATAGACTACTACAGGTCCCATGGTAATTTGATGGATGTTTTGTGTTGTATTCCTGTTTGGTGGCATAGAGTTTCTGTCATTACTATTAAAGCTGAAGACACCTCCAATAAAGAAGTTGAGAATACTAGCTCTAGTTTCATGACAAGTGCTTACTCATGGATATCTCAAGCTAGTCAAGAGTATAACTCTGTCTTGACATGGTTTGTTGTTAAGTACTACTCCCCACTTCTTCAAAACTACATTGTCAAAGTTATCATCTTGATTCTGTATTGCATTATAATGGGAATTTGCTGTTGGGGTGTAACAAAAACTGAATTGACTACAGACCAGGCAAATTTTGGTAAAGATGGTTCACCTTTTATAGAATATGCTGAGATAAACCAAGATTTTGTTGAAACATTTGCATTCTCTATTGTCACAAAGCGAATTAATTATCCTCATTTACAGCCAAACTTGTTACGAATGGATGAAAGCATTCGCAATCTTGATAATGTGCTATCTCCCACAATCAGTAATAAGTTTTGGCTGAGAGTGATGATTCAATTCTTTCAGAGTCTTCAGTTAGGAGTGTGCTTCACGAATAATCGTGACCTTCAGGGTGTTGTAACTCTAATCATTTCTGTTGTTGATCCAGCACATTTTGTAATTGAGCCATCTTGCGCATTAGTTAATCAAACTTCATTTAGTCAAACGTGTTTGTGTAGATATCAGTTTCTCACTAGTGCAGAGTATAGAGGAAGGAGCTGGCAAATTATCCCACCTGATAAATTTTACTACTATCTTACATTTTGGGTAAGTTTTTATTGTAATGTCACTCTTTTTGATAGTAGCTACTGGTATCTCACACCTACTATAGCACATAATTCAGCAATTTTTTTGTGGTAAAATTGTACCTTGTGGCACTTAGCTATATGAAAATTTCATATGTATGTATATAATAGCAAATTGAAAAAATGATCTGAGATTTGTTCTGCTATACTACTGTTGCTCTTAACTGTATACTGTAGCTTCTCAAACTTTTCAGTTAAAATCGTACTGTTCATCAAAGCACGTGCTTACTATGCTGCCTTACATATAAGTATGAGGCCAGATAATTGCTAATTCTTTAATACATAGATGAAGTCTTTAATATGTAGGTGAAGATCAGGGAATATTTGCACAGAGTTAATGGTAATCTCTGTAGCTTAGTAAAAATTGGCTGGAAACCACTGCTTCTTTCTTCACTTCAGCCATCATTTATGACTAAAAAGCTTAACTGATAGTATGTGCTTAATAACTTGCGCTTAACAACCAGCTAGATTCTACAGTACACTCACCTTACAACTTCTTTCAATAGTTACATTGTCTATTTTTGTAAATACTATGAACTGTATGGCTAATTGCAAATTATGCATGATTTGAAAGCAGCTAACATTAATTAGGAGCTTGCATACAAGGCATGGGTTATACCCAGTAAAGACAGTTATAAGTGTACACTCATACTCATGTATACATGTCATGCATGTGTGTCTGTTATGTAGAAGTTGTGTACAATTCCATTTACACGCAGGCTTTTCTGGATGCCATCAATATGAACCTACTTGGAGCCAGCTTAAACCCTGAACCGCTACCTTTTAATATATCAAATCCTTCAACCATTCGGCCCTCCAATCCTCTTGCCTATGCACAAACTAATTTTTATGTACATGGTTTATCAGAAGCTGATGATGGCATTGATCATATTACAGATATCGAAGATATTCTGGATTCACATGGAATAGATGGGTACAACTTAGGAGAAGCTCTAATAAACTTTTCTCCGCTTGTCCGTTTACCTCAACAGATTTCACTAGCAGCTGGTTTTATTGTAATTGCTTGTTTTGTTTTTACATCTGTGTTCCTGATGGATATACACAGTGGTGTATTGATGGGTCTTGTTTTGATTTCTAATGGCATCCAAGTGCTTGGATTTATGGGTCATTATGATATAGCGTTGACCCAGTTTGCAGCAACAGTGTATCTAGCTGGCATTGCTATTGGTGTAGAGTTTACTGCTCCGTTAGCGTTTTACTTCCTCAAGGCTACTTCAGGAGGTGGTGAACATTCATCTAGCGATTGGTGGATACTGAGGGAGCTTGGCAGTCGTAATGAGAGAATGCACAAGGCACTGGAACATCGTTTCACCCCTATTTTTAATGGAGGAATAACCACATTTGTGAGCATTGTCATGATATCTTTTATTCCATTAAGATTTATTCGCCTCTTTTATTTTGGAGTTTTGATGATTGTTGTGAAAGTTGGAATGATAAATGGATTGGTATTTTTGCCAGTCATTCTGTCCATCTTTGGACCATTTGCACAGGTAATATGAAGTGTATCATTTTGGGTATCCCCAATACCACACTTATATAGTATACTTTGTGAAATAAGAGAATTGTAGTAGTATCTGTTTAACTAGCCACTTCTCTATATATAAGGCAAACTAATAGCCTGTCTAATGCATCCACCTACTTAAAAAAGCCAAAGTTTAGACTGTTGGTGACTAGCTACCTAGTCTGCCTTAAATATATTGTTTCCACTGTAGCAAAAGTAAATTTTTTGACCTGTCTACACTACACTACCATGTGTCTTGACATATTCCCATAATAGTAATCAATGCAAGGCCTACTCAGCTATAGCTTTCCTATGTGAAAACTGTCCTATAATATAAATGGTGTATAATATGGTGTTTGTTACGTAGGTCTTTATGCATTCTTTATTGCATATATAGTTAATGGCAATGTACATTTTTCTATATAGGTTAAGCCTACTAAAACAGCAGTGGTCACAACTAACCCATTAAGGGAAGAAGGACCAATAAGTGAAGCCAATGGACAACCTGTTGAAGTTTCTACTACTTTCACACATTAAGAGACTATATTATTGGTAACACACACACACATACAATATAGCTGTGGAGGTACGTACAGCAATCTAAGTGTCATTTATTTGAGACAATCTATGTGGTATACAACCCTGTGTTTAGTTGTTTTGCTTGAAATGAGCACATGTATATCATATAGTTATAACTTCAACCCGTATTAATTAATTGTTACACAATTGTTAACGCTATTTGAACAATTGAGAGAGGGGAAGGATATAGTTTTACAGTAAGAAGGCACTATTGTACTATACGAAATCTGGTGGAAAGTTGAAAGTGTGATGAAAAATTGTAGATTGTAACATTGTCAGTCATAAAAGTCTAAGATTAAGTTTAACAGAACTTATTACTTTTAGTTTATATATTTAAAAACATTTTAAAGTGTTCTTTCAGTAGTCAAGCTACAGCTCTTTCAGTAGTCAAGCTACAGCTCCTTCAGTAATAATAAAGAGAGGCATCATCCTGATACATACTGCATGGTCTTCCAAGGAACTGTTTCTGTTACTCCTTATTTACATCAATGATCATGTCACAAAGTTTGAGTTGACAGTATTCTGATGAAGTTATATTGCACTCAAACATCTACTCTGAAAGGGACTGCTGCAAGTTATTACATAACTCATAGGTGTAAACCACTTTGTATATCATGGCACATATAGTTACAATAAGAAAAAAGAGTCATGTATTTACAATATGCACATTTGGAATTGGTCTGCGCGGTCAATGGAATTATGTTTTTTGAACTGTAGATATCTCTGACCCTTTTTCTCGAAGTGTTCCTTGACACTGCCGTTGTGGAAATATCTTTTCAGATGATCATGCTATGATATGTCCAACAGGAAGGTTTCCAACTATATGTCACAATGATATTAATATTTTATGATCTCACTGCCTCTGAAGTTTGTCATTTCTTTCCATTAAATCCAGTTTGCAAGCCTTTGAATGGTTAGAATTTCTCAGTCTCACCACACAGTGTTGATGTTGTTGTGCTAATGTCAAAGTGAGGGGTTTCTGGATGGCTCACGGATGCCTTTTTGATATTAGGGCTTTTTATCCAAATGTATCCTCTTACTGCATTTAGCTTCTCTGTCATCTATCAAACATTGTCTTCATCTGGTGGTATGATTATGATTACTGAAAACACAGTTACAAACTGATATGTTCAGGTAAGGAAAACATTACAAATCACATAGATAAGAGTCAGTTATAATTTATCTAAAAATACTTGTAGAGATTGGGATTCAATAGAGTCAGTGGGTAAATTGTTCCAGTCGCGGATAGATTTGGGGTAATAGCTAAATTTATAATGATCTGTTCTAGCAAATGAAATCTCAAAATGGAAGGGGTGGTGGTGGCGGGTGAGATATGTGATGTTAGTGAAGTAATTTGGGACTGTTAAGACTGATGAGGAGTAAACAATGTTGTAGAAGAGTTTTAATTTAGTCACGTATCGTCGGTGTTGAAGTGATGGCCATTGTAGATCTGCTAACATAGATGTAACACTGTTATTATATTGGTAGTCTGACTTGACCCAATGAGCAGCATGTCGTTGTACCATTTCTATACTTTGCATGTCCTTCTGTAAGTAGGGATCCCATATTGCCGATCCATACTCCAACAGTGGTCTCACTATACTGGTACGTGTAAGCTAAACATTTAGTTTCTGCAGAACATCTGTAAAGGGTACGTTTAACAAAGTTTAGCATCCTTGTTGCCTTAGAGATAACATGATTGATAGATATGTGGTGAAAATGACATTTTTGAGTCAAAGAGAATTCCTAAATAAGGGTGTTGAGTAACTCGCTATAAAAAGTGATTTCTGATAGTATACAGTTGAAAGTAGAGGAAGATGTTAGTCTACCACAAGTAAGTACCACACACTTGGGAGTGTTTAATTCCATTAACCAAGTTTCAGTCCACTTTATTATAAGGTTGAGGTCATATTGTAATAATAATTGATCTTGCTGACTATTGATGGTTCAATTATATAATTTGTAATCATCTGCATAAAGTTTCAAATGGGATGAGATGCCACACTTGATGTCATTAATGTAGAGCAAAAACATCGATGGGCCGAGAACAGTCCTTAGGGAACACCTGACTGAACTTGCACAAAATTTGAATCATATCACTGCTTGAAACTTCATTGTTTACTAGAGTGGTATATCCCCAGTATATGGAACAGTTAATTGTTTGGTATTTTAGTAGTTTTTCAGTAAACCTGCATTCACTGATGTTTTACTGAGAGTTTAAAACTTAGTAAAACAATTATGTTCCATATACTTAAAGTTACTGACACTTTACTATGGGTACAACTACAGTAAAGCAGCTTAACAAATTAGCAAACTAAGCACCTTTAAGCAGTGTATCCATTCACAACAACACGCTGTGTTCACTGAGTCAGCCAAATCTTTATCCAATCATAAGTTGTACCTTGAATCCCATAGTGAGAAAGCTTGTTTAAGGGTCTACAATGCGGAACTGTATGTTTCCTAAAGTCAATGAAAATCATATATCTACTTTGGAAGTATTATCCATGGCCAATTGTATGTCTTCAACAACTGATATGAGCTGAGCTTCACACAAATGACCTGCTCTAAAATCAAATTGCTCGTCAATATGTTGTTGGTGTTCAGGTGCTCTGCAATGTGGTGATACATAATATGTTCTAATATCTTGCAACAAACTGAAGTTAGCAAAATTGGCCAGTAATAATTATTGTTGGTGTTGCTTCTATCCCCCCTTTTAAACACAGGTGTTATGTTTGCTTTTAGCCAGTAATTTGGTATATGTCTAGATGTTAGGGACTGGATAAAGATAACAGTTAGAATTGGAGCAATCTCTTTTGCACAAAATTTTAGAATCCTGGTAGGAATGTTGTCAGGACCAGATGCCTTACTTGGATCTAGAGATTTTGTACACCATCACATGAAACTACAATATCTGGCATTGTAGGATATGGAGTGCTGTTGCAGTTTGGTATGTCAGTGGTATTACAGACTGAAATTTGTTGTTTAGAACTGTAGCTTTTTCTTTAGAGTTGTTGGCAGTATTACCGTTTTTATTTAAAGGAGGAATACCATGTTGGTCTTTACAAATATTCTTTATGTATTTCCAGAAATTCTTGTGATTTGTCTTTTCATTTTCGTTGACTAGGTTAGTTTGATATTTATATGATTGCAAGGCTACAGTATTTTACAAGTGGTTGGCTGAATTTGTCTTGCAGTTATGGGGATGAATATAAAACTATAAAATGTTGTTGTTCAAACTATAAAATGAACAATATAGCTGCATTTAATTTCCTACCTAGCAAGTCATGGTATATATGTAGGGTGTTTTTTTTTTATAATGCACTGAACAACTATATACTTAATTGTTTCTTTTCGTGTGCGTAGTCCATGCAAGTCCAGCCACAACACTTATTATTTTGCATGCACAGAGAGGAAGACATACAAAGGGGCATGCACTATATTATGTTCACATTGAGCTGAATCCTCAAAAACATTTAATAACTCCTAGACTCAATTACACATGATCTTGAAATTTGGCTCATTTGTAGTACTGCTTGACCCGCTAAAAATATTTCAAAATCTTTTTGTTCAAATGTTTGACATAATATTTACGGCCAATCAAAATTTTCACAATACATTTCCTATGGGAAGCCATATAAGCACAGTGTCCATTACAGCCCTTTCCCGAACTTGTAATGGAGCCAAACTGTACATGCCTGTTTTTGACACCTTTGCTGTTACCAATAATCTTCTGGTTGGCTGAAATGTTAACTCTGTTGAGAAAAAATCCACTTTTAATTTTTAGCTGTTTTTCAGGATTCAGCTCAACGTGAACATACTATAACAGACTAGAACTCTATGTAGATACTTGCCACTTCAGTGGCAGCTACAAATGGGATATGAACTATAGTAAATGTTTGTTTTGGTTGAGATGTAGGCTTTGCTTCTCACTGTTAAGGTCTGCCATCATGTGCCTGAGGGGGCATCGATCTTCTGTACATCGTCCCATACCTGCTTGCATTGATCTGGCCTATTCCGAGGGCAGGCTCAATGCCGATGCCCTCGTGTAGTTTATTTTACTGTCACTGGTGTTATCCAGCTGTCCAGCGCTTGACAGCCAGTGCTGGGGGTGGTGGCAAGGGCATTCCATCTAGCCCGGGAAAAAAAAAGCTACATAGCTAGTCCATATATTCTGTTAACAACACATTAAGTTGAGCTTTGCATGCAAGACAAGTACGAGCCCGAAAGTAGAAATCAATGATTTCTTTCCATTTAACATAGTTATATGGCAGTAGTTACTGAACCGAAAGTCGGTTCAATAAGCCGGACTCGTGACTAGACAGTAAAACCTCGGTAAAACCACTTCCTAGTTATATAGTGTTAACATCACTGGTATGTGTGACAGTCTATATCAACAGAGTGTTAGTGTTTAGGAATTTGTCGTGTATACAGTAGTCTAAAGCAAGGGCGTCAGAGTAGGTGCGATTGTGAGGCCAAAGCCTCACTACTTTTTGGCTCAATGAAATAAAAAAAATTTAAGCCAGAACTAAAAGTAGTTAACATGTAATAGTTGGTATTGATTTAATAGCAATAATGGACAGAAACAACACTAATCTAACCTGTCTTTCACTCAGATAAACTTCATGTCGAAGCACATTATGGGTATAGGACCACCACCATTGTTTCACCAGATAAATCGCTTATTAAAGCACACATGTGTATGCATTCACCACACGAAATTGCTGAGTACACAGCACTCAGTGCTGGTTAGCTCAGGAACAATTACAAACATAGTTGCAATGAATCAATGATTACATGAGTACAGAAGCTAGCTATAGGACTTATAAATTTGCTGGATTTCATTAGTAAATTGGTCAATGTGGTGGTAAAGCGTTCCGATCACAAATTGATCTGAAATAAAAACTCTGCTGGAATGTTGGTGGATAAAGTAGGAAGAATGTAACGTCTAGGATGATATCATCTAGTGGCTCTTTCCATTTCTATAAAATAGTAGATAAAGCTAGGGTACTCATTGCAGGGGCGGATCCAGAGTCTGGAAAGAGGGGGGGGGGGGCACCTTGCTGAAAAAAAGTTGAAGAGCAAGAAAAAACAAAAACAAAGGTCACAACAACAATAGCTAGTTATCCTTTACCAAATATATTATATCACGTATGTTATGTAAAATAAAATCCTAGTTATAGCTTCATAAGTAAGCTGCACTGCCTCATGAACATTGTGACTGCTTTATTAGAGTAATTGACTGCTCTATTAGAGTATCTCGATCTTGTATGCAATTTCTGGGGATCCGCCATTGCATTGTGTTAGTGTGTAATGCTGTACCATGCATGTCCCCTAGCTAAGCGTGCGCCAAGGGCGTGCGCACACAGTTGACCACATGTGGTCATATACGACACAAACTGGGTGTGTCTTAATGAGATTTAAGAGATTGATTTGTACACATTCGTGACAGTGTCAAATAAACAAGGGGGTGTCACGTCGGCTCACGCTGTAGGTAGATCTGCGACCGCGGTCAAAGTCTTGACCGGGGAAAAATTTCACCTTGACCCTTGACTTGCAGCATTTATCGTCTTTGACCTGTGACTTGAGCATTTCTTGTCAAACTTTTGACCTACACTTATTTCTCTATTTTCCTATACGCACCTGCGCTTGTAACCTAGTATAATATTTTCTTAGTGCGTGCTACCAGCAGCTGGGAGAGAAAAATCATTATAATTACGGCGAAATGCCTGTTGGAGCTTTAAAACATCTTCTTAGAGATCCTTACCTCTTGTGAGTTACGTATAATCCCGTAAACTTGATAATAGCTACGTATAGTTTTCGATTGTGGGTTTCGAACCTTCCGTATCGTCTTGACCCTTGACCCACTGTAAGAGCTATAGACTCTTTCCAAAACCACGCCTTCTCTGGGGAAACCATGGAAACTCAACGTCCGCCATTTTGAATGGGGCCACGGTATAATTAATAGTTTATTTACCACTTGAATAACGAGTGCGGTTGATGGAATTCCAGTTGACGGAAGCGGACATACCTGGTGCATCACTGGGGGAGCGACCACCAGAGGCTTTAAAGATAGCAGAATTGAAGTTTTGGTTACGTTGCCGCGGAGCCAGTGGGCTGGCGAAGTTAAAAACTAAGATCGATTTCGTGCAACGGTTTGTCTTGGTAGCTAGCTAGCTACTAACTATAGTTACGCACTCACGCTAGCTTAGGAATGGCAGTGTGCGTATACACATAGCATTTAGCGAGGTTACAGCTTCCTAGCTAGCCATACCGGCTGCTACTTGATGTCATGTGCATGTATATAGCTAGCTGTAGTAGGCTACACATCATAATGTATAGCTATAGCTACCTATACTCGAGTGTATATGCACTGATAGCTGTATGGTATAGACTCGTGTCCTTCAATAGCTGTAACTCTATTTTTACAGGGTGAAAGCTTATATTCATAATGGGTGGGACAAGAACATAGTTGATCCTGATCCTGATAAGAAATATACACAAGCTCGTCTAGCTGCTGTTGCAGTGCCAACTGATTTGCAATCTTACCAGTTGCAGTCTGCACAATCCAATTCCAGTGATGAGTCAAGTTCATGGCCAAAAGGTCCCTACACACAGCAGATAGTAGGGGTGTTACCTCCATTACTTACTGATGACATCATTCTTACACATCTGCAAGCTTCCGGGAAACAGTTTAAACCTAAAAAGAAGACAAATAGCCAATCAACGAATATTGATTATTCAACTTTGCAGAGAGGCTATCAGTATTTTATGGAGGGATATATTCCTGGGAGATATGTAATGTTTTGCTTGAAAGATGGAGTTGCTTGGATAAAAGCCCGCTGTTACCACAGCCAAAAGAAACATGATGCAATGCATGAGGTTAGAGTTGCCATTACAAGTGAATATCCATGCTGTGTAACCAATGCTGTTTGTTCATGTGTGGCTGGGAAAGCTGGAGTGTGCAGTCATGTCATTGGCTTATTGAAGCAAATCATTCATTATGTCATGATGAAATTTAAGGCTGTTCCAGATGATCTGTGCTGTACACAAATGCAACAAACATGGCATAAACCTAGGTCTGTCCACATTGAAGCAGAGCCAGTGATGACTGTAACATTTTGCAAGGCAAAGCAAGGTATAGATAACAAGAAGACTCCAGCTGTTTGTAGCTTGTATGAAGCAAGGGCCAGTGTAATACAGGAGTATAACCATGAACAACAATTGAAGCTAAAAGAAGGTTTAGTTCTAAACAAGCCAACCTGTGCATTTGCTCAGATTCTTATGAACAGCTCTGCTGAACATTTGATAACAACTCCATTTGGAGCTGTTCCAAAAGGAAGTATTTTATCATACCAGAGTTTAGAGTATGAGCCAGTTACACGACGAGATAGACTGGAACCAGCTAAAACTGTATTACCATGTCTTCCACTAGATATACTAAATAATGTACCATGTGTGTATACAATTAGTCATGACCAGGAACAGCTGGTATTGGATAAGTTAAGAGTCACATTGGAGGAAGCCCATACTCTTGAGCAAAGCACACGACAGCAGTCAACATCAGCTAAGTGGCAGGTTTCGAGAGTAGGTAGAGTGACAGCATCCCGCTTTGGTGATGTGTTGTTGAGACATTCACTTCCCACTGAACCATTTGTCAAGTCTTTCTTTGAAGTTAAAGATTATGCCTCTTTACCTGCCCAGCTTAGTCATGGTCTCCACAATGAAGCAAAAGCTCGGAATATTTATGCTTCACAGACAGGTTTTACAGTCAGAACTTGTGGATTGGTTGTCAACCCTTCATTGCCATGGCTTGGTGCTTCACCAGATGCCTTGGTATATGATATATCAGAGCCTTCAGTTGGACTGCTGGAGATTAAGTGCCCATACACCTACCGATTATCCACAGTGGAAGAAGCTGCTTGTGATCCAAACTTTTTTGCCGAGTTGTGCAATGGTATGGTTACCTTAAAACACGAACACAAACATTACTATCAGGTACAAGGACAAATGGCTTTGGCAAAAGTACAGTGGTGTGATTTTATGATATACACTTTCAAAAACCACTCAGTAGAAAGAATAAGATTTAATGATGAGTTTTGGGACAAAGCACAAACAGGGTTAACTGACTTTTATTTTACTTACATCTTACCTAATGCATGCAGTAGACAAGAAATTTAACTGACAGACATGGCTAACATTATTAGCTAGTATTCTATGTACAATAATAATTTATAATTTGTCATAATTTCACCAGCTTGTTTGAACATTATAACTAAATTATATGAACAACTATAGACAGGGGCGTAGCTAGCCAGGTGATGGAGGGGCAAGCATGCCCCCACGAAACACTCAAAATCATTCATAATTGCAAAAAAGGCTAACGACCCAATGGTGGGCTAGCCAACATACGGTGTTGTATTATTACAGCTTAAATAACTAGCTACGTAACCATTTCAGTACAGACTGCTTCCAATGAGGTAGCAATATTTGTCGAGCATCATCGCACGTGCCACAACTGTACTCCAACAAATTCATCCACAGTCCGGTAGAGCTAATACTTTAGTGCAAATACAGGTTACTTTACGTTAGCCACAGCCTGTGCTGCAGTCCTAGCACACTGCTGACAGGATGACGTATTCACTCACTTCACTCAGCGAAATTCAAATGTCATGTATTGCACGAAATCCCACCTGTCTTGCTAGCAGAACTTGTAAGCTTGACTGATCCACCTGACTGACTAAGTAAAAACAGACTGCACTGCCGTACGTACAAAGGTCCAGTGTGATCGACTCGATAAAATAAACTTGGTACATTTATTTAGCTAACACTTTATCACCTCGTAGACAGTAGGTTCATAGCGTCATCTGGTCTCCTTTGTCACTTGTGAGTTGTGACTCCTGCCGTGGAGAAGCGGGTCGCTCTTTTTAGATTCAAAAATGTTCTATCACGCGAGTAATCTAGGCTATAAAATATAGAAGTATGTGTCTAATAATGTTCTATCACGCGAGTAATCTAGGCTATAAAATATAGAAGTATGTGTCTAATATTTTCGTTCGATGGATTCGCGAGCGAGTTGAATGTTGTGTGCGCGCATTCACTATAGCAGCCCCTGGTGATACCGCGTAGTAGTGTACATAATTTACAGTCATTTGCGTGTCAGTTTAATACTGGTAAACTTGTGACGAAGGTTTAAAAAAAAATCATTTAGTGATGAGGGGGCAAATGCCCCCCCTTAGCTACGCCTCTGACTATAGATCATTTGTAATTTAAACAGATCACAATAAACATTCACATGGGAAAAAACACTTACAGTTTAAGTACTTAACAAGATATTAAAGGGTTTTGAAAATTTATATGTGATGAAACAAAGATATAAAGTGATAAAGTGATGAAACAAAGATAACATGCCCATGCAGCTGGACTAATAGCTACTAGTGCTTTCAATGTATTTGCAGACTTGTAGTTACTGTAAGTTTGGGATTGCAATAGCAGTGAGGAGGGAATGTTCACTCTAATTTCAGTTGCATCCAATATCACGGTTGTGTTGGGATATAACTCTTTAAATGAAGCTGGCATTGTATTACGAATTGTTGACCGGTCTGGCCAGCAAGGTAGTGAACCTAGGCGAAGGTAACAAAAGTTTATCCAGGTCGTGAATATCCTGGACACAGATGACAATGAAATTTCAAAACGATTGGCCAAATCTTGCTCTTTCAAATTAAGCCGCAATCGAACCAATGTTAAAAACAATTCATCAATTTGGCTTAGATTTGCTGGACGTCCTGCATTAACTTCATAATTCCTCCATGTAGCTTGACATGGCTCTGATCCTCTTTCTTGATCATTTGCCCACTGCTGTGCTGTAGCACGATAAACAATATTAGATCATTTTCTGCCTGGACTTACATAATCCAACACTTCATAAAAAATGCTTGCTGATGGCAATCCTGTATAAAACTGCACATCCTTGTCTGACCCTTCTATGTTAGAAAAACAAAACTTGCGCTCCTCAGCTAGCTTTTGGTATCTGCTGGATTCTGTGCTTACATCCTTTACCTGCTGTGTCAATCTAGCTATATCATCATGTGCTTCTTTAAGCTGCTGCTTTAGTTTTTTTATCTCTTCACTTGTTTCAATAGCTTCCTTCTCTAGCTGTTGGACCTCCTGTCTGCAAATGCATGTGCATATGTCATCCTGAGCATCATGGTCATCACCATTATCAGACTGCAGCAATTGCTGAGTGGTACTGTCTGCAGCATTACTGGTCATACTCTGATCCAAACTACCGCTTGCACCTTCACTGGTTAAGGATGATTTATCTGTGGCCTCATGGTTTGGAACGTGACGGTGCAGACCAAGAGCAACCCTTGTTTTTCTACTCACTGGCTTCGCTTTGAATGAGAATATAGATGGCACAGCGTCCTCCCTTAGAGATCTGTAATTGCTCCAGTAGTTATAAAAATCGGATGGTTCAAAATGAAGTGAACATATTTTTGTCTATTTTCCTGGCTGAAAGTCCGGACCTACAGTATGCAAATCAGATATGTAGCTAGCATAGTTACTTAGCTTACTATATACTAGCTACGTACGTTAAATTATCGATTTTTAGCCTAACTAGTAGCTAGCTAGCTTCTTACCAACATCGCGTCGAATAGCAGAAATCCACTGTTTCCTTAAATCGGTTTTCGTTTCGTCAGGAAGGGTATGAAAGGAAACCTTAACCTCTGTTCCGTCCACAACAATCGTTCTATATCCCTTCTTACGACGCTCAGGAACGCAGCAATTATGAGGCATCTTTTCGAGTTTGATAGAATTGTATTTGTAATAATAAAACAGTACAACAATGATTAATTGGCTATTAGTTTAGTGGTGTGTCGTATACGCACTGGCCCCATTCAAAATGGCGGACGTTGAGTTTCCATGGTTTTCCCAGAGAAGGCGTGGTTTTGGAAAGAGTCTATTTTTAGTGGCCTTGACCGTTGACTTAGAGTTTGACCGCGGTCGCAGATCTACCTACAGCAAGAGCCTGAGTTACACCCCCTTGAATAAATACAGCAACTTCGCCAGATTGGTTGTCAGATGGCGAAACCTGCTGTTGAAAATGAACTAAAAGAAGACGATGAGTATTTACACGTTGCAGTTAATGCGCTTAAGGCAATCAAGTCTGGAAATGCTGTTGGGATTGGTCCGTACGGAGTAGCGTTATATGGTCGACTTGTTGTGGAGAAATACTTTGAGACCCTTGCAAGAATCTATACGATTACTCCATCAGCGGCTATTATTTTGCTTGGTGTTGTAATTGTGGTTTTTGGATCGTTCTGCGCTGGACTTGTGAGAGCTAATTCACAGAGCTCAGTTGACGAACTCTTTATTAGCGTCGAGGACAAGGAAAACCTCGAATACACTGATTTATTTCGAAGCGGGGAACTCAGTACATTGGAAACAGTTATTCAGTTTCGTCCAGAGGGAAACTTGAGCCATTCTAACTTTACTAATTCGCTTTTTGACCATGTTGAGTTTGTTAGATCGATTATTGAATTTCCCATTCCATACAGTGGACGGTAAGCTTGTACAGTGTTTCTGTTTTTCATTATGTAGACTGCGGGCGGGCGGTCACCATGTAATTGTTAATTGTAATGAGCAGGACTCACAGGCTTAATGCCTTTTTCTCTGTATTTAATAATAATAATTTAATGCCATTATCCATTGATTGATGGAACTTGCACATTTTTTTTTTTTTACTGTAGCAAAACCTCACAATACATACTTATACAAATAAAAATGTTAGCTACACACAAAACTCTGAATGTCTTTTTGCCAGAAACTTCTTGCAAAATCATATCAGCCGGAAGGCCATTCCATATAACTATGCTTAAATCTGTCTAGTGTTCTAAAGTTCAAAACATAAGCTAGACTTATTTTCACACGTAGAAGGAAAAATTAGGAATTTTAGGCTGGATTAGGGATCAAAAAACAAAAAAGCAGGGGAACAAGGGAACAGCTGCAGGGGCTTCCCTAGAGTGGTGCAGCACTGACTTTGATGTTAGTAGCAAACTGACAGTTTTACCACTCTACTTTATTTTTCTGGGGAAAGCTCTGAGCTGAAAGTTGTGAAATAACTAAGGGAGGTTGCCTATACCTCATATCAAGAAGTTTGCAGAGATTTGGTCCAGCTGCACCGATTTGTTCACTATAAGTTGCACAGTTTCTATTGTACTGACACTTTGTACTCACATATCTTTTCACTCAAAAGACAAATTTCAGATTCGCAAGTACCATGAGAAAGAGCAACTCTTGACGAACAGGATGGTATCAAGTGAAGCTCAGTACACGAAAACTCCGCTCGTCATTTTCACAATAAAAGAATACAATCATCTGCAATACATTTCCAATGGGCATTTTGATTATTCTAATAAATTCATTCATATCTCATGACATGCTTGGATTATCCCGGATTCGCTGCTAGATTCTTTTAGCTTATTCTTGAGCGATTCCAACAAGCCATAGTGAGCACATATAGCGTAAACATCACTCATCAAAACAATGGCAAAGTTGGAGGTTAAATATGTGCGTGATTCTGAGCGAGATTATTGCTTCGATTTGGCATGGACTCCGTCTGGCTAGGTCTGAGTAGTAACGCACAGCAAGTCTTTAACTATAAATAACTCCTTAGAATTAATACAGAGCTTTAAAACGATTTTATTAAAGAAGTTCTGTATGCATACTAAAGTTCTAATGTTCCAGTACACCTGTCATGAATACACTATACGCAACATAGACAGTCTGTGATGACTCCTTTAAGTAGAAATCTCTCAAAACCTACAAAAGTGGAAAAATAGCAACAGTAAAGTCTTTAATCAATGAAATATAACAAGTAAAAATAATTGCAGCTGCTAAATTGCTTTGATTATAATTAGACTTATCACCTGCAGCTGGCCTCAAACTTCCGTTCTTGAGCTAAACTTCCTGATATGCCTGCAGATATACTAGTGGATATCTAATCCCTACTCTTCAGTCTAACCATGGGATTACATGTCCACTAGTATATCTGCAGGTATAGGCAACCTCCCTTGTTTCATAACTTTCAGCTGTTCCCTTGTTTCCCTGCTTTTTTGTTTTTTGATCCCTAATCCTCATAATTATTCTTTCTATTTGTTTGTTTACTTTTTTATAACACAATTATGACTACTGAATCCACGTGTACCACATTAAAAGAAAGAATGACGCCAGCCAGGCATTCCATGAAATAATTTTTGTTTCTAAACGTGTGCCCCAATAATCAAGTACGTGCTGAAAAGTGAGGTGGCCATTACGCTTCGTTTGTAACTATGCTCCACTCGTTACACAGCATTACAAACGAAGAACAGTACAAGAAACTTCTCTGCAGTGATTCCAGTTGCTACGAAAAATGTGGGCGAAAAGCATGACACAGCCAGAGGGGAGCCGTATCACGCTATCGTAAATCAACACTTTGCGTTGTCAGCGAAAAGAACTGGAACACAAAGGAGGACAAAGGTAAATCCATGATACATGCATTATACGTACTGTGGTTGGAAAAAAAGCACGTCTCGGGACAAAGCGACGTCGAACAGTGGAAAAATCAAGCCCGTAGCCTTATCCATTGAATTTTGCTTGGCTGAAGGCATCAGTTAGTTAGTCAGAATATAATTCTGTTAAATAGAAGATTTTTAAAATTCCGTAGCAACTTGTTAGAAGGGTTTGGGATCACTCTGAAGGCATTTTTGGGCTTGGCTATGCCAAGGTTCCTATGGATACATATACTTGAAATTAACATGGAGAATATATCCTGACCGCCTGTAAATGTTCAAGTGTTAATCGGATGGCTGCAGGTTCGAGGCTGCCCAGGACCAGACGTGGATTTTTTCTCCTTTCTCCACCTTTTTCAAACATACTTTTTGCAACAACTTTAAACAGGCTGTAGGACCTGCGGCCCGAGGGCACGGGAATATATATCAGGCAAATCCCTCGTGGCCATGGTATAACTATTAAATATCAAGCCATGGATAGCGGTGTTTATCATTAGCTATATGTGTATTCATGATGGTCATTGTGCCTCACCTGTGATTATAATTAAATTAAAAGCTCTTTACTGAGAATGATTGGTGCTACATCCATTCATCCACACTGCAGTATGTTATAGCTATATCACAGCAGGATTAGAATATCTTGCAAAGTTGAGGATGAGTGTCAAAAACTAAGATATTCTATGACTGCTGTGATATACAAGTGAAAGTATTGTAGCTAGATACTTTAATGCAGTGTATATGATTTCAATAGTTATTGATGCTGTATTGTACTGATTATGCCTTTTACTTATTTGCTGTGTGTAGTATGTCAAAGGTGGGACCGTATGGTAACTACAGTGCTTGCTAGCCATTGTGCCTTTGGTACCATCAAGTAGGAATCACCCCTAAAATGACTAAAATGCCACCTTTAAAAATCATCCTATGTATATATATAGAGACATCTTATGTGACGAAAATCACTATTATATCTATAGCATAAAAAAACAAGAAAACACTAGTACTTATAGGCAACTAGATAAATTGCCCAAACTTGAATTTTTGCCTGCCTGCCTGCCAGCCAGCCAGCCCAGCCCAGCCCAGCCAGCCTGACCATGGTTACAATGCTGGAGGCCAAATGGGGCAGCATGTGGCTACCATTTTATACCACAATAGCAAACTCACCACCTTTTGGGGGTGTGTGCCCTTTGTGCCTTGACTTTCCTTTTATCTTCAATCAGGCTGGTCATCATCTTCTTCATGCAACGAAACCACATTGAGGCATTACTTTTCAGTATCAACACTTTCCTTGAGTAGCATATTTAGATTCCGCAAAAACCATTTAAAGCACATCCGCTACTGTAAAAGATACTGGAAACCCTGTAGATATCTGTCACAATAGGTTCAAAACCACGCCCACTAATGATCTTGGTTGATCAATAGCAAGTGAGTGCAGAGACCACACCTCTTTCATAAGAGGCACAGTCACTATTCCATATTTTTAACATCCTATCATTCTAAATACAGCTAGACCAATGAGGGGGGGTGTAGTCATTGTATTTGTGTTAAGTGCTGACTTTAGATACTCTAATACAGCAGTCACCCTAATAGAACAGTCACATGTGTGTAGCTGTATGCTATAACAAAAAAAACTTAACAAACTAGTATGTTAAAAATAGAGATCTAAGTGATAATGAGAATGATGGTATACAGCATAGCACAGTGAGAAATCCCTTTTTTGGCATTGACAATAATTTTTTTAAAGAATATACTAGTAGATTATAAGAGTGTCTCCACCAAAAAAGGAAGAAGGTTGCATGCACCAGCATTGAAACTGAGTCACTATTGCTGACCCATATGATTCACTAACCTGGATAGCAGACCCGGATTAACTAAAAATGAGGTTTATACCAAATGCTATACTTCTAGTGCTCTGCTATATGATAGCTAAACAGGAATGTTTTATAATTAACGGATCAGTGAGTGAGTGAGATTCCACATAAGTTCATAGATAGTAAAACACATTTTCAATAAGTGAGTGTGGTTTCATGGATACATGCACACTTCAATGCACCTTACTGATAAATTAGCGAGTGTCATAGGAGCTGCAATCCATATATGCATGGATGTTCCCAAAGTTTTTGAGCAACTGAGCTAATGATAGGAGGTTACCGTATGCCTTTTACTGTAACCTAACAAATAGGAACTAGAGACGTTTAACATTTCTTAACTAACAATAAAGTGAAACAATAAATGGGACAAAGAAAGGAAAAAAATCCCTCCTACCTCAGGGTTCAAATTGCAGGCCACCCGATGTCAAGTCAAGTGCCGCACTCAAGAGGGATGGATTTTCTTCCTTTAAACCAAAGTATTTATTATTATTATTAAAGCTTTACAGTGGCCAGCACTGAAGGTCTGACAGCAACATGTGCTGCAGCTTAGGATTACCTAACCATGTATGCCTACAGATATATCACACATTCTCTATAAGTGGGCATGGCTCATGAAAGATGCGAGACTAGACTTTAACTTATAAAATAACAATTGATTAGTGGGTGTGGCTCCATGTATGCCCGCGGACAACAATGGACATGGATTTGGTGTGTCTACAATGCACCCATTGATAAATGGATGAGGCTCCACGTATGCCTGCAGACAGTAACAGCTGTACCAGGACTAGAACTAATTAATCCATTTCACACTGACCCGGATATTCTATAAAGCAGGTCAGATCCAGATGACCTGAGACCCGGTAATTGACCTGAATGATCCAGGTGACCCAACCTGGTTTCAACCGTGACATGTACAATAGATTTGGGTCATACCAACGTGTAGGTTTAGTAATAAAAATCCTACATTTTTTGGAGGCTGCACACCCACTATACTAGCAACTGGTGTCATTAATTTTATACTGTGGCCATACGGAAGGCATGAAACATGCATTACTTATGTAGCTAGGTAACACAACCAATGTTCATATAATAGTACACTACATAACAGTGTGAGGTTGCATGGCTGGTTTGGTGAAATTTGTTCGAAGTTTAGCTGATACGGTAAGCTGCCGTAATTCGCCAGAAAATTTTTGCAGTTTTAAGTTTTTCTGATTTAAAGAATTTAAATACATTGACTATATATTCATGGTAAATGTTTTGTGTAGTTTGCTGGCAAGAAACTTATATGCAAAATCCACGAAACCTTTCCACCTTGAACCATTTACAATATTGTCTATAACAAAACTGATGTTGAGGCTCAAGAAAAAGGAAGTTATCTAATGTATTGTTGGTAACAAGTACTCTACCCACTCAGACTGTCTATTGTAAACACATGACTTCCACCTATACCAGTTATCTAATCCAAGCAATGAAACAGGTGCAATTGCAGCCTTCAAGATGTTCCATGTGAAAAGTTGTGATCTAAAAGGGAGTGGCAGCTAAGTAATCTCTGTAGTAACTACGTATATAATTATTATTGGGTCAACTGGTACTTTGGTAAGTGATGACAAGATTCTGTCTAGTGTGATATTACATAATGCAGATATCCATCATTGTGCACTATTTTTCAAGCCTCACAAGAATGGCAAAGAGCTAGCTGGTTTTCAATATGCAACTGTAATATTTTGGATGGGCAAGAAGTACTCTATTTAAAAAGTTGCACTTTGTGACAACGACAAATTGAAAGTCAACACTTCAAATCTTTACCATTTGAACTACAGCTGTGATAAGAAACACAACAGTAGACAATTAGGTAATAATAGTGTTTAACAGCAAATCCAATATCATTGAACCAAGCATGAAGCAAAACTTCTTTTTAAACCAGGTGTGTACCAACAGCCAGCCTTTGACCAACTGTGATGGGGGAGCCTGGTAGCACAACATCAACTTGTTTGAAGGGCTAAACATAAAATTCATGCTATGCACATCCCCCAAGAGCTGCCGTTTGTTGTAGAAATCTGGCAGTACAAGGTGCTTTCTGGCAATCATTTCCTTGCTTCAGACATGGTAAATTTCATGGCAAGGCCATGTGGAAACTGTTGCAAGCTATCTTATTATAATGAATTCAGTATAATGTGTAAGGGGGTTCTGGCTATGTGTGAAAGTTACTTAATTTGAGCTGTTAGGAATATTTATTCTCTACTCTTTACAACCAGTGATGCACCATTACCACTTTTTCATTACTAATCCAACACTTTTAGATAAAAAATGGATCCAATACTTGGTACACAAGCATTATTCACAAAGAACAGCCAGCCCATCATCCTTTATTATGACTTTACTTCATTGCTTTACAGTATTGTAATATTGATCCATGTTGGGTTCTTTCAAAGAATTCATGATTTATATCTACAACCCCATTTACATACACTGCCATCTTGAAAAGCAATGAAGCATTTGTTTTTAATTTGCCATTACTATATAAGGTTTCTGTGTTATACAAGTTTTTGCAATTGAATTCGTCACCTTTGCAATTGAATTCGTCCCGTTTGCAATTGAATTCGTCGGTTTTACAAATGAATTCATCCCGTTTGCAATTGAATTCATCGGTTTTGCAATTGAATTCGTCGGTTTTGCAGTTGAGTTTGTCAGGTTTGTAATAGAATTCATCGCGTTTGCATTATAATTCGTCATAAACAAAACGGCTCCGAGAAACCAACCATTCATTAAGAGATGAATTATTTACGCCATGGAGAGTTACACTTAAGACACTAGAAGGTAATTGGAGCTGGTAGTATGCGAAGCTGATAGCTGTCTGACAAGTTAATTAGCTTGCTCGCGAGTGACCACACCCATCGTGAATGGCGTACTAGAGTTTGTAATGTTGCTGAATAGGCTGTAGAGGAAGAATTATTGCCTTATAAAGAGTTGTTTACTACTGTTGTACTTGAACAAGTTCTTGTGCTACACCATGTTTTCGTGTTTTCTCCAGCTGCCATTCTTGTTACGGACGAATTTTACTATTTAACTGCAAAAACGACGAATTCTATTGTAAAACCGACGAATTCAATTGCAAACGGGACGAATTCAGTTGCAAAACCGATGGATTCAATTGCAAACGGGACTAATTCAATTGCAAAAGCAACAAACTCAATTGCAAATGGGACGAATTTAATTGCAAAGTCGCTGAATTCAATTGCAAAAACCTGTAATATAACAATCACTCAAGACAAGGGTCTACCACAATAATGATTGCTACAATTTATCCCATGCTGATTTATTGCTAATTATAAAATCTTGTCTTTAGGCATAAAGACAATTTTTGTCATTATACGCCAACGTCTGCACAACCACCTAAATCTGCATGCAGGATTTAACTCCATATTACCCCCCCCATCAGCATCTATACTCTACTAAAACCAATATAATATTATGTAGAGTCTACCAAATGCAGTAGATTTCCACTTGAAACGAATAAATTTGTTGTTTAAATACATAGGAGCTCAAAAACAGTACAATATGGGACCGAGTGATGCTGCCATTAGTATCATGATCAATAATAAAACCCACTCTTTATGATACTGAATACTTTCATGATACTTACAATCGTTGCTGATCCCACTTATTGTATTGCTCAAGAAGTCTTAATAGGTACACTAAACTACTTGTTTACAGTATTAATTACTGTAACACATGCTTTGTGATTATACTTTGATATTCACACCTCTCTTTCCAGGGATAATATCCAGGTATAGGTGGGCTTAATCTGTGTTCTTAGCCAATTATTGGCCTAACTTGAATAGCAAATAGCTTTTAATGCCACTAATGTAGACATAATATTGTGATAGTTAATGGAAGGTCATGACATTAATATGTACTTCCAAAATAGCAGCACAATATATTGCTAAAACAATAACGTTGTTTTATAAATATTTGGTATAAGAGACTTGATTAATTAAAATAGATGTAATAATCGTAAACAAAATAGAGCTATTTGTTGATGATCTTATAAATTCATGTTTCACGTTAAACTTTGCCTAATTCGTGTCCATGGTGTATCTAGGTCTTTTTGCTGCAAAAGCAAAACACAATAATTGTTATGCCATGTCATCCTCTTAGCACACAGCATATTGCCTTAAACCATTTTGGCATTACATGAAGCCACTGTACGTGCCAACTCTGAAGTTAAATGTGGACAGAAATGAAAAAGAAACATTGACAAATACAAAAGGTGACCTAACTTTAGAAGTCTCACAAAATAGAGTAGTGTTTCCTCCATGATTGTTCACTGTTTGTTTAGCTTCCTCGTCAAAGCTACAGGGTAAGGTGGATGTTGTATTGTATGACTTAGTCTATATTCCTCAGGCTGCGGCTTCCCAAGCTTATATAGACACGGTCAATTAGCTAGAATTTAGAATACTTTGTCGGTTAAGTCCATTTAAATGATTATAGTTTCAAGAAATGTTTTGAAAAGTTGATGGGTATAGTTCATGAAATTCTTGACTACTTTATTAGAGTAGACTGCTGTATTACGGAATTTCATTAATTTTAGCAAGGAAGAATTTTGGTTTCATAACCAGGAGTGGAGAAATAAAGGATCCAATTGCCCCTCAATTATGAAGAGAAAAGGGGCAGTGCCCCCTCACTATTTCTTATGTTCAGAAGCCCAAGTTCATCAGCTGTTGTAATTCTTAGTGCCACAGGTCACCCAACAACCTGAATCAGTATCGGCAAGAGTTAATTATTAACTCTTGGTATTGGAGATACTCAAATAGAGCAGTCACCTAACTACTCTAATAGAACATTCAGCAAAACCATAAATGTTGGTTCTGCTAAGCTTATATGATAGGCTGTCATACAAGCATATTCAAGTATACATGTACTACTGAAAATGCTCTCATATGCATTTAAATTTTAAAAATTTCCTGTTCCCCCACTAACCCCTAATATTGGCATACTTTGCACACTAAAACATGTAGAAATGACACCCACCCCAGTATGACTCCCCACGTTAGAGTACTGTTCTCCACTCCTGATTCTAATTGTCCTATATTTCCATTAAGCATTCTGCTGTAATGAAAGTCCACACAAAAGCAGCCAAGCTGTGAAAAAATGGTGTACCTTAAAAGCCTGGGTGAAAAAAAGTTGTGAAATCAAAGGTAGTGGCTAAGAAATGACTGCAATGATGTTAATGCTCATAAATTTTAACAGCCATTTTTAATATTCATTAGCATTAACATCATTGCAGCCAGCCACCTTTGATTTCACAATGTTTTTTCACCCAGGATTTTTAAGGGCTTGCCATCTCAAATCAATACCTATGCAGTAGTAGAGAAAAAAAATGAGACACAAAGGAGGTAGTCCATGATGCGTACATTATAACTACTGTGGTTGGCAAAAGAGATGTCTTGGGCCAAAAGTAATGTTGAACACTGAAGAAACCAAGCCTGTAGCCTTAACCATAGTCAAGGTATGCTTGGCTGGAGGCATCAGGCAGTCAGTTAATAGAAAAACTAAAATTTCTTGACCCAAACCTCTGTTATCCCTCCATGATCACCTCCCAAAGTGGGGAAACATACACTGCAATTTTATTCTCTGGGGATTATATTTGCACATCAGGTGATGATTGCTTTTGTTTTGATACTTTTTATTTGTAATGATCCATACTAGGTTAAAAATTTCTCTAGTACAATATACAGTATCAAAGGAAAGAACTAGACTGTGTATGTATGTACGTACGTACGTATGCGCGCACGCACGCACGCTTGTACATACATATGTATGTATGTATGTATGTATGTATGTATGTATGTATGTATGTATGTATGTATGTATGTATGTATGTATGTATGTATGTATGTATGTATGTACGGTACTGCTTAAATACAACATCGTCTCACGAGAGTGCAAACAATTAAAGGGCACGGCACCCATTTTGCTTGTGAGTATTCGTCCCATTTTCCGGGTTGAATGCTGCGAGCGAAATGGGTGCCACGCCCTTTGATTAATAGAGTTTTTTTAATCACTTGCACTCTCGCAAGATGACATTACGTTTGAGCGGTATCATACGTATGTATGTATGTGTGTGTGGTATGTATGTATGTATGTATGTATGTATGTATGTATGTATGTATGTATGTATGTATGTATGTATGTATGTATGTATGTATGTATGTGTGTATGTGTATGTATGTATGTGCTTATATATTAATACCACACATCAGACTGGTAAAAGTCATCTGTTTCATAAAGCAGAAATTTTTGATGATATTTGTTACAACATGCATACAAACACATAATTATGTTGGGTAGTATAATGGCTAGAAACACACTTGCGATGTACTCTCTCATATCACTGTAGTATGTAACAATCCACCTGTAAACGTCACACTAAATGTAACTATGTTGATATTGTTGCTACAGGAACTACACATTTCGAGATCTGTGCACATATGGCTTTATCAGAACTGGCATACCAGATTTTGACAGAGTGATAAATGGACTACACACCTGTGCCATATTTACCACACTGGATTGCTACTGGGAGGGATCTATAATACAAAATCCATTAGACTCAGTTGTGGTAGAATCACCATCATATTGTCAGCCTGAGATGCCTCAATATTTGAATTGGTCAAATTTTGATTACACACAGTTTGTACAGTGTCTGGCAACCCATCCAGTGGAGTCTATGTACAATCCACAAGTTATTTTGGTAAGTTGTAAAGTATTGTTTTGAATGTTCAAACAGATCACAAATAGCTATATACGTACGTATAGTAGATGTAGTAGTAATCAGTTTTAATTATGTTTGTTGCTTTGTTGTTGTGCTTTATCATATTAAAGCTCTAGAGTTGTGCTTCATTGCAAAGCATAATAAGACATAATAATAAGAAGTCTCGGTGGAATGTGATTTAGAGTGTAGTTTGGTTTCAGGCTTTCAGCCACACTTTTTATTCACCTCATGTTATATGAGCACACCCTCATGTAGGGCTGAGTGATTGTGACATATTTTGCTACTTTCACGATAGTAGAATGCAACATATTATGATTATGATAACTATCACGATGTTACATCAGCATCATGCAGGGGCGGATCCAGGAGCTGGCAAGGGGAGGGGCACAAACAGACTAAGTTGTTGGTGGTTGGGGAGAGCCAGATCTTCTTGTTAGTTGCTGCATTTTTGAAACAGCAAATAGCCACCTCTTAGTAGTGTCTCACTGTTGATTTTTGCCATTTTGGTCTTTGCAGATGGTTGTGAAGTCTTAAAAGTCTTCAAAATCAGCAACACTGTAATTATTTTTAGAGGCACTTAGTACGTACGAGGTGCTGGCTGACTATTTCACATACTGATTCGCTTGGTTTTAGGTGAATTTGTACTAATAAATGCTAGTGAATTGCGCATATTTTCATGATGTATAAGTTGATTTAATATGACCTGACATAAAGTTAAATATTTTAATCAAAAGAAGTAGCTAGCTATGGTTACTCCACAAGGGGTGTGTTTGTGTGGAGGGGGGGGGGGCATTTGGGGCCATCCTGGATCCACCATTGTCATGCATACATAACTTTGTATGAATTATTTAATACAAGGTGAAATTGTGTACAACTTGTGTTAAGGCCGTAGGCAGTAATAGTTAAATACAAACAGTATAATAAATAACAGTATCCTTAGAATTCAATGGTTTCTAACAGGTAAGCTTTAATCTGCGTAGTAAGATTTATTTACTCAATGAACTGTATCAGAAGTGTAGGCTTGTTTTCTGGATGAAGCTCTTCTACAACAGTATGCACCACCATTTTGAATTAACTAATATGCATTTGCATGTGATGTTACAACATCGCAGTTATTTATAACACATATCAGCATCACAATGTTCAAGGACAATCACGATTAATCCCATAATCGATATAATCTCCCAGTATTTCAAGTGATGTAAAGCGAACGTTTTGTCACTATAAGTTTTACAACATGTATTACTTTGAATGATGAACTGATTTGGTTTTTAAAGCCAACATGTACTTTATCATGATCACAATTGCAAGATTTGTGATTGTAATTGGTAACTGGATCACCATGCACTAATCCAGAAGGAGCAATGATGGAACAAGAGTAACTATAAACTGCTTAGTTCATGATTGTAGTCAGCAACCCAACTTATTCAGTCTCCATAGTAACATTGTTGGCAGCTCTTTAGGTGGGGAAATTGTCACTATCCCACACTCAGTATGGGCTGTGTCTTGGTTGCCATTTTTAAGTTTGGTAAAACACAAAAGTTTGGCTTCACATAATATTATGCAGAGACAGATATCTGGTCTGCCACCACAGTAGCCTACATGTCAAACCATAGTTGATGTGGTCAGACATAATTTATAGTTTTTACTGTTCATCTTAATGGCATTAGTTGCTAGGAGACATTATGTTCTTGTAATCCAAATAAAGGATCATCATTGTGGAGCTATTTAAGTTTATGATGCAATATAGCAAAGTAGCACTAGTAATCAGTATATACTCATATACCATCATCATTATCAAGTACTACACTGGTAACACATCTACCATACTATTGTGTAGCTAATCTCACCTGGCCAACTATCAGTTTATAAGCCCTTTCTGGTGCAACTGTCATGATAGCATGTCACTTACAAATATAATATTAATTTTGTCTCTATAGCTGCTTTTGTAGTATTAGACTTACATGGGTACAAACAAGCATGCAGGAACAGTATAGGGATATTAAACCACTCAGAAATTACAGATTTTTCCCCATCATATTACATTAAAAAGTAGCTTATTGGCTCTTAATGCAATTATGCTATATTCTTATTCACACTTGACCACAACTCTTCGCTTAGTTCAACATTCATATGGTGGATGGGAATAATTATTCTGAGGCTTACAGCAGTTTTCAAAATGTGCAACAATTGTGTGGGGCATGTAGCCATGACTTTGACCATTATACCGCTGTTTCAGGAGCACATGTTTGATTATCCTGCTTAAAGCACACACACACACACACACACACACACACACACACACACACACACACACACACACACACACACACACACACACACACACGGCCCTGCATGTGTACAATATCTTATCTATACATCCTATAACATCTCCTTCCTTTACAACAATTATGAGAGTAACAGTACACAAAATCTAAATCCCTCACATCTTGTTTCCTTACCAAAATCAAGAGAAAAAATCAACGCCTAATAATTACAAAAAAAATTGCTCCTATACTAAGTTTAATAAAATCAGTATACCTTGAGGATGGTTTAATTACTCTGCCTGATCTAGTCACAGTTTGCATTGTTTCTGTTGGCCTTGAATGCTCTTCGTGGTCTCTGATTGATGAAGCCAGATCATTGGCATGCTGATCTGCTGTGCCTGATACTGAAAGTTCATCCTCACCATCCTCATAATTCTGGGATATCTTGGCTTCTTCTGTGCTGCACAAGTGTTTTCTAGTTCTTCTGTAAACATGCCCATTAGGTGTGTTGACTAGATATGATCAACCTCCCACTTGCTTCAAGACCGTGGCAGCCTTCCACTGGTCCTGGTGACCATTGGGTTGAATACGAACAATTTGTCCTATTTGTAGCTCTCAGAAGCGGTTTGGCATGTTTGTCATACTGTTTCTTGGCATTTTCTCTCCACTGTATGATGCTCTCTTCTACACCTGTTGCTACCTCTGGTGGGAGAAGCATTGATACCGTTGGCAAACGAGTTCGTGTTCTATGTGAGTGCAGTTTTGAGCTGGACTGTGTAGACTTCCTTCAGTTGGCATGTTTCTCCATGCTAGGACCGCTAAGTGAATATCTGTGTTGTCTTGTGAGATTTTTTTCAACATACGCTTAGCTATTTTCACTGCAGCTTTGGCTTTGCCATTACTTTGGCTGTGGTAAGGTGAGGTGGTTACATGATCAAACTCCTATTGTTTGGCAAAGTCTTCATAGGCTTTGGACCAGAACCGAGGACCATTGTCTGTGATTAGGATTCCATAGCATGCAAAGTGGGCTTTTGTGATGGATACAATAGTGTCTGCTGCAACATCAATTTCCCAGTAGTCACTGTGGTAATCTACTGTGATGAGATAGGAGATTAAGTTTTGCTAAACTGCTGAGCACAACGCCACACAACAACATTCAATTCGAACAGAGATGCAAATGTCAACCAGTTTGTACTATTGGAAGGAAACTGGTGTTACTTAGAGATAATAAGAAAAATACTTCACTACAGCATGCCTAGTGTGCTCCCATGACTGACCAAGTGTAGGCATATGTTTGTTTCCTAAATTACTTCACAAATTTGATGTGTTCTTGGGATAGACCATTCACAAATATTTTCTCTCTGTGAATCATTCCCAATAACAGCGATGTATGAAGAGTACATGGACTCATGAATAGTGCCACTTCAATGAGGGAGGCATAGTACAAAAAGTATCATACAGTGCGATAGTGCTGTATAGTAGGGACCACAAAGGAGTAGGCATGCCCCACGAAATAATACCACTCAAAAACCAGCCTCAATTTTCCTTGACAACGATGAGGCAGTATTGGTTAGGTAAAACTAAGCCCAAACAAGCAGATCAACCCGAAACGTTTTCAACAAGTTGCTACAGAATTTTTTTTTTTTTAAATTATTTAATGGAATTTTCTACTGACTGAGTAACCGATGCCTTCAGACAAGCATAACTCGATAATGGCTAAGGCTATGGGCTTGATTTTTTCACTGTTCGACATCACTTCGGCCCGAGAGGTGCCTTTTGGCATACCGCAGTACATCCAATGCGTTCTTCATTGACTTACCAGTGTCCTCCTTTGTGTCCCATTCATCTTTGCTGACAGTGAAAAGTGTCAATTTGGTGGTAGCTAGCAGGTGATGGCTTCCCTTCGTAACGGAAATCGTCTGTATTTTTCATAGTGGCTATTTTATTTGCAGAAGTACTTTTTTTGAACAGTTCTTGATTTGTACTGCTGTGTAACAGGTTGAACATAGCCGGCAATGAAGCGTAATTGATACTTCACTTTTCAGACGATAATTGATATAACCGGAACGCGCGGCACCGTTTCTTTCGGTATGCAGGGAGATTGCAGAGGAGCTTTTCGAGCAGTTCTTGATTCGAAATGCTGTGTAATGGGTTGAACGTAGTTGACAACGAAGTGTAATGGATACTTCACTTTTCAGACGATAATTGATATAGCTGGGGCGTGCGGTGCCATTTCAGATGCGGTATGCGTGGGTTTACCAGTCATGATAATTATTCACAAAAAAGTTAACAAACAAGTACACAAAAAATTTTGGAATTTTCAACTAGAGTATAGGGACCATAGCACATCGATAAAAAGTACTGAAACAAGTTGGAGTAGTCCATGATATTAAATCACAGTGAAACAATAAGAGGTGTGATATCCCTACTGTGCATTTCCGTTATGGTACATTGAGCACAGTAGGGATATAACACTTCTTATTGTTTTACTGTGATTTAATATCATGGACTACTCCAACTTATATCAGTACTTTTTATCGATGTGCTATGGTCCCTACTCTAGTTGAAAATTCCAAATTTTTTTGTGTACTTGTATAGTGAGATTTGCTTATGTAACACTTGTAGTCCATACACATGCAGCACTTTGCAGCTATGCAATATCATTTCATAAACAGAAAAATGATAGGAATGTTCCACAATGCAGTTACCATCCCAGCACAAATCCTAAATACCTGTTTTTTTTCCTTCTTTTTTTACTCACATCAAGCACTATTTCATATTTTGTGGTAATGTCAGAGTCAAATCAACAAAGACTACAAGATGGATCCAGCAATCTTTAGATGTATAACATCGTTCAGGATCAGACCTAGAAAGTGCAGCTTTTGCAGCAGAAGTTGAGCTTTGCAAACTCATGGGTCCCTCTGCCCCTCACCCTCAGTATAATGTCTGTAGGCTACGGGGACACTTGCTTCACCCCTAGTGGGATTTTTGCAGGTAGCAGATCAGAAAACCCATCATGGATGCACATGCCCTTCCTACTGACATTATTGACACCATGGCCCATTCCAGGAGTGATGCCACCAGTTGCAGTGGATGCCATGTCATTGTGTCATGAGTCGCTGTACAAAGATGTCATTGAGTATTTAAGGCAAAAAAAATTGTTACATATAGTCAGTTCGCATTCACCTGAGTCCCACCAAATATGGTCATATCACATGTGTTCACTCCCAATGGTTTTGTACTGGAACCAGCATGTTTTAAAGTGTATGTTTGGGATATCTTTAAGCCTCATTACTCACTTGTTCTTGCACATGTTGAAGTTCCTCCCCAGTCTAAATTGCAGGCTGCTCAGCTTGATGATTTGGCACATGAGAAGTTGAAGAGAAGTAACCACTCTGCGAGGTGCAAAGTCAGCTACTGGAGCAGTAAAACTTCATGTTGCCCATGTTTCACAATATCATTTTTGGATAAAAAACCATGTAAATCCTGGTTGTAATTGTAGTAGCTCCTCTTTCTAGATAAGGTCATCATCAGATACTTTGTTAATGGCTTTCTCTGTTTCAATTTTATTATTTTGATCAGTCAAGTCTTCTGTTGCAATAGTTCTTGAGTTTGCAGCTGATTCTGCTACATGCATCTTGCACCTGTCTGGAGATTTCATCCAAGACACTCCCAATTAGCACTAAGGCCCTTTGTAACAGCTGTACCACCTGTTCTGAGGAGATCTCTACATCCATATCCACTCAGAAGCAGATAAGTGGTACTGAAGTTCCAGTCAAACAGGTCACTTATTTGGGCTCCAATCTGATACCGATATGCAAAAACAAGGCTAATGTAGCTGATAACCAATAGCTAATCTAATTATTGGTATACCTCTACCTATGACACAGGTTGTATAAGCTAGAAGGAGTCATCTTTAACCCTCTCATTGGGCGGTTTTGATATATAAATGCTTATAGCATCACATTCTAAGTGCTCTGTAACTTCAGTCGAGCATTTTAGTAGCTCCTACGCTTATCCTGTAGTGGCCATGCCCTTAAGTGAACGGGAACAGGGATAACTGGTCTCTTGCGCACTATCGCGCGGTTAGATGATATAATTGCCTACTTTTGGATTGTCGATAACAAGCATTGTAGACAATTCTTCAAAGTGATAATGGTACTACTAATGAAGAGAAACAATAAGGAGAAGGATTATATAAGTTGGAGTGGTGTGTCGCTACTTTTTTTTACATCTCGAAACAGTGACCTCATGTTGCTCAAATGCTGGAAAAAATAGACTTGGTGATCATCGCTTTAGCTGTTAACAGGTTAGCGATGTTTATTGTGTTATTATAAACAGTCCTAGCCTGTAAAGTAGTGACATTTCATGTTTGTTTTCTCTTAGGCCGATTTTTGCATTTTAAATTACATAATGGTTTGTGGTTGCTCTTGTGTAAACTGCAACTCAATAATTGAGTTCCTTGTTCTATAGCAAGTAAATTGATACATAGTTTTATTGGATTATATGGTATGGTGTGTGGTGTGTAAGTTATAGCAGTTTAGAAGCAGTAGATTGGAGGCCTCTACAAATTTGGCAGCGAGGGGGTTAAGTTGCTTGGTCTTATAAAGAAAAGGAAGGATTCTTATTAAGTGGTACATATGTTAGTTCCATTGGATGTGGCAACAACGTCAAAGTGGGTACTGGCCCTCATCAAATGGGACAATTCCCATTATAAGCATGGTAGCCAGCACAAAAAGCTGTTAATGAATCAATACCAATGTGAACAAAATAGGACACAGTATATAAGTCCATGATACATAAAGGCACACCTCGAGACTAAGTGATGCTAAACAGTGTAGAAATCAAGCCTGTAGCATTACATATATAGTCAAGTTGTACTTGGTTGAAGGCATCAATCAGTCAGTTGCCAAGTAGAAAATTCACTCACAATTAAAATTTTGCAGACAATTATCAAAAGACTATTGGGGTTGCTCTAAATGAACATTTCAGCTTGCAGGGGTGTATCCAGGGTAAAGGGTAATCCCCATAAAGTTCACATATGAAACTCAGCACTTCCTACAGCTGTAACATTCAAATATATAAAATGTGCTCTTAGGCGACTTTAATACGCACAATGTGTTTACCTAGCTAAGTAGCTGTACAGAAACCTATGCTGTGTTATTGTTACTACATACACAACTTCCTGGCATACAGTATTATAAACGATGGAGCTCTTGTTCATCACACTCCTTCCTCGCTGAGTTGAAGAACTACTGAAGTAATTCCATCATTAGTTCAATTCATTCTGTGTCTTCTGGATGAGTTTCTGAGAGGTCTTCTTAACAGTGGAGTGACATTATGTGATCATGTAAACCAAATTTCGGGTGTATTACCACAAAAGAAGACTGCTGACAACAAAACATTACTTTATGTAGAAGATTCTACAAATCAGATGTACTTGCGCACCAATATCAATGACTATATATGCCATTGCTTCCTTGCAGTTGCCAGCTTTTCCACTCACAGTAAGCTGCACGTGTCTTCTGCCATTTGCTGAATGTTAAACAACATATCATACAGTACGATAGTAACTGTATAGTAGGGACCACAAAGGAGTAGGCGTGGCCCACGAAATAACATCACCCAAAAATCAGCCTCAATTTTCCCTGACGATGATGGTGAGGTAAAACTAAGCCCAGACAAGCTTTCAGATCGACTTGAAACGCTTTCAACAAGTTGCTATGGAATTTTTAAAAATTTTTATTTGATGGAATTTTCTACTGGCTGAGTAAGTAAGTAAGTAACTGACTGATGCCTTCAGACAAGCGTAACTCGATAACGGCTAAGGCTACGGGCTTGATTTTTTCACTGTTCGACGTCGCTTCGGCCCAACAGGTGCCTTTTGGCATACTGCAGTACGTACAATGCATTCTTCATGGACTCACCAGTGTCCTCCTTTGTGTCCCATTCATCTTTACTGACAGGGAAAGGTGTAAATTTGGCGCAAGCACGTGATGGCTTCCCTTCTAAACGGAAATCGTCCGTATTTTTCATAGTGGCTATTTTGATATCAGAGGTGCTTTTCAAACAGTTCTTGATTCGTATTGCTGTGTAACGGGTTGAACATACGTAGCTGACAGCGAAACGCAATGGACACTTCACTTTTCAGATGATAGTTAATAAAATTTGGGCGTGGCACCATTTCTTTTGGTATGCACAGATTATAGAGGTGCTTCCGGAAAAGTTCTTGATTCGAAATGCTGTGTAATGGGTTGAACATAGCTGACAACCAAGCGTAATGGATGCTTCACTTTTCAGACGATATAGTTGGGGCGCACAGCACCATTTCAGATGCAGTATGCGTGGGTTCACCAGTCATAATAAAATTATTTACAAAAAAGTTAACAAAAAAGTACACCAAAAAAATTGGAATTTTCAACTAGAGTAGGGACCATAGCACATCGATAAAAAGTACTGAAACAAGTTGCAGTAGTCCATGATATTAAATCACAGTAAAACAATAAGAAGTGTTATATCCCTACTGTGCATTTCTGTTATGGTATCTTGAGCACAGTAGGGATATAACACTTATTATTGTTTTACTGTGATTTAATATCATGGACTACTGCAACTTGTTTCAGTACTTTTTATCAATGTGCTATGGTCCCTACTCTAGTTTAAAATTCCAAATTTTTTGGTGTACTTGTATTTTATTAGAATAGTTTGTGACTACTCTATCCACTCAAAAACAGCCGAGCTGTAAAAAAAGAGTGTGGCCCTCAAAAGCCTGGGTGAAAAAAGTTGTGAAATCAAAGGTGGCGGCCAAGAAATGGCTGCAATGGTGTTAATGCTAATAAATTTTAACAATGCACACAGCCATTATTAAAATTTTTTAGCATTAACATCATTGCAGCCATTTCTTGGCCGCCACCTTTGATTTCACAACTTTTTTCACCCAGGCTTTTGAGGGCTGCACTCTTTTTTTACAGCTCGGCTGTTTTTGAGTGGATTTCACTTCTTTTTGTATTTTCAAAAACCAAACCCTGCACCTTTTTACTGGGATATGATTTCTAGGCTGTTGTATCACAAGTTTTGCTAGCATATAGCACTTATTATGATGATTATGATGATGATGATTGGCACGAGTCGGTCATACTAGTCTGCTCACAGACCGCCTGTAGGTGAAACTAAGTTAATACCACTAATATACCACTGATCGATACAAAAATGGCTCTGATTTGGTGAAATAGCTACTAGATTGAGCCTCAAAGTGTTGCAACAATAATATGGTGCTAATGCTCTAATAGAGTGCACGTTTTTGCTTTCGCTGAAATCATCTAATAGAACACACATAGAATGTTCTAGAACAATCTAGATTTTTTCTATTGGTAGATCAGTTTTACTTATTAAGGTAGAATTTTCATTTATAAGGTAGAAATTAAGTGAAGTGATCAACTGAGATAGCAGTGGTTCAGTGGTTAAGGATGCAGGCATTAGGTATGGAGGTCCTTGGTTCGAACTCTGGGCATGATTAGTTCATTTTTTTGACATTTTTATGCACCTTTTTGCCCCCCAGTGACTGTTTTATTAGAGTATCTCAATCCCGTGATTTTACACCTGCTCGGTTTTTGCTTTATAATTTTGTAGCTGTAAGTCTGTTGCTGTTCTAACCACCAAAAGACACTCCTACGATGATCAGCCTATGTACACACGAACTTTCAAGGTATTCCTCTACTTGGTTTACCCTGTAGCCATGACAAAAGTTTCATCTTTTTTTATGTGAATAAATGCTCATAACTCCTTGGATATTTATCAGATTCATAGCAAACTTGGTACGCGAATGTACCTTTATACGCTCTTTACTTGTGCCAAATATTGATACAATGGAGTTACAAGTTTGTGTTTTATAGCAATTTTTGCAAAGTGTGTGAAAAGAAATTGAAGCCCCGTAGTCCCCTATGGCGAAGAAATTAAAACGAAACTTTGGCCGCTCATATCTCAGAAACGGCTAGGGAGATCTCCTTCAAATTTGGTATGTGGCGTGGCCTACCTGGCGGGCACCTCTGTAGTGAAACTAGTTCCAATCAGATAAGGGATCATGGAGCTACAAAGGTGTGAAAATCGCGTTTTCTTTCTTCCTGTAAATATACTCACGGTGCGGTGTGCTGGCTTCTTGGGCCACATGACACACTACCGTGTGTCTTGATTAGAGTATATCAATCTTTTGCGTTCTATTGCTTTTCTCCTTGCAGTTTCCCTCTTAGATTTTTTGTTTGAGGTTTAACTTGAGGGGGTCTCAAGACCCAAAAAGACCCTTCCCTATCCACCCCTTGCTCAACCAACCTGCCAAATTGTCAGGAAGGAAAGGCGAGGCTGGTAATGATCCCCACTATACAGTACTACTATGCCGTAGAACAACTGTATGTCTACTTTTGTGCAGGGTTTTAATGATTTAGGATATGAAGGCTATATTAACAAGAAATGCTTTTCTCATCCCGAGGAATGTCCAGTAAGTTACTTGACAGTAAATCACATCCACTATTACTGAATGTATGATGTGTGTACCTACATGTCATATCACGTTACCCTATTTCTTTCTGTAGACCAATGTGATAGTACCAGACAGTAATCTATTTCGTAATGTTGAAACATGTAAAGGAGCACATAATGGAGCTATTTCACCATACCAGATAATGACAGGATATGGCGGGAACAATAATCAAACTGATCAGTTACGTGTGTTGAGAACTGTTTTTCTATTGGGTGGATCAGTTAGTGTTCAGAATAATCTTCTAGCAAATGGCATCAACTTGAGTCACAGTGAAGTTCTGGGACTGTTAACTAGATGGAAAGATAGAATTTATGATGTTAGTTGATATACCATAATGATAGAGGGAAACTTTGGCATGGATAAACTTTGGTGGGGATAAAATTTAAACTTTGGCAGATAGCCAGCTAAATTGCATTTGGTGAAATAAACTTTGACAACCTTCAGCTGTAAAAGTATCATCTAAAATTAGTTGGCAGGTTAAACTTGTATTAATTTATCAAGTTTTCCCTCTATACAGTAGATGATTTGAGTGTTGCTATTCACAACATTACATCCCTATAGTTGTAGGACTTATGTTCCCAAATGTATGGGCTACTTTTTGCCATGATAACAGAATTAGAATAAGTTACACTGCTATCCTGACTAAACTTGTGGAAAGTGCTTACCTACAGCCATTTTGGCTATCCAAATCTTCACAGCCAGAGGAGGGTGGACACGATATAAGTGCTACTGAAAACTATTACCGTTAATTGAATATTTCTAATACCAAGACTAAAATGAAGTGATTAAAACTGTTTAGCAACAGCCACACTAATTTATCTTGTGCTTCTTGTGACAAACGGAAGAAAATGAGTACTAAGGTGTCTTATTTCCTGCTTGATTCTCCACGAGGACATGCTAGCGGCATCCGCTTTCCTTTCTTTAATTCCATGGGAGCGAGCATAGGAGGCTTATTGTATATCTAAGACGATTTTGGGCTCGAATACAAGCTTATAAGGTGTCTCTAGAGTGCAATACATTGATTCCACCGACAAACTTACTGCACTCGTGATCCTCTATAAATTCAAAAGCGATTTACGTGCGGGGAAGAGTGGGGCAGACCGGCTAAATATACTAAATGTCAAGCACACTTTCAAATAACACTTATTTAAACTTCGCTGAAGGCTTAGTTATACTTTTAATATAAATGTATGCGCTTACATACGCATGTCCACCCTCCTCTTCTTCACAGCTGTGGTACAGTGCAACCTCATTTAGTGGCCACTTTTCAGCTAGACCACCTCCTTAATGGGGTCACTCATTGTGGGTCCAATAGGTGGTTCTATTAACAACCCATGTTTAAATTAAATGCCATAGTGTTGCAGTTTATAACGCTACACTTGTACAACTGATTTGTTTAATGTATATATTAAGTGTTGAACTCATTTACAGAAGAGCTTTATAAACAGTTTTGATGTATTGACTGATTATGCCATAACTAAACATGTTCTAATCTGTTATATTGTGTGTAGTACATAATTGACTATGATGAAGGAAGAGCTAAGCCACAAAGTGAGAGATACTCACGAGACAGGATGTATGGAATTACTTCTAACTTTTATGATAATCTTGCTGATGAACTTTCTGTTGTTGCTCCAGCATTAATCATTACTGGCTATGTGTTAATGATACTGTATTGTGCTGCAGCTTTTTTCAAGTTTGATCTAACTCGGTCTCGAAGTAATGTTGGTCTGGTAAGAAGCCACTTATAATTGTTATAGATTTTGCTGAAATACAGTATATATTGCTTTATTAGGTTGGAGTGTTCCTTGTTATGCTGAGTACAGCTGCTGCTTTAGGCATCACTGCTGCTGGTGGAGTGGAATTTACAGTACTTACAGCCCAGGTATATATTAATTTTGATCCATATAGAAAATATTTATCAACAGAAATTAATAGTAAGGCTGGAATTTTCCTACAACAGCATCCTCCAGAAAACAGCCTCAACTTTTTGTCACAATGACTTGATAGTATAGACGGCTTGGCTGAAATAATTCTGAAGAAATTTTCTATTGAATGACTTACTGATGCCTTCAATGAGTACATCATGCATACTGTACATTGGAGGTTTACAGAAACCAGCTTCACAATATGACTTCGCAGTATTAGTTAGGTTTAATCAAACCCAAGTGCAATTCAAAATGCTTCTAATAGATAAATACAAAATTTAAGGATCTCTTTTTGTTCAGTGGAATTTCTACTGACTGACTGACTATCTAACTAGCTAATGCCTTCATGACTGTGCAGTGTAACTCAACAGCAGCCAAGGCTACAGGCTTGATTTTTTTTACTGTTAGACATTGCTTTAGCCTGACAGGTGCCCTTTGGCATACTGCATTACATACAATGCACACAATCATGGACTTCTTTGTGTTCCATTTATTTTCATTGAGAGAACAAGCTGTTAATTCCAATGTTGTGCAACTACTTTTAAAAAGAAATATATGCACAAAGCCATTATTAAAATTTATTATCATATATAATTTTCAGTGCCTTTTGTACCATGTCAGTTAAAGGAAATAAAATAATTAAGACTGTATAATGGGCAGAACATAGCTGAAACTTGAAGCAAAACGATCACTTCACTTGCCAGTAATCAATCTTCATGCAATAAATGCAATAACAGCCAAACTGGCATGATCTTCGATATCCAGGGTTTAAAATTCATGACATCAAAGGTGGCAGTCAAGAAATGACTGCAAATGATGTTAATAGTGACAGCCGCATCACAGCATTTTTTTAAAACTGATTAGTTACCACCCATGATTTTATGACTGACCTATGGCAGATCCAGCATGGAATTTGGGACAAATATATGCTCCTCAGGGGCGGATCCAGAGATGGTAAGGGGAAGTGCACCATATGGGAGAGAGCTATGCCCCCAGATCCCTGCTCTATGTTATGGTATTTTATATGTTTCAGGACTGAAATTTTCAATGTAGAGCAGTATAGTTTTATGTAAAAATATCTAGATCATATTGCTTTCTAGCACCCAATTCCTACTGTCCAGAGACTGTTACTGTCAACCCGGTTTATTGAGCTTGGCTTGTTCACACTACTGCCGGAAACCATACTGGGGATAGTGTGTGCCAAACAACAATGAGCTAGAATAAGTGCACAATTGATTAAACACTTAGTAAAACTGTACTGGAATTGTAGTGACGAAGTGAAGAATAAGCTGTGCATTGTTATTATTATTATTACTAGGCCTGGGGCAAATACAACCAAGTACAATTTTTTTGCATGCACAATTTTGCTCAAAATTTTAAAAAATTGATAATTAAGAGGCGTGGAAAATGTTTCACTTTCTACAAAGACATCTGTTGAAGTAACACATTAGTAACTCAACTTTAATGTATTACTTCTCTGTTCAGTGGACAGTAGGGATAATGAACTTACTTCGATCAGTTCAATTAACGAAGGATAGGTAAGTACACAAAACAAATTGCAAACTAAGAAGACAATATTTCAGGCAGGTAGAGCTAGCCAGAGTTTGCCACATTGTTCAAGCGGTATGATTCGAACACACACTGTCAAAGGAGAAATGGACCAATGATTTCATTGGTTTGATTACTTGACCCAAGTTATACTTACGGACTGAATTTTACGTTCATACAATGAACAATTTGGGAATTACAGCTAGCCAAAGTTTCAGTTGCTTGGGTGAGTTTCGTCACTGTTATTTGCCTCCACAATCGCGTTTTCGCCCTATTTGCAGTACAGATCAAGATTACTATAGAAAACAACACGAGATAACTCAACTTTTCTCCACCCTGTCAACACCAATTAATTAATGGTGCAGATGGTCTGAGCATAAAGTACAGCAAGTATGCGGAGATTCCTATCCCAGTGAGGGTGTAAAGGATCTCTGCAAGAAGTGTTGCTGTTATTATACAGTACGATAGTACTGTATAGTAGGGTTGACGAAGGTGTGGTCCACGAAAATAAATCAAGCCAAAATCATCTTCACAAATCCTTCACAGCCACTTGACAGTATTGGTCAGGTATAATCAAGCCCAAACATGTCTTCAAAACAACCTGAAGCATTTTCGACCAGGTGCTACGAAATTTTTTTTAAATAATTATTTTTGCGAATTTTCTACGTACTACCTGCCTGATGCATTCAGTCAAGCGTAGCGGAAAATTGGCTACAGCTACAGCCTTACTTCTTTCATGAAAATGCTTAGAATTTCATTGAGATGAAACCTTTAGTATTTTAAATATCCTACAATGTATGCACTATTGTCTTACTGATTTTCCTTTGATCCTTCTTTATCATGGCCATCGCTCATCAGTCATCAGTAGGGCTCCCATAATCATACCGGTACATTACGCAGTAATATATTGGAATACACGTGCTATCGCACCAAACTTTTAAAATATGTTTGTGATTTTGACGTTTGGTTTATACGGGACCTATCGTACGTCGTCAACAAAATACATGCGTAAGACATCTTGTTTAGTATTAGTGTGTTTGTTGTTAGCAAAGTTGAGCGGATAGGTTTAACTGCTTGCATTTCTAAATGCATTTCTTTGCGACTAACACATTCTTCGCTATTACAGTATTAGTATTGCTAAACCCTGTTGTTACATAATTGTGTGTGAAAAAATACAATTGAAGGTCATAATTGCTTTGTGTGTTTTTTCTGAGGTAATATTCGGAGCAATAATGCCTTCAAAGGAAGCGAAATGGAGGAATAGAAGGAAAAGTAAAAATAAGGTCTATTATGAAGCTCACAGAGATGACATACTCTTAAATAAAAGGAAAACTACAGCAGTGAAGACAGATCACAGCACCATCTTGATGAATATTACAAACATGTGACAGGTTCACGTATGAAATCTGCTGAAAGCACCAAAGCATCATATGACAAAGATGTGGAGAAATCTCGTAAAAATACAGCCGACCATTCTAGAGCATGCTACTATAAACATTTGGAAAAATCCCGGGAAGACACAGCTGAACACTCTAAAATGTGGACATGTTACTACACGTAGCCCTGCTTCTTTCGTGAGCCCTACACGTAGCCCTGCATAGCCCTGCTTCTTTCGTGAGCCATGCCCACTTACATAAATTACTGTCTGTAGACATGTGGTAGCCACGCCCATTTATCAGTCTGTAAGTATGCATGAATCCACATACATTGTTGTCTGCAGGCTTTTGTAGAGCCACGCCCACTGATCAGTTGTTATTGTATGAGTCATAATCTAGTACAATAGTGTTGTGATTAACTCTTAAAATATTGCGATTGGTTTTGTGAAAAGCAGGTTATTTAGTGGTCATGAGCTTGCAAAAAAACTTCACAAACAAGTATAAGAAAAAATTAGGAATTTTAAATTAGAGTAGGGACAGTGTATAGTGCTGCAATAAAAAGTACTGAAACAAGCTGGATCGGAGTAGTACGTAATGCCCAAATACTATAAAACAATAAGAAGTGAATATCTCTACTGTGCTACACTCAATGCACAGTAGGGATATTCACTTCTTATTGTTTTACAGTATTTGGACATTACGTACTACTCCGATCCAGCTTGTTTCAGTACTTTTTATTGCAGCACTATACACTGTCCCTACTCTAATTTAAAATTCCTAATTTTTTCTTATACTTGTTATTAGTAAGTAGGGGTTGAATTGAGGGAGAATTAATTCCAGGTCTCAGGCTATGTGGTTTTAGACATGTACCTGGATTGCCACTGAATCAAATCACTTGGACTGAGTTTTTTTTGCAGTCGATAAGTGTCAAGTTTCCAACTCCTGGCTGTACAGGCTTTTAAGGATCCCTAGTGAGATGATTTTCTATTTTGTCCTGCTACACATACTAATACAAAAAGGCGAAGAATCTATCTGTAGGATTCATTGATGTATTACCCATAAATGAGCACCTTTGCACTAAGTCTATGATGCAGGCTGCTGTGGTTTGCAAAAAGACATGAAACAATGTCATATGTCAAACAACAAAGAAGTCTAGTGCATAGGTTAGTGCTAAGTAGCCATTATTGAGTTACATTTGCCTGAAGGCATGTCAGTCAACCAATTGATTAAAAGATAAATTCCGTAGAAACTCGTCAAAAGTGTTTCTGGTCACTTTGAAGGAGTTTCTGATCATTTTGAAAGAGCTGCATGACATGTTTGGGCTTGATTATGTCGGCCGGGTCACTGTGAATTACTTCTATGATCCCTACTGATGTATGGTCATTATCAAGAGTAAATGACTAGTATATTAAAAATTATGAATTTAAAAATGAAGTAGGGATCCAAGCGATAAAAAGTAGTGAAACAAGAGATGAACAATGGTAGTTATTACAGCATAGCTCAGTGGGAAATCCCTACTTTGGCACTGAACACAAAATAATTGTTATACCATGCCAAAGTAGGGATTTCCCACTGAGCTATGCTACCATTGTTCATCTCTTGTTTCACTACTTTTTATCGCTTGGGTCCCTACTTCATTTTTAAATTCATAATTTTTAATATACTAGTTTGTTTAGTTTTTCTGTTAAAGCATACAGCTAACTATAAACATGCGACTGTTCTATTAGGGTGACTGCTGTATTAGAGTATCTTGAGTCAGCCTGCAAAGATGTTTGCTTGCCCAAAAAGGGTGTGGTCATCGTGGTTTTGATTGATTATGTTAGACTAGAGTATCTTGAATCAGCCTACCAACTTGAAGGTGTGTGGTCACAAATACAGCTAGCGTAAAAGGGACGTGGTCATCATGGTCTCAATCGATAGATTGACATACGTAGCATAAAGAATGGGCATGATCTTGTGACCTATCGTGGAGCACTGGTACCTCCATACAGTAGCGTAGTCTAAGCACCTTAAATAATTTTGTGGCATCTATTATGCTGCTTAAAGAAAGTGTTGATACGGAAAATTAACGCCTCGATATGGTTTCATTGGATGAAGAAGACAAGCAGCCTGATTGAAGATAAAAGAAAAGACAAGGCGCATGTGATAGTTGCTACACGAAAGACTTCGAATACAATAATATATATCACGTGTTACATATGCGCATGCGTGTATCCTAATATATGTCACATCTCCCTTGTTGTTTGAGTATGCAATCAGACAGTTACAATAAATGTGTGTGCATGTCAGAGTTCAATAGTTTGTGTCAGTGTACCTTGCTGGCTTCCGAATTGTTCTCTGTGATCTGCGGAGTTGTAAAGGGGGTGAAGGTACACTGTTTTGTCCTGCTGGCATTTCAGTCTCAGTGGTGTCAGCTTCATTACTAACCTCTAGCCAGTCATCACAGCTGTGATCAGCTTGGTAGTGCCGTTTTGCATTCAGGTGTTGGTTTTAGATGCCGTCGGTTTCGTCAGTAACTTTGTCCTCCTGGAGTATTAACTATGTATGAGTGAGGCCCACCTTGGCTGATGGCAATAACTGTTGCTGGTTTCCATTTCCCTCATCATCACTCTGTCTCCCACCGCTAATGGTCTTAGAGTTGCCGTGTGGCGGTCGTAATAATATTTTTGCTGTGTTTTCCTTTGTCTGAGTTCCTTATGTACAGCCTGTGGGTTGATGAGTTTTGGTTGCAATAGTTTAGTTGTGGTTGGAAGCAGGGTATTTGTCCTTCGGCCCATGAGCCTTTGTGCGGGTGATCCTAATGTGTCTGAGATGGGCAAATTTCGATATTCAAGTAGAGCTAAGTATGGGTCCCGATTGTCTAGAATGGCTTTCTTAATCAGGTTTTTTGCTGTTTGGACTGCTTTCTCTGACATGCCATTGGACTGTGGACTTGCTGTTTGGTGCTCGAATCCATATTCTCGTGAGAACTGTTTGAACATTGTACTAGAAAATTGTGGACCGTTGTCTGTTATCAATTTGTCTGGGACTCCATGTCTGGAGAACTGCGATTTGCAATGTGCAACAATTTGCTTGCTAGTGGTGCCGTTTTGGAGCAAGTTGATTTCAATAAAGCCTGAGTAATAATCAACCATAACTAGATACTTCTGGTTGTTGATTTCAAACAGGTCTGCACCAACTTGAGACCATGGTCTGGTTGGGATTTCATGTGCTATCATTAGTTCCTTTGTATTGTTTCGTTGGTGAGTACTGCAGATATGGCAGTTTGCAACGGTGTCTTGAATTTGGGCAGCCATCCTGGGCCAAAACATTACATCTCTGGCTCTTCTTTTGCATTTTTCCACCCCTAAGTGTGAGCTGTGAATGTTGCGTAGTATTTCTTGCTGCATGCTGTTGGGAATTATAACCTTTTCACCTTTGAATATGATGTCATTGCAGACCGATAATTCGTCACGATAGTTCCAGTAAGGTAAGCATTTTTCTGGTACCTCTTTCTTTGTCTCTGGCCAACCTGTGACGATCACTGATGCTAGTTTTTGTAGATGTGGGTCTTTTTTGGTTTCTTCTTTCAGTTGGTGTAACTTTGTATTGGAAATTGGCAGAGTTTGTAAAATGTTGATGTCAAATTCCTCTTCTATTGATTCTTCACACTCTGGTAGGTATGCTCTTGATAGTGTATCAGCTAAAACAAGTTCTTTGCCTAGCTGGTAGGTGACATTGAGTGAGTATATTTGTGTGGTCATTATCATTTTCTGCAGTCTTAGTGGCGCTTGGTGAAGAGGTTTCTTTAGAATTGCTTCAAGAGGTTTGTGGTCATTTTCTACCTCAACATTAGGCATGCCATAAATGTAGTCGTGGAATTTTGTGCATCCGAATACTACAACGAGCATTTCTTTCTCAATCTGAGCGTATCATTGTTGAGTGTCTGTAAGGGCTCTTGAAGCATATGCTATAGGTTGGTTGTTTTGGAGAAGGACGGCACCCAGACCCTTGGAGCTGGCATCGACTGAGAGTTTGACTGGCTGGCTGGGATTGAAGTAAGCAAGGACAGGAGCACTGCTGGCTAAATGTTTTAATGTTGGAAAACTTTGCAGATGTTCTTGGTGCCACTGCCATTCTGCATCCTTTTCTAGCAATGCTCTGAGAGGTGCTGCAGTCTGGGAGAGGTTGGGAATGAATTTTGCAAGATATGTGAGCATGCCAAGGAAACGTTGTAGAGCCTCTCTGCTCATTGGAGGTGTAATTTCACTAATTGCTTGTGTTTTCTTGGGATCTGGTTTCAATCCGTCTTTAGTCAGGACATGTCCCAGGTAAGCGATTTCTTGTTTCTTAAATTGGCACTTAGTTTTGTTCAATTTCAGGTTTCGTAGGCGAGCTCTGTCAAGAATTGGTCTAGAATCATGTTCGGCCTCGTTTGTTCCCCATACCAAAATGTCATCAACTACAACTTCTACACCTTCAATGTCTTCAAACATTTCTGTCATCACTGTTTGAAAGATTTCTTGCACAGATGATAAGCCAAACGGAAGGCGTTTGAACATGTAGCGACTAAACGGGCTGTTGAATGTGCAGAGTTTGGCACTTTCTTGGTCGAGGCTGATTTGCCAGTATCTTGAGCTGGCGTCCAGAACTGAGAAGTAAGTTACCTCTGGCATTCGTGTTGTTACTTCTTCAATGGTTTGCATGGGATAGTGCTCCCGTTGAATAGCTTCATTCAGATTGCGGGGGTCAATGCAGATATGTAGAGAGCCATTAGGTTTGGTGATTGTCACCATGCTGTTCACCCAGCTGGTAGGCCCAGTGACCTTTTCTATTACATCAAGGCTTTCCATGCGTGCAAGCTCTTCCTGGATCTTTGGACAGAGAGTAATGGGTACACAGCAGGGTGGATGGACTACGGGTGTTTTGGTTGGATCAGTTCTTATGTGGTAGTGTACATCTGTAATACAGCCCAGGCCCTCAAACACATCATAGTATTGTTCAAACAGGTTACATGATCTTTGGAAACTGTGTCTATGCGTTGTACAAGGTTCATTTTAATGCATGTAACAAGTCCTAGAATGTTTGGAACGTCGTGGTCTATGACTTCAAATTCAATAAGGTAATGGTCGTCTTTGTGTTGGCACGGTATTTTGGCTCTACCACAGGTACGTAACTTATGACCGCCAAATGCTACCAGGCTGGCTGAAGATGGTTGCAGTGGATCTTTGCACACTTGGTGGTATAACCACTGAGGTATCACATTGCATTGAGCACCAGTGTCAATCTTGAAGGTGGTCCTCTGGTGGTTCATTAGAATAGTGACTGACCAGTCCTTTACTTTGTGAGTTTGTCCAAGTGTCCCAATGAACAAGTCATCATTGTCTGGTGCCTCTTTTTGGATACTGTAGTGGTATAGTGGTTGCGATTGGGTTGCTCTTGTGTGACACACTTTGGCAAAGTGGTTTCTTCGGCCACATTTTCGACATTCGGCTCCGAGTGCAGGACAGACTTGTTGCTTGGTGTGCCAATTGCCACAACGGTCACAGTACAGTTTCTGAACTTGTTTGTTCTGTGAGCGTATTCCATGGATGACTGGTAGGTCATTGGTTTGATCATTGGTGAATGACTTCATTTGGGACGATGTTGTTTCATTTGCCCTGCATATGTCAATAGCCTTATGTAGTGTTAGATCGGGTTCTCTGAGGAGCCTACTGCGCGTTTTGTCACAGTGTATGCCACACACTATTCTGTCTCTTATTAAGCTGTCCTTCAGGTCTTTGAACTCACATGTTTGAGCTTTGGTCTTTAGGTCTGTGACATACTGGTCAATGGTTCGCCGTCGCGTTAGTTGTGAGTATTGAACACGTGTCTTTCCCACGTGATATTTTTCCGTGGCACACAATATGCTTCAAACTTCTCCAGGATTTTCGCTACTTTACTTTTGTCATCTGCATCTTCCAATGAGAACGTGTTGTAGACTTCTAGTGCATCCGGCCCGACCACGTATAACAGTGTCGCTGCTTGGATTCCTTCGCCTTTTGAGCTGAGGCTGCTTGCCAGTGAAAAAAGTTCGAAACGTTGTCTCCACTTTCTCCATGCATCAGAAACGTTGCTGCTGTGTAAGTCTAACGGATCTGGAGGAGTGAGCTTATCCATTCTGATAGTTGCTACACGAAAGACTTCGAATACAATAATATATGTGACCGGATTTGCGAAAAGGTACCTTTTTCACACACAAAATTTGACCCATTTTTTGATCTTTGAAGCTTCATAACTTTTTAGTCATTCCATAAAATTGCCTGAAATTTTCCATGAGTGCAGCTAAATTATCTAGCTACAGTTTGAAACTAAGAGCAAGTTGATCTGTATAAGCAGTCAAAATGTACATTGTTTTGTTTGCTCAAATGTAAAATGTGTGGAAAAGGTACCTTTTCGCAAATCCGGTCACATATATCACGTGTTACATATGCGCATGCGTGTATCCTAATATATGTTACAGCGGACAGGGCATACACTTGTCGGAACCCCAAAAGGCACATTCCACCGGTGAGTTTGTTGTTGTGGCATAAAGTGGTGACCATGCGCTGCTTCGTTTGGGCTCTAGGCTTGCGACTGTGGTCAGGCAGTGAGGCAGTGAGACTAAAATTGGAGTTTTTGGCAATTTTTAAAAATTTATATCTGGCCACCTGTAAGTGTTTTGTTGAATTTAATGCTGTTTTATGTATTATATGGACTAGTACTATTCCCTAAAGGTGATTTTCACTGCGTAAAATGTCTGTAGGATGATTTTTAAAGGCGGAATTTTGGGCGGCGCGCAAAACATTCACCATGATCCCTACTGAAACAGTATGACCGTACCATTTGATAAAAATTACTCTTGTCATTATTTATTAACAGATTTATCCATTTTTGTTGTTGGGACTTGGTGTTGATGACATGTTTGTCATTGTTGGCACATTCCTGGAGATTGAACAGAAAAAAGGTAGGAATGCTCCAATCAAAGATCTGATCAAGGAGACAATGGTTGCTGTGGGACCCAGTATTACACTTACTTCTGTTACTAACTTTGTTGGATTTTTGCTATGTTATGTCATTCCTATACCAGTTTTCCGATTGTTTGTAATTGAGGTATGTGACTGGATTGTGTATTCACATTAATAATGTCTTGTTTTACAGATTGCTGTTGCTATTGCTTTTAACTACATAGCACTTGTTGTAGGCATGCCTTGTTATCTTATAATAGACTACTACAGGTCCCATGGTAAACTAATGGATGTTTTGTGTTGTATTCCTGTTTGGTGGCATAAAGATGAAGATGGTGCCAATAAAGAAGTTGATGAGAAGAAGGAAGAATCTGGTAAATCTGGTTTCATGAATGTTGTTAATTCGTGGATGTCTCAAGCTAATGAAGAATATAACTCTGTCTTGACCTGGTTTGTTGTTCAATACTACTCTCCAGTGCTTCAGAACTATGTTATAAAAGTTATCGTCTTGATTGTATACTGTATTATAATAGGAATTTGCTGTTGGGGTGTAACGAAAATTAAACTGACTCCAGAGGGATCTGATTTTGGCAAAGATGGTTCACCAATCATTGAATATGCTGAGATAAACCAAGAATATGTTCGAACATTAGCATTTGTCATTGTTACAAAGGAAATAAACTATCCTAATTTACAGCCCAACTTGTTACGAATGGATGAAAGCATTCGCAATCTCAGTAATGTCCTGACCCCCACAGCCAGTAACCAGTTTTGGCTAAGAGTAATGATTAAATACTTCAATAATCTTCAGTTAGGAGTGTGTTTTACAAATAACACTGTCATTCCACATCTTGTAACTTTATTCATTTCAGCTGTTGATCCTGTACATTTTGCAACTGAGTCATCTTGTGCTTCTTTTCCGTTTAATCGAGCGTGTTTGTGTAGTTATCAGTTACTCACTACTGCAGAGTATAGAGGAAGGAGCTGGCAAATTATCCCTCCTGATAAATTTTACCACTATCTTACATTTTGGGTGAGTTTATACTTATGAAATGAGAGATGGTTTGGCTATCTCAGACCTGGCAAACTCTGGAGACATCTAAAAATATTATTTTGTTGAATTTTTTACTGACTATATACTTACTACAGCTCCATAGGAAAAATCTAATTGTTGGCATTGATCAAATTAAAATTCACAATGTTGACATATCTAAATAGCATTTCCACAATGCATAGCTGCATGGTTGATAAAGTACTGTCTGTATATCTAAGGGACAAAATTTCTGTAAATTTTGTGAATGATGAAAACTTTGTAAAAAAACTAGTGAAGTTGCATATATCATTGTTGCTTGTGGAGGCAGTAAAGTGTCTGGAATTTTGTGAATAGAGTAAGCTTTTTAATTTCTTATCCAACACCTTTTCTCTATCCTCTAACTTGTCCAGCTTGGAAGCTGTTCTATCCTATAAATTTACCAATAATACTAAGTTTTCATTGTTATCCATATGCTCACACCAATCAATGACGGATCCAGGATGGGGCATTTGGGGCAAATCGCCCCTCCCCCCCCCTCCGCACACACACCCCTTGTGGAGTAACCATAGCTAGCTACTTCTTTTGATTAAAATATTTAACTTTATGTCAGGCCATATTAAATCAACTTATACATCATGAAAATAATGTGCAATTCACTAGTATTTATTAGTACAAATTCATCTAAAACCAAGCAAATCAGTATGTGAAATTGTCATCCAGCACCTCCGTACGTACTAAGCGTCTCTAAAAAATAATTACAGTGTTGCTTTTGAAGACTTTAAAGGCTTCACAACCATCTGCAAAGGCCAAAAATGGCAAAAATCAACAGTGAGACACTACTAAGAGGTGGTTATTTGCTGTTTCAAAAATGCAGCAACTAACAAAAAGATCTGGCTCTCCCCAACCACCAACAACTTAGTCTGTTTGTGCCCCTCCCCTTGCCAGCTCCTGGATCCGCTCCTGCCAATAATACAAGTCATGCAGATTTTGAGAGCTTATTGGAAGCTTGCATGCAAAACAAGTATTATATGTTATTATTATGTACATTTTGTGTACTATGTGCCAATCAGTATTATATACATATATTATTTTATATAGGCATTTTTGGATGCCGTCAATATGAATCTACTTGGAGCCAACTTAAACCCTGAACCGCTACCTTTTAATACATCAGATCCTTCAACCATTTGGCCCTCCAATCCTCTTGCCTATGCACAAGCTAACTTTTATGTACATGGCTTAAAAGCTGATAGTGGAATTGATCATGTTACAGATATCGAAGATATTCTGGATTCACATGGAATAGATGGGTACAACGTAGGAGAAGCTCTTATAAACTTTTCTCCACTTGTTCATTTGCGTCAACAAATTGCATTGGCAGCTGGTTTTATTGTAATTGCTTGTTTTGTTTTTACATCTGTGTTCCTGATGGATATACACAGTGGTGTATTGATGGGTCTTGTTATAATTTCTAATGGCATCCAAGTGCTTGGATTTATGGGTCATTTTGATATAGCATTAAGCTACTTTGCAGCAACAGTGTATCTAGCTGGCATTGCTATTGGTGTAGAGTTTACTGCTCCGTTAGTGTTTTACTTCCTCAAGGCTACTTCAGGAGGTGGTGAACATGCATCTAGTGATTGGTGGATACTGAGGGAGCTTGGCAGTCGTAATGAGAGAATGCACAAGGCACTGGAACATCGCTTCACCCCTATTTTTAATGGAGGAATAACCACATTTGTTAGCATTATTATGATATATTTTATTCCTGTGAGATTTATTCGAATCTATTATTTTGGAGTTTTGATGACTGTCATTGTGGTTGGAATGATAAATGGCTTGGTGGTTTTGCCAGTCATTCTGTCCATCATTGGACCTTTTGCACAGGTAATGTTTATCATGTGGCAATTTGGAGTTTACCTAATTTTGCACTACTTTTAAACAGCACGCCTATGATGTATTCTATTGACTGACTTATGGACTGGGCTCGAAAAGTGAGCCAGGCATTTATTACTTCGTTGAATGCTGCATGGAGACAAATTTTCAACTGCCGTTACTGTTTTTTCGTTTAGATGGAAGTTTGGGTTTCCCTGTCCAATATTATCACCTAAATACTAGTTACCTTCACCCCAGCCTGGCAGTATGGTTAGGCCCCGAACATGCATTCAGAGCAACCTCAAGTACTTCCAACAAGTTTCTATGGATTTAAATTGTTTTTCATCCACCAATACTCAAACTAGCGATGCAGGCAGCTGGATTTAGTTTATTTTTTAGTTAGTTTATTTTATAGTTTATTTTTTAGAGCTATAGATAATTCACATGACTCGGAATGCAACTTTCTTGAACAGTGAAGGAATCAAGCTCGTAGCCTTATCCATGTTAAGTTATACTTGGCTGGAGGCATCAATCAGTCAATCAGTCAAAATTCAGTTAAACAAAACTTTCCCAAAAATTCTTAGTAACTTCATGGAAGGTTTGGGGTTGTTCTGAAGACATTAATGGACTTCATTATATACTTAACTAAACTAATACTGCCAAGTGGTTATGAAATTTGGCTGGCTTTCTGAGTGATATATTTGGGGAAGAAAGCCCAAACCTCCCTGATCCCTACTTTACAGACTATCGTATTGTATAATTCTCTACAAGCTAACTAACTAACTAGCTAACATACTGATGGCTTTAGCCAAGCATTATTTGACTATGGTTATGGTTGTACTGTTCAACATCATTCAGGCCTGAGGTGTGTCTTTTCATCAACCGCTACTCTAATGTGAAATTTCTAATTTCTCCTTTAGTATTTCAAATTGCTTGTGCAACTAAATGGTGTAATATGCCATGCATGCATCATGATTTATAACCATTATTACAGCTGAGTGATAGTACAACTATCACTATTCATGACTGATAGTAACTTTTGCATCACAATAGCGATAGTATCACGATATTACTACTAGTCATCAAAGACACTCAACCTCACCATGAATAATCCAATTACACCCCACACATCTGCTTTTCTAACACTAGCTCCATTGGTAATTTGTTGTGTATTACAGTTGTAATCTTTGTTGTGCACACTCTACTGAACTTTCACAGTTACCTTAACTGATTATAGCATGTACATCTTTCTAGGTTAAGCCTACCAAGAAACCAATAGCAACAGGTACAACTAACCCATTAGTGGAAGAAAGTCTGAAGGATGAAGAGAATGGAAAACCTGTTGAGGCTTCTACTACTTTTCTATACTAAGATACGTACACATAGCTATAGTTATTAGTTTATTTATTTATTAGTGTCTTTGTAGTGGCATAGTTGCTATGAATGCTGAGAGACTTTAACATTGTATCAGGGTAGTGGTTGTAGTAGTATTCAATTTTATGATTATTATTATTATTAGCACTTTACAGTGACCAGCACTGAAGGTCTGACAGCAACACGTGCTGCAGCCTTAGGATTACCTAACCTACAAGGACTTAGACCTAGTGACTTAACTTACTGACTGAATAAGGTGTAACAGAAAAGGGGCCAAAGTAAGGAAAAAAATCCCTCCTACAACCCCAGGATTCGAACTGCAGGTCACCCAATGTCTAGTCGGGGCCACACTCAGTCTTCCTCCAGGAGGGATGGATTTTCTTCCTTAAGCCTAAAGTATTTATTATTAGCACTTTACAGTGACCAGCACTGAAGGTCTGACAGCAACATGTGCTGCAGCCTTAGGATTACCTAACCTACAAGGACTTAGACCTAGTGACTTAACTTACTGACTGAATAAGGTGTAACAGAAAAAAGGCTTTTAGTGGTACATATATGTTAATTGTCCTTAAAATATAGTTACATACAACCCTAGCTCTACGTACTCACCTGCGGTAGGGAGGGTGGTTTCCTGGAACCCCCATGTATTGAAATTGGGAAGCTAGCTACGTATATTGGTAGCACATGCACAGAAAAACACATGTAAGATCAGTTATGCAGTGCAAATGTGGTATAGCTATATTGACCACTCTTTAGTTATAGTATGCATGAGTTTTTTTGTAAAGTTAAAGACATGCACACAACACTGAACATAGTGATACATGCACTGGTAGTTAGCTATAGCTTTTAATATTTCTGTGTTGTAAAGTATATAGCTACTGATTGTTTGCTCTGCCATTTTATGTATAATAATATATTATTATGTAATTGATTTTAGTGACATTTTGTTATAGATGCCACCTAGCTGTGTAATAATTTCTCTGTAAATTTTAATGTTCAAAAGCCAGTCAGTAGCTGGCCATGGGGTTGTTCTCCCATATGCATCTGTTACTCTGCACTATCAGTCAGGACTATATGAGTGGTCCAGCCATCCATAAACTGCAATGGAGCTTGTGGTTTAATATGCACACAATTTTTTTTAATTGATCTAATTTTGGCTTTAAATCAGATTAACTACTTTCATGTGATACTCAGCATGCCAAGCTAAGGGGGGGCATCTTTGAAAATGGATGCTCTGCATGATATCTGTTATTTACATGCAAAGCCTCTGATACATCCTGGTAATTTACCAATTAATACTAACTTTACTTTCATGATACAAAAAATCAGTGAAAACTTATATTAGTTTTTTTGAGATATGGAAGCCATTGGGAATTGGGATTATATAATTGCTAATGCATGTCATGCATGATCAATTAATTAGCCCATAGATATACTATAGCTACTGCACCCACTTAGCCTAATGCAGATGACTCACTGGAACTTTTGAGTAATTTGAAGACAATAACAGATTCAAACAGTGTCAGTAATTTTAACATTGGCTATGTTCTTAGAATGCTTTATTATATCATTTCGATGATAGTTCTATTAGAGTATATTCGGCATGATGAATGCTCTATTAGAGCATCTCGATCTTTTTGTAATTCAAGTAGCCAAGAGTCCTCTCTTTATATTATGAACTCTTGATTTTATGTATTAGCTACATAGAAAGAGACATATATAGGCAGGGGCGGATCCAGAGTTTGAAAAGAGGGGGGGCACCTTGCTGAAAAACAGTTGAAGACCAAAAAAAAAAAAAAAAAGGTCACAACAGTAATAGCTAGTTATCCTTTACCAAATATATCACGTCTGTTATGTAAAATAAAATCCTATATATAGCTTCATAGGTAAGCTACACTGCCTCATTAACATTGTGACTGCTTTATTAAAGTAATTGACTGCTCTATTAGAGTATCTCGATCTTGTATGCAATTTCTTGAAGGGGGTGGGGGGCATTTGCCCCAAATGCCCCATCCTGGATCCGCCATTGATAGGGACATAGCGTATAGGATAGTCACTAAAGGGAGTTTCCAACTGTGCTTGGTAGACTGATATAGTACAGGGCCAGAACCACTTTTCAACTACCTAAATTTGTAAAAAGATCGAGATAGCTACTCTATTTTTATATTATGAACTCTTGATAAAATATTGCCTGATGAATTGATTTGTAGCTATAGGGTCGTGTCATGGTAGGGTAATACTGGTTATTTTTTGGAAAGGATAAATCATGCACATGCATGCATGATGATTCATTACATGTTCTCATTGCTAAATTACATTATACTGATAGGGTCTGCTGAAAATATTTAATCTTGATCTGTTTGCTTCTCATCATAGGTAACTAGTTACAATTATATACCATGTAGCTAAGGCCACTCCAAATAAATTCTCTGTTTCCCGTCCACCGCCCGCATCTGGTTACTGTCAGTGTCAGCTCTAAATAACTCCATTATTCCGTATTCTTCCATTATTTTCCGGTTATTCTTGCATACTGACAGGCTCTGTAAAGGCCATCTTGAAACAGTGTCAGCTCACGTGTCAGCAGTACTATCAAGTCAGTACAAACTGCTATTCTTGCAACTTAAAAAGGAAGGAACAAGCTTAAGCATGTTTTTATGCTGCTTTTTATGGTTGTGCCAGGCAAGTAATGGCTTGAAAAGCTGCCAATCTTATAATGAAATAATGGAAATGGACCGCCCGCCCGCATGCAAATATGCTTGAGTCCAGGACGGGAAACAGAGAATTTATTTGGAGTGGCCAGAGAGCCCATAATATGTGTTGACTGGCCATGGTCTATAAGACTCACATAGCAGTCATCTTAAGCTTTTAATATTAGAGCTTTTATGGGCAAACTGTAGTACTTTTTTAATACAGTATACCCAGCCGCTGAGGATCACGTGAATGTTTGTATCATATGACTTGGAGATTTTGGTTGTCTGAAAGTCAGTAGTGCTGCCAAGATGAAACTAGTAGTCTCGTTAATTCTCATGGTAATGGCCTGTACTGCGTTAGCTTTAAATAATGGAGTGGCAAGAACACCTCCAAGTTAGCATGATCGTGTTGTTATATTATAGTATCTATGGATATACCTCGTGCCTGGGGAAACATGCAGCGATGGCGGCCACGCGTTAATTTTATAATTGTGTTTATTTTTGATAGTGGGCTGGCTGGCCTGGGAGAGATTTGCCTGCAATACTGACTGTGCTAATGATCCGGAAAACTGTATCAGGTGGGTGTGGCTAGCTATCTGTAACCATAATAATTATTTCCTACTAACAAATAATTATGTTATATCAGCTATGCACTCATTTATGCAGTGAACACCTATTCTTGGATATGGGAAAAAAGCTAGTCGAATTGGGGTTCAAAGATGTTGGATATGAATTTGTTAACATAGATGTAAGTGGGTTTTATAATCCGGCATGCAATCATAGTACATTGATGTCTTAGACTGTAGCTATGCTTGGTCACATGTGAATCCATATAGCTTTGATGTGTTCCTTATAGGATTGCTGGGCAGCTAAAGATAGGGACAGCAACAATCAATTGCAAGCAGATCCGATTAGATTTCCTAATGGAATTAAGTCATTAGCTGACCAGGTAGTTTGGCGTGGTTTGTTCCACTATTTGAGAATTTTTGTTTTGTGAAAATCTTCTGTTTTCATGTTTATTTAAATTAGTTGTCCTCGAAAAAGTATGCATGTATGTCATGATTGATGTAGCTACATTCTATGGGGCTTAAGCTTGGCATATATGCTGACTATGGCAGCCATACTTGTGGTGGATACCCAGGAAGCATAGACCATATGGAACTGGATGCTCAGGTATATCACAATTATGTGTAGCCACCATACCATGTACATAGATAACTTTCATATGGTTCAATATAATCATCTTAAAAATGTGAACACTTCATAGTTTGATACCTGCATGCCCATCCTTGTTGGTTCAGAGCTATGAGTGTACAGCTAACATGGACATGGCTTCCTTCAGTGTGAATAAATGTCTTGTGTTTTACTAGATTTCTATATCAGATGCATAGATTTACAGGTCTGAAATCAATGATTGGTTTGATTTGATTTACATTGGCTATAGCCATGTTTTTATATGATAGTCTAGTGTGGAGCACATTTGGTCCACAGGAAAAAAAGGTTTAGCCATGCAAGACTTAGGGTGGGTGGGTAATTGTTGAGGGGCTATAGCCTTCTCTTGAGGTGTTCAGATACTCATTCAAGATGTCTTGAAAGTCATGCCCAGCTGCAAGAAATGTACAATGATGAGATGGTTACAAATATTAAATTTTATGTTAACACATCCTAATCATCCCTGTCTGGTTAACGGTTAACTAAATCCAATCGTGTATACTTCACATGCAAGACATTTGCTGACTGGGGTGTGGACATGCTAAAGCTAGATGGGTGCAACTCCAAAGTGACGGATATGAAAACAGGATACCCTCAGATGACACAGTATTTGAACAAGACTGGTAGGCCAATCGTCTTTTCTTGTAGTTGGCCAGATTACGAACGAGGATCAGGATTGAAGGTAGGTACAATACAGTAGTTTCATGTACATATCAGATGATTGTGTTACAGCCGGACTACAAGTTGATAGCTGCGAACTGTAACCTATGGAGAAATTACAATGACATTTCTGTAATGATTCTGCCAATCTTGTGGCCAATTCCATGTGTTGTTTACATATACAGGATTCTTGGGATTCAGTGTTGGGAATTATAAATTACTATGCTAGTCACCAGGATGACTTTCAGCCAGTCGCTGGACCAGGAAACTGGAATGATCCTGACATGGTATAACTAGATCAAATTAACTAATAAAAGTTTAATTTTGTGTGTAGCTAATCATTGGGGACTTTTCCTTAAGCTTGGAACAGGCAAAGTCTCAATTTGCAATTTGGTCCATATTCGCAGCGGTTAGTGGCCACTAGAAACTACCATACATAACTGATGTACTGTTATAGCCATTGTTGATGTCCACTGACCTGCGGTCAATCAACCCCGATTATGCAGCCGGCATTTTACAAAATCAGTGAGTCATTAGACCTTGTTAAGCTCACCGTGGTGTATGGTGCATTGTTAGAGAAGTGATTGCCATTGATCAAGACCCCATGGGTGTCCAAGGCAGGCTTGTGGCAAATGTCAGTCAATTCACATCAATCCCACTGTATTTTATATTTGTCACAGGGAAGCAACTACCAGGTCTTTTCCAGGCCACTTCAAAATAACACTTATGCTGCAGTACTCTTTAACACTCATAGTTTTGCTGGCCCACGTAATATTTCTGTGGAGCTGAAACAGTTGGGCATTAACAGCACTGCAGCTAATGCAAGAGATCTCTTTGCTCACAAGGAGCTGGGGACATTCCAGAACATGTTTCATGCTATGGTGGACCCAGATGGAGTTGTGATGGTAAAACTAACACCGATGTAATTGATATAAGACTTTTATTTTACAAATATTTACCAAAAAACAAAATTTACATTATTGAATTGCTAGTACCTCAGGAGAACTGTTCATTACAATTAACAATAGTTTGTCGATGTACTCTTGTAGAGATTTATTTTCATCCTTCAATTTTAAATTTTCATCTTTAAGTTCTGGGTAACACAAACATGCTGAGCATGTATCCTTGTAATAACCACTCACCTCTTAACTGATTCTTCACTTGCTTTAATTCTGACTGTAATTCAGTTTCCTCTGAATTTATATAAATAGTAGTATATTTTGAAATTTCTACAATTAGTTAATTACCTTGAGCCTTCTTTCTGCTAGTAAAAGGGCTTGACAGACTTGGAATACGGCTATGCTGTTGAGCATCAGACTTGGCTTCTTCCTTTACAAATTTGAAGTTGATGGTTGACACTCCGACTCCACCAGAGCGTGTCTCAATTGTCACAGGACCTTCAGTTGGTTTACCGTTACTAGGTTGTGTGGTCACCACAAGCTTACCTACAACAAACACAATAAAATTTACTAGACTCACATGCACTAACTTGTTGAGAGGTACTCAACATTTTCAGTACAATCAACTCCAGCAAGCAACACCTGTACAATGTCTTCCGGTCCGGTACCCAGATTAGAGCCACGTAGTGTCACTTTAGTGCCACCCTCAATGCTTCCTTCATTCGGGGATACCCCACTAACTTCAGGTAATTCTTCCTTATCAAGTTCTAATTTAACTTCCTTCAAGGGAATCTTGGCAAAAGTGGTAGTGTCATCACTCTGTGGTGGCTCTTCAGTAGGAGGGGCTGCTGTAACAAGTGGTGGAGTGGTACTATCAGTTTTTTGCCCAACAACCAGATTTGAGTCAGAGGTCTGCTGTCTGAGACCACTACCGCCGCTCCCTCGAGAACTAGTTGTTTCTTCTTCTTCTGCAGACTGCCTCAGTGACTGGTTAGAAGAGTATGGAGTAGATGCCTGTGAATCTGATCCTTTGCCGGCATGATGACTCTTCGAGAGACTTGGACTACGCTTGTTGAGGTGTAAGTAATCCATCACTTTTCCAGGAAGATGCGTCACTTGTGATGTCACGTGGCTTACTTGTGAGGTGACATAACTTTGGAAATCTTCAATGGAAGTTTCCCGGGAAGAAGGCATGCTGTTTCCTTTGCCAGAAATCTGCTGTGTCTTTGAAATCCAACACTCCAGACACAGTTCTCCCTGTACTACAGTGACCTTCTTGTAAGGTTCTAGTGGATACCACATTTGACCTGGACGCATTGTGGGCATGCCATCAATTGGAATATGTATAGCCCCAATTGTAGTGTCTTTATCCCGAATCTTGAATTTGATAACAGCATGGGGTTTCTTGTTAACATCACTGTATGGGGAAAAAAGCAGTTATAAAACACTGAATTTCTGAGTATCAACTGATTCCAAGATACAATAGAAGTGTAGGCAGGATTTATGAAGCTTAACCAAATACTGCCATTGTATGTGATGGAAATTAACCATATATGCACAACTACCAGTCAACCAGGAAGTTCAATAACTTGAAAACTATTGCATCATTGAGTAATGTAAACTAAGGGCTTCAACATGACCATACAATATATCAACAGCATGCAATTTATATATATCAACTAACAAGTTTGCTTCTTGGTTCCAAATTGGTTCATTGCTGTCAACCACTTCTGTACCAAACAAGTCATTGCCAATCCCAAACACCACTGAGGCCAAGCAGGTCTCTGTGATGCGTTTATAAGAACTAACTTCACTAGCGATAGGCTTACCTCGTTTTTTGCTGTGCAAATTACGAGCTCCAATTACTACATTGATAATAAAGATTATATAAAGTCTAACGTTACCAATGATGTGCACTATATAGAAAAACGGGAGCTACATGTCATTGCTGCTTGCTCACCAACTACAGATACTTGTGCTGCCTCCATATCGTTGTTTATACTTCATCGAATCCTCCGAGCATCACCCAACAATATCACAGCCACTATCGTCCCACAGTTGCATAGTATCCGTGAGTACACGGCTTACGACTAATATTCACTACCGGAAGTTCAAAGTTATTGAGAAATAATTAAAAATTCATTGAGAAAATATGATGCTTTATAAGCTGACAAACACTTAAAAAATTTACAATGATACATCTGTTCTATACTATCATAATGTTTGTGATTTGAATCCCCTGGATCCATCTGGGCCAAGTGGTTGTCTGATAACCCTTGTACTGCATTCAGATTTGACAGCTCTGGTAAATAACGCTGGTCTATATCTACCCCTCTGTTGGTCAGGACTAGGACTAGAGTGACGAGACAACCCTGAGTCTGATGCATACTCTTTGGCTTCTCCTGGCTGTAACATTTTGCGTGGAGCATCTGGGGTATGTGAATACTTCTTCCTTTCTCCTTTCTTGCTTGGTTTCTCAGGTGGTTTCTGCAGTCGTGATTCTACATCGCGTTTGGGTGAGGTTAGTTTGACTTTCTTCTTGTCATCGGTTTCTGCAGTTTGCTTTTCTTGTTTAGTTAGTAGCTCAACAAACATTCCTTGTCTCCAACTATCAGAAGTATCAAGTTTCTGCTGAGCTGAACTAGCTGCCTCAGCGGTATCATACTCTATGATGGCACACACTTCTTTTCCGATCTTTGGATGAAATGATTTATATTTCTTAACATCTATTGGTACAGCCTTGCCGGGATGAAGGATACGTACGTGTTGGATGCCACCATATCGACCAAAGATTCGCTCTAGATGAGGGACTGTCACATCTTCCTCTGGTAAGTTGCTTGCCACCAGTGTCTTGCTGACGTGGCTCATATCAATTTGCGGTGGTGGTGTCTTCCGGCAAATTTTTGTGTTCTCCGGGTTAACCTCAATTACATCCGAACACTTCACCGCCTCTAAAACGACTTCCCAGCTCTTGGTCAGACTTTTAATTTTCCTCAAAGAGGCAACCAACTTCAAACTGACGTACCCCTGCCTGTTTCTGTTAATGTGCTTGAGAAGAAACGAATCTTTCAGTAAGTTCTCGTCGCTAAAATAATACTCAATTTGCGCCCGTACTTTTTGCTTTAGGTCCTCGTTGATTTGCTGGGACTCAGAACCACTAGTGTTTGATTCAGCGGTGTCTGAAGATCCTCCGGGGCTGCTTTCTATCTCATTAGCCGATTCGTTGACTGGAGTGACGTATCCAGCGTCAGAATCGCTGTCCCCTTGGCTGTAACGAATCATTGGAAGCATTGTCGAGGCTGGCTCTGAAAAAAGTCTATGCTTAGCAATCTCCAATTCCATTCTATCTCTCAGATGAACACTACACTCTGGCCTAAGCAGAAACTAAGTATCTAGCTACATTGCTGAGGACTGTTTATATATCGCGGGCTTCTAACCGCGAATTGCGTCATCATACGTACACTAGTACTTTCGAGTGCAATCGGTAGAAAGTACCCGTGAGAGTTTATGATGCAAAGTTCAGGAGTTGTAAACACTTTATTGATAGCTGTCTCAGGGTAAATAAAAACGTAATGCGTTTTACAGCTTCACTTCAAAAATATATTAAACCACTAAGATCTTTCTAATAGTATTTATCAGTTATGTATCAGTCACAAATGCTAGTCATTAACACACATAGCTACAGTGTTTTGTTCACAGAGACTTAATGCTGGTGACCGTAAATTGTGTTCTACAGATGTTCATGCAGTGGAAAGTCTACCGTCGTTAAGGAATTGGCATCATTCAATGCACACTCATTGATGGTACATCAAGATGATTATTACAAAGTAGTGAAGTTGTTTTTAATGATGTGGAATCATTCATCTCATTACAGCCAGCAGCACCACAGACTGCAGATGGGATGGAAAACTGGGATGGTATGCTATTTCATCACTGTTGCCTACTATGTAAATGCACACATGACAACCAGGAAGCACATGATGTAATTATGCAATGTGTGATGTCACCCTATCAGGTTTCATGTAGAGAGTGGAAATGATGACATTGTTATAAATTGATGTCATCATATTCATTATTTTTTTCCCATTCCTGTTTTCCCACTAAATGCACTGCAACCCAGTCACCAAAATGTGTTACATTTTCTCAGCTATAGAGGCTCTTGATACTGTTAAACTACTACAAGATGTGAAAGCGTTAATACAGGACCCATCAAAGAGCTGCCCAGCTTGCTTAAGTGCCAACGATAATGAAGAAAACAATCAACACATTGTTTACATTGAAGGCACAATGGTTTTGGATATAGGGTGAGGTGATATTTAATTAACTGCTTCTCCCAAGCAGAACACTCTACTCCTTTTGCTTCACACCTTCCATCACACTGAAGCCACACACTATCATAGGATACACACACTCCCTAACCATTTGTAGTAATAATTAGATGTTTTTACTTCACCCAACTGAAAAGTTACCCATGTCCATTTATGGTCTAATCTCTACAACAGCAAACTCAGTGAATTACTTCACACGAAAATATTTATAACATTGAGCTATGATGAGTGCCTAAGGAGACGAAGGTAAGTCAACATTTCAAAGTAACAGCTAACTATTAATACAATAGGCAAAGATGGAAAGACTACATCGATCCACCAGGGTTTTTTGATGGCTGTGTTTGGCCAATGTATATGAAAAGAGAAACAACTTTATTGAAAGATCTGACTGTTAAAGGTAAGGGAATTATAGTATCCCTGCAATACAGGATGTGTGTAATGTTGTAGTCATTGATGGGCACCAAACTAAGGAAGAAATTGTCAAAACTTTTTTAGACGTTAATAAGTAATAGGTAGATTTTCTTCTTTGAAAACCATAATAATCACTTGTAAATTCATAATTCAAGATCATCCTAGTTTTGCTACAAAAAGAACACCTATTAGTTTCAAGTGTCATTACAATGTAGTCTATAGCTCCTCTTTGTCATCGCCGCTCTTCTTCTTTTTAGATTTTTTCTCTTCAGCAGGAAGGACAGGTGGGTTAGTAGCCTTCTTCTTAATGAACTCTACAAAATCAGCTACTTCTCGTCCACCCTGTAGTGCACAAGAAGCAAACAGTTGTTTTTGCCAAAATAAAAGATATTTGAGCCCCATGTCACTCACCCCTAGGCCCCTATTCAGAATGGTTAAATGAACCTTGTAGTCTACTACTACCACAGTTCAACAACTGTTGTGGTATATGTATGGCTGGAGTTCAGTACAGTTTGTGGCTTACATACAGAGTTCAGTTCAGTACAACCCATTGATGTACTTTTACCATTACTAACCCACTGCCAAGTACAGTATGAAGTGCATTATGAATGTAACAATAAGCATGTGTGTGGGTTGTATACAAGTCCCCATTAAATTGCTAGGGTGGTCAAATGGAAAGCCAATCACATTTGGCCATGCAATCAAATGACATAAGCTAGCCACAACATTAGTGCTTCTAATGTGTTTGTGGCTTCACTTAGCAACACTATACAAGGTGTCTATTTATGTATCAATTACACTGTGACATTGAGCTGTTCACAGAAACCATGAGCTGGACAGTATGGCTTCCTACCTGATAAGGTTCAGGCTGGTCTTCTTTGCCAGCTGGCTTCCAAAAGATAGTAGGATATCTGTAGGGGAAACAATTAACATAACACCACTAAACCATTAAAGGTTTACACATTTCTTTCCTGATAAACATGCATTGCAAAACAAACAAACTGGGAACCTGTACTTTCAGGGAATTATATGATAGTTTCAATTGTGCGATAAACATTTTCAAATTCTTCCCAATCGTCCCCACAAATACTGAAATCAGTGTAGCCTGTCATATTCAGTGTAGCTTGCAATTGTGGGAAACTTTGGTGTTTGTGTTTTGCAACATAGGAATAGTTTTTGCTTCAATGCTTTGACACAATTACCTCATTATCTTTGAAGCTGTGATCAAAGTTGGGTTAAAATAAATGTCTTTATTAACACACATTACATTTTATACATGCAGTGTGACTGCCCACTAACCCTCTGACTTGATAGATTGATGGGTAATCATTGGCTGTGGCATCAATCTTGGCTATTACAATGTTGGGGTCGTCCTTCAGTTTCTCTCCCAGCTGGTCATACTTGGGAGCCAGTGCCTTACAATGTCCACACCAGGGAGCATAGAACTCCAACAAGACATCCTTAGTAGGATCATTTACTATCTCATCAAAGTTTGACCCAACAATGATCTAAAGATAGGATAAAGTGGGAACAGAATATATCACCATAAAAATGATATCCTGTTTTAGTTCACAACACATGAGCTTCATTAGAGGCTTCTAAATCCTCTAAAGTTAGGTCACATCTTATAAGTACCTCTACTGGTCACATCTTATAAGTACCTCTACTACAGAACCATACAGCGACAGTGTTTTACCTTCACAGGCCCATCATTATCCTCTGGAACAGGCTCCGACTTCACATATGGGGTTAGTTCACCGTTCAGAAATTGTGTAGCAAATTCCTTCAAGCCATCCACACTACATCAAAGTAACACAAGCAGTCATATGAAACCCACTGAGTGTGTATACCCACAGAGGATGTATATCCTAGTGATGAAACTCTATATGGCTAGTTAATAATACTGTGCTCGCCACACACATACAGTACTACACCTACTACTCTACTGGTCTGGCAATAGCCCCACCAATAATACTGAACACCTAGTTGAGTAACTGTATACACTAAGTATGGACTGGCGTTGTATGGTAGTGTGACGACTACATACACAGACAGAAGCAATTGAAATCACTTTCAGGTGTACATAGACTACACAGACTACACACAGGATGTAGAGTCACCTGAACTTCTTCTCGCCGTAAGAATATTTCTTGCCATCAGTGCTGAATGCACCAGCAAACACCTCTGCATCAGATCCAGGACCAAATTCACTGATTTCGTGACTAAACTCTCCCTTGTTGGAAACGGAAAATGAAAGTTGTCCCACAAACTCTTTGGCCACTTTTATGACCCTACAGACACGACAATATCACTAAAAAAATCTTGTTTTTGATTGACATTTCAAACCTATTTCTCCAATAGTTAGATCCTAACATGAGAAAACAGAGAAGTAATGACAATTCATTGGTAAGTGAGATTCACCTTTAGGATTTCTTTCATAATCTACTTCATAGTAGACGACCACAAGTGGCTTTTTAGCATCAAAGAAGGCCATGTTGTCCATAGTACGAAGTCCAGCTAGCCCCATACTATTGAACAGGTCGTAACACCAATGTGTGCACACACATATTTGCCATCTTACAAGTTCTCCTTGATAAAACTTGTGATCTTTGCAGACTTTGCTTCCCCTTCATAAACTTTCTGTACATCTTCTAGTTTCGTTTGGAGTTTACCAGGTTGGAATATGACCACATTGCTTGATAGAGAGAGAATTTAAAACAATTACATTCTCAGTACTAAGGAAGTGAATAGAAAGTGACTGTCAAAACATGTAATTTTTCTACATGACTAAAACTGAAATATTCAACCATACACCGTAACATACCTAGTCAAGTATGTTACATGTGATATGATTCATGTGACAATTCTGAGTATGGACACAGCAATATCTATACCTTTATTCATGTGTAGACACCATTGATGCACAAGTCAAGGCGTGTACTGTAGTGCATACACAATAGTTTTATCACAGTGCCAAGACAGTATCAAACCATCTAATACCGTTCAGCACTGGAGTTCACCACACAATAAAACTTGGTATTACTAATGGAGGTAGGGAAGGCATAGAAAAAAATTAGCATGTTTCAATCTGGGGAGGTTTCATTTATGCAACTGAAATCATCTTTCCTGTTAGTCTGCTAGCTGTCAGTCTGCTAAAATGGAAAATATTTACATAGCAGGCTTTGGCAGTTATGTTAAAGTCAACCTCAAAGACAGATTCTAGTAAACATTCTGGTGATAATTAAACGAATAGTTGTTGATTGGTGAATATTATGTGGTTACCATGGATACAAAGAATAACACACTTTGGAGATGTTATTAAATTCACTTTTCATTTCCACCACTCATACACAACATAACAGTTCTGTGGTACCACTCAATGTAGTAAGATGAGGAAAATGAAATTATCGGATATCACTTGACACATTCTCAAAAGTTCCAGCTAATGACAAGGCATGTTAGATGGACAAGCATCTAATTAGACACTTTGGTATACAACAGTTTCTGTATGTTACAAGTTACATGATATTCCTCAATAGAAAAGTTGACAGTAATAAAACAGAAACAAGTTAGCACCTCATCAATGGATCCCTTCTGGACCACTGAAGTACACATTAGTTACGTTTGAGATCTGTTTGACACTGGTCTCAAATTAAGAGGTGGCTGTTAAGTGAGATTCGCATAATAAACACAAAGGATGGCAGATGTGCTAACTGCATGCACCCGGACACTTAACCAAACCCATAGTCCAGAAAACTGGATTTAAACTAGTAAATACGAGTGCCTTGCACAAAGCGCTGTAACTTTTGAAGTGTCCATCCTATGGCCACGCAATTTACTTCATTTGATCTACTTGGGATGTGACAAGGAGTAACGTTTAGGATTTTATCAAGAGCTCATAATACAAGTAAGTAAGGGAGAGAGTATCTAACTGGAATACATCCAGGAAAATCACTGATTCAAGTAACACATTAAGCCTGTTCACAGAATAAAGACTTGACCCTATCAACACCAATAAGCACCAATCAACAGTTCTCTATCAGAAGAAGTGTTAATTTGATCAAAGGTAAACTTGACTGAGCTTAACAGTGATTTTGTACAGGAAATATTGGAAGCTGGATACTCTCTCCCTTACTTATATTATGAACTCTTGGTTTTATCCTAACACTAAACGGTGAGGCCAAAACTAGCTGTATAAGTAATTTTTCGGTAAGGAAACATGCAAACTCTTTACATACCTTTATTAAATGATCCACAACCCACTCATAATAGTGGAGAGGAGAGAGAGTGTCTAACTCAATACAGAGCCACTACAAATGAATTGGAGGGATTCCTCTGTAAATATTTGTGATTTTTAGTATATTCTATATGTGAAGATTGTTTTAATCATCACATTTCTTTTTTCTGCCAATGTGCACTTGTTACCACATCTGAGAGAATCCCTTTGAATCCCTCCAAATCATTTGTAGAGGCTTTGTATTGTGTTAGACACTCTCCTCTATCATTAACTCTTGGTTACAGTGTTCATTTAACCTTCTCCAAGTAGCCCAGTGAACAGACTTTTGATCAATGTGTAGTTGAAGGCTATAAGAATTAAGTTACCCCACCTAGTGTTGCCATGCATGCCCAAATTGTGTATAACATGCATTTCCCAAAAGTTCTTTGTGGGTTTAAGGGTTAATACATTGAATTCTTTTTAACCATACAAAAAAGTTATGGTATGGAGTTAATTGTACCACTATGGGTTCAGATAATTTTCCTTGTTTTGGTGTTTTACCAGCAGATATAGAGACATTATATACAGGTGGTTCATTTTCACATGGCACTTATATAAAATGGATAAACGATTGACCACTGACATTGTATGGTACAAGGTAATGGGAATTTAGTTACAGTAGTCAAGGAGAGAGACAATGCAAGCCCAATAAAGAATGTTATAGCACATCCTAATGCCTTATGACCCACTTAAGGTTTCAGTCAAGTTTTAATGAATGTGCCAGTATTACATCGGTAGAAAGTAATACCGCAAACATAAAATCTCCAAAATGAATATATTTCATACATATAGCTCTTATTTTCGTAATTCGTTCAATTACCATATGAGCAGAAATTTTGGCATGGAATTAAAATTGGCGGACGCTTACAAAATCGCCAAATTAAAATCTCATCATTAGTGTTTCTAATATTTAAACCGGTTGAACCGGCAAAAGATCAGTGAGAAGCAAGGTGGTCAGTGTATCTAGATCGATGTATACTGGAGGTCAGCCTGTGGTTAATCAAACAATTCTACGATTGTCTGTGTAAATATCACAGATTAAGGAGGTCCTATACTATTTGGCCAAACAAAGATACCGCTCAAGGAAGATACACCTCGACACGCAGCGGAGATCGTAACTATAGCTACTTGACATGGAGAATTTTCCCAATCACTTTGTTTCCTTTTGCTACACTGTCATGGATTCTCCGTCTCACACGAAACTCTCTCCAGTATGCGGGCCAACGAAGTAAACGTACATACATGTTTGTAAACGAGAAGCCAGCTATACAGTATGCTACTACGCAGGCTTGCACGAGGGACTCCACGTTGCATTTCGTCAAATTAAACTCTCGCCAAATACAAATTATTAAGCAAACGCCAAATATTCTGCTCGCCAAAATTTATGCTTATATGGTACGTTGCTATGCACTGCAAAGGAAGCGCTTGAACCTATTATGCACAGAAGTATCTTCTAAACTGTTTTATAGTTTGACTATTGTGTTTTTTCCCACAAATTCTCTGGACAAAGCTTCAAAGCTGCTCTTCATTTTTGTTTGTGTACGTAAGGGATACACGCCCCCTTTCAACTCGAAGTGATAGGCCATTCCTGGTAGTGTACGAGGCCTGCACCGTTGTTTTTCATTGTTAAACGCCTGAAAACCTCAAAGGGAAGGCAGTTAACAAAGTCTGAGGAAAGTCGCCACACCCATATTTCAGTCCGCCGAAAAGAAACCACCTCAGAGCAAAATTCACCTGTGCAGAAGTTTAATACAGACTTCATTTCGCTTTTACTTCTTACTTAAAAGCTGCTTTTACCATTATTTAACATTTTGCTCACGTGGGTGTGTACAAACATAGGTAGATGGGTACACACACACACACTTTTATGAAAACAACTTCAGTAAACCAGGCGTGCACCCACAGCCGAAAATGTGGGTGTGCGCCTGGTTTAATAAGGGAAACAAGGGAGGTTGCCTATACCTGCAGATATACTAATCCCTACTTCAGGGTTTAATACTCACTGGTATATCTGCAGGTGTAGGCAACCTCCATTGCTTCCCTACGTTTTTTGATCCCTAATCAAATTTCTCTTATACTTGTTTGTTTACTTTTTTATAACATTACTATGATTGGTGAACCTGTGTATACCACATCAAAAGAAAGGATGGTGTCAGAGGTAACGTTTTCGACTGAACACATGTCCCAACTATCAATTACTTACTTGAAAGTGAAGTGGCTTATATGTTTCACTTTCAACCTGTTTCACAGTGTTACAAACGAAGAATAGTAGAAGCACCTCTGCAATCCAGTCACCACAAAAAATACAGACTATTCCCATTACAACTGTATGAAAGCCATCGAGCTACTGGGTATCAGCACCTTTGGCTGTCAGCAAAAAGGAATGGGACACAAAGGAGGATAAAGGTAAGTCCATGATGTGTGCATTGTACGTACTGGAATATGTAAAAGGCATCTACCGGGCTGAAGCAACGTCAAACAGTGAAAATATCAAGCCTGCAGCAGCCTTAGCCATTATCAAATTACACTTGTCCGGCAGGCAGGCAGAAATTTTCATAATTTTGTAGCAATCTATTGGGATCATACTGAAGGCACTTTGGGCTTGGTTACACCTAACCAATACTGCTGGTATTGTGAAGCTGGTTCTTGGGTGATATTTTTGGCCAGAAAAACCCAAACCTCCTAATATACAGTATAGTGTGATATACGGTAACTTGAGAGGAGACAAGCTTCATTCTGATGATACCCACAATCACTTGAGCTGATAGCTTACTCTTTGTGTCCATATTTCTCTAGTACTTCAGGAGTGCTGGTATGCATGAACTTGAAGGAATCTCGGAGAGAACCAGCCGTAGAAAGGAATGCCTTTTTCAACTCACTGTCTTCACTAGCAAAAAAGCCTGAAGGGATATACACACTATTTCAGACCACTAAATTACATGTAATCTTACCAACTATAGTGTGTTCTGTGCCGCTGTTGATTGCCTCTAATGCCTCCACAGTTTTAACCTCTAAAAGATCATGCCATATTTCCATTCTATTTTATATAGACTGATACCTTGAGCACTGGGTCCAGCTTGCTTGCTCATGTATTTCACAATGCCACCTGCAGCATGACAAATTTAATACTAAAAATATTAGAATATTCTGCATTGCTTGCCTGCTTCCCTGGGGCCACTATAGTCAGCACTTAGCTCTCCCCCTCTGAATATCTTCAGTGTAGGGTAACCGGACACCCCAAATTTTGAACAGACAGCAGAGTTTGCAGTACAATCAACCTGTTACAGCAAATATTTTTAATGGATTCAACATTTACAGGGGTAACTAAAGACCTTCGCAAGTGGCACTGGTGGCATAGCATTCTTCAACTCAGTAGCAGCCTTTTCATACTCAGGTGCCAATTTCTTACAGTGTCCACACCTGATTAAAGAATGTAGGATTACAAATACAAGCGCCATGTGTCTTAAAATACGTACCAAGGAGCAAAGAATTCCACCAGAATAATGTCATGTTTGGCTATTTCGGTGTCAAAATTACCCTCGTTGAATTCTAACACATCGCTGTCATCTGCACTAGCCAGGACAGTCAATATTGCAAGCGCTGCTACGACAAACAACTTCATGATTCAGTGAACCACACGTGATGTCTGGATAAAAAGAAAGAAAAATTTTCCACGTGGTCATATATAAGTAGCATTATTTAGAATAATAATATTATTGAGCTGTGAAGCGATGCCTAAAGTTAAGAAACGAAAGATTTCAGAGGCGTCATCTCCAGTAATCATGAAATGTTTTATAGTAAGTGTTGAAATTATTTTGCTGCAGGTAAAAGAACCTGCAGCTAAGAGGCAAACACAGACTGATCTCACACCAGCTGAGGAGCCCAATGGGCTTACTGCATGTGATGTGGATGAGAAGGAAGTGTCAGACCAAGCCACACCTCCAAAGACTGTACATGTGGCATCCAAAGTGAGCTTGTACAAGCCACCCACTTTTGAGGAGTTGCAGAATTTAAAGGAGACAGAAATGCTGTTCAAATCTAACTTGTTGAAGCTGCAGGTATATTATATTATAGTGATGCATCAATCTTTGGGTCGTATAGCCATATCCCTTGCAGAACTCTTGATTGGCCAAATTGAAACTCTAGTTGGCTAGGCATGATGACTTGTGTGTTTCTCTCTTGGGTAGGTCACTGAACTGCTGGCTGAAGTGAGGCCAAAGAAAAAACCATCAATGGATGCATTCCTGCATGCATTGAGATCAGTTCTTATTTCAATACCTTCAACTGAGCCAGTGGATGTAAGCACCATTATGAGCATTCGTTTTAAATATATATTCTCAACTAAAGAGAATCAGTTTAAAGTTGCATAACGTTATTTAGTGACTTATTTTCAGTTATGTGATGGAGTGTCCAGTGTACCAAAGCCAGTGAAGTATCCACTGAAGTTGAAGTGCAGTCCGAACATAAAAGGAAAATATCATTTTGCCCCTCCACAATCTGTGAAGGTGGTGGGCAGCTACTTACTACAGAACCTCACTAAGCCGGAACTGAATGTTGATGTTGCAGTGGAGATACCACAAGTAAGTATGTTAAATGTGACCTGTATCTTATATGTCTATGTTGTTTATAAGGAGTGCTTGCAAGCAAAGGATCATTTGAATTACCGGTACTTTCACAAAAGAGCTCTGTACTTGTGTCACATTGCTGCTGTACTGAAGAAGGAAAAACAACTATTGACTCATTTGAGGTTTTCTTACATGAATTCAGACCCGTTGCTTCCTATAATACGTCTAAATCCTATATTGAATGGCCAAGTCTCTAAATATGTTGTCCAGTTGTACCCCTGTATACCAGATGGTGTGTTCAAGGTCAGCAAGTTAGGTCCTGACAGAAACAATGTCAGGGACACCTCGGCTGGAGATGGACAAGGTAGTTGTTATTTTAAAGACTCTACCACCACACATATATATATATATGTTATGTGGTGTTCACAGATAATCCAGCTACTCCACATTACAATAATGCTCTACTACGGGACATGGGCAATTACCAACATCACTTGCATGACATGTACACAGCCTCTCAAGATTGTGAAGCATTTACGGATGCAGTGATGTTATTTAAAGTGTGGCTACGTCAGAGAGAATTACTTAAAGTATACCTAATCTGCTATTGACTCTTATAATAGTACAAACCTACGTTACAGGGTTATGGCTGTTTCAATGGATTTATGGTTAGTATGCTGATTGTCTACTTGCTTCATAATCGGAAAGTCCACAAACTCATGACAAGTTACCAAATACTTCGCATCACTTTAGAACACTTGGGTAGGTAAGCACTTCCTCAAGACATTGTTAGTTATACTTGCATGGATCACAGCTTCTAATGACTGGACAGTCCAGGGGATTACCCTTTCTACACAGAGTGATGTATGTATTCTATGCTAATTGTTTAGTGTGTGATTGTGTGCATTTCTAGGTGCCATTGGAGAAGTTTCATGAAGCATTTGATGTGGTATTTGTTGACTCTTCAGGTTACTACAACTTGTGTGGGGACATGTTGTCTACTACTTATCATCAAGTAAAACGTGAAGCTAGTGTAGCACTTAAACTCTTAGAGAAAGAGTGTACAGAAAGTTTTGAGACTTTGTTTATGACTCCTGTACCCTTTATTCAAGCCTTCGATACACTTTTCCAGTTAGTAATTAGCTACATGATATGTGTGATGACTGTACGTATAGTGTTTACCCAGCCAGTGTTCTAAATGAGTCGCTGAATCCTCAGAAGGAGGAAGCTGCACGTTGTGATTTGGCTGTTTCCATTGTTCCAGCTGTCCTGAGAAAAATGTGTGTTATCTTGAGAAAGGGCCTGGGTAGCAGGGCTACCAATGTTGCTATCAAACTTCAACCTAGTAAAGAGGTATGTCTGTACATATTGTAGGGAAACTGTGATGTTTCTTCACTAGTGGCTTATATCAAAGACTCCTCCTGACCCTGATGTTGGCCCGGTCACTCTTGCTATGCTATTGACTGAGAGAGCATATTCAGAGTTAGAACTTGGACCACCTGCAGACAGCCCTGAGGTATGCAGTGCTTCAATTACTCTTGAAATATTGTATTGGTGTTTAGGCTTCAACATTCCGATCATTTTGGGGAGAGCTGTCTGAATTACGTCGTTTCCAAGATACTTCCATCAATGAAGCAGTAGTTTGGGAGAGCTCGTGTACTGCTGACCGTCGTGGGATCATTCAGAGAATCATCCAACACTTACTTCGCAGGTTTTCAGAACATACTAGTTGATGTTTTTGAGTTGTTATCTTTGTCAAGGCACTTCAAGGTGGACAGCTCCCATGTGACATCTACAATGAGTCAACTTGATCAAGTGATATCATTGCCACAGTACAACAAGAATAGTGATATTGGAGTATTTTCTACTGGAGAGGAAACATCTCAGGATGTATCAAGGGTGTTTGAAGATCTCAACAAACAGCTGCGTGGCTTGAACCAACTACCTTTGGCAGTGGTGTCCGTTGTTGGGACCAGTCCAGTGTTCCGGCACACTGAGGTACAATGTGTTCTGTCATCCTGTGTTGTATGTCATCTCCTTAAGGTGTTCCCTCCTGTACCATGGAGTGGTCGATTCCGATCCCATCTTACTGTGGTTTCCCCCAGAGAAGACAGCCAATCACAATGCTTGTATCCTAATTTTGATCATGCCACTCCACCTTACGTCCAAGCATTATCAGGTTTGTGACCTACTAACTCTTAAGTCTACTTACATCACAATGCAGTGGTATGTCAGTTGGAGTCCAGTGGCAAGTGGCCAGATGAGGTAAAAGCAATTCAGCAGATCAAGGCTGCCTTTTATGTCAAGATGTCAGAATTGTTGAGCAAAGACCATTCACTATTGTGCTCACCCACCTTCCGCTATTTGGATGTGCTGAAGGTAGTTTACCTACATGTACCTGTTAATTCTATTTTCCTGTACATAGGAGGGGTTTCTGTTTAGAGTAAAAATTGTTCACCCCTGGGAGGTAGCTCTCAGAAAGAATGCTGCAACACAGAAGACAAAGCAACAGAAGCAAGCCAGCTTAGAAATGGAGAGGGATCTAATTGTACTCCCAACTCTTAGCTCATGTTTATTAGGGTATGACATGAGCAACTATATTGTACATACAACTTTGGTTCTGCAGCATTCATCAAGAATTTCCAGCATTCAGTATTGGAGCTCGGCTGTGTAAACGATGGATGTGCTCTCAACTGTTTTCCAGTCATGTTAGGGAGGAGGTGATTGAGTTGATCGTTTCCGATCTCTTCCAATCTCCTGCTCCTTTGTCACCACCTGGGTTAGAAAATGTACAATAGTACATGTTATCTTCACATGATTCTTTGTAGCTCTCCCTCGGCAGTGTTGCTGCGCTTCCTGTGCAAGATGAGCAAGTTTGAGTGGAGTAAGGTCAATGATATTGTCCAGAATCTGTTACCACATGAAGAAGACAGTTAGTGAAGCATTTGATGTTAGGTTTGCTAACTGCTTAACTCTTTGTAGATCAAATGGATTTGGCAGCCATGTTTTCATCCCCTCCAGTAGTGATACAGGCTAGAATAAGACAGCTATCAGAGGAGGGATACCAGCTTCTTTCATCACAACTTGATCAGGCTAGCCAGTCAGAAATTGACTACAAAGTGTGTACAACCACCCACTGTATCTGCTGACATGTTTGTCTCCCTAGCAAATATTTCGACCTCCTTTACAAGACTATCATGTGCTGATTCATCTACACAAGAAACATGTAGTCCAGACTCAATGCAGTGTGGACTCCACCATGGATGGTCACTCCACTGTGATGAGTAGAAAAATGCTCAAGTTACCTGTAGTTGACTTTGATCCTGTCAAGTTATACCTAAAGGAACTAGAGGTTGGTAGTGCCTTTGTGTCCTTTCCTGGTTTACACATTATGGGTAACTTGACAGAATAGTTTCTCTGAATTTGCTTTATTCTTCTACGATCAATATGGCGGAGACTACATTGCTGTCGTATGGAGACCAAACATATGTTTACCCCATTCCTTTAAGGTACCATCTATCAGCAAGAGTACATAATGGAGAGGCTGGCTACTTCTCCATTATTTTAATCTTGTTCATCTCATATGTACATATAGGTATCCCAGGCTAATTGTAGAAAACCAGCTAAAAGAAAGGTGAGTACTACGTAGCTGTGTGTGAGGTCTATTTGATGTACATGTTACAGGTTGTGGTTGATCTTGATTCAATATTGACTGACTTTCAAGTGATTGGTAACGGCCTAGTGAAATCAGTGGAGATTATGTCTGATCCAAGAACGTGACATCACAATACAAAATTATTGTACACAATGTGTATATGTACTATTCAGTAATGATGACTTGCTATCGTCTTCTCACTGTACTGATGTAGAGAACTGCAATTAAATAACACAATGTTAATGTGGCTTATAGCAAATCCAACCAACGTACCATTATTGCCTCTTATGAATGCATCACCGTACTTGTTCTTCAACTGTGAAAAGATAACTTCATTTTAAAATTAAAGGTAATATCTTGGTTTCACCTGTCCATTTACATACTCTTCAGTCTGTTCTAAAGCAATATTCATATATCCATCTAAGCATGCTAGTACACCTGGGGAAGCATTTAATAGAACGTCCAGATAGTTGCATGCAGGCCAAACATACACTTAATAATTTTTACCTCTATAATCGACACCAGAGTTGAGTTTAACAACCACAGGTCTTCCTATGATCTGCTTAAGGAAGTCGCTGGGTGACTGCTTTCTGCTCATGTTATCGATTGTACAGTATATTCTATATAACGCCCGGTATGTTTCCAAGGTAGTTAGTACCGGTAAACGAAATCGGTCAAAGTGATGGAAAACTATAATGGGATCTGGTGAAAACTCTACGACGTCTGCTGTAGTACAGCGGCTAAATCAAGCTGCCCAGGAACAATTAGAGAAAGGTAATTATGATAAAGCTTTGGAACACTACGTGTCCGCAGTTGAAGAGTCAGAGCGAGATGACGACCGCGACACGAATTACACGTGTCTGCTGAACGCAGGCGCATGTATGGTGTCTTTGGGGAGGTGCAAAGAAGGCTTGCAGTTGTTAGAAAGAGCAATTGACATCGTTCACACATTGGGAAAGGAATTAGACAAGGAGGCCGCGGCAATTCACGCCGATGTGTACTTCAATGCCGGTATAGCTGCTCAGGAACTGAAGGACTTCAGTAAAGCCGTATCATACTTTAGAACCAGCCTGGAGCTATACTTGGACTACAATCTCAAAGAGTATGCTAGTGAAGCTTGCACTAATCTTGCCAAGTGCTATCGACATTTGGGAGACAGAGACAAAGAAATTGATGCATGGATAGGCAGTCAGAAACTGTACCATGATCTGGGGAACTGTGATGGTGAAGCATTAGCTTATGGTGAACTTGTGGTGGCCTATTTATTAGGGAATAAGATCACTGAGTGTCGGCAGACATTGTGTACTGCCAAGATGATGTGCTTAAGAAGCACCAACCCTAGAACACAAGGTGTAAGGCATCATTGTCACTACTATAGCGAATAATACATTTTGTTCTTCATTCTTTCTGTAGGTCAACTGTATGCTCAATTTGGCTTGGTGTATACTGCCCTCGGGCTCTACGAAGAAGCCCTAGCCAGTTTTGAACGTGCTTTACCACTGGTAAAGAGCAGTTGTCAGTCACAACAGCTTGAGGGGACTATACTACAGAACATGGGAGTTGTTTACAACGAGAAGGGCTTGTATGCAGATGCCATAGTTTACCACACAGAGGCATCAACTATCCATGGTAATAGTCGTTGTTATGATTTGTTGATTAAAGAATGTTGCAAATAAGTGGATAATAATTTTTTTAGAGGATGTTTTTGATTGTTTAGGTCAACTAGAAAACTACCAGGCTCAAGTGAAATCTTTATGCAACCTTGGTGTGGCACATGCCCAATTAAAAGATTACACCAAAGCAATTGAGACATTTACCAGTGCCCTTGAAAAGGCTACGCTGATAGAGGATTATATCTTACAACTGCAAGCACTAGAGGGAATGGGCTCTGTTTACTATCAAATGAAAAAGTTCTCTATAGCAAAAGAAAATTATCATAATGCACTTGGTGTACTTAGACACATTAAATATGATACGGGACTCGCCAGAGAGAGAATAATGGAAGAAATTTCTAATGTAGTGGAAGCAGAACAACAGCAAATGATAGCATTTCAAAATGCCTTGGCAGAGTCAGTTGGATCCCATCATGGTAAACGGACACTACACAGGGACCACAGTATGAGTGATCCTACCAGACCAACTTCTGCCATGGACCATTCTAGCCACTTACTGTCTCCAACAACTGACATGTCTAAGAGCTTAAGCAGTGGTGGCATTGATTCTACTGGATTACAAGTAGCAAGACCCATCCTTCCTAATGTTGTAGAGAGCAGCTACGACAGCCCTGATGGGTCCAGTTTGAGAAATGGTTCCAGTCGTCTCAGATCTGCACAGGTGCCAATGTATGTGGAGAGGAAACGTCAACTACCACCTCTCACAACCCCTCAGACCACGCCTCCACCGAGAGTCATTACTGTGGCTGATGGTAACACAAAATCTGTACAATCTCACTTGGAACTTCAGCAGACTATTAGATCACTACAGTACGGCACTAGCACAGATGGAAAATCTCATACAAACTCAACTGCTTATACCCCTGCTGCTGCCAGAAATACTCCAGCTTTTTCCAAGAACACTCCTACACCACCTAGCACTGCTCCTACCAGACATAGCACAGCCAAACAGATGCCATCATCTTCCTCAAGACTTGAGGCATACAATGAGGACTATGAACAACAATTGTTGAATGATTATATGAATACTTACACAGATGATAATTACAAAGTATTTTCTACAGATTCTAATGAACAGACTGACTCTGATAGTGGTAATGATGAACTTGGAGCAAGTATCTTCAGCAGACATGCATCCCAACAACACAGAACTTCTTCTAAGCAGAGAACATCAGGTCGTCCACCCAGAACACCTTATCGCAGAAGACTATTAACACCACGTGTGCCCCAAGTCGTGCAGGAGGGCAGCCTGGCCATCAGTCCTACTGCCAGACAGGAACATGAGGCACGTAAAAACAAAAATGCTGCTGCAAAAAATGTCACAAGAACCAACAGCTCCAGTTCTAATCAACAGCGTATTGCTACATCACCAGCCACTACTTCATCCCCAGCAACCAGCAGGAGTAGCAGCCAACAATCCAGACTGTGCATTATTTTATAGTACGTGTTACACACAAATACAAAAACGTACACAAAAATAAATTATGTCCATACACAAAAATTATATTTACAACTTCAGAAAATATATGAAATGAAAAAATAAACTATGTGAACTGTGTTAGCTGAATTAATTTCCACATCACGCCCATATCTGTAATGGAAATAATATAATAGTGGTGACAATGTTAACTCACAGCTAGTGTCCCATCCCAACTGCTTGTACACAAAGCCATGCCATCTGGAGATACTTGAACATGTGAAAGCCTATCTTGATGGCCAATCCACACAGCCAGTTGAGTTTCCTAGAAAGATAACTGATGTCACTCACTATACATGTGTAGTTTTTGACTGCTACCTTAAGTGTGTCCCAGGCTCTCAGAGTGTGGTCGTTATATCCAGCAAATAACACTCTCCCTTTAACAACATGTGCTAAAACATTTAATGGTGTGAAAGTGTACTACACTCACCACTCTTTGAGAAATCTAAAGATGATGCACCAAATAATATACTTGCAGTGGTATATATACTAATTTCTTGATCAGCTCTTAGGTCAAATAAGCGACACTACAGGCAGATAGACAGACAAGTGTTAGTTAACAGATTCCAGTTGACTCAAAACTCACCGTTCCATCATTGGATGCTGTACCAATTGACTCACTGGTGGGATAAAAGCGTACAGCATTGACGTCACTGTCATGTCCATCAAATTTCACCACACATTTGCCAGTACGTATATCCCATATCCGAGCAGTGTGATCACAACTCTTTAACATAAATTACCATACCACACACACCCTACACTTCCTACTATAACATACCGCTGATGCAAACAGATTGAATGTATCCTTAGGGCAAGTATCTAATTCAAGCACATTCTTGGTGTGCCCTTTAAACACCAAGACTGGCTCTAATCTCTCGACATCCCAAAGAGCACATGTTTTGTCAGAACTTGCAGTCAATAACTGCACGAAAATAAATATTACAAAAAATGTAATGAAATCAAAGGCTTACCTGCTGATCTGACTTTAAGAAAGCGCACGATGTGATAAAACCATTGTGTGTTGCAACTGTGTGTCTTGTTTGTGTTGCTTTTATTGTGTCCTGACTGTCAACACGATACACTACACACTTACTGTGCATACCCCTAAAGTAAATGCTTATCATCACCAACCCATTATGTAGGGACTTACCCTAATGCTATTACAGTTTCTGATGGAGCATATGCACAAGTAGTGACCCATGTGTCTTCTTGTAGTTGAAGTTGAAATTTCTGAAACACAAGATTATGGTAACAGTTAATCACATTTCAGTTATGTAATTTGCTTTTTCTATAAACACATAGTACATAGAACCATGTAACTATTCTAGTACTTTCAAGCCCTAAATCATGCCTATTAAAGATGTGTGAAACTGAAACTTCCAGGAACATGGAAGCTACCAGTAGTCTTCTTCAAACACCATTTCAGTCGGTGCTGTTGGATGCAGAAAGGAGGCCATATTAACCAACTCCCTGAAAGCCATCTCCAATGTGTGAGGCTTGCAAACTAGGTAAAGGAACAGCTCATAAGGATGGACCCACATGTACAACCAGATATGGGACTATTTTCCTTTTATTAGTTGCATATTTTTCTTTAATCTTAGAGCTACTGTACCAACTGTTGTACCATATATGCAGTAATAGAGAAAAAACATATGCAGCAAATCTCACAGAATAATAATCTAATCTAAAACAGCCAAGCTGTAAAAAAGAGTGCAGCCCTCAAAAAGGTTATGGTGAAAAAAGAAATCCAAGATGGTGGCCAAGAAATGGCTGTGATGGTAGGTTAATGGGAACTCTCTAAAAGGTGACTTCTTCCAGCTGATCTCTCTACAGGGTGATTTGTTTGCAGCTGAACTCTCTACAAGGTAACTTCTTCAGCGTCACTTGTTTCTCTACATGATGGTTTCTTTGTAGCTGAACTCTCTACAAGGTAACTTCTTCTAGCTGATGTCTCTACAGGGTCACTAGTTTAGCTAAACTCCCTACATGGTGGTTTCTTTGTAACTGAACTTTCTACAAGGTGACTTCTTCTAACTTATCTTTTCTACAGGGTGATTTGTTTGTAGCTGAACTCTCTATAAGGTAAAACTTGATCTCTGTACAGGGTGAATTGTTTGTAGCTGAACTCTCTACAGGGTGATTTGTTTGTAGCTGATCTTTATACAGGTTACTTGTATCTAGCTGATCTCTTGGATTCTCTTCAGGGTGACTGCTCTATTAGGATGACTGCTCTATTAGAGTATCTCGATCTCGTACTTGCTACATCAAGTTGGATTTCGTGTTATAATTCCGTGGCTTTAAGTCTGATTCTTCTACACAATTGAAGAGCCTTTCTAAGATGATTACTCCATCTGTACAGCGATTTTCAAAGCATTACCCCAAACGGTTTTTCTGGTAGGCCTGGCAAGTAGTTGTTTTTTATTAGCTAATCTCAATTGCATAATTGTTACACACTGTTGGTTTTTTCGTTGTATCTTCCTGGTTTTTAGCTCGATTTCTTTCAAACCACAAAAGGTTTGAGGTTCAATAGTTAACCTATTCACCCGCTGATTTTCAGCTCCTTCCCATAAGCGGTTTACCCTGTATGTGTGACAACATATTGGTATTATTTTTTGTGAATAATTGCTAATAACTCTGCCTGTTTATCGTATTCCAGCCAAAGTTGGTACCGAGATGTGCCTTTATACCCCTACCCCCCCCCCCCTTCTGTGTACCAAATTTCAAGGCAATCAGATAAGGCGTTCACGTTTTATAGCAGTTTTTGTAAGAGGAAGAAAAATAAGAAAAAAACTAAGAAACTAAGTCAATTTTTGAAGTCGCATATCTCGGGAACGCTTGAAGCGATTTTGCTCAAATTTGGTATGTGGAGTACTGAAGTTGGTGGGCGTGTCCACAGCAAAAATCGTCTTGTTTCATCAAGGCAGCACAGAGCTACGGAGGTGCGAAAATTGCATTTTCGTTCTTCCTGTCAATATACTCACAGGTGTTGCGCGCTGGCTTCTTGGGCCGCACGACACACTACCATGTCTTGATTTGCTATAAGTGACTGTTCTATTAGAGTATTTTAATTTTAACACAATATAGCATACTTAGTGTAATTTAGCCACCAAAACTGCACTGCATTATATGCTCAGTTCTTAAACCATCTTATTTATTCAATTTTTGACACCGTTATGCTATGTACTTTTCACCAAGGTACAACTCTACTAACCCATGTGCATGCAGTGCAGGACAATAAAGTCCTGATCTACATATGTACGATCAACTTAAGTAGCTATTATGTTTAGCTACAGTATATATAGTTCAAAATGATCAAATGTTACAGCAACTAACTATTGCTTGTTGAAAACCTCAATAATGAGGCCACTTTCCTCTATGGCCGCACTATTGAGGTTTTAGGCCATCTCATTATAATCTGATGCTTCTCTACTGGGGTAGGGTGCAGTGTGCAAAGATGTCTGTACAGGGGGGACTATGGCCCCCGTGGAGAGGTTGTCTCACAATAACTGCCTCGAACTGATTGCTACTATGTTTGTGGTAAGGGCTCTCTCTCGGAACAAGGACAGCACCCACATCACCTGAAGTTAGACAACCAACAGTTAGCCAGGACTTATTCCCCCCAGCTGAACAGTCTAGCTACTCAGTTGTGGTCATGGCGCACTTTGCCTTAGATTCTGTACAGATAACATGGACCAGGTGGAGCCTTTCCACTATTTGTCCTGATCAACAAGGTTTCAAAAAGGTCTGAGAAGAGGGGTCAATAATTCTTCTAATAGCCCCAGTTAGGAAGTCTCAGCCATGGTACCCTGCACTACTGTCCATGTACCCAATACTGCTACCAAACCACAACAACCCGCTGACAGACATTTGGTCAACACCATCCATTAGTGCTGGCAGGCCAACTTCTTTTACACTACCCGGCATTTCAGGAGAGGCTGGATGGTTGTTAATCTCCAGATGGAGCAAACGCACCTATAGTGCATCACAATAAATCCTTCAAAGTGTGCTGCAATGTACAAAAATGTCTACTACTAAAACGGGACAAGGTTTACCATGCTGACTAGCTCCTACTACTAGTTCAACAACGCATACACTTCTTCTTTGTTTACGGTCTTTATGTCACCCAACTCAATCAATACATTATGTGTCTGATGGTACATTTACTAACTAACATATGGAATCTCAATTATAATCTGACTACCACCACCAGGATATGGGATAAATGCAACACTTGTGAGGTTACCACAGTGCTATAACATTGGAGCACAATGTAGACTACATTTGCAACCATAAGTTAAAGTCATACACATGTTCAGCAACAGCAAAACACTAAAGGCATTATGCCATCTAATACACACGTATGAAGGCTGGTAATTGAGAATAAGTACATGCAGACACCTGTGGACATTTCCAATGATTTCAAATGTGCACAGTTACAACTTAGTTTGCAGGTTACTACTAGAATCTGAAGAATTCATAGGTGCCATTATTACCTTGGAGCTATCCTACCGTCAAAGTCTTGGCAGTCACATATTAATGCAAACATGGATAGAACAACAGCCCTTCAGATAAATGGTGTCCGAAGGGTATATTATTATTATTATGTCACAAATATATCACTCATCCATACAAACCTTCTGACTCATAAAGCCATCCCACACGTAAGCAAACGAATCCTAGAAACCAGCACAATATGTGTTATGTGGTGATTACAACTGACCTACCTGTGCTCCACTGAGTAAATGGCGACTATCTGGACACCAATCAAAATGTAACACTTTTCGACGGTGGCCTTTAAGCAATTTTCGCTGCTTCATAGCTACCAGTGGACAATCCATGACTATTTCTTCAACGTCAGCAGCAGCTTCTGATACTAGTGGCTAGCTGTGAGAAACTGTATAAACTAGTTTCAACTTACAGTGAGTGTCCGCTAAGCGACTCTTCTCGAATCTTAGCGCTTCCTTCAGTTCACTACATTTCTTAAGGAGCACAGTACGATCTTCAGGAACGTCTGGAGTAGCCATGGTCCGAAATATCAAGGAAATATCTCGGGAAATATCACCAACTTTCGGTTTTGTATTGGCGCTTGCGCGACTGCGCGTATACCGGACGCGAAGCACGAGACAGCAAATCCCTTGACCACGTGGTTAGAATTAAACAATTAGAAGCACTTGTTGAAGAAATGGCCATTGTCTTCAAGGTGAGCATTTGCGTTGACATAACTTGCGATGATCGTCTTATTCTAGTTACAGTTATTTATTCTATTGCTGAGCGTATTCTTGTTTCACCAAGCGCAAGGGAACGCCAAACTACTCGCTTCCAAGATCATCCTCAACGAATTTCTGGTAGAAGAGAAAGACTTAACAGTTGTGTACTCCATCTACAATATTGGGTCAAGGTAAGAATGTACTGTTTTAGGATTTGTGGAACTGTGTTTGACGTGCTTGCCAAGTTTGAACCACACCGAGCCAATAAAGCAGCGAAAGCATTCAAAGGACTGTTGGAATAGTGTTTCACTCCCAGTATTTAGAAACATAGGCCCTCTAGAAACATTACAGGCCCTGACACTGCTGTTTGCTGATAGCACAAGCAGAGATTACTCTGTATTTAGCTTCAGTCCCAGCATTCCCTGATACTACTAGTTAACAATACTGTATACCCACAGGGTTTGGCAAATTTGGTGAGTGAGCAGTGTTTTGCCAAACTAAAATCTGCGAAATCATTTGTCCAATGTTAACTACTTACTAACAAATTTGCCAAACTTTTTTCTCACAAATCTTATCACAGCAATTGTTTCCTCCCGCCAAACTTTCTAGCTATACAGTAGTTCTGTTCAGTGATGATGTCAGCCAGTAGAATGCTCCAATGACCCATGTGTGATGGTGGCAGTTAAAAGTTGCTGGATAATTTATGTACACTAATCATGTGTGTCACATTGATGAACTTCTGTATATTAAACCATTGATGGTACCAAATTTACCACAGTACTTTATACCACCAGGAATTATTGTGTTGTCAGCACTTGACACTCAGTGTCCCAATCTCTTATGCTTGTGTAAGACTGCTCCTATTAAATATTAACTAGACATTTTTCTTAATCATGTGTAGTTTGCTTTCTTATGTGGCTCAATGACTGGTGTCTGGTAATGTCTACCATTGTAATGATTTGTAAACAGATCCCTTCCATATATCCAGCACTACTAGTGCTTAAGTGAAGGTAACCATTTCTATTTTCTTATAGCACAGCACAGTCAGTATCATTGAGGGACGATTCATTCTATGAAGGAGACTTTGAGATAGTTAATGGCCTGTTGTCTGTCACTTGGGACAAGATTCCTGCGTATCCTTCACTATACAAGTATTGGTCAGTGTATAATGTGTGTATTTCTTAACTACCACCAGTAACAACAATGTTACTCACACTGTCATTGTAAGACCCAAGTTTTCTAATATCTATAACATGTCTTATGCTCAAGTGAAGTATTCTGATGAAGAGTCCAATTATGTGAGTAGCGTCCTTGCTTTTTGCTCGTTCTCTTATGAAGCTGTCTATTATAACATCAGGTGGGCTATACTAGTGCTCCAGGATATATTCGAGTACTCAAGTACAATGAGTTTTCAAGAGAGCATGTTTCACATGTGGTAAGTTACCTTGTATATGTCAATTGATTGATTGATGTGCCTATTTTTTTTTAACAGGTTGATTGGTTAGCATTTGCATTGATGGCCAGCCCAACTATCGGTATACCTTTCATCGTCTGGTATTGGAGTCATTCTTACTATGAAGCACTGAAGGGGAAGAAACAAGCATGATTTGTGACCTTCCATATTTTCATTTCTAATAGTAGAAAAATATTACGCATATATTACATATTTAGTTTTGCAATTGTAAAAACTCTACATTGGTAGTTGAATCCGTTTTCGGTGTTCTTGTTTGGAGTGGTGGTCTGCAATAGTTTTACCAACGTCATTCATTGATTTGGTATCAGCTAGTTTAGGTGTATAGGGAATCTGTTCCATTACTTTGTCAAGCTGATAAGTCCAATAAATGCCCATCAGTGGATTGATGAATAGCTCAGAGGAGCCAGTCCTTCTAGTGGTATGGTGATCACCAAAGTGACCCTGTAGGGCACTGATGATGGATGTGCAGACAATAGATGCTTGCATGTTAGCTGCAATTGCATTGTAAGCCTCCATGTACAACTTGCACTCAGGAGAACTCTTGGATATAGAAAAGCATCCAAGATACCCACCTGTCTGCTCCAATTTGGCAGTATTCTCTAGGAAAAGACCATGAGATACACCATGAAATGAATCCACCCCAAATCCTAGGCATGCCAAGAGTTTGACTGGAACATTGCTAGCACCGTGTACAGCAGCCATGCTACAATGGTCCTCTGCTGGGGTACCCATTAACTGCTCATTACCAAATGTTACACTGTCCGTACCACCATCTACCAAAACTATTGCATCAATCTTGTGCTCAGCAACGATCTTGTTGTATGCCTTTGTCAGCTCCTTCACTCCAATTTCTCTAGCAAAGGCATAAATCGGTACTTCTTCATTCCATTTTTCCTTGAACCACCGACTCAGGTAATATTCAGGGAAATATGATGGATTTTGACGTTTTATCTTCAGATGGGAATCCACCTTTACACAATTGGAGCAGTAAAATGTGCTAGTGAGACCATCTATATCAGAGAAGGACAAGTTTGCGAGGTGTACCTGTTTCCCTTGTTTCGTCAAGTTAAAGTACAAGGGTAGCCCACTTGTGATATCGTATCCACCGCCACAGCCCGCGACAAGTACACTCTGCGAAGGCTTTAAAACCTGAAATATACGAGGCACTTCCATTTGCCAGTTTGAATCAAGGAGGAACTTGCCAAGAGTGCTTCCTGCTGCCATAGCCCAGTCACACGATTGCTGAGTAAGTGCTGCTGTACTGATCCTGTGATCCGAATGTGCTGGTATGCCTCTAGTTATTTCGTGAAATATTCTTTTATAATGAAATTCTCTATTCTAGCTATTTGTATCATAGCTACTCACTGACTGACATTTTGTATTAAATTTTGTAGTAGCTAGCTAGCTACCAAGAGTACTCTACTTGTTAGCAGTTGACTCAAGTGTATTTTCATATGTTTTAGCTCAGTAGCGTATTAAATAAGAAGTAACTGATATGCATGAAGTCAAGTATGAAGTTCTTTAATTATGGCCAAAAGAAATAGTTTGCAGCACTGAAGGTTACTCTGGTTGGGATCATGCAGGGTTAACTAGCAGACTATTTGTTGTTATGCACTACATAGGCACCATATATGCATGTATATTTCTCCCTGAAATCATATCCGTGACACAAATTGAATTAAATTACTATGTATATATATGTAATAGCCTGAATTTTAAATCGTTGTAATAAACTTGTATCTGTTATTGTAAACCTGTTATTTCCAGCCTGACATTGTAACCTTAACCTTTGTGACTGTTAGTATAAAATAAGCAATAATAGTGTGTTGTACTCTCTTCTTCTGATGCTGAGCTATAATAAGAGTGATTCTAATAGTAGTTTGCTCAGTAGAGTATTACATTTATATATAGCATTCACGTACTTCCAGTGTTGAACTGGGGATTGGCCTCAGACCTTAGAAAGCTCATGTTTCACATTTTGTGCTTTGTGTGCAGTCACTTCTACCAGTGTCCCCCCAGCAAAATCCTAGATCCACCCCTGCTAAAGCAATAGAAGTATAATATTGCATCTTAGCTGACTGAAATTTTCAACACTGGAAGCACTAATGCATACACTGTTACCAAGAGTTCCTACTGAGCTGAGACAGAATTAGTTGTATAAGGTTTAGGCTATACTTTTCAAACAGAATTCTTCCAAGATCAAATTTGGTGGCAATTTTGTTGAAAATGTTTATTGAAGGTTATAATTATACTATACTCTTGACTGTTTTATTAGAGTATATGACAGTTCAAGAGTATCTTGATCTGTAAATATAAAGGGTCTCTAACCCACCTATAGTTCCCATGTTCCTCTTGTACTATATATGTCTATATGTCATGGAAAACAATTTACCAGGAACTGATTGTATTATCAAGAGTCATAATAATAATAATATTGTGAACATCAGATATTATAGAAATGTTGGAATCTATTATGTCTAAAGTGCCTAGTTATATGGAATGAGCTATACCAGTATGAAAATTTTCTGTGAATGTAGCAGAGACATGCACAATGTAACTGCCAGCGTATCTCCTCACTTTGCAGACAAGAGAAAGGTTACAGGCTATAAATGAAGGCACAATTGGCACCTTTGACTTGTGGACATGAGACTTCTAGCAAACTTGTAACTTTGACATGGCAAAGAGACTGATTAGAAATGCAGCTGCAGAGAGAGAAACATTACTAAGATGCCTCACTGTCAGAGATGTCAGTCAGTTTAGCTATGCATGCCTCATCCAGAAGGAGGAAATGAAAACCTACCTGGTGGGTGAAGATAGTGGTGTTCATTCAACAAAGAATCAGCCAGACTAAAAAGCCCACCTGTAAAGGTAGGACTTTAGCACTTCTTACCACCACCTGGTGAGGATGCAGGCAAGACCAGTACACCAAATATGATGACAACTGCTCAGTAAATGGAACTTGTATGTATGCATGGAAGTACCATACATGCAAAGTGTCAGTAGAAATGGATGGATAGATTTACCCCATATATTCCATGCAGTACAAACCTGCTTGATGTAGTCAACACAATTAAGAAAGAAACAATGTGTATTCTATTAGAGTATTTCATAGTCAGGTTGCTTCAAAAATAAATATATATACATTTTTGAAAGACTGCTTTCTGTATACATTGATTATTTTCTTCCTGAGTGTTGTTGCTCCAGTGTGATCAATGCATCAAAGAAACTTTTACCAAATTGTGTTAATACTTCCACACCTAACAACACAACCAAATTTACTATTGACACATTAATGTACCACTTATGGCTAATACCTTGGCTTTTATGACCATCTAACTGACTTACAACTTCTCTCAGCTGATGGCAGTAAAGACTGAAATTTAGTAAGATGGTGAACCATTACTCTTCACCTTGTCATGATGTTCATGAAATACAGATAGTAAATGCCGTAGTGCCTCATCAGTAGCAAATTGGCTTAACTCATCATAAGCCACTAAGATGGCTATGTAATAGAAAATGTAAACACCACTAAATTAAAGCAGTATTATTGTTTACTTACCATTAAGTGGTTTGGAAATACATTGACGCACTTCTTCAGCAAACTTGTCATATGCAGTACTACAAGGGATACATTTACAGTTTAGTAAAGAATAGGCATTCACTCACATTACTGACTGATAGAATGAGCTGATATGGTCAATTTGTAGCTTATAAACAGATTCATAAAAAGATAGCTCTTTAGTGAGAGAATTACACTGCAACAGTATTTGTTGTAGTTGACACTCCAACCAACTAGCATTGCTTACTTTAGACTGTAACATATTATTAGCATAAGTGAATGCCTTAACAGCACCATGTATCACATCTCTTCCCTGTAGTAAAAACTATTTATAATTATCTATTTACCAACGGCTGTTCACCTCCTTCTTGTCCCTAACAAATGGTGGAAGGCTTGTGATAATGGAGTCAACGGTAAACCCAAATTCATCTTGTGAACTCTTTAAACTAGGCTAAAGTTGAGCAGAAAAAACAAATCTTTCTTCTTGTTTATTCAGTGCTTACCCATGGAGCAGATGGCATCAGCAGTGAGAGCTGTAATAAGTCACAACAACATTGCTGGAGGTCTGATTTAGCTAGATAAAGTCTTTCCATCATGTGTGTCTTACTCTCATCAGCTACCACATCTACGCCATGACAGTGTAGTAACACATTAATTGATGATTGTAGTCCCACTAAGTTCTGATAGAGATGTGCTAGTTTTGATTCCAGCCGAGCCTACAGAAACAAATGTTTCATAAGTGTATGTTCTAATAGAGTGTTTCGTGAAACTGGACCACAATAGGAAGATTATTTTCTAGTGCTACACTTACTTACCACTTGTCGTAGATTGATTAGGTCCATCTTCCCACAGCAAATATCTAACAGTGTGTGCTGGCCACCATCTTCAACACGAGGGTTTACAAAAGAGTTCAAAAACATTAATGGCTGGGCTAACTTATCCACTGATAACTATCAATCCCATGAAAACAAGTAAAGAGAGAAACTAAAAAAAAAAAAAAAAAAATCTGTATCACCTGTGTGGGTCTGTTGAGTGTTTTCTTCAAATCATTTAGCAGGTCTAGCTGATGTGTAATGTCTTCTTTTGTCATGTTCAATTTGAGGGTTGATGCTTTTCTCCTACAAAAAGTGAAGTTTGATCACTGGAAATGACAACACTAAAGCTTACTGCAACTCCTCAATTAAGTTGTCTAATTTATTATTAGCCTCTAACAAGCTTGTAGAACGACTCTCAAGGGAATGTGTAAACAGTAAAAGCTGAAATGTAAGCATTTATCTGTTATCCGCATATATCTCACATACTTGTCTTTCCAATTGTATGATTTGAGATTTAAGCATGAGGACTCTTCTCTCGTTAAAACATTCTGATGGCTGCTCTAGTACAAGCTGATCATAAATTGCTCTGAAATTCCATCAAAATACTCTAATAGAACGTACAGCAGACTGGGTCACGTACCGGACTTCTGTCAGCTCTTTCTTTAAAGAAGCGTTCTCCTTTCTTAGTTCCTAGTACAATACGCATTCAGTTGAGTATCTAGCTAGTTCAACATTACCTGTACTTCTCTCTCCAATTTGTGGACAGTTGCAGACTTTGAGCTATCTTTAGCGGAGCTCCTGTCAACTTCTTCGAGTTCTATTAAACTAGCGGGCTTAGGTAGTGGCTTGGTTCTTGTAGCTGCTGTAGAACTAACAATCCTTTTCTTAACTAGCCTTTGTCCTGTGCTTTCTGCTGCAGCCTTCTTCAATGATGATTCTGACATTTTCGCGCACACAAATTAGTTGCTAAGGCAACCTAAAATAACAACACAACGAGTAACACGAACGAAGTTAACGATTATAACTAGCAGATGAGCGTTCGTACATACAATCCTTCTGTTCGGGTGGGAAATTGGAATGAAGACATTGCCCTTGAAGAGGTATAGAACGTATTAAAATCACTATTTGGTCTAAAAGAATAGAATCTGGTGTGTATTAATTAGAGTAACACTGCAAATCTTTTAGGACATTGTAAAGGATTTCCTTGCAAAGAAAGATAATGGAGAACTGATGGTTCAGAAGACACACAACCTGCTTCAGACCATATTAAAGCCTTTGCCACTGCCTGATTCTCCAGATGGCAACCTACGATTTGGTGATAAAGTGTGCATCCATCATGTACCCACCAAATCACTTGTGTCAGCATACATGTCCACCTTTGCTGCTCATGAAGCAACATGCCTTCAACCATCATCACCAGTAGCTTCTTCACAGTCACTAGTACCTTGTACTAGAAATATATTTGTTGTTAACAGGTCCGTAGTGTTTCAGACAGCTTTTAAGACTTTAATTAATGTCTTCCTGTGTAGTTATGATAAACAAGTTAATGTTGGTGATGTGGTCAGATATGGGGAGAAGGTAACATTATCCACTTTAGCTGATGGTGTAGGTGGTGGACTCTACTTGCACAGTGCCACAGCAACATTCATGAAGTGTGCCAAACATTCTCGACAACAGGAAGTCTTACTAATGGACACCATAACCTACGATGTGGCATGGTAAACCTGTGAATGTGTTTCATATGAAATAGTAACTGTTTCCCAACAGGAGGTTTCTCTGTTTTGACCCTAATGAAAGATTGGAAACAGAAGGAGAGCCAGTTCCTGTGAGTTATATTACATAGTCTCGCATAGCCAGACTGTGTTTTCCCTTTGTTATTGGGTAGGGAGAATTTCTCTTACCAAATCACAAAGAGAAAAGCAATCTGGTCATGCAAGATTGCTACAAACTACATGGCAATTAGCTAACATGATTTATATAATGTGTCATTCTCACGAAAATAACTGTTCACCTTGTTGACATATCCTGTTTCATCAGTGATTTTTGTGTGTGGTTATTCCTTCATTGTTTGTTAGGTGAACAAGAAATTATTTGTTAACCACTGTAAGACTAACCAGCACTTAGCAGCTCTAGAAGAATTTGGCCACAAGTTAGTGATCTACTATTTGTGTATTATTACTCAACATTTTGTGCCAAAACAGGACACCATTTGGTCGTGAATATGAAGTCACTGCAACTACCAAACTTAACTCACACAAAGCTGAAGAACCTGCCAACCACTTTGCAGTGGTTATGGGAAACCCAGCAGAAGTCGCTGATTCATTTTAACAAGAACTGAGAATTTTTTTACAACATACAAACTGCAATAATTGTATAACTAAATAAATGACTGACTGCCATACATCATATGTACAATAAATTAAAGTGATTTGGTGGGTCTTAAAAGTGATTTTAATTGCCAGCTGGACAGTCGATTTTATCCAACTCCAGTAAGAGACTTAGGGTTAGAAATACACAATAACAAATTAGAAATTCAACTCCAAGTATTTTATTAAGCTGCCACCTCAATACAGCGATAGATACGATGGTTACGCACAACATCAACACCAGTAAGACGATGGAACAGAACAGACCACTGCTGGCAACGTCCACAGCTTCCCCACCGTTTATGGCACTGTAGAGAAGCCAGGGAATAGGCAAGCTGTAAGAGCAAAACAACATAAGGAAGTTGTTATGGCTGTGTGTAGGCTTACCCGACAGTCACGTCAAACATATTACTGCCAATAGAGCTTGACAGAGCCATATCACCAAGGCCTTTTCTAGCTACAATAACACTACTGATTAGATCAGGGATGCTTGTGCCAGCAGCTAGAAATGTTAACCCCATAATCTAAAAAAACATGGCTGGTAACAACAGTTTAGTGAGATAGATGCTCAAACTTACAGCTGGTGATATGGAAAATGTGTCACCAATTTCAGTAGACCACCACACCATCAAGTAGGAGAACACCATGATCCAACCAATACTGCCAATAAATGTCCAAGGAAAGAAAAGTTTCCAAAACTACAAAAGAAAAAGACGTTATTGTGGATACATAAATGATCTCCTAAATATCACCCACGCTATTGATACATTTTGCCTACTCACTGGTTTGTTGACATCAGGTAAAGTGAAGTAGAGGAGTACGATCAGTGGAAACAATAAGAAGTAGGCAATACGTCTCTTACAGCCTTTAGGCCAAATGATGTTCACAAATCTTGTCTCACCACTAAACCCAATATCTTCATCATCATCGTCGTCCTTATTATTATTACTATTATCAGCGCTGTCATCTTGGTCTTCATTGTCTGTTTTAATTGGCTGCACTGATATGATCTGTGGGCTACTATCAGACATTAGCTGTGACTTTGAATTTGTTCTAGTACTCTTCCCAGAGTGAGTACTTGTTTCACTGCGAGAGTGAGTCACGATAATTACAGTTGAATTGCTGATAATTTGTGAAGAAGATGATGGAGCTTCCCATGTTGAATTCCGACGGGAAGATGATGGATAGCAGGGTACAGATAAACGATGGTTACGATTAGCAGCGGCAACACCACTGCTACAGTCTTGACTTAGTGAAGATATCATAACTGGATTTGCACCGGATGGAGTTGAAACTTTGCGAGCTTGATGGAGACTAGAGCTAGAAAGAGAGTTCATTAGTGGATGGTGAGAACTAGTGGTGGAATTGGCAGAATTTCTCACACTGTTCACACGTTCATGTCTTGGAGGCACCAACCGTATTCCAGACTCAGGGCTGGATTCCCGTTCCTCACAATCACACACACCGACTATTGCAGAATCCGGTATGGATGTCTTTTCATAGAAAGAATTACTTCTAATACCAGAATCTGTATTAGACAACTGATCTTCATTATAATAAGGTGAGTCCATCCTATTCCTATTGTAGGATGGACTGAGTAAGTCTCTAGAATGATTCTCATGTACATCTCCATTGATGTCCACAGAGAAATTGGATGACATTTTTCTGTAAGGTCTAGGTGTGTGCTGGGGAGCCAGGGGATGGTTGTCAAAATTGGTGTGGCCATTCATCAACAACTAACAAAAAGAATGTACACACATTGATTAATATGCAGGTGGTCAAGTGCTCACAATACCACAATTATCACTATGGTTAACCAAATTATGCAAATTAAATGATAGAAATTCACACCTGCCAATACAATAGTTTGATTAAGTAATTGTAAACACCTTACCATATTTTCCTTGTCTGCTACAATGGAGGAAGGTTTACTTTCTATGAAATATTGTTCCAGCTCTATTAATTCACTTCGAGCTCCTTGATCAGTACTGTCATTGTCAACAACCATTGACTGGTTAGTAATTTGTTGTACTGCAGCTTTGATCCTGCAGCAAGGTAACTTCACGTAGCTCAACTTATCTTTAACAAAGAATTCTATCTTGGAATTGAACCCCATAAAAAAGGCATAAATGATGTAGAGTACAAATAGAACAAGTGATTCATACCACTCTATTTTACCATCACGGTAAAAGACAATCAAAATTGAAAGTGCTATGGAATAGAAGACAGCATCACGGAACAATGGCCACCAAGTCAATGCAAGAACTCCTTTTGCCAGCAGGGAGCACATTGATATGACAAATAAGATATTGAAAACTGCTGACCCAACAATTGTACCAAACCCTACAGCATCCTTGGCAAAGAACACACCAGCCACAGATGTGAAAAATTCTGGAGCACTCCCACCAGCAGCCATGAATGTGGCCCCTGCAACATCGTTCGACAGTTTGAGTCGTTGAGCAACAATTTCTAGTGCCGGTATAAAGAACTCATCACAAACTATTGCCAGTGCTACAAACATGTACAGGACACCCACTATGTGTAGAACAACAGCACCACGTCTCTTCTGCTCCAGTGAAAATATATCATTAGGGAATTCTCTGTCTTTACTTGTTGTTCCATTTGTACGGTTTTCCAAATCTGTATTATTGACAATATTCAGTAGCCGTCTGCTCCTGTAACTTATTTCAACTCTGTAATTCTTAGGTTCTATATTAGGATCTTTTGCTGCTGAGAAATATGTGCTGGCTAGCGTCAGTGAGACGATCACAAGGAGAAAAATCGCTCGTAGGGGACAGCTGAGCAGCCTTCTTCTTAGCGTAAAAGCCATCGATCTAATTCACATCTTAATACCTGTTCATTAGGGTACGGTGTTAAAAAAAAAACCTAGAATACGGAAGTCAGAAATAAACAAACGCTAAGGTGAACTAACGAATGCGGAATTTTATGTGATTCCGTATACTGTGTGACGAGGGTGTGGTATAGGTAAAACTTCACCAGAATGGGAAAGCTAAATGTCGCTCTGTTGCGCTATTTGTCACGAGAAGACTTCCGCGTATTGACCGCTGTGAGTTGAACTGATTGGTAAAGTCACGTGTGTTTCAAGATCACGTGATAGGTGGAGGTTGGTATGAAAAACCATGACATAGTTCCAGCTAGCTTGGTGGCGTCAATAGCCGGTCTAAAGCATGGTGGATCACACAAGATACTCAGAAACTTAGTAAAGCACAACCTCTTATGTTATGAACATCACAAGGGTGTGTATGGATCACGAAATATGCTGATGTAATATTATATCTACAGCTGAAGGCTACAGGCTGACCTTCACTGGATATGATTACTTGGCATTGAAGTGTTTTGCTGATCGTGATGTGATATGTTCTGTAGGCAATCAGATTGGAGTTGGGAAAGAATCAGGTACTAGATGTCCACAGTGAGGCATGAATTTATCATCTCTTTAAACAGATTTATACATTGTTGCTGATGCCTCAGGATGCCAGTTTGCATTAAAATTACATCGGTAATACAAATGTGATATTGTTTGTTTCACTGAACTGCGTGTGTGTGTGTGCACCTCTAGGTTAGGAAGGACTTCATTTCGTCGACTGAAGCAGAAAAGAGACTACCATCAACATAGGAAACACACATCTTGGCTATACCTTTCACGACTTGCTGCTACCAAAGAATTTGCGTTTATGAAGGTACAGTGAAGCCTCAGATCCAATATTTAGAGCTCATGAATTCTACTAAGGCCATTGGTAATGTAAGCTTCTGGCTTTACAGCTTCAGGGGCAAGGCCTCATTGTTGCCCAGAATATGACCATTATTTCAACATCCCATGTAGTTGAGTATCTTGGCTGTGAGGGTTGTATATCCCTCTAAGGAACTTATACACCAGTGGGCGCTGCTCAAAAGCAGAGATTCATTTTAGAGGCCTACCAGTGGTGCCAATAATGTTATTTTTGGGTATATTTGACGTGGCAACTGAATGAAGTTGTCATGAAGTTACACCTTACTGCTCTTTGCTATGTTTGACAAGGCAAGTGGTCTTGTTAATCCCACTTTGACTTAACTCTTGCCAACAAGAGAAAATATTGGCTGGCTGGCGGGCGAGACTAACTCTAACTGGTTATTATGTTTCTGGTCCACTGCTCACATCTCTATTCTAAACTGCAGTTTAGAAGTACATGACAAGTAGCCAGCATTCCAAAATTTCATAAAGTATTCTGGGTGTTGTGAGTTGTCCTGTATTAGTAAATAACTGTAAGAAATATGTAATATACTCCAATAGAACAGTCAAACAACTTACTCTAATTGAGCAGTCATCTCATTGTTGCAATGTTGTATTTCCACCTAAACCTGAACTTCATAGAACCAGAGACATAATTGCCAATTGGAGTGGTCGAAAGGTTACTATGTAAGTGAAGGTTTGCTGTATCAATATACTAGTTGCTGAAAACTAATCAAGTTTTTTTTTTTACTCAAGGTTCTAAGAGATAGAGGCTTTCCTGTTCCTAAGCCGGTGGACTTCAATCGTCACTGTGTTATCATGGAGCTCATTGATGGTTATCCACTGTGAGTGACATGGTCGGTCACTCACAATATTATCACATTTGTGTTAGGTGTCAGGTTAAAAGTGTTGCAGATCCTTCACTACTCTACTCTAGTCTGATGGAGTTAGTAGTACATTTGGCTAACCATGGCCTGATACATTGTGACTTCAATGAGTTTAATATTATCCTGAATGAGAAGGATCAGGTGACTCTAATAGACTTCCCTCAGATGGTCTCAACGTCACACTATAATGCTAAATCGTGAGCTGTCAGAGTAGTGGCTTGTAGTTATGTTCTGATTCGTAATTTAGGTACTTTGATCATGATGTACAATGTGTTAGAGACTTTTTCAAGAGACGGTTTGACTTTATTGGAGCATCATGTCCAACATTTGATGAAATAAAGTATCTCATTAGTATCCCATCATATGTATGTGTTGATATGTGCATTATTTAGGAAGATAGCATCATTGGACATTGAAGTGTTCGCCAGTGGGTTCACCAAAGACATGGAGCAAGATCTACAGAAGGAGGTCAGTACAAACACCGTAATTCACTTTATTTTCATGCAAAAAAATTTCATGATTAAAATTTTGGTTTTACAGTGAACAAAATTTAGTTTTATGCAAGTAATTTTATGTTACTGCTCTATTAAAGTATCCAGTACTGGCAGCTACATGTTTTCACTGATTGCATTGATTTTTGGTAGACTTGCTAAACATCAATTATTGATTTCATGTGGATCACATGAGCACACTATTTTTAGTGAGAGATAAATGCATTGACTGTGTACATAAACACAGCAAAACAATTTAGGGGATTGGGGAACCCCACCACTTTTGCTTCATAGTAGTTCTGAAACAATGGCAAATTTTACTATATGTGATAGTTGTGAACAAAATGACCGATTATTCATTAAGTGGGAAGTAAGTTTTTTTTTGGGCAGTAAGGTAAAGTATGTGACCTATTTCTATCTCTACAATGAAGTTTTTATGTCACTTTGTTCACAACCTCCTAAAGGTTGGCTTCATCCATCTGATCGCAGCTTACTACTGTGCTAACAAATATTCAAATAGTGTGTTAATGATGTCATAGTTGAATATCTGAATAATCACTTCAGCACTAGCGCTACTTCATAGGGTGCATTGCCCTTGCACCTGTCAAGATTGGGATACTTGAATAGTCATGTACTGAGTGTATAATTGTTTGCATGTGTTTCTGTACCTTTGGATTGAAAACCAGTTTAATTATGATGGCCTTATACTTGTTGTTTGTACAGTTCCACACTTGTGATGCGAGTGATAGTGACTCCGAACCAGTAGTGGATCAAGATGCTCACCTTAATCAAAATCCTAGTTTAGATCAAGATTCTGACCTAGATCAAGATCCTGCTTTAGATCAAGATTCTGACATTGATCATAGCATTGCTGGTGACAAAACTGAACTAACAAAAAATCTATTTGGTAACCCAGAACCTATTGATACCACACAGCCTACTTCAGATGTAGAAACTGATAGTGACTCTGTATCAGATGAGATGGAACAATTTGGTCCCCAAAATCATCTATACCGACCTCACAGAGATACCACTCAACCGTCAAGTATAGTAGTGAAGAAAGCTGTGGTACCTGACCTGTCAGTTGTGAGAAAGCAAGTAAAGAAAACTCTCACAAAGAAACAAAAAATGAGACACAAACCACCTCCACAAGGAGGCAGTGGAAAAGTTAGAAAAGAACGCAGCAAGAGAAAACAAGTGTCTGACAATATGTTTTAATTGTAAATAAACACACAATGTATTAATGTACAAACTAAGAACACAACACAAAAATAGGTGGATACCATCAGTTACCATCGTCTAGTTCCAATATAGGTTCTCGCAGTTGTGAGTAATTGATAGCTTCTGATGGAATATCAGGTATTGTGGTACTTGGTACTGAAGCATAGTCTGTTCTTATGGAGGTAACAAACGGTTCCGTTGGAGTAACCGACTCATTTTTATCCTCAACAAAGCTATCTATTTCAGTGTATTGGCCACGAGTACTTTTATAGCTAAACAAACCTCTCAGTTTATTCCAAGCAAGTAATGTGTATTGTTTAATTACAGGGAATCGTCGGACAACGTGTATTGCCACAAACAGAAAGTACAAGATGGCAAAAACAACTTCACAGGTGGTGACAACTACTGCTATTTTCGTGGTAGCCAGAGATTCAATGAACTGCACTATAAGCATGACCAGGAAAAAATTGTCCAAAGCGTTTATCTTGTCATCTTTGTAAGGTGAGCACAATGTCTGCACATACAGTAATGTACACAGAATAGTACCAGCAACATATAGTTGGTACTCAACAGGTACTGTAAACGCGATAATGTGGAGACACACTCGGAGAACAAGCTGCAGCCCAATCCAAAAAGAGTATTTGAGCTTGAATGGTGCCTGAAAGGCGTCTATTAATGGCTTTAACCTTTGTACTTTTTTAAAGCGATAAGCTTGTCTAGGAAACAGCAGTACAATTGCTACAGTGAACAACATTAACATTATGAACAGAGATACTCCACCCAGAACACCGTGCCATCCTTTAAAGTAGTGCACATTTGGGTCCAACCGCCAGCGAACTTGTTTACCCAAAGGAGTTGATATTATCACAAAGCTCAGTATTGAAAAACTGTAATCCAGCAATAGAGAGAAACATATGTAAAGTACAGTAGCAAATACTTTTGTTGTAGAATGTCCAAATCTTCTGTTGTAAGGACCTCGTAGTCTGGCATACAAAGTTATGAAGATAACAATTAACAGTAAATACAAAGGAAATGTAAAATCCAAACCAGCCAGAGCTAAAGGTCCAATATTACTGTGAACACAAAAGCTATATACTCCACGTATATTCAAGATAGCATAAAAGTATTCTTTTGGTCGTAGGTGTTCATAAAAAGTTGGAAAGATGGCATTTCTGAACAAAAACAAAATATTCACATAAAAGTATATGGGGTAAGAATGGCCATCAGAAACATAGATACGTAGGAACGAGGTCACAAAGAAAATCCATATTCCTGTGAAAAGAAGAAACAGTATAAATATCAATAGATGATCTATACCATCACATTTTTCACATCCGGTGTGTCCAGTTTTAGCACCATAACCTGGTTTGCACCCTCCACATAATGTACCACCACGATTGTCTCTACATTGTCCATCAAAGTCCTTGGAGCTCACAGATCTGTTACCTGAACAATAGTCATACACACATGGCAAGACAACAGTTTTATTATCTAGCACTCCAATCCAGTGGTGTTTAGGTTTAATCAAGTGTCCAGTATAGTAGTCGCACTTTACACCATTGTCTTCTAAGTATTGATCACATAGACATGCATGGTGAGTTACACTGTATGTGAAACCAAAGACACAGCTTGAGATGTACACTGGGATTCGTTTTTGTGCAGAAGAAGTTAGTGAGTAAATTACTAATGTGGTGTTTTTGTTTTCTGTACCATTTATCTGAATGTCAGTGGCGGTGAGGGATACACCCTGAATTAGCTGATATCCCGATTGTGACACTGTGGATGAAAATTTTCTTATTACTTTAAACTGACGTGAAAACAGATTGGTTGCCACTGTATCGACAGCATGCCTCCCATAATGATCAGTTGCATTTAAATACACTGTTGTTATTTGACCTGGCATTATGTTCACTTCAGTAATGTTAGCCTGTATGGTTTTACTAGTTGTTGCAATGACATAATCATGAGTCACATTAGGAGAAAATTGCAACACTTCACTAAAGTTCTGGCTTAGTGCTTCTGGTACATCTATTGTTGAATAGTTTTGTCTGGTTTGTTGTAATAGCCATGGACAGTAAAGACCAGACCCGTATATTGCTGATCCATATTCTGCAATATTGTCAATGAAGCTGATTGTGATGTTCATTTCTGTAGAATAACATGTGCCCTTTAGCACACAGTACGGGTCGAGTGAGTTGAAGTACATGAAACAGTTAGTGAAAATGTTACCTGCTGGGTTGAATTTGTATTCATAATAGATGGCCCCTCCTACAAGCGAAGCACTGTTGTTCATGAATTTTACTTGAGAATCATTAAGAAACACAAGATTGGAGTAATATTGCAGATATATACCACCGCCACTGATTGCCCTGTTGTCCTGAAAAGTGACGTTCTCTTTTAATAACAAAGTTGAGTAAACAAGATTGATTGCACTACCTACATTGTTAACAAATTTACTGTTGGAGACAACAGCATTGATTTGGGAGAAATATATCACACCAAATGACTGTGGGCTAGATAAACTGTCGTATAAGTCTTCTACTACATTGCCATGGAAGACAGAGTGTTCTATGATAACAGAATGCAAACTTAAGGAAAAGTCCAAGCCATTAGTATATATTACATGACCCAGAACTCCGTGATTATCTAAAAAGCTACACTTTGTAATAGTAGTCAACAGATTAGCCAGCTCACTAAACCTTGCATGTGTGTTTGGAATAAAAATTGCTCCCCCAATTGTTGCAAAGTTATTTTTAAACACAGAATATGAAATGTTGAGAGAATGGTTAGCATTGACTGCATGAGTTGTTGATGCCAGGTAAGGAATCATGCTAAATGCACCACCGTAGCTGGGTATTCCAGTTGTCCATTTAAGATGTCCATTGTCAGCAAAAATACAGTTATCAATCATTACCCTACAAACAAGGGCACTCTCAAATATTTCAATATTAAGACCAGATCCGACAAGGCCTGTGTTATTCTTAAACATGGACGAGGTTATTTCAGCATTGACAGAATATTCACTTTGAGTCATCATTATTCCCAAACCACCAGTCATGGAAAGGATGCCATCATTGGCATGATAATCAAGTTGGGCGCTAGATAGGGCTGCCAGAGAGCATGAGAAATTGTCAACGAAGGTTGCACCAGTGACATTCACATATGTATCAATATCATTATTGGAGTCAATGTACAGAAGTAGTAGTGCACCACTGATGGAATTGGGGTCATAAATACAGTTTACGTTGCTTTTATATGGGAAGAGACACATCTCACATTCTTCAATGCTAGATGGTCCATTGTCACTGAACATCATGTTACTTAATGTAACATATCCAACAGCATTAACACATACCATGCCAATTCCAACTGTTTTAGTGATGCTAACCATCCGAAATGTCACATCATGAGACAATGCAACAAGAACACCGATGGTTATATTATGGAAGTGGTAATCTGTATTTGGAATGATCAAGTCTATTGGGTGGTCATCATCTACCACTGATCCACAATGCTGGATGATCACGTGTTCTATTGTGAGATTGGTCATGTTATAAAATACAAGCCCCGCCCCCTGACTACAGTTAATGACAGCTGGTTTAGATGCTACCCCTTTAATACTCACATTTGTCAGGTTGGCGACAAAACTAGAGTTCTCCAAGGTATACAATGAGCTGTCGTTGAAGCACAAGATCGAGTTGTCTGTAAGATTAGACAGTTTGTGGCTTAAGTTGGTGCTGCTGTTTACACAATCATTTTTAGAAAAACCGTCACTTGCAAACACTGTTGCACAAAGTATTAATACTGATCGTGATATCAGGTGATGAAGGCTCGACTGAAGTCTCATTGTTTTATGAAATGATGTCACGTACGTCTTCCTACCTGAAAAAAGAAGCACGGATCGCTGATAATCTCTCGAGTACGTAATCTATACACAATACCAGTACACAATACAAACTAACCTTTAAGCTATAAAGCACGACCTCGACAGTAGTAATTTATGACGTCACACTACCAGTTCTGAGATGCACGTGACCATATTAAAAATGCGCATAATTTGTAGCTAAATTTCCACTGTATTTTCATGATTTGTCACAAAACCCAACGTAGCTATGGACAGTAAAAAGAATAACAATAGAACACTGCAAAAACATAAAGCTTGGCATTATAAATTCAATAGCTATTAGCAATAGCATAGATATTATGGTACTATAATATCTATGGCAATAGTATACTCTTTGCTATTAGTGAACAACAATATTTGTATGCAGTAAGCATGTAACACTATATATCTATGAGTAATCATTTTCCAGTAAAGACTCTCTTAGTTCAACATAGTTTGTGGCCTCTGGAATCTCTTGATCAAAGTTGACACTGCTGGTTAGCACATCGGGATAATCTGTCCTTATTGACCTGTAGAATTCATTAGTTCCCTTACCATCATCATTTGTGTCACCATCATTTATGTTAGAGACATATTTAACATCAGCAGTGACTTCTTCCTTATTATAGAGTCTCCTGAACACTGTTAACAGCAAATTTTTTAGCCTTGGAAAGCGATTAACAATGTGGTAAATTACAATGCTAATATAAGCTGCAAATGAAGAAAAGTAGCAAAATGTAGATACCACTAATGTGTCAGTTGATGATGCTTCTATTATGTGTACTAGCAAAAGCAAATAGAAAAGGCTGTCTAAATAATTCCTTAAATCCCAAGAATTCTTGCATTTCTTATATGGCAGGAATACTGTATGAGCATAGAGCAACACAACAATAATCAGTCCAGCACAGTAGAGCTGGTAGCGTTCAGCTACAATACTGACAATGATCACCATGACGATTCTGATGAGCAGCAGCAAGCCAATCCAAAAGTAATAACGTAGTTTAAATGGAGCTTGAAAAGCATCTAATAATGGTTTCATCCTTTGTACCCATTTAAATCGATACGCCACTCCAGGAAATAATAATATCAGAGCTATCAGCAGCAATATCAGTAAAGTCACAATTGACAGAGCTCCTAAAGCACCGTGCCAGCCTTGAAAGTAATGAACATTAGGATCAATCCTCCAGCGAACATAAGTTTCTGATGAAGTTTTTATCCTTATGGACACCAAAATTGTAAAACTAGCATTTAGCAACCAACTGTATGTGATGTACAAAAGTGTACTAAATAGCTTAGTGAAGGAAAATGTGAATCTTCTGTTCACACAACTGCACCTTCTTACTATAATTGTTGTTATTCCCATCAACAAGAAAATGTATAATGGTAGAACAAATTGTAATGCACTAGCAACTAGAAATGACATTCCTTCAAACAAACAGACGTCAACTAAAGAAGGGGAATTGCTTGCTGATACATAATGTATTAGGCTTTGAGACTCACGAAAGAAGGAGTTTCTAAATATATACAGAATATTAAAATAAAAGATCAATCCATACAGAAAACCATCCGACACATAAAGATGTAGCAAAGCTGTTGATATTACTACCCACAGTCCAAACATCATTACAAATAGGAGCCAGACAAATACATTTGGAAATCCATTACACCTCTTACTACTGTGACAGCCAGCAAAGTCAGTTGTAGCATAGTAACCTTCTCGGCATCCACCACACAACACCCCACCACGATTTTCAGAACACTGATCATCTAAATCCAATGGACTGGCAGACCTATTATCAGTGCAGTAATTATGTATACACGTCATTAATACCGATTCATCATTTACTCTCCCTATCCACTTATTCTTGGGTTTATTCAGCTGGATATCAGTGTAGTTACAAGTTACACCATGACTCTCTAATACTGGGTCGCACACACATGCATGATAAGTGTCATTGTAAATGAAGCCAAAGGGAGGACATTCATTAAACTTTACTGAAAGGGTAACTTGTGCTCTAGAAAAAGATGAATAGACTATAAAATCACCTGTAGCATTTTGTGAACCATTAAGTCGAATGGCAGTGGGAGTTGTAAACCCTTTCTGCAGTAACTGAAATCCCGAACTCCCTATGAAAGCTGAAAGATTGTCATTTACAAAAAAATCTTGTGAAAATGAAGTAGCACTAATAACACCAACAGTACTTCTACCATAAACATCAGTTGAATTCATCGGTAGTGTGGCAATCTGGCCTGGTTGCACAGATAAGTTGGAAATATTTGTATTAATTTTGCTACTACCAGAGGAGACAGTATTATCTTCCACGATGTTAGGATTAAAAATCAGCGTATCATTAAAATTTTCATCAATAAACTTAAGGATATCATAATCCATATTCAATCCTGCTTGAAACAACCAGGGACACCTAAAAACCTGTCCATATATTGCAGATCCTAAAACTGCACTGTTGTTGATGAATGAAATTGAGACATTCATGTCATCAGAGTAGCAAGTTTTTGTTAACAAGCAATAAGGATCAAATGTATCAAAGTAAACTAAGCACTGTGGACCATGATTAAAACTGAACTGAATGGCTCCACCTGAAAAGAGAGCTCGGTTATTGACAAACGTAATGTTAGAGTTATTAGATGCAACAAGTGAGGAACCAGGCTGAAAATACAAAGCACCTCCTTCAAATGCTTTGTTGGACTGAAATATCACATCACCCTTTAGTATTAGTATTGATGAAATAAGATTGATTGCTGAACCAGTGTTGTTTTTAAACACAGCATTACTGATCTTAGTATTCACCTCATCTAAATATATAGCACCGAAAGAGCCTTCAGCAGAATTATCAAAAGAAAAATTTGCTAGCACAAAATTATTAGTAAAAGAGCTTTCTTCTAATGTCATCATAACAGAATTGCCTTGAAAGAGGCTGTCAATGAAAATACAATTGCCAAATACTCCTGAGTTGTTTTCAAAATGACACCCTGATATGTAAGCACGAAAATTGGTTGGTAGAGCATTTCCAATAAAAACTGCACCACCATTTGTAGCAGTGTTGCCATTAAAATAACAGTCCTTTATATGTAGAAAGTGCTTTGTTTCGGGTCGAAGAGGCTCAGGCTCAAATGGCTGGATATTGTTAAATAAACTGATGCTGCCCCCAAATGTTGAAACATTCTGAAAATCCAAACCATTTTCAAAAATCATACCATTTTCTGAAAAAGTACTGTTTTCAATTGACACATTACTTGAAAACGCGTCGTGAAATATCTCAATGCTTACAGCAGACCCAATAATGTCTAGATCATTTTTAAACAATGAAGAAGCAATATGGGCATTCACACGATAATTATCCTGATTCTGAGATAGTACAATTTTGATACCAGCAGAAGCGGATGCATTGCGATGTGCTTGAGACAGTGAAGGGAATAACGCTGCTATATTATTTACTAGATTAGCCAAAGAACATGAAAGATTGTCAACAAAAGTACCGTGAGTAATAGTTACATTAGTATCACGTCTAGGATATCCATCATGGGTGTTTGCATACAATAGTAACAAGGAACCACTGACTGATAACGGGTTAAATAAACATTGATCAACATCATATACAAATGGAAAGAGGCACTTGTAACATTCATCCATGCTAGCAGGTCTATTACTCTGGAACATCACGTCACTAAATGTAACCATACCGAGAACATTAATACATACCATACCAATTCCTTGTGTTTTAGTCACTGTAACATTGTGAAGTGTTAAGTCAGTGGATCCTATTACAAAAACTGCAACTTTAATCCCTGATCTAAACTGGTAGGATGTGTCCGCAACCTCACTGTGAATTATATTATCGACAATGGTCAGATTATCACCAGTCAGTCCACACTCTTGGATGATAACGTCATTAAGAGTGAGTCTAGTGATGTTGATGAACACTAGCCCCACCCCTTCTACACACGTAATAATGGCGGGTCCATTTATAGTTACATTGGCTCGATTAGCGATATAGTGGAATTCAGTCACGTTGTACAATACCGAATCATTTAACGATAGCACTGAGCCTGATTGAAGATCCTTTAATTCTTCATCAAGTGTCTCAACACGCTCAGTATTGACAATATCAAGGCAAATCCAGATAACGATTATGATCAAATACCTGTGATATATGATGAACACAGACACAAAATGACCCTCTATTACTTTACCTCATTCTCGTTGGTGCTGTCGTTAAGGACCTTGTACATAACACGTGACGAATATTTCACGTGGTCCCTTTACAGTAACATGATACTACAAGTTCAGAGGAAGTTGGACACGCTACTTAAATATATTGCTCGTAATTGCATTCTTTTCTTTGGTATTTCACGTGACCCTCAATAGTCGCAATACTAAACTGGAGTTCGCTGAGGCGGTATATATTGATAAAACCGGGAGGGGAGGGGGAGCGGGAGCGGGACATTTCTTGGTAAAACCATAGATACTAGCCCGGGTTAAAAAAAAGAATAATGGGTTATGGGCTCGATATGGTCACGTGATTTATTTATTTATTGTTAATCAGCAGGACCCTCCAGGGGTATAATGCTGATGTGCAATTACATGTGTACAATTTCAATTAGTTACTTAAGGCCACTACAATGAGATTACTTGTTTCTCATCAACCGCCCGCACCAAAATTTTCTTTTGCCCATGCGCACTCATTATTGCACAAGATGGCAGCATGGCTTTTTTGAGTGTTGTGGTAGTGGGTTTATCATGTAGAAAAGCACTATTTCCATGAAAAACTGCAATCCCATTGAGATACAGACACCATTTATGAGTGTTTTTTACTTCTGTGTTGATTAGAGAGCTTTCTGGAGCATCAACAACCACCAAGGCATCAACAGTGAGTGCTATACAGTGTACATTAGACCATACACTAGCATTGGTATCGTGACCTGCATGCCCTATGTGCAGGGCCATCATATCTAAGAGACATAGTAGCTTTAGTGTTGCTACTTCTGCCACAAGCTTACACAGCCCCTCCCCCTAATAAGACTGACCAGCCTACATGTGCTAACACTGCTGCTGCATGGTACATGACTCCAAGACTGGTGGAACTTTTGTAAAGGACTTGAATGCTTTGTTACTGAAGTTGAAGTTTATGTGCACTTGGAATTTTACCCTCAGTGTACACCAGTGCTTGGTGTGCATCCTGCCAATAGCCTAAAATAAAGGATTATTATACTGGTTTTGTACAAATATGCTATGGCTTGTGCAATAATGAGATAATGAGATAACCCGCCCGCCCGCATGTGTTACTCTATGAGAAGTTGATGAGAAACAAGTTATCTCATTGTAGTGGCCTAACTATATAAGTATGTACAATTACGACAAGTTACTTAATTATATACATATGTACAATTACAATAATAAACTATAAAAATATCTCGAAAAATATATACAATTACGATAAGTTACTTAACTATATACATAAAAGGGGCTAATTTTTGCTTAAATTCTTCAACACAGTCAGTCTCAATAATCTCAGCATCTAATCTATTCCATTCTGGTACAGTTCTTGGGAGGAAGGAATATTTATATACATCTTGGTTGGTAAGGTACTAGAATAAGTTTAAAGTTGTGTGAGTGTCGGGTCCGTTTATGGCAACGTTACAAACTGCAGTTGTTCTTAACACTGAGACTACTATTACAGGTTTTATAAAGCGTTAAATCATTGCTAAAGGATTCAGCTATTTGTTGGTTTGTGACTGAAGGTTAGTCGTTTCGTACAACCGATGGTGTGAAGGAAGGAACGTGAAATTTGTGTTCAAAAACTAGTGTGGGGGTTTTAGTGCATAGGACGTATTACATACGAAGTTTTAGAAGTGCTGAACAGTTTCGCCACATAGTAATGAATACAAAATAATTATTTTTAGCACTGTACAGCAGTTACTTTCCGTAAGCGAAGCGAAAGAATGGCTACATGACGGTAGTGGCTGTGGGGGTTTTCCTGGCTTTGTGAAAACTAGTCTAGCGATACATGCTATACTAAAGAAAAGTTCATACCTTCGAGAGTGCTAAAAAAAGTATGAACGAATTGAACAAGCCACCTGTTTTCGAGAAAACTCTGGGAAAATTCGACAAAAATGTATTGTGCCTATTGAAAATGCTGCTGTGCCCCGTAAATGTCATCACGTGATCGTATCGAGCCCATAACCGTAAAATGTATTGCGTTTCCAACCCATTATGTATTCTAGTATCTATGGTAAAACCGGGAGCTGGGAGATCACGTACACAATACTACAAGCAACTGTCATTTTTGCACTAAAGATGGTTTATTGATGCAGAAGAGGACTCATGCAAGTAGTCTCCCTTCCTTCCAGACATGAGATATACGAACTAGCTATAAGCTAGGGAATTGTAATACTTTTCCAAAATTTCGAGATACTCTAATAGAGCAGTCAGCCACTCTTATAGAACAGTCTCATAATATTATATTCTGTCTCTTGGCTACCAGTAGCTTGTTAATTTATTTGTAATAACTAGTCTAAAAGTATAGTCTTAGAGCAACTTAAAAAAAAAATTATGCTGGGTGGGAATCATGCTCCCAGAAAGTCACCCATCACTGTTTGCATTTTGTAGCTGTATATGCTTCAAACTCCATGTGTGACTTTCATTGCTATAAGACTCTTTGACCTGCTCCACCTGTGTGACTTTCATTGCTATAAGACTCTTTGACCTGCTTTGCTACTTAGCTAGCAGGAGCTAATTGTTCTACTAAACCAAAATTTATCCTGGGAAAAATTCTCATTTTGAGTTCTGTCCCCATGCACAGTCCCTGAAGTGATGCATGCCGATGTGAACACTATATTCTATAAGTACAATCCATTAGTATTGTCAGACTCACTGTTGTCTTTCTCATGCTATGCCTTGTTCCACTGACTTAATGGTGCATGGCCATACTGTATTTAATACATTTGCCTGGCAACATCTTATTCTTCATGAAATCCATCCTGATGAATTGACATCATTAATGTGACCCAACTTTGGAAAACCGGGCCAAACATTAAAAATGAGTAGTAGTGAATAGCTACCATGGCAAATAGTGAGCATCACTAAGAATTGTAGTGAAGTTCACTATTTGCCACAGTATTCACTACTCATGATTTTTTAGGTGCATGCATCCTTTTTCAATTTGGCTCTATGGTCAATTTTTCTCTTTTGTAGCTAAAATATAAGGCACTGAATATTTATCTATATCTTGTGTTAAATATTAACTTGATACCTTGAAGCATTCCAGAGATATGGCCAATGTATATATAGACAATTAATGATACATGTTATTTTATTTAAGAAAAGGACCAAGAATGTAACTATCAGAAATCTCTTTTAGATAATATAATTATTAGATGGTATAGGAATGGAAATTTGTCCTCAAAGTCATGGTAGCTACACCAAGCCAAGATAGATCATTTTCAGTCATCAGTGTTGCAGAGCAAGAATTGTCCACAAAAAGCTTCTTATATGTAGTCATGCGTTAATAACATACCATGCATAAATGCAGCATTGAATGATTCATTTACTTCAGACTCTCTTAATAAACATTTCAAAACTGTAGCAGTGATGTGTCACTTCATCACATCAATCTGCTAGCTGACAACTTTGCAATACCTGCTACTTCCAAGGGCGTAGGCAGGGGGGGTTCGGATGGTTCGGACGAACCCCCCTTTCAGAAGCAGAATTTTTTTTAAATTAAGAATCACACCAAATCTTACAGCCCTGGAGCTCTCCAGTAGCTACTTTCCAACTGGCGCTCCTCTGTACTACTCTTGAGGGTCATATCACATTAATGCTGAACCCTGCAAATCATATCTATTGCATCACGTGATCACTTGCGCACGTGATTAATGGCGTAGGACTGTTCAGTGATTGGTTGAGACATGTTACAAGCTTAAGGCAGCAGCTGCTAAACTTGAGTGGTCGTGTTATACATGTGTCAGGTTTGTGTCTTGTTGATGTATATTTACCTGATGAATTGTTTGTTTATTTATTACATGTTGTGGTCACGTGATGTCTCGAACATATTGGAGTACAAGCCAAGTCTGAAATCAACAGGAGGACCGGCCGAGAATAATGTATATAGCTGGAAAGAAGTATTGCCAACTAAGGAACTCGAGTGTGGAGGGCCTCCGTGTGCTAGGAAATTGAAGTTGACTCAGTGTCAGTATGCTGTCTGGTATGGGGTGCCATTTGTCTCAAAAACCCAAAAATTGAGATCTAAACCAAATATCGTCGATATTTACTAAACATCGACGACATTTAGCTAAATATCGACGGCATTTACTAAGGCCAATGAAACTTGATTAGCAGTTTCGCGTCATCGCCCGCATGCTTTTGATACACCCGCATGGAATTTCATTATTGGTATTTCAGATCGAAATACTCTAATAGAACAGTCACTTTTACTCTAATAGAGCAATCAGCTATACTCTAATGGAAAATCACTTGTTATAGATTAGTAGTGTACTTTAGCTATTTAATGCAAGAATAATCAGTGTAGATCTCACTGTTTTTTGGCAGAAATCTTCATGTTTGGATGTGTGTTGTGCTTTTGGAAAAATAATGAATAATAACCGCCCGCCCGCATCAAATTTTCAAAAATCTGAGCGAGAAACTGGTAATCAAGTTTCATTGGCCTAAACATCGACGATATTTGCTAAACATCGATGACATTTACTAAACATCGATGACATTTACTAAACATCAACGACATTTGCTAAACATCGACGATATTCAGCAACTCAGCTGCTTTCGCGTTTTAATTTTCTGCAGATCCTTTACTATAATAATATTATAGGCGCGTACAATACTAATAATTGCTGATCGAGTTGCTGATTAGCTGCTTTCGACTGTACATGAATCATCTGTGGTACTACGTGACTCATTAGGCATTCGTACCTCCTTTAATGCTGCGCATCTATTAAGGTCAATGTTGCTGTGTTGGCGATGAGTTGGACTGAGAGGAAGGAACTCATCTGTGAGGATACGAAGTATGGGGTTAGCCTCTAAAGCTGTAAATGTGACAGCATGTACACTGCACGTTTTTCGCTTTTCAATGCTCTAGTGACAGAACTCAGTCTGGCAGATCGCTAGAGGCAGACTCTCACGTGAACGAGGGTCTAGAGACTCTATAGCATACAGGATTTGTGTACAATGACAGCTACATACTTTAATTTGTGCATGCGTGGTGTATGTTGGGTTGCCTTGTGTGGCCAGACCAATTGGGTAGGGAGAAGAAGGGATCTAGTACAGTTCAAATCTTGGTTTATACTGGTCTTGACACTACCCATTTACATGTAGTGTTATTACGTGGCAATTTAAATTAGTTGTTTCATGGGCTTGACTGTCCCATGTGAATAACCACCTAACATATTTTCAAAACCTAGCTCAAAAATGCACTATATGTATATGGCTGCAAATGAGTTGCTGTCTCATTGATACCATACCCCATTCTTGTATTTTGTTTTTACACTTTTATATGCCAACCTAGATTTGTTTCCTGTTAGTGCAGTGATGTACTATTATCATACTATAATAAATATTTGTGACAAAATCAGTCTTATATATACACAAGCCTATCTTCATATGGACATCAATACAGCATTTTAAAAATGTGTATGCATCACTTCGTATACTTTACCTACACTGCTGTACCATACGCAAGGAAATTTTGACACAAGAAAAATTTGATGAATTCACATTTCAGCAGATTTGATGAATAAAATGTTGACGAAATCAAAAAATTGTAGACAAAACCTGTATTTTTAAAGACATTTGACGAACTTAAGTTTGATGAATTTAATTGATTCGTCAATTTTGTTAAATTTTTCTATTGTCAAAATTTCCTTGCGTACGGTATGCAAGATGACTAATGTACTGTGAATGCTAGCTAGCTATTGACCTTCTTATTCCAAAGATACCTATCTGTACATGTCTTAATACGATACAACAGACAGTCATCTGCAAATTAGGCGACAAGTAGATTTAATACAGCTGGGAAAATCATTTATAAAAACAAGAACAGTAAGGGGCCCAATACAGAGCACTGAGGTACTCCACTGGTAACGTTGACAGCTTCTGAAATAGAACCATCACAAAAAACTTACTATTTATGGTTGGTTAAAAAAGACCAAATACAGTTAATTGTCTCTCTGGTAATTCCATAGTACCTTAACTTTAACAGTAAGAGTTTATGGGAAACCTTGTCGAATGCCTTGCTGAAATCCAGCAGTATGTAATCAGTTTGTGCTTTGTCATTTAAACTGGATGCTAAGTCATGGACAGTTAATAGTAGTTGAAGATCAGCAGAATGTTTTTGGTGGAAGCCAAACTGACTGGTTGAGAGGATATTGTTACATTCTAAATGCCCCATCACATGCAATTAAATAATGTGCTTGAGAGCTGACAGTTTTATTAGAATATATTTTGTGACTGCTCTATTAGAGTATATCAAATATCAAATCAGCTAAAAACTGTAAAAATAAGAGTACTGTACATTTGATATCAAATGCAGCATTATGCATAGTGTGTTCATGTTTTGCTGCACGTATTTCTTACATTCACATTGCTTTAAAATCTTGTATTATATGCTGGCATAATACTTGATGCTTTTGCTAGCCTGTTAATATACAATCATGCCAACATAATTGGCACAAGCACATTAATTTTTAAAAGATATTAGCGTTTATAAAATACAAGTGCACCTGTAGCTTATAGCAGTACCTTCCTATTGTAGTTACTACACAGTAAAAAGAAATTGTTCGAGCACCCCTACATCTATTCTTAGATGGCCTTTTGTAATAAAGCACATCTTATCTGTGCTTGGAAACTACTGAGTTACACATGTGTACAGTACTTATGTATTTTGTACTGATATTAAACATTAACATGTTTAATCTTTTATTAATTAAAATAGTATGAAGTATGCAACCATTGAAATCACTACAGCAGATCTTTGGTGACAATCAATTTCACCATTGCCAAAGTTTCTCAAGTAGTGGAACAAAGAATTAAGCATATTACTAAATGGTGCAGTGTCAGTGTAAGATTCTACTCCACTGTATTTGCTTCGTATGTAGGTCTACCTAGTATGCAGTTGCTCATCAACTCGCTATGGATGATCCACAATCAGAGCTCAGAAATGTACTGTTTTGGGTTTCTTTTGTGATTTGTCAGAATGTCCACATCAAGTTTGTGAGTGTATACCAGGAGACAACTAAAAAGGAAAGAAAACAAAAAAAACATAATATAGTGAGGCTAGACTTTAGTGACATCATACAAAGCACATGTGTGTTTTTCAGTTTGCTGTACAGATGTAAAAAAATGCACTATAGCTGTTTGAAATTACAGCTGTTGATTTTACACACAATATGTCTCATGTTTGAAAATTGTTTACTCTTAAAACTGGGAAAAAACTGTGATGATTTATTGCCATTGACTTTGAAAATTGTAGCAGCCTGCTGCTGAGTACTGACAGGGTAGCAAAAGGTAGAAGCAGTACTTTCCAAGTATTAATTAAAAATTCTCATTCACTTTAAACTTTTCACACTGATACAGTAGATAGGCGTTCATTGACACAAACTGGAATCATTTATTCATTTTGCACTTTGTAATTCAACTGTACAGCCTCTGACTCACACATTCCTCTACAGGACTAAGGGACCTGTGAAATAACTTTGAAATCTCCCTTATTTGGACCTCTTTTATCCAGGCCCAGACAGTCCAAATTAGTCACAAGCATGTGGCCTGTAGTCTATTGACAATAAGATGTTTACATGTTAGGTGGCTTGTTGATTCTAACTACCACTTGGTTGCTAGGTGATAAAAAAATTTACAACCCAGAGGAGTGATCACGAATGCTCTGTAGTGACTTCCCCTTCTGCCCACTAAAATGTATAGTAGCAATAGTAACATTGCAGAACAGTTAACTTTACCAGTTACGGATATTTCTGAGATAAGGACAGTATACCAGACTACCTGGATAAGAGAGGTTCCACTGTACCTGCTATAAAATAAATTGCATGGATGACTCTAGCAAATAAAATTCTTCAATTATCCTTGTTGCCTCTCTATAATGTTGATGATTCTATCAGAGTAATTTAGTATTGACTGCTCTACTAGAGTATCTTGATCTAAGTTACCAATATTAAAATTCCTTGAGGGTGAATTAAAAGCATGCAACCAATAATGCACAACTGACAATCAAGCTTAACAAGTTGCTCTACCTTTGAATTGGGAGACCAGGCAGCAAATTTCTAGAACTACCCTTGTGTGTAGCTAGTCGACAAGTTGAAATGATTTCAGAATTTCATCTTTGCAGGCAAGTCCATATTATATTGTTTGGTTGGGAAATTTGACTAAATAAAAAGTACCAGTCTGACAAGAGCACTCAAATTGTGGCCTGCTGAGATTCATATAAATATTACAACAAGCTATTTTACTAGTTTAATTTTGTGTACTGATCTGTTATGCACCTGTCAATGCAATCCCCGACTACCACTAATACAGGCTGAGGTGGGGGAAGGTGGAGATTTGCATCACTGAAAATTACAATTCCCCACCTACTGGGGACGTACTGGCAATGCAAACCACGACCAAGTCTCGACTTTTATTTATTTATTTATTTATTTAATGCTTTATGGTGAAAAGTGACACCAAAGGTCTGATGGTAACTTGCACCATCAGCCTGCCTAAATACAAAATTATCTACAATTATACAATGTTATGTTGATTAATTATAAATGTTTGAAGTTTGTGACTGGAGGTCTGGATTGATGACAGGTTCTGCAAGGACAAAGGAAGTGAAAGGTACAGTTGTTGCTCTCGTCAAAATTCGTTAGAAAGTGATTCCATAGGAATGATTTAAGCTTAGATTTGAGAGTGGAATATGATGTGTTTATATCCATTATTGGCATGGCATTCCACAAAGATGGTAACCGATGGAAATAAGAATGTCGAGCTGTGTTGTTAAGGTGTTGAGGTATCAAGAGTTTATTGCTTGCTCCAGCCCTAGTAGTAGAAGAGTTGAAACTGATAAAGTTGTTGATGTTGAACTGGTAGGTTGGTGACTTTAGTGACTTGATAGCAAACAGTATGTCCTGCAGTTCAAATATGTATATGAGGGGAAGGAGTTTCAGGTTAATTAGACGATCTTTGTAGCAGCTGGTGTAGTCATTAAGGATGTGTTTAGTGGCTCGGCGTTGGATTCTCTCAAGGTTAACAATGTCTTTCATCAAATGTGGTCGCCAGATCTGAGTACAGTAAAGTAATTGCGATCTTACCAAGGATACGTACAATCTAACCAAGGTAGTAGGTGAATGATTGCAGACAAATGTCCGTCGAATTAGACCAAGTGTTCTGTAAGCACGGGCAATGATGGTTTTATGATGTTTCTCCCAGCTCAGGTCTTCAGATAGTATCACGCCAAGATCCTTGTGAGAATCTACATGAGGTATAATGGAATCAGACATTGAGTATGTTGTGTGGAATTTGCGTTTGAATGATAAGTGAATAAATTTCTTTATATTGAAATTTAAGTCATTGTCCTGTGACCAGGCGAAAAGAGCAGTAATGTTATCTTGAAGGTCTTCCTTGTCAGAAACCGATTTAATGTGATTAAAACATTTGGCATCGTCTGCAAACTTTAGAAGCTGGCATTGATGGATATATGCAGACATATCATTGATATATACTAGAAACAATAACGGACCGAGGATGCTCCCCTGTGGAACACCTGAAACTACTGGTAACAAGTCAGAGTAGACATTATTAATAGAGACTCTTTGATAACGGATAGTCAGGTAGATCTTGAACCAGGACCATAATGGGCCTGTTATTCCAATTGACCATAGCTTTTGAAGTAAAATCACGTGTGATACTGTGTCAAAGGCCTTGCTGATGTCAAGGTAGATAACATCAGTTTGCAAAGAAGTGTTAGTGATGAAGTCAGTTAGAATTAACATCTGTTGAAGTGTGGAACAACCCTTTGTGAAGCCAAACTGAGATGGACTAATGGATTTGTTGATGTGAGTAATGATCTTACTGAAGATTAACCTTTCAAGAACTTTTGATACAATGGATAACAATGAAATAGGACGATAGTTCTTAACACTGTTGGCGTCACCTGCTTTAAAGATAGGCACGATTTTATGAATTTTCCAACATGATGGTAATGTAGCATGACGTAATGATTGTGAAAATAAATGATGGAGTGGTTCACATATCGCTGTAGCGCAACTTTGCAATACTCTGGGAGAGATGTTATCGATTCCAGCAGATTTTTCAACATCTAGTGAAATTAAGGCTTCATAGACTTCTGAAATGGTAATAGTAATTGAATGTAAAGAGTCATGCATCGTAGGAAGATCTTCAATGTTGGGGAGTGAGGTTGAGTTGTGAAAAATAGAATGAAAGTGTTGATTAAATAAGTTAGCTTTACTGGAATCAGTATTAGCATTCAGTGAGTCAAGGTTCATGACTGAAGGAATTTTGTTGGATTTAGTGATAGATTTAAGATACTTAAATATCTTGTTGTTATTAGATGAAGCATAGGAATTGATGAGGTGTGATTCAAAGCTCTGTTTAGCTGCCTTAATTTTGCCCATGAGAGTGTCTTCAGTAGAAGCAATGATGCTTGAGACATGATGAGTGGGATGGCGTTTGTACCTACGACGAAGTGTTCTTAGATGATTGATACAATGCCTTATCTCAGAGTTATACCATATTGGGTCTTGGTTAGAATGGACCTTGTACTGAGGAATAAACAATTGCATACCTTCAAATAATTTCTGTTCAATGATATGCCATATGTGCTCACTGTCCTGAGTTAGATAGCAGGGCATGAAATCTGAATGAAGCATGTGATCACAAAGACCTTGATAGTCTCCTTTTAAAAAGTTGAATGTAAAGTAAGGGGCAAATTTTGATAGACCATTCATACTGGTGTTGACTGAAAAAGTGATATTGTGGTGATCGGAATGTAAATGAGGGTCAGGATGTACTTGTAAATCTTCGATTTTATCCTCTAAATTAGTAAGAAGTAGATCTAGAATGTTTCCTTGCTTGTGGGTCGGTACATCAATTAGTTGACACAGGCCTGCCTGAAAGATCAGACTTGTAACCCCCGGGAATACTGGGGCTAGGAGGGGATTTGTACGGTTGTGTGGCATTGGTCTAGTGATGAGTTAGTTCGAGTGGATTCTAGTACGAACGTAGTAGCTAGCACCCGAGACACTCCTTCCTAATTAACCTGAAAGCACACAGCTTTCAGTGCTGTCTGAGTGAATTTCTTTAGTGAAGATAGATCCCCACTATGTCGGAGAAATGTAGCGATCAATTCCCCCACCATCCCCTACCCTTAGCCCGTATCAGTGGTAGTCGGGAATTACATTGATAGGTGCATTACAGTCCTGTAAAGTATTAATAAACAACTAAATAAAACACTACTTGATTCATGCAACTAAATAATTATACTCAGCCGAATTATACTCTCAGTGACAGCGGACAGCATTATATTCAATAATGCTGTCACTGAGAGTATTGGCACCCAGGGATGAAACACAAATTGCAATGATCAATGTGACAATTTGCAGTTTACAAATTGTCACATTTACAACTGAAAAGGTAACTTCATACCTCACATCCTTAGTTACAGATGAGATCAGTTCCTCTCGTCGCCAATGACAGCAACATTGATCTTAATAAACGCGCAGCAATTATTTCCATTAAAGGTCATGGACTTATCCGAATGAAAACAAGCCTAATGAGTCACGCATAGCACCACAGATGGTTCATCTACAGTCACAAGCAGCTAATCAGCAATTAGTATTTACAAGCATAAGCGCCTATAATATTATTATACTGAAGGATTCGCAGAAAATTAAAACGCAAAAGCAGGTGAATTGTTAAATATCGTCGATGTTTAGCAAATGTCATCAATGTTTAGTAAATGTCGTCGATGTTTAGTAAATGTCGTCGATGTTTAGTAAATATCGTCGATGTTTAGTAAATATCATCGATGTTTAGCATAAGTCGTCGATATTTAGCAAAATAATGTCGTCGATGTTTAGCTAAATGTCGTCGATATTTAGCAAATGTCGTCGATGTTTAGCTAAATGTCGTCGATATTTAGCAAATGTCGTCGATGTTTAGTAAATATCGACGATATTTAGTTTAGATCTCAATTTTTGGGGTTTTCAGTTTGAGACAAATGGCACCCCATAGTCTGGAAGTGAGTTTTACAATAGGTTTATAGTTTCTATAAGCTGCATAAACAGCAGTATGTAGGTTTTAGCTAGTTAGATGCACAAACACCTTTTAATGTTACTGCCTAAGGGTAGCTACATTAAATTTTTGTGTATGCATTATTTTCGTTCAAACATCGTGGTCTAGGGGAAGCACCCAGGCCTTCCCCTTAATACATTCCAGTTACTTTAAATCCGAACCCCCTTCAAAATAATCCTGGCTACGCCCCTGACTTCATGTGACACTAATCCATTCACTTTTGCCGCGAGATTTCTGAATCTTTGGTCCTCTCTCATCTGATCTCTCTGGATCCTAGGAAGTCCACAGGTCCATGCAGATGGCTTGTCTTAGGTTCCTGAAAGAGATAGGCTGCTCAGGGGCGGATCCAGAGTTTTGAAAGAGGGGGGCACCTTTCTGAAAAACAGTTGAAGACCAAAAAAACTTGCTGAAAACCAGTTGAAGACCAAAAAAAAAAAAAAAAAAAGGTCACAACAATAATAGCTAGTTATCCTTACCTACTATATCACGTCTGTTATGTAAAATAAAATCCTATTTGTAGCTTCATAGGTAAGCTACACTGCCTCATGAACATTGTGACTGCTTTATTAGAGTAATTGACTGCTCTATTAGAGTATATCGATCTTGTATGCAATTTCTTGAAGGGGGGGGGGGGGGGGGGCATTTGCCCCAAATGCCCCATCCTGGATCCCCCACTGCTGCTCCATTGGCTACCTTATACTGTTAACGTTCTTTTGTGGAATTGTTCCTTCAGACAGGAAGTGCTCACATATACTCCAGTTCATAAAGGTGCATGGTGCTTTGGGCAATCCTGGCAACTTCAGACCAATCTCTGTTGTGTCTGTTTGTTCAGTCATTTTTATAATTTGATTGTTGCATTTGTAATTTTGTATCCACGTATATATTTTTTTGTCATGCATGTGTTAAGTTTTGTACTTGTTAGCTAGCTATGTTCATTAATTTTGTCTGTATCGTATGCTGCTCTGGCAAGGAAGGATGGTAATTGCCAATTGTCAGAGACCCAGAGGGTAATTTATAAATCAAATCAATCAAAATCAGTCTGATAATTTAAGAAACTTTTATTTCAACTCACAAAGAAAATTTCTAGCTGTACAAACTCCAAATATTTATTGAATTTATAAACTGACATGCAATACCTAACTGTGCAAGTGCACGCACCGTCTGGATCTCAGCTAGCAACTGTCTACACAACAAGAGTAACAATAACTCGGTAGAATAAAATCAGTGTAGCAAGTCAAAGAGTCTGGGTAAACTTATAGCAATGAAGGTCATACATGGAGTAAAGCATATACAGCTACAAAAGGGAAGACAATGATATGGGTGACATGCATTCTGGGAGCATGATTCCCACCCAGCAAGATTTTTTTTTTAATTTGAAAGCACTAAGACTTTACCTTGTTATTAAAAATACATTAACAAGCTACTGGCAGTCAGCGCCGGGCAGTTAAGAGACAGAATATGAGACTGTTCTATAGAGTGGCCAGCTGACTGCTCTATTAGAGTATCTCGATCTTTTGTAATAATAACATCATCTCGTGTTTTAAAGGAGGGGAGACTACTTGCATGAGTCATTGAGTCCTCTTCTGCATCAATAAACCATCTTTAGTGCAAAAATGGCAGTTGCTTGTAGTATTGTATACGTGATCTGTCATGCTACAACCGGTCCCCCCAAAATCGGTCCCCCCGGACCAGTTGCAGCAACCACACTTGGTCCCCCCGGACTACTTGCAGCACTGCAACTTGTCCCCCCCGGACAACTTACGCCGCCACAGTTGGTCCCCCTCTGCCATAAGTGGTCCCCCACTGGCTTTATCATATACTCGATCATAGAGATCTTTGAGAAGGCCGTAGGGCTAGGTACAAAGTGCCCCACTGTGCCGACCTAGCTTCCCGTTCCATTGCGGCCTCCGAGGTGGCCTTATAATTACTAGTATACGTACGTGTTATACAAGATCGAGATACTCTAATAGAGCAGTCAGTCAATACTCTAATAGAATAGTCACCTAAAATCTATACAGTTGCATTGGTACATTTAGCCTGCTAAGGATATCTTGCAAATGAAATGCATGCGATCTTGCAGTGTATGCCATTCTTTAGGTCTATAATAACAATCTGCTGGCATGATTGTCACTCTATACAACTCTTGATTAGTGTAGTCCACATAAAAGCAATATGATCTAAACCATTCAAGATGTTTTGTCCTGCAAAAAGCTTTAGCTTCTGGGGGGCACAGATCCCTACTCCATATACTGGTTCACCCCCTTTGATAAACCCTGGATCAGCTTCTGTAAACATTAGGGTAAAAACACTATAGCTAGCTAGTACATACAGTGGAACCTCTCTTAATAAACTCCCTGAATTAAGGACACAATAGAGTAAACCTCCATAATAAGGACAAAAATTTTGGCCCTAACTGATCTGGTCAATACATTTTACCTCTGAAAAAGGAAAACCTCTATATTACAGCAAAAAGTGGCCAAAAATTCTAGGTCTCACAATGTCCTTAATAGAGAGGTTCCACTGTACAATTAAACTTGCAGCTTAATGCCGACAAGATAAAATGACATAGCACCAAAACGTTAGCTGATACTATTATTAGTTTTACTATTATTAGTAGCTAACTATTAGTGTTCATAGTATTGAAGTTGACTGGCACAATCCACTGGCAGAGCAAGAGGCTACTGGAGGTTATCGGCTGTGATGCCTGAGCATATAATGTACCCACATCAATGCATTATAGCTATAGTGCTATCTAAATGATGATGAAAAGTATAATACACATCACGTAAATGCAATTTTAATAGGTTCTTGGAAAGGTAATCTTATGTCGTTGACATGAGGCATGATTAAATTGGGAGCTGGATTTTCATACAAGTGCAGTAATATATGCCTTCACTGATATCATGCACAACACTATAATGCAGTCCACGATGAGCTTATATTGTAGTCATTAAGTCTCCAGGAAGATCAGTTCCATCTGAATCAATAGCTATGTTGCAGTTGTAAACTGGAACTGCAATTTCACCATCTATAATTAAAGTACTTGAGCTCTTTACAGCTACTGACCATATCCTGCACAGTCAAGGAGCATAATGCACAAGAAGAGAATGTCATAATATCAAGTAATAGATCAGAGATACCAGATATTGTTGTCAACAATAATTGTTTGTAAAGATCATGTGATCAATAACTAACTTACTCACACTTAAATAGTTATTTTATATTGCATGTATACTCTTTTTGAGTCCTGCAACTTTGAGTGGTCTGTACAATCTTCGTGATGAATTGTGTATCAGTGCTTTTGTGAAGTGTTGTTGTGAACATGGTGAAACCTTTTCTATATAACTATGTGACACCCACGACCCGGTGTAAAATGATGAAATATACAGTAACTTATATAGTTGCATGGACATCAAGTGAATCTTTCAGATTTGGCAATTATTTAACTTGATTGGTAGTCATTCTAACCTATATCATAGCACTGGCCAACAGTGAGGGTGGTCTGGTCATAACACTGATGCTTCAAGTTCACACATATATATGGGTAAATTTTCATACAATTATGCTTTGAAAATAGCCTATTATGCTTTTGAGCAGTGCTCAAAATCCAGCCTACGGTGTTCAAAATTTAAACATTGTTTTAGAACATCAAGAGGTGGTCAAGTTTGAATAGCCACTACAATGATTTTTGAAACTGAGGTAATAAATGTTGCAGTTTTTAACCAAGTAAATAAGATATATGGTATGGCCAGTATAGAACAATAAAACCATTGTGTGTGGTGATTCAGTTAAACTATTACGTGTCACACTCTAAGTTTACTAACTTATTGGCTTGTAAGAACCACTTAAGGTCGCCAAACTGCATGCAGTTCTAGTATCATTAATGAAGAGTGTACGGTTTACACACTAAGACTAGAATAGAACTCTTCAGCTATAGCCTGCCTGTATATAGCATTTTCGACGAAACTGACATTTTAGTACATATTGACATGTTCAAAAAATTATTGTCTATAACTATTGAAGCTGCGTATGAGGCGTGAAACATGCAGCTTGATTGATTGATTATTACTTTACAGTATAGCTACTGCATACAAGTATAGAATAAGAGATGTACAATTAATAAAATCTTTAGGGTACAGCACTGATGGTCTGCTAGCTCAAGGCTACCGGCCATTAAAAATCAAAAAATTATACTTACCGTATTACATTGCTTATAAAAAACACATTACATATACTTAAAGAGTTACATTAAAGGGGGCGGGGTGTTTTGGAACATCTACTATACATGGGCATAAAAAATGAAAAGTACAAGGGTTGTCAGCTGGTAGTTCCTGATCACTGTCCAAGCCTATATCCAAGTAAATTAATGATTATCACCATTGGTAGAACAGCTGTCTAACCCATATTCCAGCCTAAATTACAGTATAGAGATTAATTCATGTTTTATTATAGAACTGGGAAAACTATAGCCAACTGTTCGGGTGGTGTGTCATGGCCTCTGGAGAGTGGAGATGGTAAATTGAGTATTACAAGTTACTCCGAAGTGGTGAAGATTCCCAAAAGCTTTATTTGTAGCCTCTTCTGGAGATGCATCTTAGTGTTATCCTGTCACATACTGTTGACAACTGTATGTGGATGACTACATGACACCATAAGCTATGTCATAGTGGTGACTGTTCTATTTGACCATGATTTGACTGACTGCTCTATTAGAGTATGTATGTTTTGTCAGTATTTTTGAAAGGGGGATCAAAAGGGACATTGGTGCCCACAAGGCGTTATACAAATTAAGAACCACGTGCAAATGCAAAACAATGCAATGTTCAGAATTATTTGTTTAAGAATAGGTCATGCATTACTCAAATTCGCTTCACTGCTTCAGGACTCGTATTCCGTGGAGGGCAGTGCGTTTTGATCAAGACGTTGAGCTAGCACTGACTGGGAAGCTGATAGTGAAGATTTCTTTGGGGGGACCATCTGCAGCAGGGTGGACCATCGGCAGCAACTTTACATGGTCCGGCCGGACTACTTGAGGCGCGGTAGTTGGTCCGGCCGGACCACTTGCGGCGGGGGACCACTTGCAGCGTGACAGATCGCCCCGGGCGAATTTTTTTTTTGGACGCACTTCTGACTTAGAAAATTTTTCATGTTTTGTGAACTTACCGTTTTTCTTTGTTTTACGGAAAGCAACATTATTTGCGGAGAAGGAAAAGGCATAGATTCTTCCCCTCTATAATCTATGGAAAAGGTCACACTGAAACTATTAGCCCCTGTGTATTAAGTGTGTTGGTCGTCTTCAAAGACGTTGTGAACAATGTACGAGACTTACCTGAATGGACGGTTCTTCCCTGCCCGCGTCCTCCTGTCATCTCACAACACTGGCGTGACTCGATGGCTGAAAACTTCCGAGTGAAGGCCAAGGTGAAGGCATGAAAGGATAGAAGGACACTTGTAAGAAGGTGTCACAAGTAATAAAGACAGTTGGGAACTGAATGCGTAGTATGTGACTATAATATCCTTGTTTGCTGTACACACTCTGACTACCTATAGCTATCTTGTACTTGTCATTATGTATGTATCCAGGTGGTGACCACAGTAGTTTGTTGTGTGTAAAGTTAACATCATTATTTTTCATTATGCTATGTACCGTAGTATTGTGTGATTGAATAAAGTTCACAACTGCCGGGGTATGAAAAGGCTAGCACTCACTTTAAAACACTCCAAATAAATTCTGTTTCACATCCACCACCCACATCTCTTTATTCCCAGCTCTAAGATGTTCAATTATTCCGTATTCTTCCATTATTTTCTGCATGCTGTACAGGCTTAATAAAATTGATTTTGTAAGGTTTACCAGCTCACATGTCAGAATGTTATCACTGTTCATGTTTGTGTTATTCTTACAATGTAAATGACAAAGGTACAAGCTGAAAATGTTATGTTGTTTGCTATGGCTGTACTTAGGCAAATAATAACTTGAAAAGCTGCCAATTTTATAATAGAAATACATGGACCGCCTGCCCGCATGCTAAGAGAAACAGAGAATTTATTTGGAGTGGCCTTACTAGCTTCATTCAAAGTATGCAAAATACAAATGGGATCCACACTGTAAGAGTTTTAAATATTGTGTTGTACCACATCGTTGGCTCTCAGAAGAATTTTGTTTTTGTTCTACAATTGCACTGCACCCTTGAATACTGCATTGTGAATTCATGTTACTGATGCTGTCATTCTTACCAACGTTGTCATCATTTGGGTTACATTTTGTCCAGGTTTAGCGGGTCTCATTCACTTTTGAATAATTATTGGAATGACCACAAATTAGCTAGTAACTATAGGAATGGCCAGGAATAAATCCCAGGCCAGGTAGTGACTTGATCCACAGACTTAATGCAGTATCCATGATCAAATTAACATATGTTAATACTAACCTGTGACCAAACATCATGCTGATAGCTATATCCAGTATGCAGTTATGAATTATCAAATTTGGAAGAGACCTATTTCACAATGTGGTCACATAATGGGCATTTAAAGGTAGCATATTGCTAATTTGCTTAGGCTGACCGTGGTCATGAAATTATAACTGTTGGCTTTCTACCCAAAACAAGTCAGCCATTGATGGAACAAGATTGTTATTTACGTTGAAGTAAAGTAACACTTAGTCCTAACTACTTAACTTAACAACTCAAAATTTAGATTTTAATCACACAGTTATACTTTAGACCACATGTAATCATTTTTGAAGGCCTTGGTTTGATAATTTATAAGGACTATCAATATAATTGGCAAGAATCAGTCAAATCATTGTACTGGCTATTTCACCAACAAAGGAAGAAATACCACGTCCATCTCTTTTCCACCCAATAATCAAACATGTAAGGGTAACGATGAGACCACAAAATGAAATCAATTGTCAATTAACCAGTCATTGGAGACGTGTACATACACATTGAGTTCAGCTACACATTTCGAGATAAGATGAACATCATTGTAACGACCATTAATGATTGGCTGGATATTGAGGTCGTGCTGCACATCTACTGATACTACTGGCCCACACTACTTTTATAGATTTAAAAAAAAAAATTTCTTGCCCATAATATTATATTGATTTGCAATATCTGATTGAATCTACCTAGTTAGCACAACCTGCAATTCTGGTATACTTCCCTGCAACTTGATTGCTACATCCATACATAATTTCCCTTGCTCCACTTGAGCAATACATTCAGCTGCCTTTGTACAAGGCTGTGAAATGAAAGATGTCTTCAAGCAACCTGGTTGATTTTAAGGTATAGATGGACATAGCTTTATCATTATTGAACACTTTAATGTGATACCTGAGAATTTCACAAGCATGTACATATGTATGTACATACGGGAGCTAACAAATCTAGTCACATATATTAATTACTACATCGACGTTAAGAATATTCTACGAGTCAGTGATTATTATGTACAACATTATATAGTTATGTAGTAAAACTCTTTAGCAGTTTTTTAATACGATGTGATAGCATTTACTTTTCCTAGTACACTATTTTGCAGACCTCATACACACACTCCAAGTTTGTCTCATGTATGCATATACAGTAATGCGTAAGTATTGTACTGGCTTCTTGTGTATATGCAACTGGCCTTTCATGGTTTTCCAGCTCACTAAACGTCATTTCCAATAAAGCCATGGTGCCAAAGCTGCAGAAACCAGACTCTCCAGTTCCATAAAACAAAAGAGCAGAATGTGGTGGTCTATTTAGCCAGCAATTCAAAGGATGAGTTTGATTTTGTGTTTGTGGAAGCCAAATCAGTATGTGAACACGACAGGTACATAGTGATACCTTATAATGCATAGTTTTGAGTAACAAAACATAGTTAAGGTGTACTTGACAACCTCATTGAGACCACCTCATTATAGTGATGATGTCAAGTATGTCCCAAACATAGCTAATTAACAAGACCACCTCATTATAGCGTCAAGTACATCCCAAACATGATCTTAGGTGTACTGCATGACCTCATTAATAAGACCACCTCATTACAATGACCATGACAAGTACATCCCAGACATGATCTAAAGTGTACTACATGACCTCATTAATAAGACCACCTCATTACAGTGACCATGTTGAGTAGTTAGGTCTCAAACATAGCTAAGGTATACTCGACACAAGCTCAGTAATAAGATTATCTCATTTAAAGTGACCAACTCAAGTAGGTCCCACACATAGTTCATGTGTATTTTAAGACCTTGTTGAAAGATCACCTCATGATAAAATGTCCAGCTAAAGTATAATTATATACTTCATGCATAATACAAGTACCATTTTTATGTAGCTAAACACCATCACACCTTTAACTGAGGCCGAATTTGAGCAGTGTCATAATAAAAAAAAAAACATTGTTTTATACCGAGTAGTGGTCAAGTTTGAATAGCTGTTGCATCAATTTTGTGAACAAGTGTAATAAATGCTAACATAAGTACAGTGAAACCTCTATAACTTGACGCTCAAAAGATTATATATTTTATTAAGGCCACACCAAGTCAAACCTTAGTTTCTGGTCACCCGCCCGCATGGAAAACTGGAACCCCAGTTTATGAGGACTATTATTAATATTACAGGCGCTTAAGTGTACGTGACCAAGGACAGTGATTTTTAAACACTGCAAAAGATCGAGATACTCTAATAGAGCAGTCACACTACCCTTAACTTTAATACTAGAATAGACAGATACTACTATAACGTTTTTGACTTGTCCTTGATTAGCTATATAGCTATTAGTAATGCTTCTGTTGCCAGTAAGTAACTTCAGTACAGTATATATGTAGCATTGATCACTAACCTAATGATCAGATATACCATAGCTTAAACTTTCCTAACAATTCAGATGTGGTCCTCTAATGATTAATCTAGTAACTCTTCTAGTGGATCTAAACTTGGACTTCCTTATCACTGATCACTGATATACTGACTAGAAATCCGGTAACATTTGGTGAGCTCAAACTTCAACTTTTCCATGATTAAATAATTGCAAGTATGGTCCTAAATTAACAAGTGCATGGCATCCCTTAGTTAAAACATTAACTTAGCTTTCCCACATGATCACTGAAAAACACTAGCCTGGAGCACTCAACAACTCAACTCAAAACTTTGACAGCTACTTTACTGAAGGTTTACTGTATAGAAGGCTGGAAACACATGCATATATAGTTGACTAAGACTTCACATTTGAAAGAGTTACTGATGTGTTAATATAGTTTTGGATTATTATTAGCTAGCTAATAAATAATAATTTCCTGACATAGCTAATGAAACATTTCATTTGTAAAGCAAAAGTAGCTACATGAGCAGACCTTTCCTTAGTGTTAGCTACACATTGTTGTGCTCAGCAGTGTAGCTAGCCATCAACAATTTTCCTGGTGCACTTTGCAGAAGCATAATTAACTACTTATGCTATAAGAATGTTGGTTAAGCTTGGTTGTAAACTCAATATGAAATGGGTAAATTGAGCAAAATTAATAACATTACAGTATTACTGGTGTATATGTAAGAGTCTATGATAGTCCTGAAGTCCTGATCATCCGCCCGCCCGCATCCGTTTGTTGGCTAGGGAGTGACCAGAAACTAAGGTATGACTTGGAGTGGCCTAAGGCTAAATCTGAACTAAAATTATAATCAAGGTTGCTTGACTATCAAGGTATAGTGCTAAATGATTCAGGGATGTGCCCACAGTGGCCGGAACCAGCTGCCACTGAATTACCACAATATTGCCACCACTACTCACCATAATAACTTTTTTATACCAACTGCTACATATTCACCACTAACTCACCACTAACTTATGCAGATATATAGCTAAGGCCGCTTCAAATAATTTCTCTATTTCCTGTCCGCATAATTACACGCGGGTATTTGGCAGCTTTTCAAGCCACTATTTGCCTAGCACAACCATAAAAGCATGCTTAAGCTTGTTCCTTCCTTTTTAAGTTGCAAAAATAGCACAAACGTGAAGTTGTGCCAACTTGATAGCGCTGTTGTCACTGTTTCAAAACAACTTTGTCAGTATGCAAGAATAAGGCCCCTATTTGGTGATTATTAGTTTCTCATCCACCGCCCGCATCCTTCTTAAGCTACCGCATGGTAAGCCATTATTTACTCTGTGCATGCTCAGAAGAACACGTGATACCAAACTGTTATAATTTTTTGTTGATGAACGCTAAAATGCGCTATGTATCGCCAGGAGAACTGTTGTTTTCCTTAGCAAATTGCTACAGTGCCAGTTGCAATCGTGCTCTATCGACTTCATCAAAGCAGGCTTTCAGTTGACTGTCTAAAAACAGTTGGCGATCACGAAAAGTAGAATCAGCTGGTGAAGGAAATGTTTGTAGTAAGAAAGAAAGACAATTTTGACAAGGTCTGTACATCAGTGTGTTAATATTATAAAATAATGGTATAATGGTAATACCCTCCCGCCCGCATCATAATAATTAGAAAGGCTGTAAAACTGTCGAACAAAACTGGACTGATCTAAAAGGTGTAATCAATGACAGTGTTGCAAAGCACGTGCCATACAAAACTATACGTTCCAACTCCAAATTACCATGGATAAACAGAGAAATAAAGAGGGATATGAAGAGACGCAAACAATTATACAACATAGCTAAGAGAACCAAATCTAGTAATGACTGGAATGCCTATCGCAAGATTAAAAACTCTATAAATAGCAAGATTAAAGTAGCACACAATAATTATTTTAATAGAATGTTTGACAACTCATTTAATGGAAATCGTAGACAATTTTGGAAGTATATTAGAGCAAAACGTAAGGACTACCATAATATCTCCACCCTAATTGTAGATGGTGAATCTATCTCAGATACAAAGAGTAAAGCCAATGCATTAAACAACTATTTTGAGTCAGTCTTCACTAAAGAAAACTTATCTAATATCCCTTCCATGAATGGTTGCAACAACCCTGTGAATGCTCTGCCTACTATGCCAAGTATTACATTTTCAGTGGCTGGTATCCAACATCAATTATCCCTATTAGATACCAACAAAGCCAGTGGGCCAGACAACATTCATCCATATATCTTGAAGAATTGTGCAAACGAAATATCTCCTATACTGCAAGTTATATTCACTCAATCACTAGACACAGGTATACTACCTTCCGATTGGCTCATGGCCAATGTATGTCCAGTTTTTAAGAAAGGAAACCGTACTAGTACCGCAAACTACCGACCAATATCATTGACTTCTGTATGCTCCAAAACTATGGAACATATTATATATCATTCCGTAATGAATCATTTAAACTCTAATAGCATTCTCATTGATACCCAGCATGGCTTTAGATCCCAGCACTCTTGTGTTACCCAACTTATTTCACTGATAGAAGACTTGTCACATGCTCTAGACCAACAGAAACAAACCGATGTCATTCTCCTTGACTTTGCTAAAGCGTTTGATAGTGTCCCACATCAAAGACTATTAGTTAAATTAAGACACTATGGTATCAACAATCACATCTGTCAGTGGGTCAATACTTGGCTGACCAGAAGGTCACAGCAAGTAGCTTTGGACGGTACTTTTTCTGACTCGATAGCTGTTCACTCAGGAGTCCCTCAAGGGACGGTCCTCGGCCCTTTGATGTTTCTTCTATACATTAATGACATAACAGAACATGTAAATTCGCCACTACGGTTATTTGCTGATGACTGTTTACTTTACAGAATTATCACCACCAAGGAGGATGCCATTCAACTTCAGCATGATCTTGATCAACTACACGAATGGGCAACTAAGTGGCAATTAAGATTCAATGTAACCAAATGTACTATTATGCGGTTTACCAGATCATTATCACCAATCATTTTCAACTACAAGCTAAACAATCACAACTTGGGTACGTCAAACCAACACTCCTACCTTGGTGTTATATTGGACAACAAACTATCATGGTCTCCACATATTAGTAATATAGCTGCTAAGGCCAATAGAACATTAAACTTTTTGAAACGCAATCTGAGTTGCTGCTCATCTAACATCAAAGCAACAGCCTACCTTACGATAGTACGACCGTCAATGGAATACGCTGCAGTCATCTGGGACCCATACCACCATAACAATATTCAACAGCTAGAGAAAGTACAGCGTAGGGCAGCTAGATGGGTCCTAAATGATTTCAATCGATTCAGCTCAGTCACAGCTATGTTACAGCATCTTTCTTGGCCAAGCCTTCAGCTGAGACGTAAAATATCCAGATTACAAGCACTTTTTAAAATTATACATCAAGATTATTCACTGTCAATTCCTCTTCATTTTATTTCAATGACAAGATCCACCAGACTATATCACCCACATCGTTTTATTCTACCAAATTCATCTACCCATTCATACCAACAGAGCTTTTTCTCCAGATCAATTAAGGATTGGAACAACTTACCATCTTCCATCATTGAGAGCAACAATATTGACTCTTTTTCAGCGGAACTGCAAACATTGTATGGATCTCTATAACTGTAATCTTTGTAACTACGTAGCTAAATTCATTTTATGATTGCTTTTTTTTCCTGAGCATATCAGCTGTGCTGTCTGCTCAGTAACAATAATAATAATAATAAAAAAAAAAAAAAAAAGGCTGGATGAGAAACTAATAATCACCGAATAGGGGCCTAACTGGAAAATAATGGAAGAATACAGAATAATGGAATAGTTAGAGCTGACAGTAACTAGATGCGGGCAGTGGATGGGACACAGAAAATTTATTTGGAGTGGCTGTAGTGGAGCTCCACAAATGTTATAGCAAAAAAACACTACAGTTCCTTTAGTACACAGTAGCAATATTTTCAAATCCAGTGAGTAGCTACATATTGTAAAATTAGTGACATGCATGCAGACCTTCAGTTCTGGTCGCTGTAAAGATAACACTATAAACATCTAGATACCCAGAGTCTACCATTACAGCTCTCAATAGTCACATACTATACATTCAGTTCCCAACTGTCTTTATTACTTGTGACACCTTCTTACAAGTGTCCTTCAATCCTTTCATGTCTTCACCTTGGCCTTCACTCGGAAGTTTTCAGCCATCGAGTCACGCCAGTGTTGTAAGATGACAGGCGAACGGCAGTGAAGAAATGTCCATCCAGGTAGGTCTCGTCCTTTGTTCACAATGTCTTTGAAGACGACCACCACACTTAATACACAGGGGTTAATAGTTTCAGTATGATCTCTTCCTTATCCGCAAACATCAATGTTGCTTTCCGTAAAACAAAGAAAAACGGTAAGTTCACAGAACATGAAAAAATTTTCTAAGTCAGAAGTGCGTCCAAAAAAAAAATTCGCTCTCCCCGGTCCCGGTTTTAAGGGTACTTACCTCCTTCCTATATTATGATGACTGTAGTATTAGAACACAGTTTATAATTCCCAGTGGGATCTGAACTGTGAGTGAAAGTGTACAATTCGGGATCAATCACATATAAACGTGTCATTACAACATCAACAATCACGTGATTCTATTCGATTAAGTTCAGCTTGCACTTTATTGCGTAAAGGTAGTGGCACATTCCTGGCTGTGTGGAGCGCAAATGGTCTGGCATCTTTTGCAAGTGACACTTCATACTCCTCCCCAAATGTGCCAAGACCATGGAAAAGCTGAGGATATTGTCTCTGGATTTCCTTAGCTGTGAGTTGCAATGAATCTAATCTTGATACCAGGTTCAACGATGTGATAGCAGGCAGCCCCAATAAATTGCGCTTTAGATCTTTTACCACAAATACATTCTGCTTACAGGAAACATGCTTGGAAGTGAGACTTGCTGTAAATTGTCCCAATACTGTCAGAGGTAACATAGCTGGACCATACAATCTCCTAGTGGTCTTCTCTATTTTGACATTTTGTAGCTGAGTAAAGGTGGCTTCACTAATTGCTGAGACTTCCGCCCCTGTGTCAATTTTAAAAGTAACTGGCAAATCATTTACCCTGAGCTCTGTTAGCCACTGTGTATGTTGTCGAGTAGTTACAGCACCAAGGAAATTGTCATCTTCCTCTTCCTCAACATCTCCTAACGGCCGAGTTGGGTCATCGTATAGTTCCACTGTGTCAGCTGCTCTCTTTGACATGCACAAACTACCGTAATGTCCTCGTCTGCGGCATTTATAACAAGCTACATCTCGAGCAGGACATTTATCTCTTGAGTGCTTACCCTTTCCACAACGTGTACAGTTTTTAAATGATTCAGTACGTGACGACGTGCTCTCTGGTTTCTTAGTAGAATTCCTACGCTTGTACCTAATGTCCTCTAGGTCATTTGTTGGTAGCACTTCTGGTTTCTCCCTTAAAATCTCTTGCTGTTGGCTAACAGCTGCCTTTTGACGTATTCTAGTTTTTGCCTGCTCTAAGGTTAAGTTGGGGTCCATTTGTAATTGCTGAGAAAGACGTTGATCCCGGATACCAACCACTAATCTATCACGAATCATCTCTGACTTCATATTCCGGTAGTTGCACGTTTCAGCAAGGTGATATAATGTGGTGATATATTGTTCAACACTTTCACCTTCCAGCTGTGCTCTCTTGTTGAACTTTGCTCGTTCGAAAATAACATTTTGTCGAACCTTTAAAAACTGGTCAAATTTCGCCAATACATCGTCAAACCTTTCATACTCCTCTTCCGTTATGTTTGTAGAAGTCAGAACATCATCTGCTTCTTCGCCTAAGCAGTAAAGTAACATACTGACTTGGCGTGACTCACTGCCAGTTGAAAGGCCAGACGCTTCGCGAAACTGTTGGAAGCGTTTCTTCCATCTTGGCCAATCGTCCGGATCTTTAAAGTTGAACGGTTTGGGAGGGTCGATATTCATAGTAGCCATCAGTCTTTTACTGGTAGGGTGCTGTTGATCCCACTTCTGACACCATGTACAATTCGGGATCAATCACATATACAGACATGCCAACTCTCACGCATTAGGCGTGAGTCTCACTCTTTGGCTAGTAATCTCACGCTCTCACGCCTAACCCTCTGTTTCTCACTCTTTCAGCTTAGTTCTCACGCATTTCTCACGCCTGATCTGCTTCGTAATTAGCCCTGTGCTTAAAATTGGGCAGACCTGTGCTTATTTTTGTACTTAGAACATGCGACGACCTTTTTTTTTTTTTTTTTTTTTTTTTTGGTCTTCACTACCAAAAATCCTGGAGCTAATTGAATCTGGTCCACATTGCTGGTAGTGTTTGAGGTCTCACTCCTAAAATTGTTCAGAGGTTGGCATCTCTGCATATAAACGTGTCATTACAAAAGGATAAGAAATCTAGGTATCTATGGTTCAGTTTACCAAGAAATCTCCCGATCCCCTCACGGTTTTACCAATACCCCGCTGGGGTTCGTTAGATATTCAGATCGTCCTTCAAGTAGGCTTCAAGGCTATGTAGACTACTTTGTTTTCTAGGGCTCCACCACCAATGGATTTAGTGCAAGTGGAGTCCCGCTTGTCAGAGTAACACGCTGGCTGCGTTACTCTGTTTCTCTATTGTCTTTTACAGTTGTCCAGCACGTGCCTTTTTTGTGCTGGGGGTGGTAGGCAAGGGCAGTCCATCAAGCCCGGGTTAAAAAATATTTAAAAAATGAAAAAAAAAAAGTACTTTGTTTCAGTCTCAACAGGCACTTGAGATCGTTGGGACCACTCTTGTTTCTATGTTACATTAACGATATTGCACACAATATTTCATCAAAAATTCGGTTGTATGCAGATGATACTTTACTCTACAGAAGTATTCATTCTGAACAAGATGTGGTAGCCCTTCAGAATGATTTGGATACTTTATCACAATGGGCTGATGTTTGGCAGATGCATGTTATTTAATCCTTCAAAGACTGAATTTTTGAGAATCAGTTACCAATAAAATGAATTATGTTCAATCATCCTATTACCTATCTAATACCTTAATACCATCAGTAAGTCATACAAAGTATCTGGGTGTCATTATCGACAAAAATCTTAAATGGACACAACATGTTAACATGATCACTGCAAAAGCAAACTCAGTAAGAAGTCTTTTACAACGGAATCTAGCAAAGTGTCCTGCAACAGTTAAATGCTACTGCTATAATACATTTGTTTGCCCATATGCCAGTACAGTGTGGTCACCATACCATGAACATAACATCTATAAATTAGAAATGGTACAGAGAAGAGCAGCAAGGTTTGTGATGAATAACTATAATAGAACAGCTAGTGTGACAGAAATGTTGAACAGTTTACAATGGCACACATTGGAGAAGCGAAGAAATAATTTGAGAGCCTCACTAATGTATAAAATAATTAATGACATGGTAGATATTAATGTGCACCAACAGTTTAGACCAAGCAACACCACAACTAGAGGTCACCATCAAAGATTTCTGCAGTTGCCAACAAGGGTAGATGCTTATATGAACTCCTTCTTTCCTTTTACAATAAAATTATGGAACCAACTAGACAATCATATTATCCAAGCTCCATCTCTTGATTTATTTAACAATTATATAAATTTGTAAATAAGTAGCTAACTGCATATGTACGAATATACTCATGATTGAGTTTGTACATTAACATATATATATAAATCCATACTTGCTTACTGCATAGCAGACCTGAAACCCAGTTCTCATGACTGTCATTGCAAACTCTTTTTTTTGTTTCTACAAAAGCTTCAGGTAGTGATAGTAACTGCCTAAAATCCATTACATACACACGTGCACACTTGAATGTCTATAAAACTTTAGGAATACTCATTCTCCAGCAAAGGTTCTCTAAACGCTGTATAACTTACAACTTCCAGAATGCCCTCTTCAGTAACAGTAATGTCAGTCCTGCACATCAGGATAATCAGTTCTTAATGATTTGGAGAATACCAACTCAATGCGGTCATCAACACTCTTATTAATGTTAGCAACATACGTGGTGTCAACAGTTTCTTCCTTTTTCTAACATGGACCACAACGAACTAGTTGTTTGAGCCTTGGAAAACAATGCAAGATATAGAAAATCACAATTCCTGTATATATGTACACAAAGATGGAGTAGCAAATTGCAGATACCTAACACGTCCATTGGTTCCACTTCAATTATATGTACCAAAAAAAAATAGAAAGAAACGACTTTCTAAGTAATTCCTTACATTCCAAGAATTAGCCAATTCCTTGTATGGCAAAGTAAATGTTTGGAATTGAGACAATTAAACCAACACAGTAGAGTTGGTAATGCTCATGCAGGCACAGCAATGACTAAAATATTCAAAATTATACAAATGAAGAGTTGCAGACCAATCCAAAAATAATGATATCGTAGCTGATTGATTTGGGAGAAAGTCTTCTACCACATTAATTGCCATGGAAGACAGAGTGTTCTATGATAACAGAATGCAAACCTAAAGAAACGTCCAAGCCATTAGTATATATTACATGACCCAGAACTCCGTGATTATCTAAAAAGCTACACTTTGTAATAGTAGTCAATAGATTTGCCAGCTCACTAAACCTAGCATGTGTGTTTGGAATAAAAATTGCTCCCCCAATTGTTGCAAAGTTATTTATAAACACAGAATCTGAAATGTTGAGAGAATGGTTAGCATTGATTGCATGAGTTGTTGATGTCAGGTAAGGAATCATGCTAAATGCACCACCGTAGCTGGGTATTCCAGTTGTCCATTTAAGATGTCCATTGTCAGCAAAAGTACAGTTATCAATCATTACCCTACAAATAAGGGCACTCTCAAATATTTCAATATTAATATCAGATCAAATGAAGCCCGTGTTATTCTGAGATGAGGTTATTTCAGCATTGACAGAATATTCATTTTGAGTCATCATAATTTCCATACCACCAGTCACAGAAAGGACGCCAAGTTGGGCACTAGATAGAGTTGCCAGAGAACATGAGAAATTGTCAATGAAGGTTGCACCAGTGACATTCACATACGTATCAATATCATTATTGGAGTCAATGTACAGAAGCAGTAGTGCACCACTGAGGGAATTGGGGACATGAATACAATTTATGCTGCTCTTATATGGGAAGAGACACATCTCCCATTCTTCAATGCTAGATGGTCCACTGTTACTGAAAGTCATGTTATTTAATGCAACGTATCCAACAGCATTAACACAGACCATGAAAGGTCACATCAAGAACACTTATGGTTACGTTATGGAAGTGGTAATCTGTATTTGGGATGATAGAGTCTATTGGGTGGTCATCATCTACCACAGATCCACAATGCTGGATGATCACGTAAGATTGATCATGTTATAAAATACAAGCCCACCCCTTCACTACAATTAATAGTAGCTGGCTCAGATGCTATCCCTTTAATAATCACATTAGTCAGATTGCCAAGTTGGTGACAAAGCTAGAGTTCTCCAAGGTATACAGTGAGCTGTCGCTGAAGCATAAGATCAAGTTGTCTATAAGATTAGACAGTTTGGATTTGGATTTTAATACTGTGTAAGGCAGCCAAAAGCCAATACAACACAGGGGGGTGCAACTGCACAATTACCCCAAATAATAAGCACAATATATTCAGTGTAAAACAAATTTATATGATTGTCTAAATGTTCGGTCCAGCCACTATTCATACGTGATCATACAAAACTTAGGTGATATGAGAATTCATCTAGGGTATATAGAGCATTCAATTATTTCATTTGGTAAATCAATAATGGTGTGAGGGAAGAAGCTTTTCTGATAATAGTTAGATGACGTGGTATTACTCTTTGATGGTGAGATAATCGTGTATGGTGAGACAAGGAGTGATGTGAGTAATGCTCTGAGATACTTATATCAGGTGGGTCTTGATGTAATAATAATATATTGCTTTACAGAATTGTGGTACAACTACACATACAGAAAACTTTGGCTTGCAAAGGACATACAATTCTGAGGGTCTACCAGACACCAACTCTGGTAGCCTATGTAGTTAAATAACTAGCTATCTAATTATAATTATCTAAAATAACTTACAAGTAACTATAATTGCTTGGTGCAGGAGTCTTGGATGTTTGATGGATTTGATAAAGAATCGAAGCAATTTTGTAAGTGTATGTTAACGGCAGTATACCACACTGGATTAACCTAGATCTGCAGTCTGAATAATAATTAGATTTAAAAAACTTGGTAGCTCTTTGCTATATTTTTTCAAGTGATTCAATATCCTTTAATAGATAAGGTCTCCACAGTGTTGAACAGTACAATAATTTTGATCTAACTAGAGTAATGTACAATGATTTATGGGCCTGGGCACATTCGGAGTCCTTGAATACCCTACACAGTAAACCATGTGATTTGTAGGCCTTGGAGGAGATCATTTCATAGTGGTCTTGCCAAGTGAGTGAATTGGTAAAAACAATGCCAAGATGTTTGCAGCTGGAGGATTCAATAATTGTGTGACCATTGACATTGTAAGTGGAATTGGATTTACGATGGAAGCTCATAAACACAAACTTTGCCAGGTTAAATGAAAGTAAATTGAAACTAGTTAAATAAAGAATTGCGGTCTTTTTGAAGGAGTTCAATGTCAAACATGGACAATATTTATCTGAAGCACTTTGTATCATCTGCAAATTTAAATAGTTGTGAAGTAATGGCAGATGGTAAGAGCAAAGGACCCAGTATGCTATCCTGTGGTACACCAGAGATGACTGGTAGAGTCTTAGATACTAGTTGATTGTCTACAGAAACACACTGGGTTCTGTTGTTTAGGTAGTAACTAAACCAGTTCCATAAGGTGCCAGTGATGCCTAAATTCCACAATTTAACCAGTAGTTCATTATGTGGCACACTGTCAAATGCCTTCCGAAAGTCAATGTAAATTGTGTCAATCTCTTCATTTGATGTAATAAGCTGATTGAAGTAGAAAAGTAGCTGTTGTTGAGTTGAAGCATTCCTTTGAAATCCAAATTGATATTGTTGGAAACTGAATTGATTATCTTGTCATAGATTAATCTTTCTAGAACTTTAGATACAACACAAAGGAGTGAAATCGGACAATAGTTTTTCACAGAGGTTTTGTCTCCAGATTTATACACAGCAACTCTTTTGTGCATTTTCCATTCAGCTGGCATGGTTCCACTGTTAACACTGATTGTGAACAGATGGTGAATGGGTAGGACAAGGGCATAGGCACAGTGCTTTAAAACGATTGGAGGGATGTTGTCAATGCCACTAGCCTTGTTTTTTGATTAATTAACGCCTCCAATACATCATGTTCTGTGAAATGAGTTGAATCCAGGTAATTTTCAAGGACAACTAGATTGGATATATTGGGAAGACAGAAGTTGCTTTGAGTAAAAACAGAGTAGAAGTATTGATTGAGTAGTTCGGTCTTATCGAAGTCTGTGACAGCCGGCTGTGGTGGAGTCGTCATGCATTTGGGAGGCAAGATATGTGACTTCGTGAATTCTTTGATAAAATGGAAAATTTTTGGGGTCTTTTTTGGTGGCAAAGTTGTGGATAAGGCTCTGCTCAAATATAGACTTAGCAGAAATGCACACAGTTTGAAAAGAATCGTAATCACTGAAAGTTATTTGCTGTTGGATGCTTGTTGTATTTACGTTGAAGTGTATGAAGGCACTTGTGAGAATGACGCAATTGGAGAGTAAACCAGTTAGGAAATTGTCGAACATGCATTCTTACCTTGGCAATAAATAGATCAATATGCCAGTCAATATGTAGTTTTTCAAAATGTACCATATTTCTTCGACATCATTGAAATTATAAAATGTAGTAAGGTCACAGTTTGATAGGTAATCTGTTAAAGTCACCTTTAGTAAAATTGAAAGATTCTTTGAAGGTTGGAGATGGTGTTGAGAATTTGAAGTTGGTTGTAAATGTAATGAGATAATGATATGATGTAATGCACTGATTTTCTGGAGGATGCACAGATAAATGTGTTGTGTGCTCAGGACAGTTTGACAACACAAGGTCTAGTATGTTACTATGCGTATGAGTTGGTGATTCCACAAGCTTATATTTAGACTGAAAAATGCACTTGCAAAAGTTGTTAGAAATTAGAATACTACCGGTTAGAGTTGCCCAGTAAAAATTTCTAAAAAATAATCAATCTGCTAAACTTTCTGCATTCATGTAGAGTAGACCACTGGAGATCATTTACACTACTTGTTAGTTTGTAATCTTGTTTGACCCACCTAGCTGCTCGCAGTTTGTGGTTTAAGCTCTGGTGCTGTTGTTTACATAATCAATTTTAGAAAGACCGTCACTTGCAATCACTGTTCTAATACTAATCATGATATCAGGTGATGAAGCCTCAACTGGAGCCTCATTGTTTTATGAAATGATGTCATGTCTTCGTATGGCACAGTGGCACTCAGTATGGCATCCATTCCCACCTGAAAAAGGAGCACGCTTGCATGAGACTGATAATCTTTCGAGTATGTATATGTAACACATTAATAGTCTGACTAACCTACAACAAGCACGATGCATATGGCAGTTTGGTGAACCGTCTTTCTGGATTGGGAATCTCTGGCATTGAGCTTCATTGGTTTGTTGATTATTTAAGTAATCGCAAGCGGCATGTGAATTAATATTCAGATTGGGGTACTGCACTTGGGGGTGTCCCTCAGGGCAGTGCTCTTGGACCCCTACTATTTTTAATATATGTGAATGATATGCCTTTGCAGGTGTCACATGGTTGTTTGCTCCAGTTTGCTGATGACACCTGCTTGATTTGTTCTGGTGACTCTGCTGATGCTGTTGCTAAGATGCTTCAGGATGATCTATGCGACTTGTCACAATGGATTACCATTAGTAAAATGAAGCTTAACCTTAAACAATCTAATGTGATGTGGTTCAGTATTAAGCAACCTTCTGTTCCACAACCTCCAATTCTACATGATGACACTCCTCTAACTGTCGTTGATAAACAGAAATACTTGGGAGTAACCTTTGACAGCAGGCTAACTTGGTCCTCACATATTTCAAAGATTTGTGGTAGCATGTCATATTATCTGACGTTAATCAACTCTCATGGTAAGTATTTACCTTCCACCATAGTGAAGATGTTGATAGAATCCTTAGTTTTTTCAAGATGCACTTATGCCTTACCAGTGTGGGCACCTGTTATTCTATGTCTTGGTTGCAATGTATGAAAAATAGAGCTTTGTGTATGACTTGTGGTTTGCGGAAGTATGACCATGTGTCACAGTATAGAGCAAATCTTGGATGGCTTCCCATGTCTGAGTTTGTACAGTACCAAACTATTCTCACCATGTTTGGTCAACATTATCTTGGTGAGGGTATCTTACTTCAGCCACCAAGACTTTAGTCGTAAACATTCCTACAGAACTAGATGTTCACCTTGGTTTGCAGACATTTTTCGATTCAAAAAGAACTTTAGTCAGCGCTTCTTTCGGCATCAGGCTACAGTGTAGTGGAATTCACTGCCACCTAATTTATTTGATGACATTGCTAATTTTCATGACGATCTGCTCAAGTACTACATAACTTGTCTTAATTGTTTGTTCTTTTGTAATTTAATATGGTTGAAATAGTTATTTATGTATATTTGTTGTGTGTAGTTTCGTTTGCTGTGTATGTGTACTCCAGTACGGAAGAACAGCTTTGCAGAGTACTGAGAGTTTAAATAATCAATCGATCCGGTTCTGAGATGCACATGACTATTTAAAAATGCACATAGTGATGCCTCGGGCATATTTTTTTTTATTTTTTGTACGTTTGTTGCCCTGAGCATTCAACTTTAGGAGACGTGTCTAGTAGGTTGCCCCATACAAAAAAAATTCGCACGGCTCAGAGCAATCTGATGTCAGTGCACAGTTTGTAGCTAATTCCATGAATAATGTCACACAACTTAACAGTATAGTAGATATTAAACAATGCAAACAATATTTATATGTATATATATCTATGAGTAATCATTTTCCAGTAAAGACTCTCTTAGTTGAACATAGTTAGTGGCCTCTGGAATCTCTTGCTCAAAATTGACACTGCTGGTTAACACATCAGGATAATCTGTCCTTATTGACCTGTAGAATTCCTTAGTTCCGTCAGCATTATTATCTGTGTCACCATCATTTATGCTAGAGACATAGTTAATATCAGCAGTGACTTCTTTCTTGTGGTAGAGCTTCCTCAGTAAATTTTTAAGCCTTGGAAAACGATATACAACGTAGTAAATCACGATACTGACATAGATTACAGCAAAAATAAAGGAGCAAAATAGAGATGCCACTAATGTGTCAGTTGATGATGTTTCTATTATGTGTACTAGCAAAAGCAAGTAGAAAAGGCTGTCTAAATAATTTCTTAAATCCCAAGAATTTTTGCATTCTTTATATGGCAGGAATATTGTATGAGCATAGAGCAACACAACAATAATCAGTCCAGCACAGTAGAGCTGGTAACGTTCAGCTACAATACTGACAATGATCACCATGATGATTCTGATGAACAGCAGCAAGCCAATCCAAAAGTAATAACGTAGTTTAAATGGAGCTTGAAATGCATCTAATAATGGTTTCATCCTTTGTACCCATTTAAATCGATATGCCACTCCAGGAAATAATAATATCAGAGCTATCAGCAGCAATATCAGTAAAGTCACAATGGACAGAGCTCCTAAAGCACCGTGCCAGCCTTGAAAGTAATGAACATTAGGGTCAATCCTCCAGCGAACATTAGTTTCTGATGAAGTTTTGATCCCTGTGGACACCAATATTGTAAAACTAGCATTTAGTAGCCAATTGTAGGTGATGTAAAGAACTGTAGCAAATACTTTAGTGAAGGAAAATGTAAATCTTCTATTCAGACAACCACACTTTCTTGCTATAACTGTTACTATTCCCATCAACAAGAAAATGTATGGTGGTAGAACAAATTGTAATGCACTAGCAACTAGAAATGACATTCCTTCAAACAAACAGACATCAAGGGAGTTAACTACTGTAACAACATGTAGTAGACCTTCAGATTTGTGAAATAAGGAGTTTCTAAATATATACAGGATATTGGTATAAAACAACAGCCCATATAGAAAACCATCCGACACATAAAGATGTAACAAAGCTGTTGATATTACTATCCAAAGCCCTAATATCACTACATACAGGAGCCAAAAAAATATATTTGGAAATTCTGAACAATTATTACTACAGCCAGAGAAGCCAGCTGTAGCATAGTAACCTTCTCGGCATCCACCACACAACACCCCACCACGATTGTCTGAACACTGATCATCTAAATCAAATGGATTGGCAGACTTTCTATCAGTGCAGTAATTATGTATACACGTCAGTAAAACTGACTCGTCATTTACTTTCCCTATCCACTTATTCTTGGGTTTATTCAGCTGGATATCAGTGTAGTTACAAGTTACACCATGACTCTCTAATACTGGATCACACACACATGCATGATAAGCGTCATTGTAAATGAAGCCAAAGGGAGGACATTCATTAAACTGTACTGAAAGGGTAACTTGTGCTCTAGAAAAAGATGAATAGACTATAAAATCACCTGTAGCATTTTGTGAACCATTAAATAGAATGGCAGTGGGAGTTGTACACCCTTTCTGCAGTAACTGAAATCCCGAACTCCCTATTAAAGCTGACAGATTATCATTTACAAAAACATCTTGTGAAAATGAAGTAGCACTAACAACACCAACAGTACTTCTACCATAAACATCAGTTGAATTCATTGGTAGTGTGGCAATCTGGCCTGGTTGCACAGATAGGTTGGAAATATTCGTATTAATTTTGCTACTTTCAGAGGAAATAGTATTATCTTGCACGATGTTAGGATTAAAAATCAGCGTATCATTAAAATTTTCATCAATAAACTTAAGGATATCATAATCCATATTCAATCCTGCTTGAAACAACCAGGGACACCTAAAAACCTGTCCATATATTGCAGATCCTAAAACTGCACTGTTGTTGATGAATGAAATTGAGACGTTCATGTCATCAGAGTAGCAAGTTTTTGTTAACAAGCAATAAGGATCAAATGCATCAAAGTAAACTAAGCACTGTGGACCATGATTAAAACTGAACTGAATAGCTCCACCTGAAAGGAGAGCTCGGTTATTTACAAACGTAATGTTAGAGTTATTAGATGCAACAAATGAGGAACCAGGCTGAAAATACAAAGCACCTCCCTCAAATGCTTTGTTGGACTGAAATATCACATCACCCTTTAGTATTATTATTGATGAAATAAGATTGATTGCTGAACCAGAGTTGTTTTTGAACACAGTATCACTGATCTTAGTATTCACCTCATCTAAATATATAGCACCGAAAGAGCCTTCAGCAGAATTATCAAAAGAAAAATTTGCTAGCACAAAATTGTTAGTAAAAGAGCTCTCTTCTAATGTCATCATAACAGAATTGCCTTGAAAGAGGCTGTCAATGAAAATACAATTGCCAAATACTCCTGAGTTGTTCTCAAAATGACACCCTGATATGTAAGCACGAAAATTGGTTGGTAGAGCATTTCTAATAAAAACTGCACCACCATTTGTAGCAGTGTTGTCATTAAAATAACAGTCCTTTATATGTAGAAAGTGGTTTGTTTCGGGTCGAAGAGGCTCAGGCTCAAATGGCTGGATATTGTTAAATAAACTGATGCTGCCCCCAAATGTTGAAACATTCTGAAAATCCAAACCATTTTCAAAAATCATACCATTTTCTGAAAAAGTACTGTTTTCAATTGACACATTACTTGAAAACGCATCGTGAAATATCTCAATGCTTACAGCAGACCCAATAATGTCTAGATCATTTTTAAACAATGAAGAAGCAATATGGGCATTCACACGATAATTATCCTGATTCTGAGATAGTACAATTTTGATACCAGCAGAAGCGGATGCATTGCGATGTGCTTGAGACAGTGAAGGGAATAACGCTGCTATATTATTTACTAGATTAGCCAAAGAACATGAAAGATTGTCAACAAAAGTACCGTGAGTAATAGTTACATTAGTATCACGTCTAGGATATCCATCATGGGTGTTTGCATACAATAGTAACAAGGAACCACTGACTGATAACGGGTTAAATAAACAATGATCAACATCATATACAAATGGAAAGAGGCACTTGTAACATTCATCCATGCTAGCAGGTCTATTACTCTGGAACATCACGTCACTAAATGTAACCATACCGAGAACATTAACACACACCATACCAATTCCTTGTGTTTTAGTCACTGTAACATTGTGAAGCATTAAGTCAGTGGATCCTATTACAAAAACTGCAACTTTAATCCCTGATCTAAACTGGTAGGATGTGTCTGCAACCTCACTGTGAATTATATTATCGACAATGGTCAGATTATCACCAGTCAGTCCACACTCTTGGATGATAACGTCATTAAGAGCGAGTCCAGTGATGTTGATGAACACTAACCCAACCTCTTCTTCACACGTAATAATGGCGGGTCCATTTATAGTTACATTGGTTCGATTAGCGATATAGTGGAATTCAGTCACGTAGTACAATACCGAATCATTTAACGACAGCACTGAGCCTGATTGAAGATCCTTTAATTCTTCATCAAGTGTCTCAACACGTCGCTCAGCATTGACAATATCAAGGCAGAACCAGATAACGATTACGGTTATCACGTGCAAATACCTGTGATATATGATGAAAAGACGTAACACAACCCTATAATATTGTTTTACCTCATTCTCGTTGGGCGCTGTCAAGTCTGTTCGCGTTCACCTGAGCCCTCGTTTCTTGTTACAAGGGTCAGCTGCCTGTGAAGCCCTTCAAACACCGGAACTGTTTTAATATCAAAAAAGCGCTTTAATGCTGACAAGAACAAGTGAGTTATCAGTGAGGCTTTAGCTATATACTTGAAAAATATCCCATACATGTTTACAACATGAAAACATGCTTGCTCCAGTACAAAACCGTGACTGTAAAAAGGAAACCCAGAGGGAATGCCGAAGAGCTCATAATGATTTATATACATTACTTATGTGTTGAAAATGATCGATCCTGCATGGTAAAAAACCTGTAGTAAACAATTCTGGTCTTATATTAAAAGCCAGCGTAATGACCAATTTGGTATTCCTGCATAGAGCTGTATAGAGCCACTGGAGGAATGGCTAATGAAGCAACAGTTTTTTACAAGCGCCGCTATCTCAGTGACAAGTGGTATGCAGCTCGTAATGGGATGGGTGCGGTGCTGCCTGTCCTCACTTCTGAAGTCTGCAATCAGATGTTTAAGGGGATCTAGATCCTCAAAGGACCGTTTTGGTCATTTGTTAGGAACAGCACCAATTGATCTTATCTAGGTTGAGACTAAATTGCCAGCTTTCTAAATGGTGACTGTCATATTGTGTTTGTTTTTGTATTTGTATTCATTCATTATCTTAAGGTTAAAAAAAAAAAAATAGAGCTATATTGATGATGACCGCAGTAAAGCAGAATTATTTAATGACTACTTTGGCTCAGTGCTCACACAGGAAGATAACAGTCCTCTCCCCCGTTTGCCAGATACAAGTATTGACCCTATTAAAGTATCACTACTGAGGGAGTATTTACACTTCTACAAAGTCTAGATCCTTGTAAAGCGTGTGGACCAGATAATATAGCTATACCTACCCAATTTCTCAGTAAAAGAAACAGCTACCGAACAGGGAAAAGTTCCAAATGAATGGAAAAAAGCTAAAGTAGTACCTGTAACAGCAGTGGCGTAGCTACCATTGAGGCAACCGAGGCAGCTGCCTCAGTAAAAATGCCCAACAACAGGCTGAGCAGGTCTGAGTTTTACACCCTGGATTTTGTAGTTATTAGACAGCCGCATTACTGTACCACACATAATAGAATCTATGGCTGTAGTACTAAGCAGGGCTAGAGCCCATGGCGATACGGTGCTGGATCACTTTTCAGCTATACTCAGTTGAATTAAGATCGAGATACTCTAATAGAGCAGTCATTGTACAATAGAGCATTCAGTACAGATTATAGCCACTGTTCTCATTACACTGCTTGGTCTAAGACCAAGCAATTTACATTTATGTTAATTGTCTTTGTATTACTTTTCAAAAGTTCCAATGAGTCAGCTGCATGGTATTGCATTGAGCTAATTGATCATGTATACCATATGCATTAGCAGTTACAATCAAAAATATAGCCTCCACATGCCATTTCAAAGCATATGTTTTCAAAATTTTCCTTGAGGGAGCACGCCCCCCAGACTCCCTATGCTTAGCACATGCAGTTGAGCATCACATGAAAGAGATAACCTCTGACTTAACCATCACATCAATAAAAAGTATAGTGTGCATGACTATGACCTCCATTTGCAGTCCATGGATAACCTGACCACTCAAAATATCTCCAGAGTAAGTTGTGCTTCTAGCTGGTTTACTGCCCTACCTGTGCAGGAACATGGCTTCTCCCTACACAAGACCGCCTTTCAAGATGTCCTTGCTTTGAGGTATGGCTGGATGCCCTCTCGTACACCTTCCCACTGTGCGTGTGGTACCAACTTTTCTGTTGATCATGCCCTATCTTGTCCAAAGGGTGGATTCCCTTCAATACGCCACGATGAAGTGAGGGATATCACAGCTGAATTTTTATTATCTGAAGTGTGCCATGATGTGGAGGTTGAGCCTCATCTGCAGCCTCTTAGTGATGAAAGGTTTCAACAGAAGACTGCCAACACTCAGGATGGTGCACACTTGGACATTGCCATGAATGGATTTTGGGTGGTCATTATGAAAAATGTTATACGGATGTCAGAGTTTTTAACCCACTTGCACCATCCAACAATGCAACCACCCTTCAGTCATGTTACAGGAAACACGAATTAGCAAAAAGGAGAGCTTATGAGTTGCGAATCCGTGAAGTGGAACACAGTTCTTTTACCCCTCTAGTGTTCTCTGCTTCCGGGGGAATGGGCCATGAAGCCAGTGTATTTTACATGTGATTGGCAAGTTTGTTGTCTGACAAATGGAATGACCCTTATGCCACAGTACTAGGATGGATTAGATGTAGATTGTCATTTTGTTTGCTGCGTTCAGCAATTCAGTGTGCGTTGAGCAATTCAGTGCATTAGAGGAGCGCGATCTTCACAAGATCATTACATCAAAAGTGCTCCTGTGGCCTTGGTGCAATCAGAGACTCAGTTTTTGATTTAATTGTTTAACTGTTTATTTGTATGTTCTAATCTTATTTTCTTTATATCTTCAAAAAAAGACTAAGTTGTGTTGAATTCAATTAAACTAGTCTAATAATTGAAGCATGGTATATATCGTAGCATTATTAAGCTGGAGCATTACTTATGACGCGTAGAAAAACGCTTAGAGTCTTTGTTCCATCCAACCAGATAGTTAACCTGCAAATGCTGTACCAACCATACTTGAAAGTATTTGTGATCATTTGAGTCAGAAACAGACCCTCTCAATTAGGTCAGTGACTCAATGTATAAACTTTATCTCGGTAAAAAATTTTCCTGGCTACGCCTCTGCCTGTATATAAGGAGGAATATCTAACTACAGACCTATATCACTTACCTGTGTACTATGTAAAACTTTAGATTATATAATATCATCATCTATTTATCAGTGATCACCTTAACAAACACAAGATATTATGTAATGAACAACATGGGTTTAGACAGCACAAGTCATGTGAGACTCAACTTGTTGTGACTGTTAATGACTTGGCAGAAGCCCTAAATAAGGGGACTCAGGTTGATGTAAAACTCTTGGATCTTGCTAAGGCATTTGACACTACCATGCACACACTAGATTGGTTCACAAACTAAGTTCATATGGCATTAATGGCCAATTATTGCGATGGATCGAGTCCTTCCTTATCAACAGATCTCAGCAGGATACAGTAAATGGTCACAGCCCAGGTTATCTCAGGAGTCCCCCAAGGTTCAGTATTGGGTCCTTTGTTGTTTATTTGTTATGTGAATGACATGCCTGATAAAATTAAGCCCACTTTAAAGTTGTACGCAGATGATGCTCTTCTGTACAGAGAGATTCATTCTCCAGAGGACAGTAAAATCCTACAAGAGGATATCAACATGCTACAGCAATGGGCTGAACACTGGATGATGAAATTTAATCCCGTAAAATGTGAATACTTAAGAGTAACTAATAAATCTTTACCCTTTGCTACACAATATCTCATAAGCAGTAATAAGATTCAGCAAGTTTCACAAGCAAAGTATTTGGGAGTTCAGATTGACGAAACACTTTCTTGGAACTTCCACGTTAATTTTGTATGCAACAAAGCAAATAATATCCGAGCATTTCTGTAGTGTAATTTTAAGACAATGTCCAGCAAATGTAAGGGAAAGATGTTATCTTTCTTTAGTGCAACCCATATTACTGAGAGTATGCTTGTATAGTTTGGTCACCCTATACTATGACTAATATTGATAAACTAGAAAGAGTACAAAGGAAAGCAGCAAGATTTGTATATAATGATTACTCAACATACTCTAGTGTCACTAACATGTTAAATAGGATGCACTGGACCACACTTCAAGTTAGAAAGGAAACCCTGAGACTGATAATGATCCACAAAATTGGGTGCTCTGTACAGTTCATACAAGGCTTCCCAAGACATAGTCTGTTTTGCACTAAAAGAAATATTATGGTCACTTAATTAGTCTATGACATGTTGACGCCTTTAAATCAGGTATCCCATAGCAACAAGTGCATGCATCTTGCTATTCTACACCTTCTCACTTAAATTAGAACTACTCTGTCATTTTTAATCAAATTGACATGAAATTTTCGCACAAGCTACTCAGGGGCGGATCCAGAGTTTGGAAAGAGGGGGGGGGGATTTTGCTGAAAAAAGTTGAAGAGCAAAAAAAAAAAAGGTCAACAATAATAGCTAGTGATCTTTTACCAAATATATTATATCACGTATGTTATGTAAAACAAAATCCTATTTATAACTTCATGGGTAAGCTACACTGCCTCATGAACATTGTGGCTACTTTACAATTGGGAGTGAACACATGTTCACCTCTTTGAACGCGTACCGACTATATAGTACTGTATAACACGTAACGAATAACTGAATACCAGCTCAACCATAGATATTATAGACTCGGGTACGGAGTCTGTAGTACCAACTGACTCAGTGCTTGCAATACTGAAAGCTAGAGACTGCAGTGATCCAAATATTGTTGATCAGTACATTGTCAGTGGTTGCAGTTCTAAAAGTGGTGTAGGCCACACTAGGACTTTTAAAAGGTGGTTTCCAGGTATTAGCCAGTCACTAGGGACCCGCCAATTATGCTCATACTTTTACCTATTATGCTGCTCAAAAATTTACCTATTATGCTTAAATTTATGCTCAATACTTACCTATTATGCTCAAATTATGCCCAATTATTTATGTCTCAGTTCTCATGCTCGGCCAATAATTTCCAATTTATGGATAAATAATAATTGGCTGAAGCACAAACTTAGTCAGAATACATATCACAGAAAAGATAGATATACTCTAATAGTAGGGATGTCAAACAGATTTTTAAAAGTTTAATAAATGCATGTTTTAGTCACAGCATCTTGTAGAGCTCAGAAAATGCTGCAGATTGATATATGAGTTTGCCACATTTGCATTTGTGGTAGCCAGTAATTGTTAAATAAACAAATAGGTGGTTCTCCAGACTTCTCTATTGAGCACCATTGGTAGCCATGGCACAAAACAAGTGACATTTGGGTGATTACGTCACGTTGTATTATCAATTACGTAGCATTGACAGGAAACTAACACAGGCGTTCAAGTTGCATCTTGCACTGACTGAAAACCAACTTATCGATTAACTGAAATGCTGTTGTGCATAGCAACTGACAAAACTAGCCTGCTGTCATCTTCCATACATTTTCTGGACAGGGATCTAACATTGTAGCTTACATGTGCACCTAGCTACTCTAATCATGAGGAAACTCACCAGAAAAGCACTACCTTGACTAGTTCATTACAATGAAACAAAAAAATATAGTGCCTAAACTGTCTGCAAGATGCACAATTCATTGTGCCACTTTTATGATGAAATTTGCGGTAGAAGAAATTCCGTAATTTTGTGGGATTTTGACATCCCTACTAATAGAACAGTCAGCTATGTGATTGTTCTATTAGAGTTACTGATTGTTCTATTAGAGTATATTGATCTTTCTGTGATAACTATTCTGATAAGCAAGAATTCATACTATTGCACAGATATTCTAGACTACCTATTATGCTAGCATTATGTTCAATGCTTTCAGGCACCTATTATGCTCATAATTATGCCAGCATAATCAGTGGATCCAAACCAGTCACAGCCGAGTGGTGTGCAGGAATTTGCATGGAGGTTCAGCCCTGGCTGCTTACAGGCTGTGAGTAGCTATTTATAGATGATGTAAAATTCATTTGGCAACTGAGGTTGATTCAAGTCCTGCGGTAACTGATAGCTAGCTAGCTATACATTTACTTTTGGGAAACCAACCAGATGGTGTACTTTACAACCTTAGTAGATACAATCAAGTCCTAGCATATCTCCATGGTGACCTAGCTGCTAGCTTAAAGGCCTGAATGTTACTAACTCACTAATACTGAAGAAACTATATGTGGGTTTAATTTCTTCACTGTTTGATGTCACCTTGTTCCCAGATCAATTTGGGCTCCATTTCTTTTGCTTACAAATCATCAATTATGCATACGTTAGCCTATTGTGTAGTTCTGAGAAGATTAAGTATGTATACGGTGAGTTGCAACCCTCAAAAACATGTAATAACTCAATTGATGAAATTACACAAGTATTTGAAATTTGGCTAATTTGTATAGTACTGCTTGATCCACACTAAAAATATCTTAAATCTTTTCATTCAAACGGCTGACACAATATTTATAACCAATCAAAACTTGAATGAAATAATATTTCCTCAGGGCTTAACTCAACTTGTACATACTATATAATGCTTGCAAACATGTGCACATATAATTCTAATCTGACACCTGCTCTATAATGTTTAGCTATAAGATTCACTATGCAATTTAATCATCCTTACATCTTGTCCATGATCCTTAATTACATGCATTAGAACAGCGGAATATTCTGAGTAGAGTATATAGCTATATGAACCAATTATACAAAAAAAAATGTTGAAGATGGCCTAACATGCATGCTTGCACAAGCTAATATACAAGTTACCCAGCTCTCATGAGTGTCAAGTCATTTTAGATTCTACAAAAGTTTCCAGTCCTACTTTAGTGACAGTAACTGCCTTTAAAAACATATTGCATATATACATAATACAAACACACATGCACGCTTGAATGACTATACAACTTTTAGGAATAATCATTCTCCAGCAAAGGTTCTCTACACTCTGTATAATTAATAGCTTCCGGAATGCCCTCTTCAGTAACAGTAATATCAGTCCTGCTCACGTCAGGATAATCAGTTCTTAATGATTTGGAGAATACCAACTCAATGTCATTAGCACACGGTGTCAGCAGTCTTTCCCTTTTTCTTACATGGACCATGATGAACCAGTTGTTCGAGTCTTGGAAAACGACACAAGATATAGTAATCACAATTCCTGTATATATGATCACAAAGATGGAGTAGCAAATTGCAGATACCACTAACACGTCTGTTGATTCTACTTCAATTATATTGTACCAACAAAAATAGTAACAAAAGACTTTCTAAGTAATTCCTTAAATTCCAAGAATTAGCCAATTCCTTGTATGGCAAAGTAAATGTTTGGACATACAGTAGAATTGAGACAATTAAACCAACACAGTAGAGTTGGTAACGTTCAGGCACAGCAATGGCTAAAATATTCAAAATTATACGAATGAAGAGTTGTAGGCCAATCCAAAAATGATATCGTAGTTTAAATGGGGCTTGAAAGGCATCCATTAAAGGCTTTAGTTTCTGCACTACTTTAAATCGATACGCCACACCAGGAAACAAGAGAACTAGAGCGACTAGTGACAATACCAGTAACATCAAAATAGAGATTGCTCCCAGAAGACCATGCCAGCCGTGGAAGTATTTGACATTGGGATCTGTTCCAACCTGAAATTTGTGAGAGTTACTGTAAAATGCTGCAGGCCAATAATGAGGTAGTATGATTCTAATAATACTTTATAGTATAGGAATCATGGAGATTTGCATTAATTTTCTCCATCAATCAGAAACCATCCGTAAGTATACAATAACATACAGGGCCGCCCACGGGAGGGCAACTGGGGCATTTTGCCCCGGGCCCCAGCTTGAAAGGGGCCCCAGGAAGGGCCCCTTGAATACCTGTTTAAAAGATCGATATACTCTAATATCTAGATACTCTAATAGAGCAGTCACAATATTCTTCAGAGGAGCAGTATAGCAAGCTTATATATAAGGAGATATGGTTGGTGAGGGCAGCTATTGTCATTGTCAGCATGCCTTTTTTTTTTTTTGGTTTTTCAACCTACAGCTTGGGTAAAGTCGTGATTCAGAATGAAAACTTCCTTGCTACTGGGGCCCCACTTTAACTCTTTGCCCTGGGCCCCTCAATTTCTCTGGGCAGCCCTGATAACATACCTCCAGGGAAACCTGCTAAGAAATGTTAACTTAAAGGAATGTTCTTCTGAGTGATCAACTGACTAACTCACTAATGACAAACATTATGAGCTTAATTTCTTTACTGTTTGACAGTGTTTGTCACTTCCCTTCCCAAATGCTTAAATCACTTTATGCTCCATTCCTTTTTGCTTCTGCTAAGTCAAGTCATCAATTCGTGGGTAGTATTGTATGGTGTGTTGGCTATTGCACAAGAATAAAATAGGACTGAGCACCACACCTTCAACATTCAAAATAAGCAAATAGATTGCTTGGCCCTTCATGTTCTCCGTGTATATACGTATATGTCACAGGCAGAACAGTTACTTTGCCTACCAGTAAACAGTGTTTTGTAGAGTTGTGCAATTATAGCCTAATATATAATTATGTTGGGCAACATTCTGAGTTCAAGTACGTACACGTTGATGTGACACTAATATAGCACCATACATCATTGACTTGTTTGGCACCATTGAACATTGGAATATAGAGGTTTCAGAGTATAGTTATATAGACCCAATTACAAAAAAATGTTGAATATCACCTGACAACACATACTTTAGTACTCATGTTGGCTAATTGCACAAGTTAATAAATATATTATGATCATGAGCATTACATGTCAGATGATTAATTATCTTCCTTGTTTCAGCACTTTTTATTGTATTGCAATAATCCCTACTTGCAATAGCCTACTGATTAGCAGACATGGAGAGTACCAGGCTGAAACCCAGCTCTCATGACTGCCATTGCAAACTCTTTTTTTTTGTTTGTTTGTTTCTACAAAAGTTTCAAGTCCCACTTTAGTGACAGTAACTGCTTAAAATCCATTACATAATAACAAACACACGTGCACACTTGAATGACTATACAACTTTTAGGAATAATCATTTTCCAGCAAAGGTTCTCTAAACTCTGTATAATTAATAGCTTCCGGAATGCCCTCTTCAGTAACAGTAATATCAGTCGTGCTCACATTAGGATAATCGGTTCTTAATGATTTGGAGAATACCAACTCAATGTCATCAACACTCTCATTAATATTAGTAACATATGTGGTGTCAACAGTTTCTTCCTTTTTCTTACATGGACTACAACGAACCAGTTGTTTGAGCCTTGGAAAACGATGCAAGATATAGTAAATCACAATTCCTGTATATATGATCACAAAGATGGAGTAGCAAATTGCAGATACCACTAACACGTCTGTTGATTCCACTTCAATTATATGTACCAACAAAAATAGTAACAAAAGACTTTCTAAGTAATTCCTTAAATTCCAAGAATTAGCCAATTCCTTGTATGGCAAAGTAAATGTTTGGACATACAGTAGGATTGAGACAATTAGACCAACACAGTAGAGTTGGTAACGCTCAGGCACAGCAATGACTAAAATATTCAAAATTATGCGAATGAAGAGTTGTAGGCCAATCCAAAAATGATATCGTAGTTTAAATGGAGCTTGAAAGGCATCCATTAAAGGCTTTAGTTTCTGCACAACTTTAAATCGATACGCCACACCAGGAAACAAGAGAACTAGAGCGACTAGTGACAATACCAGTAACATCAAAATAGAGATTGCTCCCAGAAGACCATGCCAGCCATGGAAGTATTTGACATTGGGATCTGTTCTCCAACGAACAACAGTTCCTGATGAAGTTTTGATTCGTCTGGACACTAAAATAGTAAAACTAGTACTCAGTAGATAATTGTACGTCACATATAGAAAGGTAGCAAATGCTTTAGTGAAGTTAAATGAAAATCTTCTATTAATATTATTAAATTTTTTGGTTATTAATGTTAACGCTCCCATGAAAAGGAACACATATGCTGGTAAAATAAATTGCAGTGCACCTGTAACCAAAAAAGTAACCCCTTCATACAAACAGTCTTGGTAATTTGCTCCAATAACACTTAAAAAAATATGAGACCTACGAAAGAAAGCATTTCTAAATGTAGAAAGAACATTTAGGTAGAAAATCACTCCATATAAATAACCATCTGACACATAAATATGTAGAACAAGTACAAATATCAGCAATAACAGTGCACTAAGCACCAGATACGTTAGCCAAATAATTACATTAGAAATTCCTGAACAAGTGTTAGTGCAGCCAGAGAGATCAATACGAGCAGAATAACCTTCCCGACAACCACCACACAACACTCCACTACGATAATCTACACACTGATCATCTAAATCAAATGGGTCAATTGACCTTCTGCCAGAACAGTAATTTTGCACACACGTCAATACAACAGCTTTAGCATTCACATTTCCCATCCATTTATTTTTTGGTCTCTTCAGTCTGCCACTGGTGAAGTTGCAAGTTACACCACGGTTCTCTAAAGCTGGATCACACACACAAGATTTACCAATGTAAATAAAACCAAATGGTGGACAACTTTTTAAGTGTACTGGAATACTTAACTGAGCACGGGATAATGAAGAATAGATAGTAACATTAACATTAGTATTCTGTGAGCCATTAATCTGAATAGATATAGGAGTAGTTCCACGGATTAGCTGAAATCCAGGGTCCTCCAATTCTGCTGAATAGTTCTGACTTGCCAAAGCTCCTTGTGTAAATGCATTAGTAGATACTACACTGATGGCACTTTTGTTATAGTAGTTAATAGCACTCAACAATATTGTAGTCACCTGACCTGGAATGGCAGTAATGTTAGTAGTGCTAGTATTAATCATCACACTGTAACTAGAGATGACATTATCATTACCCGTAATATTGGGAGTAAACTTCAGAATGTCATTAAAGTTTGCTTCAATAAATTGCAGAGCATCATCATTTGTAATATTAAATCCTTCCTGATGTAACCAGGGACATCCCAAAATATATCCAAATATGGCAGATCCCAATACTGCTGTATTATTGATAAAAGACACTGAAATGTTATAGTCTTGGGAGTAACAAGTTTCTGTCAACAAACAATAGGGATCATATATGCCAAAATAGATGGGACAGTATAGGTCACTAACAAATTCAACATTAATTGCTCCACCTATGTAGAGAGCTTGATTATTTGCAAACAAAATGTTTGAGTTGTTTAACACAAGAATTCTGGAGTTGGATCGTAAGTTTAATGCGCCCCCAATAAATGCCATGTTATGTTGAACTTCAATATTACCATCCATCGCTAATAGGGACGCTGAAAGACTAACTGCTGTACCAATGTTATCGGAAAAAGTAGTGTTACGAATTTTAGTACTGATTCTTTCAAAGACGATAGTACCATAATAAGATTGTGAAGTGTCATTCACCAAGTTATTTCTGAACAAGCAATCTTCTAACGTTATTGCCGTAGAATTTTCTAGTATACCATATGCACCAATACAACTACCAGACAACCCTACATTGTTGTCAAATTTACACTGGGATATGTTAGCATAGAAATTAGACGATAAAATGTCTCCAAATGCAATGGCTCCACCAAGCATAGCTGAATTGCCACTAAAATTACAACCCTTTACATTAAAGAAATGCTTTGTTTCAAGCTCAAGCACAGCAATTTGAAATGGACGGATGTTAGTAACTACACTAATACTGCCTCCATACGTTGGAACCTTATCATAAAACATACCGTTTTGTAAAAATATGCTGTTTTCAATTGACACATTGCTGGACGATGCATCATAGAATATGTCAACACTTATGGCAGATCCTAAGAAAGCATAATTGTTTTTGAATACTGCAGCAACAATACGGGTAGTGACATAATATCTACCCTGGTCCTGAGCCAAAATAAGTTTGATCCCTCCAGTAGCTGTGGCATTCCGATCTGTTATAGATAATGATGGAAACTGGACTGCATCAATATTTAATATATCTGACACAGAACACGAAAGATTGTCAACAAAAGTACCTCGAGTGATATTCACGTTAGTATCAAGCCTAGGATATCCATCACGATTGTTTACGTATAAGAATAACAATGAACCACTGACTGACGATGGGTTAAATGCACATCGATCAGCATTTATTATAAATGGGAAAAGACACTTGTAACATTCATCCATGCTAGCAGGTCTATTGCTCTGGAACATCACATCACTAAATGTAACCATGCCGAGAACATTAACACACACCATACCAATTCCTTGTGTTTTAGTCACTGTAACATTGTGAAGTGCTAAGTCAGTGGATCCTATCATAAAAACTGCAACCTTAATTCCCGGTCTAAACCGGTAGGACGTGACCACCTTATTGTGAATTATATCATTGACAATGGTTAGGTTATCACCAGTTAGTCCACACTCATGGATGGTGATGCCAGTTAGAGTGAGTCCAGTGATGTTGATGAACACGAGGCCTACTCCATATCCACACGTTATATTGGCTGGACCGTTTATAGTCACGTTGGTCAGGTTAACGATGAGGTGAAAGTCTGTCACATTGTACAACACTGAATTATTCAACAATAGTTCTGAGTGTGACGATAGGTTGTCCAATTCTTCGTCCAGTGACACAACTCTTGCTGAATCAACAAAATAGGTTTGACTGCAATAGCTCAGGATAGTAACTATCCCGATTGTCAGTTTTAAACACCTGTATAGATGCATTTTGTTCACTACAGTAGAATAGGCTAGGTCGATTACCTCATTTTTCTACGCACGAAGGATACTGCAGTCACAAACAGGCTGGCACGCGAGACTAAGCTTACTACACAATCTCGCAGATCTCATGCCTCGAACTCTGATCGTAAAGCCCCAAAACATAATGGTATTCATAGCTAGAGAATTTGGGAGTTCGCAAATCGAGTCCACTTCGGATTTCGTCGTTTTATAAGTCACGTGGTCAACCAACAACTGTGTACGCACAAGATCATTCTTAAAATCGAGCTCAAAATAAACAAAACATTAGACATATTTCTAGTGTTCCAGCTAAATGCACCTTCGTGTACAAGTTTAAACATTTGCTTTCATTACCAGAAGATAAGTCCAATGTAATTTTATAGTTGAAGCCTTGGCTGCATGTGTCAGCCGTTTATCATCATCATGAGCCTGTTGGTGTACAGTCCCGTGCCCTGAAACAAAACCTTCACAATACAATAATTCTGAACAATGCAAAATTAACCTTAGTGTGCCATCAGTGTCTGGTTTTGTCAAAAGTTTCACTTTCTCTTTAACACTGTCATTTTGTTCTACTCTCTCACATTTCTGCTCTTTCTTTTCCTCGTTCTTCAATTCCTTGCCAATTATCCAATAATAAAGGGGCTTAAACACTGCTGTCCACAGGAAGACGAGCAGTGGAACCGCAATACATGTCAGTCATACCATTTTTTTAAAACTAAAAAAAAAAATATTTTCTAATTATCGCCACGCACGATATCATCCGCTCGGCCATATTAGAAACAACGAAACTTACCGGACAAACGTTTTATCGTATCTCGTCGCACAGTCAAAGTGAGTTACTCTGTTTCTGTGAGGAGTGTTTCAAATATAGTACAGAAACGTCATTCTATATGTTGTACTAAAAATAGACTCTGTGGGCATAGATCTAAAAATACGACTATGCCTTATACCGGCGCATTCCCACTTCAACACTTGAACCAACTGACTGTGATACACTTTATGTATCTTAATCCCCACTTTCCTTGGTGTAAACATCATGGCAGTGTGTTGTTAATAAATCATATACATATAATACCTCCAATAGTTTGCATTTGTTGACATGGGAAGGAAGAAGATAGCAATCACTCGTATAAGTGATGAGAGGAACAGACAAGTTCGTACATGCAAACTTGACTGTTTACATCATACGTACACATGCTCCACAGATAACATTCAGCAAGCGCAAGTATGGGTTACTGAAGAAGGCCTACGAACTTAGCATTTTGTGCGACACAGAGATCGCCATCATGATGATTACTAACAACTGCAAGCTCTACCAGTACGCCAGCTCCAACATCAATGAATTCCTGATGAAGTATACTGAGATACAGGAGCCGTTTGAATCAAAGACAAACGCTGACGTGTGGCAGGTAGTTTAAACACTGGAAAATAATGTCAGCTACTGTTGTGTTAAACAGGATGTGACAAGGAAAGAGGTAAAAGGTGAAAAGGATGATTCAGATGATGAAGCAGAAAGACCCCAGCCTAACCAGGTCTCTATAACTCATACCCATCAGTTCTATCACTGCCACTATAGGCTACTGTCAGTGTTGCTAACTATGAGAAAATCAATGAAGAATTTGATCAGATGTTTAAACATAATCAGAATCAAATGGAAACGCTTACAGTAAGTGTAAATACACAGGTAATCTCTTTACATTACCAATACACAGGTCAACACGACTACTCACAACGTGGTTGCTACAAGAGATTCTCCCATGACAAACAGCACCATGTTGACCTCCCTCCCTCCCACCATGCCTGTGGCTGTGCCTGTAACAGATGACACTAGCAAGGAACAACCACAAGAGCAGCACTCGGGAAGGGGAGGAGGGAACATCTTTAATCCCATGCCACCGCCACAGGTCCCACCACGAATACAGGCCCTTAAAAACCCACAGTTGAAGCTCCACTTGCCAGGGTCTGGACGAAACTATATCAAACTGGGCAGCAAGGACTCATCTTCACCTCGGTCAGGTAGTGGCAGTGCTGGCAGTAGTAGCGGTGGAGAACTTAATTCAGCTAGCAGCCAATCTGCAACTCCAGTGGCAATGGGTAGTCCTTCGTCACTTGGAAAAGGTTCCAAGCCATCTCTCAGAGTTGTCATTCCTGCCTCAAAAGGATCGCACGGAAAGTCGGTAAGTTCTACAGCTTTAATGATAATAGTATTGTTTTCAAACTACATGTTGTTGTGCAGGGTATGGTGCAAACCAATCCAACAACTAACATTACACAGTACCCGAAAGTTGTCACTGCTAGCCAGCACAATGATCCTCTAGCAACACCTATCATGTCACTAGCCACACCCAGCTTGTTTAGCAATCTGCCATCAATGATGTCAGGCCTTGGAGATTTTCCATTCAACTCAAGCACATCTGAACAGCCAAGTGCACTAGTGGCAATACCAATCAACTTGCAACAGTCTGCTGCGGCCACTAGTGGCAATATGATGCTACAAGCACACAATCTTGGCCAGCCATTTTTGCTCACTCCAACGTATGAACCAAATGCTCCTCCTGTATTCCCATCACCCGGAGGTTCATCTGTCCAGGGAGGTAGCCAAGAAATCCTTGCACACTATCTGCTACAGCAGCAACAACAGATGCAGAAACAATCACACAAGGTTGCCCCCAAAGGGAACGACTCATCTACTATCATAGAACAGCCAACATCACACGGTTTTGCTCAAGTGGATAATTCTGAGCAAGAAATCTCATTTGCTGGCTCGATTGATCCATCAAGGACTACCCTACAGTCATACGATCCCTCCTTGAGTAGCTCCACCCTGGAGTTACCAGTGACTAAACGTGTCAGATTAACAAGTTGATGATAATAATAAACAGATTGGTAGGTTAATACAATGAACTTTGTATCCTGTGAAAACTGTAAATTGTGTAATACAAATGTGTAAAACTAAGTTGAATCAACATTTCAAGACTATAAAGTTTTGCTTTTTTAAGTGTTACTTTTTCCTGCTACGTTTTGATTTCGTTTCTTCTTGCTCCTTGTCAGCTATAGTTGCTTTCCTTTTACCTCTCTTAGGACGAGTGGTAGCAGCCTCTTCTACAGTAGCATCAGTTTCATCCTTTACAATATAATATTATGTTCCAAATACTCAATAAATTGTACCTAACATACTTTTACTGGATCTTCCTGTTTGGCAGGCTTGTCTTCGTCCTTAGTGGCACTAGACGCTTTCTTCTGAAATATAAAATGGTGGAATTACTTACATATACAAGTAATAAGTAACTTTACTGTCTGTTTCTTGGTATCAGTTTTACTAGTCTTTTCACTTTTCTCTGGCTTGGTGCTAGCCTTCCCTTTGGCTTTGGCAGCAGGTTTCTTCTTGGCATCTGTGGGAGCCATTGGACCAGGATCGCCCTACTATGATAACTGACATTGCTTACTACAGATGGTGACATTACCTTAAACCAGACCATCCTCTTCTTTCCATCAGCCATGCTGTCCATATCTGACTGGTTGTAGCACTGCAGCCATTTGTCAAAGTCTTCATGATCCTCACCGCTTGCAGTAAGATCATAATTCTTACCAGTTCCTAACATTAACAGTAATAGAACACAACACACAATAACACATACCTAAGTTGATGACTTCCTTTGGAACGTCGTGACACAGTTTTAGGAAATCTGGTGATTTGCTCCCATCCTTGACTTCTTCCAAAACAGTGCGGGCACAAGTGAAAGGTGGAACCTTAGCCCTGTACATGATCTCTGAACGCAGGTAGTTACCAACTCCATTGAAGTACTTCTGCTCAAGTAATACTTCACAAATTGGCTTGTTGAATAGCTTATTTCCCGAGTTGTCCAGCACATTAGCACGAAAGCTGTCATATTCAAACATGGGATCTGGCCCCCTATCAGGACCCCAACCATCACATGGCTCCCAAGAACCAAATCTACGCACATCCACAAAATGTAGTGCCATCTTGGGCTCATCTTGAGTGAAGAAGCTCAAATGCGCATGTTTAACTTCCTCACTGACTGGTGAGAACTTGAAGTGACCAGACATTCCAAACCGAAATATGATGCGAAGCTTATTGTCCTTATTCTCTTCACACTGGAGCTTAAGGCCCATCTCTTTCCCTCTGGTTTCGCTGGTGATCGTGTACTTGGGGGAAGAAAAAGTGATCTCGCACGACTTGCTTACAGCTGATTTGACGATCTTTCCATCAAAGAACCGACCCTTGCATACTTTGTTCACTAGCTGACCGTTCATATACACCTCCGGACCCTCAGGCATGGCTGCTGATTGCTGCAAACAGGAGGTAGGCAATATTTAGAATAAGACACGTTGCGACAACACCGTTGCTAGGTAAAGCCTGCAAACAGAGAAGTGTGAAATGGAACGTGTTTCATCAACGCAGCAAAGAAAATCGGCTGTCCAGAGTGGCAAAAGACCAAAGACTGTTACCCTTAAACAGCCAAAGGTGTTGGCTTCGTCTAGTTCTGATTCAAATAGGACTGCAGCATTCACACCTGGCTCGCCGCTGTCAGCTTGTCCTTTATGTGGGAAGTCGTTCACTTCACATTCACTTCCAATACATTTAAAAACGTGCAAATCCAAACTGTTCAAGGAAACTGTATCCTCAGACACTACGAAGGATCCACCCAACCCAGCCAGCAAAGACTCTAGTACAGACTCTTGTTCACGTTCAGTACCTCGTCGTAAAACAAGGAAGCCTGGAATGCTAGAGTGTTGTTTCTGTGGCAAAGAGTTCACAATGCTTGAAATGGAAGTTCATGTTCCAAAATGCATGGAGAGTGATAGCCGATTACCCTCTTACATAACATCTCCAGCAGTGCTGCGTGATAGGTTAGCTGACTTGACAGAACAGATGGACCTAATGGCATATGATGGGTTCATGGACAGCAGACTGGTCTGTCATTCTTGTGGTAGGAAGATAAACCCTGAAAGAATGGAGGTACACCTTCGTGCATGCAGTGGAAAACAAGGAAGGAAAGTGACTACTTCAAGTAAACCAATCCAACCTGGTAGTGCTCCCCCAGCCAAAAAACCCCTGACAATTGTGTGCCACATCTGTGGCAGAGAATATGGTACCAGTTCCATACAGATTCATCAACGACAATGTTTTAAGAAGAATGTTGAGAAGAATCAACCATCTCCACTGTTACAAAGTAGGAGTTTCCAAAGTCACAATGGTAGTAGTGCTTCAGCTACAACTGCAAGGCCTCCCCCCACTGAATCACAGGATACCTCCAGCAAGCCTGCTAACAAGCAATCAGTGTCTAAACAAAAACAAGATGGTGGTAGCAAGGGCAGTGGATGTGGTAACGTGTCCATCAAGTTTCCAAAGTCTGCACAACAAAAACCACCACCTGAAAAGACAATTTTTAGAAAGCCACCAAGTGTGGTGTGCTACATATGTGGCCGTGAATATGGAACTAAATCTATAGCAATACATGAGCCTCAGTGCTTGAAGAAATGGCACAACGAAAATGATAAGCTACCAGCTTCAAAACGCAGACCAGAACCTAAAAAGCCACAGCTGGCAGCAGATGATGTTACCAAAGTCAAAGGAGCTGTTGATGGCAAGTACAGTATTGAGGCCCTCAATGAAGCAGCTTGGCAGTCTGCTGTACAGCAGCTAGTGGCATGTGGCAAGTGTGGTAGAACATTTAATGCTGACAGAGTTGCCAAACATGAAAGTGTTTGCAACGCCACCCCAAGAAAGAAATAACACAACACTCATTTAAATTGCAATTTTCCTAATATTTTATTACAATAATAATATTAAGTGTATCTCCTATCTGTGTAATGATACATGACAAAAATACAATCTCTTTTTATCATTTTCCTAGGGCTTCTTTAATGTCTCTTACTAGCATAGACCCTATGACCATTTTCTCACAGTTCACAGTAATTTTTACCCCACCATCCATCAGTTTAATAGTGACTAGTACTAGTACTTGTGATGAGAAAGTAAGAGCAGCAAACTGTAGACTGGTTGTGCTCGGTGAATCAACAAAACAAACGTTGGCTCGTTGAAGAACAGTGTTCTTGATATTCTCAATGTCAGCGGTAGACGAGTGACATCCAACCTTGTCTGATGTCTCATTCATCCCACTGAGTTTGGCTAGCATACAACACAAAAATGAGACCAATTATCTCCAACTAATTAGTAGAGCGGCTAAGCAAAAAAATCATTCACTTTTAGATAAAAGCACTGAACTTGGTACAACTTTTGCTTAATTCCTGCTATTTCATATTAGATACAGTGCCATTAAAATTACCCGTCAGATCATGCTGACAAGTAAAATCAGTAGACTGTATTCCAAATGATGTCACACAATAAAATGGCTGCGGCTGTTAGGGATATTCTAACAATTTCGAGAGAGAGTTCCAATGAGGCTTAATATATAGTTGTACAACGGCCACGAGTGCTCTGCCTGATATAAACGCACAAGCCTGAGGGCCGTTAGGCCCGAAGGCAAGTGTGTTTATACAGGCAGAGCACGAGTGCACGTTGTATAACTGTTATGTACTACTCACCTAATAGGTGGGGAGAGTCTCACAAGACAGCTGTAACACTTATAAAGGCCAGGTTTCTAACATCGATTGTGGGTAACCAAGCTGGACGTTGCCATGACGTTCCCCTGCAGTACTGCAGCCATTTGAGATATTGAAAGCTAGTACACTATGGGTTATATCACTAACCTGCATTCGCTGTTCGACTCTCATCATGTAGTGCTCAGCATGCCAGTGTGCCATATAGACTAAGCACCAGACTAATCGCCATAGTGATTCTCTCGAGCAAAAAAAAGCAGCTAAATAGACAGTTTAAGTAAACAAAACCTAACTACTAAACGATACTAGTCTAATTCTTACTATTCACACTGGCTAAACTCGAATCTGGTGGCATGACAAAACTGGTTACCACAATCGAACATAAAGGTTAGTATTATTTACAATATATTTGTTTTATTGAATCATGGACTACAGTTTAATCTGGGCTAAGATAGCACCAGACTAGTAAGGTGTATAAGTACGTTTATAGATATGTAGACTAGAGTTGTGGACACCCACGTTGGCTTTTTCGATTGCCATTGGCTGCTTGTAAACATTATACGTATTGGTGACGTTATGGCCCACAATCGACCTTTACATGTCAGGCTATAAAAGAATTCGAGTGATCTGTGAAGTGTCTTTCCACCTATTAGGTGAGGTGTCGTAGTGGTCTTCGCCACCGGCACTTGTGCTATGCTGCACAAAACCGCAGCCAGTGCAATATCTGTATATTGCACTGCGGTCAGTGCATTATAACTTATAATGCACTCGTTGTGGTCTACAAAACCTCAACCAGTGCGTTATAAGTTATAATGCACTCGCTGCGGTCTGCAGCAGTGCAATATACAAATTATGGCACTGGCGGTGCCTTTGAACTGCCCACGCAGAGTGGTACATTAAGATTCAAATCACCATTCAATCCTGGAAGAAGATATTGACCTATAACTACCAGGTACAGTTATAAAGGTATAAAATCTATTCTCTAACGTTGGGTTAGAATTTTTCAGCTGATTTTCAAAGTTTAGATGAAATACTATTGTTTCTTTGTTGTAATAACCAAACCTGGTAGTTTTGCCTCAATATCTTATTTGTTAGCCTCTATATCAATCTTAGAAATCTCAATCGCCATTGGTGATAACACTCAAAAATATAAGAATCCCCCAAATAGAAATTTTGTGTGATGTCATTTGGAATACAGTCTATAGAAAATGTATTGTGGAAGCCACAGAAGTGTTCCACAGGAAAATCTACTGAAACTTTGCATCTGCATAGGTGAGCAAGGGATGGTCATATACAAAAGCTGATCAAGGGAGGTGTCCATCCAGGCCATTAGCTTGCCATGTTAAGAAACACTGAGGGTCATGGTTTATGAAGCCATAGATGTGCAGTTTATTATTATTTCTATTGGGTTGTGCTTGTACTTTTGACACTAAAATATTGGCTCCATTAGAAGTATTTAAAAAACAGTTAATTTACCATATTTTGAATTTGAAACACTTCAAAAATGAAGATTCTGAATGTACTTGTATAGTTTCCTGCCCAGCTAGAAATAGGCTTATAACCCAGTTTTAAAGTTTCAAAACATGCCCTAAGGCAATGAGTTTGATGTGGCACTGTATCTCAAATGATTTAGTATACCTTACTCAACTTCCACAAAAAATTTGGTGCTTTTATCACAAAGTAAATAATTTCATCAAATTTGTTGCTTAGCCGCTCCACTAAATGTTAACAAACCTTGTTGTTTTAAAAATTCCTCACTACTAATTTCAATAGCCTGTATTAATTCTCCAACCAGTGGTTGAATTTGAACTGAGTATTTCTTATCCGGATGTACACTAAAACAACAACAGGATATATACAATACCTGGCATGTCATAGAGTAACTTACCACAGATCAAACTTAGCAGGCTGTAGAGTATCATTAAAGTCAATACCCATAGTGACAGAAATTGATCCTCCAGGGGCGAGCTGAGTTAGGTGGGGTATATCTTTGATGGCCATCCCTTTCTGAAGTCTTTTAGAACCGACGCTGATCCCACTTAGTGTGCCATCAGATTTATTTGTGAATGTCACTTCTACGGCCACCATCTTGGGAGAATAGACATGTGCTCTTCGTGTAAACTTGTACTCAGCTGCCAATCCTTGTCCAGTAATGCGGTTTAACAGTTCAAAGCACTTGGTAGGCTTGACAACAGGAGTTGCAACAATCTACACACCACACACAACAATGTAACTTACACACAACACAGCCACAATTTCATTATGTTTAATAACAATTGAAATTGGATGATAGTCGAATAATACAAATTGAAATCGAACAGCATTATATGATACAAAAAAGCGTTAATGTTTCATTGCCTTGTATATCGGTGATGTGGAATGGTTGATGACAGTGTGTGGTTCTGTAGTGTTTGGTTTCAGCAGATCTCCTCCCATCACAGGAACAGATGGTGTCTGGCTAGCTGGCCCACTCAAGTCCCAGTCATCAAAAGACAACAAGGCAGACTCCTGAGCCTTCCCAGCAACAGCAGGAGCAGTGCCAGTCTAAAGAAATACAAATGTTTTTAAAACAATGCAAATACACTACATATTTGATATACTCAAATTAGGAGGGATCCATCAGGCACCATATAACCAAATGAAGTATTGGCCAGTGTGATTTCACAACTATACACAACAACCGTAATAGGTACTGATGTTTCGAAATTCTTGTCACAATTATGAGAAGTATGCATGACACAGCACTTACTTCAACATACAATGAGTGGGGGTAGCTGAAATGAAGCACACTGCAATAGTAATGCGTTAGAATACTTGTGATACCAGTTGAATGCATTGAACATCAGCCATAGGCCATTCCCTGATATAAATGTTACAGCCAGGTAGTCTGAAGCTATGGAAGAAAACTTCCTTGTTAAGGCAAACAACAGCAGCTAAGCACCCCCCCCCCCCCCCCCCCCAATTATGCTCAAATTTTTACCTATTATGCTTTTGAGCAGTGCTCAAAAATCAAGCCTATTATGCTCAAAGTTATGTTTCAAAATCAAGATCATGTTTGTGAACTGACCGTTTTATTAGAGTACATTTAGTGTTTTCTGACTGCTATATTAAAGTGACTGCTTTCTTAGAGTATCTCGATTCTATTACTGCAAAGTGTGAACAATCAACCAAGTCATGATCATTTGAAATGCAGTAATAACACATGTTGCAGCTTTCTTTTAGGTAAACAAACAATACACATTTTATGATACCATTGTTCCCATTTAATGCTTTCAGTTACCTATTATCAAGAGCTCATAATGTATGTAGAGAGGGAGAGTATCTGAAGCTGAATTGCCTCTTCAAAATGCGTTGCGTTATAATATTACACAACGGTTACGAAAACGTGTTAACTTGCTTAAATGGCTATAAGTGAATATCTGCACATAACATGCGTGTTACACAGATAGGAATAATTTTATTTTTTCAGTGCTGTGGAGGACAGCTGTTATTCTCTAAGCATATTTCATGAAGAAGAACAGGACAGTGAAGACATGCAATTTTAGCAAGAAACCAAACACCTTCGGAAAAGACAGGAGGACAATGAGGTTAGCTTCACTTCTGGCAAGACACTAAACCCTTCGACAAACACAACTGATGACCCCAAGAATGACCCAGCTGGTAAAGAACACAGCGACTGGGACAAGACCTGAGAAGACAATTTGGATCATTTTCTCACAAGAAAGTGAACCAATCAGTGACCCAGTCGGTGAAGAGAACAGAGAATTGTTGCAGTCAATTGCTGTAAGTAGGCTTTATACATACCTGGCAATGTTGCAGCATCCCTGACGACATTATGCCCTTGCATTACCTCATGTTTGCCAGTGGTAGCTAAATGGCAAGAGGAGGGACAATGGGAATATTTGCTGCAATGACTCTTGAACTCATTACTCCATCTACATGGCGATGTTGATCACAAAAGGACGATGACATGGGACCAATTTCCACCACTGTTAAACGCTCCATTTTGTTCGCTCCCACCTCCACTTGAAGCCGTCATACTCACGCAGTGGCACAGTACATGTGGCTTCTAAGCGCAGTGGGTAATAATAAGCACTCCCTCCCCATATATATATATATATTATAAACTCTTAATTAATTAATTAACCCATTGATGCCCAAATTATCTGGAACCACTAGCCGAATTGCCAAATCGCATCACACTAACCATCCAATACACAGAACCACTTAGTAACCATATATCTAAATACTTGCTATAAACTAAGGAGGTTGACTGTGTTGTTTTTGTTTACATAACAGTAACCGCAACAAAGTTATCAAACAACAAAGTCTAAACTTTGGTAAAAACCAGCCCAAACAAACAATGGAATCCAACTAGCTATACAGTTTACTTACAGTGCGATCCATTCCACAGCTGGTTTCTTTGTAATTTGTCCCATTTCTGCTGTTGCGCATGCGTATCTGCACTCGTGTCCACCTATTGTGTCGATGTTAGGAATTTGAAGTTCTGTTAGCAAGAAAGACCAGTGGGATTTCATGCAATACGTGGCATTTGAATTTCGCCGAGTGCACCAATATGAGCTTTACCTGATAGCAACTGTTACACACAAGTAATTGCTTAGAATCGTGCTGTACGGTGTGAATGGAGACTGCTTAAATTTATTAGAGTCGTGCTATACATTACTGGACAAAGTTGCTATACATTACTGGACGAAGTGTAAGGATTCTTACTGTCTGTATGTATGTGTGATAAGCATCTACATAATTACATGTATATTTAATTAAGTCCTGATTAACAGGGCCATAGCAAGGGGTCCACTGCTCCGGTTTTGGCTGGATTACCTCGAGCACATCACGTTTCCGCTGTGATGAAGCAAAGCTATGGAAACGAAGTTCAATGGCATGACAGAGGTATCTAGAGCACAGGCTTAGCAGACAGGTATCTAAAATATATCGCAGTATGATCATATCAAGCTGAAGGCATATCATATCAAGGCATATTAAGCTTCGTGCCATACCACGTCTGGGATAAAGCAGCCAACTGTTGACTTTACCTATCTCCATCAATGTATAACACTTCCTTTGTTGTCAGCGACTAGTTTTCAATTGAAGAACAATTTAATTCGCCTATTATGAAAGGCTACACTTTACGCTATTACACAACAAACGTGCACTAATCCAAGGATCCAGTTATGCCAGAAACAGGACCTCTCTATGGGCGTGTCTGTTTCAGTACCAGTGCATCTTGCTATGAAATGCATTTTACAAGTTATAGCAAGGCTAAAGTTTATTCTATGCGTGAGTTATGATGCTATACCGCCATATGGCGGCAGTTGCCATTAATGGGCTAATATTACTAGTATATTAAAATTAAAAAAAAATACAGTTCCAAGCAATAAAAAATAGTGAAACAAGAGATGAATGATGCTATTACAGCATAGCTCGGTGGGAAAATCCCTACATTGACATGTTATATTGTTCAATGCCAAAGTAGGGATTTTCCCACCAAGCTATGCTGTAATACCATCATTCATCTATTGTTTCACTACTTTTTATTGCTTGGATCCCTACTTTTTTAAAACCAATACACTAGTTTTTTGGTCCTTTTGTTATAGCATATAAATTATAGAACTATACACGTGTGACTGTTCTACTAGGGTGACTGCTGTATTAGAGTATATACAACCTTTCACCTACCAGGGGATGTGTCACTATTTAGTTAGGCCAATAATAACAGGGTGTGTCATCATGATAGATTGTTAAGAGGTGTGGTCTCGGTGCTCAATTGTTATTAATCAACCAAGATTGCGTTAATAGGTCTGGCGTTCAATCAATCGTGAAGTTACAGGTACCTATGGAGACTAAGCGCTTCAATAAGTTTGCGCGTCTAAATATGCTGCTCACGGAAAGTGTTGATAGGAAAAATTAATACCTCGATATGGTTTCATTGCATGGTGAAGGAAGAAGACTAATCTGGATTGAAGATACTGTAAAAGGAAAGATAAGTCACACCCCACTGGTGAGTTGTTATTGTGGCATAAAATGGTGACCGTGTGGTGCTTCATTTGGCCTCCAGCCTTACGACTGTAGTCAGGCAGGCAGGCAGGCAGGCAGGCAGGCAGGCAGGCAGGCAGGCAGGCAGGCAGGCAGGCAGGCAGGCAGGCAGGCAGGCAGGCAGGCAGGCAGGCAGGCAGGCAGGCAGGCAGGCAGGCAGGCAGGCAGGCAGGCAGGCAGGCAGGCAGGCAGGCAGGCAGGCAGGCAGGCAGGCAGGCAGGCAGGCAGGCAGGCAGGCAGGCAGGCAGGCAGGCAGGCAGGCAGGCAGGCAGGCAGGCAGGCAGGCAGGCAGGCAGGAAGGCAGGCAAGGCAAGTTCTGGTGATTTTCTTGTTTTTGATACTGTATTTGATGTCAGATGGACTAATATTATTCCATAAAAGTGATTCTCGTTGTGTAAGATGTTTCTAGGATGATTTTTATAAAGGCTACATTTTAGATGGCGTGTCATTTTGGGGAGATCCCTAGAATACCACCATAAAGTATTGATAATAGTGGAGAGGAGAGTGTCAACACACAATCAGTGATATCCGTAATGACATTTCTTGACATTGCAATTATGTTTCATGCATTGTATCTGTCACAAAACAAAATGGCCGCTGTAGTGTGGGGACTTTGTACAGGGAAGTATTGGGTGAGATAGTGTTTCCCTATGATAACATTTATAAATTTGAAAAAGGGTAAAGGTGAGGCATATAGTATATAATGCAATACAAATAAGCCTATTTTTAAAATTTCGGTCTGCTTTCCTTGTTGGAGTGCATTTAGCACCATCACAATACGTGTACTACTCATAGCACTCATACACAGTATCTACAAATGATTAAGTGTGATTCAAAGAGATTCCTACATCACATTTCCTTTTTTTGCCAGTGTGCACTTGTTAACAGTTACTTAACATGTCTGAGAGAATCACTTTGAATCACACTAAATCATTAGTAGAGGCTCTGTATAGTATAAGATGCTCTCCTCTCCACTATTATTAACTCTTGTTGCTATTATGCTTTACAACATAATCAGCTGGTGCCTAACAGTAGTGTACAGTTGCTGAGCATGTAAAATTACAATTGGCAGAAAATTCCCTAGCCGCTGAGTTACTGCCTCCCTTATAGTGCACAAAACTACACCTTGTACCTTTTGGGAGTGTTGCTTCTTAACTTGGGGACGTAATGGTTGTTCGGGTTGATCACTGTCAGTTTCTTCTGTGCTGGATTCTTCACTAGTCTCCTCTGATTCACTCTCTGAAACATCAGCATGTAGTACAGTAGCATTTAATAAGAACAGTGTAGCACCTTTAGGTTGTGGCTTCTTGGAGAATTTTTTCTTCAAGTTTGCAAGCACTTCACCGGCATCTGTTGAACTGCTTTCCTCCTCTTCTGTTGTACTTTCTTCCTCAGAGCTCTCCTCCTTCCCTGATCCATCAGTTTCTGTTTCTCAATCAGAACAAACAAAATTCATCTTCAAATAATACAATTAATACTGGCCTACTCACCTGTTTCACTACCAGATTCTTCATCCGTTGATCCATCTGAACTGGAGTAGAAATCACTGCTCTCCTCTGTCTCAGTAGTACTCTCCTCTGTATTACATAATGACAATGTACTCTAGTTACATACATCGATTACCTGACTCAGAATAGAACGACTTCTTTTTCTTACTTTGTGCTTTACTGTAGAACATGTCATCCTATACAACAAAGGATGAATGAGGGAATAGCTCTTACACTAAACATTTACACTGACCTCAACATTTCTGACAGATGGGTCAGGAGCTTCCTCAGGGAAGTCTGGCAATGGAATGTACCCACTAGCCTCATTGTTGATGGAATGAGACAATGAACCAATCCTCCAAACACCATGAGCTGTATAGGATGACTCAAGGACTGAGGCTGGCTTGCTGGCCAGTAGGATCTTTTTGGCATGTTTAGAAAGTGCTGTCTCCTGCAGACAGACAGACATACTTTACAACTAAAATTCTTTACAAGTTTTCGTTACTTCATCTGGCACTACGAGCTGACGAAGGAATCTTGCTCTATCTCTGATGTCATAGTTTTGGTCATACTTGGCAAGATTGAGTACATACTGGTACAACAGTTTCGTCTGCATAGCAACAGCTGATGACATATCCAATTAAATTCACACAGTTGCACACCTGTTTCTTGTTCGTCACACACAGTTTGGCAGCTAAGTTGACTATCTGTAGCTTCACAATGTCTTCCTGAAAAAGAAAACAATTATAAGTATGGATGGAAGTAGGGGTGGACAGTATTGATCAATATCATACCACGGTATTTTATATTACAGCACAAGAGTGAAAAGATAGTGAAATCAAAGGTGGCATATTACTTCTTGAAAGCTTGTCTTTGCTGAATGCTGTATTAGAGTATTTGCTAAGCTACCTACAGACATTCCCTTAACTATTAAAATTTAGTGAAAGAATGCAAATGTTATCTACTAAATGCCGATATTTAGCATCCTATCATCTCAGTCTTTGTCCCATATGCTCATATGTTTACCCTAGATGGTCAAAATAAAAATCATTTTAATCATGACGTGTTGCTGAGTCTATTGGTATACAATAGATCATCATACAGTACAATAGTACTTATCGTATTATATAGTAGAGACCACAAAGGAGTAGGCGTGACCCACAAAATAACATCACCAAAAACCAGCCTCAATTTTCCCTGACAACGATGAGGCAGTATTGGTTAGATAAAACTAAGCCCAAACAAGCCTTCAGATCAACCCGAAACGCTTTCAACAAGTTGCTACAGAAATTTTTTTTTAAATTATTTAACGGATTTTTCTACTGACAGAGTAACTGACTGATGCCTTTAGACAAGTGTAACTCAATAACAGCCAAGGCAGGCTTGATTTTTTCACTGTTCGATGTCACTTCGGCCCGAGAGGTGCCTTTTGGCATACCGCAGTACGTACAATGCATTCTTCATGGATTTACCAGTGTCCTCCTTTGTGTCCCATTCATCTTTGCTGACAGCGAAAAGTGTTGATTTTGCAGTAGCTAGCACATGATGGCTTTCCTTCATAACAGAAATTGTCTGTATTTTCATAGTGGCTATTTTGATTGCAGAGGTCCTTTTCAAACAGTTCTTGATTCGTACTGCTGTGTAACGGGTTGAACATAGCTGACAACAAAGCATAATAGATACTTCACTTTTCAGACGATAACTGGGGCACGCAGCACCATTTCTTTCTTTCGGTATGCATGGATTGTAGAGGTGCTTTTTGAATGGTATCTTGAGCACAGTAGGGATATAACACTTATTGTTTTACTGTGATTTGATATCGTGCACTACTCCAGCTTGTTTCAGTACTTTTTATTGATGTGCTATGGTCCCTACTCTAGTCAAAAATTCTTGTTTGTTAACTTACTGGTGAACCGCATACCACATCTGAAATGGCGCCGCGGCCCAAGCTATATGAATTATCGTCTGAAAAGTGAGGTATCCATTACGCTTCGTTGTCAGCTATGTTCAACCCGTCACACAGTATTTTGGATCAAGAACTGCTTTATAATGGAAATGCACAGTAGGGATATAACACTTCTTATTGTTTTACTGTGATTTAATATCATGCACTACTCCAGCTTGTTTCAGTACTTTTTATCAATGTGCTATGGTAGTATTTTCCGTGTACTAGGTATGATAACACAACGGTAGAGTGTAACATTGAAAACAGTGTGAAGCTTGGTTAGTAAGATATTTGCAGTTCATCACTTTGTATTGAAAGTACTCTTCAGTGTTGTGTAAAACTGTGCACGTATTATTGCAGTGCATAGCATTTATTTCATGTATAACATCATCGTAAAAGAGCAGATGGGTAGGACTCGTCTTATACTATATGTAATATTAATTTGGTTTTTAATACTCAAAGCCTAAGCTTTTGGAATTCGAAGGGTTAACTGGTAACAAATAGTGTTATTTATTGTGTGCTTGTTACATGTTTGGTCTCCATTAAAAGTCTGGCATGACTACCAAAGGCATGCTACCATGGTTAATCTATTCATACGCTGATTTTTCAACTGCTTGTTTCTTCAAGACTGTCAGAGTCTGATATTATGTTTAGGAAATGATATGACAAATCCTGATATGTGGTCAGACATACTCAATCAGACATACTCAATAGTATGTCTGACCATAGTTTCAGGCTCTGTATATGTGACAAGAATTGGCCTTGTTTATGCAAAATAATTATAGTCATAAATTCTGTGAATGTTTATTAGATTTGCAGAATGAGTCCATGTACAGTATGTACTGGATTTTGAAAAACAGTAAAAAATGAGAAGTGGAATTTTTTTTCTCAAGAAAATTGACATTTCAGTCTACCAGATGATTAGTGGTGACAGTAAAATTTGCTTCCATATAGGAAAGGTGAAAATTTTGATTGACCATAAATATTATGTTAGACATTATGTCAGGCATTTGAATGAAGATTTTGAAATTTTTTAGCAGGTCAAGCAGTACTAGAAATGAGCCAAATTTCAAGATAGTGTGAAATTGCATCCATGAGTTATTAAAAGTTTTTGAGGATCCAGCTCAATGCGTACATATATACTATAGGGCATATACACTTTATTGTCTCCAAGAAAACATATGGAGGTTGTCGAGAAGTGGTAGAGATTCACAAGGTGACATTCAACCCAAATTCTTCAAGAGTAAGTGAGGATTTTAAAAAACAAGAGACATGATTTCCAAACTTTTTGTAAAACAAACATACCCCTGTATTTTTTGTATTGTTCAAAGAACAGAGACAAACTACAACAAATTTTCTTGCAGTCCATATGAAAACAGCTTCTCATAAGTGCTTTACTGAGCACAAATGTAAGAATGTAAATATTGATGAACACATTAGCTTGAAAGGCTTACAAGCAAAATGTTCACTTTAGCTAACAGCCACCATCATTACCTCCTTTCATGGAAGAGTTATCACAAAAGGCAGAGATAGTTGACCCAACATTCCAGACATCAATTGCCTGCCTATTCTTATATGGAGGAGTATACAATATGGCACCTAAAGGTGAAGACTTTTCTTTTTAAGTGGAAATACCACTAGAAAGTACAGAACTTGGGACTACTGCAAATGATCATGATCCTACTACTGCAAATGATCATGATCCTATCAAACCTGATACTACCCATATATGTGTTATGTTGGTTGTCAAGGTTTGTAATTGGTTGGATAAACCTTTTCTTTAAATGGGGAGCCATTATACAAACATACAAAATCTTCACTTAGCACACATATCTAGATTAGTGACAATACGTGTGAAATTAGCACATTGACAAGACAGAACAGGGTATCACGCATACTAAGGAGTAAACATATTTGGACACAGTACCTCTGAGGTAAACGTCTTGGCAGTTTTTCGGAGTACATCTGGGGCTATTTTGGGAATCAAATGACAGTACTCTCCAATTAACCACAAGATGCTAGCACGAGCCATCGGCACCTGTACTCACCATGACTAACATCACTGCAGCCACTAAGTGTATACTTACTGTAACAGTGTCCACCAGTTTAGCCACATGTACAATAAGGTCTTTGTGCTCCTTTGGTTGTAGCTGGATCAACTTCTTAATCACCACCACTGCCTCTCCCACCACAGTCTCTGTGGAACAAGAAGATAGTAATAACAAGACAAAGTGGTGACCTCAGTATACAGCTGTATGAAAGAGAAGGCTGACAAAATAAAACTTATGACAAGAAAAAAAGGAACTTAGTAGTGACACAAAGTCATATAGGCCCTTATCCACCTTTTGCAGTAATAACAGTTGTAGAAATGCATGTACCACTAATGTTTATATATAGTACAAAGACAAAACTGCTCAGCACGGCACACCCAGCCACACTACAGTACACATACCATCCCTGTTAGATAACAAAGTGGTGAGGCCATGCAGACACACTTCAGTCACTTCAGGAATACTACAGGCCACACGACCAATAGACTGTATGGTAGTAGTGACAAACTCTTTGTCACTATTGTTGACATATGTCTGTCCACAACAATAACAAAGTCACATGACCAGTACAATAATTGTCACTTACTCTAAACTCTCTTAAAATAGAATGAATATTTGACTCCCCAGCAATGTTGGCAATTATTTCCAACTAGGGAAAAAGTAACACGATGAGGAAGATGATTGTATTTAACAGACGCTGACCTTCAGTAGCCGGATGTGTGTAGGATCATTTGCGTGGATAAAGAAGCTTTTCATGTATGGCTCAAACAAGGCCTGTGCCAACAGATAAACAGATAAATAAGGTTTAAACTTCAGCACTGGATAACACTTACAGTTCGCTGAGCAGTAATAGTAGCTATGTTACTAAGAACTGTACTCTGCACTTCCCTACAAATGCAGTCATTGAAGCTAGTATCATGTAGTGTAACTATACCTGTGGCTCCGCAGAAGTCTGATGAGTGGTTTAGCAATAATATTAGTTTCTTCCCGAGGAGCTAAATAGTGATACAGTTGAGCTGTTGCCATTACAACCTGCAAAGAGATATGACTAGATAGCAATTAGACTTAAAATGGACTCCTTACAGCTGAATTGCGGCTCTGCAATAATGGCTTGGCATTTTTCAACAACATCCTGTGATCTGAGTCCATTGTGTATGTAACTTTCTTCTTCTTCTTGGTCTTTTCGCCATCGTTCTCACTTTCTTCTGAGCTGCTCTCTCCTGATTCAGATTCTGGATAGAAAGCTGCTTCCTTGAATTCCTGTATATAACAAGAGCCATTGTTAACTTAATAGTACAGTTCTCTAAGCATTGTTCCATACAAATGATAAAATTGCAAGTATTACATGTATATTTCGTGCATGTTAGACTATACCACACGCTCTAGGTCCTACAAAACCATCACTTATACTTCACAAAGAAGGACATTATGCACTACTGTAACCACAGCAACAACTGCCAACAAGATGCTGCTAACCCATAACATTATATGGATGACAAACATGTAAGAATTCAAATCACATGATTAAAGGTCACATGAATTTTAACTGATAAATCCTGGTATTTATGAGGTCTTTCAGACAATATTCATGAATTTATGCAAAGTTTGATCAACCAATTTGAAATACCTAACTCCTATAGTTGCAAACAAAGGTGTCATTTATTGTGTGTTTGGAGGAGAGCTCTACTACAGGGTATCAGTAATAGACCTCATACAGTAAGCTACTTTACAATCCATCCCACAATAGACTGGAACAAAGGTTCAGAAGCTTTAAACTAAGGTTTTGAAAACTTTGAAGGTGTGGTTTTATCTCACAAAGCTTCATTACTATGGATACTGCCATGTTTAGTTAGTCAAAAACCCATGAGCTATCTAGGAAGCATACAAACATCATTGACAATACAGTGGCATTTTATAGTCTGGGAAGTTGCATTAGAGCCTGTAGTGCAGTTGAGACCATATGGGTAAACACCCATAAGTTATGATCATTAATTACCAACGTGGCATAATTTTAAGAAGCTTTGGAGGGTAAAATTTGACAGCCCTATCCCTCTATATACACATGCAACATAATCAACTGCACAATGTCTCCATGCTCGTCCTTGTTTTAAGACATTCAACACACACACACACATGCACACACTCACTTCTTTATTGGGATCAAGAAATTGTGAACGAGCATATCTGGTCAACATGTTCAGTATAATGACCTGTCCCCACTCATCAACATCAACTAGTAATGTGCACAACTTGCGATAGTTCTTGTGGATCAGGTCAATCCTGTCTGGGCAGACCATTTCAAATGCCATCACCACACTACCAGCTACCAGCTAAAGAAACCACTTAATAATCAGCCCCACCCACAAATTTGCTACTTACTGTAGTTTGATCTTTCAACAGCTTCTCAATCACTTCAATCAAAGCTTCTTTTTGCTCTGGATCAAGTCTATAAATTATGATTATATAACATATGCTTTATAAAATGGTACGAAGCTCACTTGTATAGTTTAGGTATAGCATGGGCGGCTGCTTTGCGGACATATGGGGAAAGGTCAGTGCTTGATTCCTTGATGGACAACATCATGATTGGAGAAATTATCGGTACTCTAATGCTGGATAACACCCTCAGTGCACTGGCACGGATTAGCTGGTTTGGATCCTAACAAATACTGAATATAACCATCCCAAGGCAATAGTGACAAGCCATACCATACCTTGAGTGCTTTTTGGAAAGTACTGATAGATAGTAGAGCAGTGTCCTGTTGTTCCTCTGCATATCGCACAAGGTAGACATAAACTAGCTTCTTTACCTGTTCAGAACAATACTAGGAATCATGCACTATTACTATAATCTTGCTGCTAAACCTCAGTATTTTTTGCAACCACATTCTTCACCACTGCAGGAAAATAATCAGAGGCATCTGCCCCTTTAGCAATCATCTAAAGTGTTCATTATTTAGAATAAAACACACAGTGCACTTATAAAGCTACCAGTACCCCGATTAAGATCTTCATTGCTTCCAACTTTAACGCATCTTTATTGCTATCTAACATTGAACGCAAATCTCCGCCCCTACAATTAAATTAAAACAAAAATAGGTTGCTTAATTCACCCTCTACAACTTTAAAGATAATGAATTGAAAGATAGTGCACTACATTATCCAACACGCGTTCTTACTTTTTGTTACCAGGGTTGAACAATGGTCGTGAACTAATGGTAGGAGGATCCAGGTCGCTAGAACTGAAAGACGACCTGGTACTGTCCCCTCCGCCAACTCCAGGCTGTTGGTAACTCGCACTCATGCTTACAACAGCTGCAACACCGACTAATACGAATAAAGCGAATTTGTGCTTCCCCTTAGCACATGACCGTTTACCACTGCCCGCAAAATATTATAGTAATACCCGGTTGTCGGTCATAATTTTGCATAGTGATACTGTACAATACATCATGCATAATAAATCAAGTTTTTCTTCTTCTTGGCTTGAACTTCTAATACACCTGTTAGATAAAGGTGTTAATAATAAGGTTACCACATTAGTGATATGATTACCATCCATGTAATCTTCATGGATGACCTCAATGGCTCCTCTTCTAAGTGCTATCATTCCCTAGTACAACATACATAGTTGATTACTACTATACACTATTACTAACTCACAGCTTCAACACAAACAGCCTTGCACTGGGCTCCATTAAAATCACCAGTGCTTCTAGCTAGCTCTTCAAAGTTCACATCTGAACTGACATTCATTTTTCGTGAATGAATTTGCAAGATTCTTGCACGTGATTCTGCATCTGGGTGAGGGAATTCTATCTTGCGGTCCAGTCGGCCAGATCTCATTAAGGCTGGATCAAGAATATCAACACGATTTGTGGCAGCAATAACCTGCAGGAGAAAATGTCAAGGTATTGCTTTTCTCATGACTGGATACCTTGATTTCATTTGTAGAGCTAAATCCATCTAGCTGATTAAGTAATTCCAACATGGTTCGTTGCACCTAGGAAGACATCTTGTATTTTGAATCTTTTTGCATGCTACAAACCTCTCTGTCTCCCTCCTTTTCACTAGCAAATCTCTGTCAACATGATGATATTAAGTACAAGTAAGATACAATGAAGAAACCTTTGATCCAATGGCATCTAGCTCATCGATAAATATAATTGATGGTGCCTTCTCCTTGGCTAGGGCAAATGCGTCCCTAACCATCTTCGCACCATCTCCAATAAACATCTGCAGGTACACAATAATCCACACAGTTTTTTCCCTCCCTATGAGAAGTGAAGACAATTTTTACCTGTACTAGCTGGGGTCCAGCAAGTTTTAAGAACACCGACTAAAAGGGGGAAGAATTAAAACTCCACACCATACATATCTATATACACACCTTAGTTTGAGCAGCACAGGCCCTGGCTAACAGTGTTTTACCTGTACCTGGGGGACCATAAAGTAGAACACCTGTAGAAACATATACACTACAATAATAAGCTAAGGTATGTATAGTAAACCTTTGGGAGGTTGAATCCCAAGATCTACGAAGCGTTGTTTATGTGTCATTGGTAAGACAATAGCCTCCACTAACTGTCAAGCATTTACAGTGAATATACAACACACAATAAGTGGTAACAGACTTCTTCTATTTGTTTATCTAAGCCACCAATATCACTGTACTGCTCTGTTGGTCTTTCATCCAGTTCCATGGCCTTCACACGTGAATCATACCTACAGTACACAGCTAGTAGAGTAGATTGGATATTAGTGAATGCTCTTACTCTGGAGGTAATGTGTCTAGTATCAAGTAAGAATCTTTGTTCACACCCTGTGAAAACATCACTGGTGTACACTGCATCCTTTTTATAAGACTGGACTTACCACTAAGTCACCAGGTTTTAGCTTCTCTGGATCAACTAATCCAATGACGGGTAAAAAATAAGTCTAAATGACAAGATTAACATCTAACACAAGCTAGTCAGAGTGAATTTCCAACCTGTCTAGTAGATGTTTTAATTACAGCACATTTTCCTTTCCTTTGAGAATCCAAGTCCAAATTTCCACCATCCTCTTCCCCCTAATTATATGCATCAATAGTGCAGCAACATCTGAGTGATGTTCTTACTTGATCTTGAGGGTCAATGTCCAAAAGCTACGGTACAGCAACCATCAAAATAGCACTCATTTTAATGTTGTACTCACTTCAACCACATTGGACACAAGGTATGGTAGCACTCGGAATACTTTAATTTTGTCAGTATTTTCCTACATGCACAAGTGTATACACTCAACACTACTGAGAATAGGTTCACAAACTTTAATTCTCTCTTTCATGGCGAGCTGTTCGTGGTTTAAGCGTGCTATTTCACTTTTCATTATCTACAAAACATACTCCAAATAATGCCCGTCACCCAAGTGTAAGCTATTTTATGATAACACTTTGTTTCTTGGTGAAGAATACCTTAATCTCATTATCTAGTAATTTAGTTCTGCTAATAATTTCGTCCGTGGACATTTGTAAAATCTCTTCGTCCAAAGCCGCCTAGAAGTAATATTAAAACTACTACATAGAAGTACACCACAGCGGACCTCTCCATCGTCCCAAATTGCCTTATCGTCTTCAGACATAATTAATCTTATCTGCGTACCACAATGAAAAGTTTATACCTTTAGCTGATGCGTGTGACGAAACACTCACGCGAGAATTCATGACGTAGTTACTCAGCAGTAGATGTTGCTATAGCAGTACAAACTCGCTGCAGTTGAAAATGTACCAAAGGTTCAGTGAAGAAAAAAGCATATATTCTTTGCTAAGTGAGAAGAGTTTAGATTTGAATGTTTGTGGGAAGTCTCAGACGTGTACTTGTTCATGTGAGAACTCTCTGGACTCTGCTACACTGAATGGATGGGACAATTCTTGTTGTACACAACAATTGGACCCACTACAATCCAAGGAGAGCAATTTACATACAAGAAGTGCTCCTCTTTTGTCATGCGACAAGCCTCAATTAACCTGTCCATTTTTGCACAGCTGTAACCATGAGCTCCACATCCAGCAGTACCGGAACATGCACAAGCACTACGGTAACAGGAGGAATTATATCACCACACAAATACCTCTACCAACATGGAATTGCTCCATACCTACGATGGTGAAGCCACGACTTGTAATACTGTCTGGTAACCTGAAGACACATGGAAGTACCAGTCCTCAGAAACACTCTAAGGTGCCACCACAAAGCAGGTGGAGCCCAGTAAGATGTTAGAATACATTGTCTGAAATTGTAGCCAGATATTTGGACCATTCTAGTAAAATTATGTACATAAATAGCTTGCATTGGTTATCAATATCCCAAATGCTATGCTTGGTAGCGAGTCAATAAAAGAGCGGTTTGTCCTGTCACTATATGGTTGGGAATTCAGAATTTGATTTCAGGCATTGATATAATTATATTGTTAGGTTATAAATTTGTGTACACAGGAACTCGGTATTCCAACAGAATCATATACAACAAGACCATCTATACTCAGAGCACCTAGACCAGAACATAAAACCAAACTACAGTTGCCAAAGAGAGGGTACAAGAAACGCAAGGACAGCAGCAGTCACAACAGGTCATACAGAAATGAGCTTTCCATTACTGCCAAACCTTGCTATGTGGATCATGCACATCGACCCTATAGTGAAGATGCTAGGCCTCCTATTTCTTCATTCGATAAACAAAAAATGGAACGCTCACGATTGGCAGCTTTATTGCAGATGAGAAAACAAGCTAATCTTCTTCGAAATCAACAGTATGACAACAGCACTGCTCCACGTCATATTAGCTACCAGACACATTACATTCCTGAACGATCCCAGCCCACCTCTTCATCATCTGCCATCGCTGTCATGGAGCCATGGATTATCTTCAACTGAACAACTTCTTTCATTATTTAGTATATAAAATTATATAGCCATTCATGATCATGTACATGTAGTGGAAGAAAAACTATGTGAAATTATAGCTACCATAAAATGCAGTAGAATTTTGAATATCAGTGATTGTTCTATTAGAGTAATATAATTAGCATTAGGATTACCTAACCTAATTACAAGGACTTAATAACTTATAGCTAATAAGGTGTAACAGAAAAGGGGCCAAAGTAAGGGAAAAAATCCCTCCAACCCCAGGATTTGAACTACAGGTCACCCAATGTCTAGTCGGGGCCACACTCCGTTTTCCTCCAGGAGGGATGGATTATCTTAAAGCATTTATAATAATATGATTGTTCTATTAGAGTAGTATACACAATACGATTGTTCTATTAGAGCAATTGATTTTGGTAGAGTGAAATCATAGATTTATAGAAAGTTCGTGCCCAGACCTCTCTTCTTTTGTGTGGGCCACACAAAAGAAACGGTCTGGGCACGAGGCTAGTAGGCTACACCATAGATATACACGCACCACTGTTGTGTACACCGGGTTGATCTGTCTGAAGCTCTTGAAGAGGAAACTGATTGTACTGAGACAAACGCATTACAGGTAAATCGAACAACATGATGATCCACCCTAGCCATTTTATGTGCAACATGCTGGGCTTTATTTAGAGGTTTTTAAATTCTTTTTAATACCCACCAGGCAACTCGTGAAAATACTGAAACCAAGCCATGTGCATCAATTGTCTTAAAACAAATACTCCAGATAGAGTAAGTTGCATTTTCTTAAATCGTGCTAGTGGACACTACTCATCCAGGGTTCCACTTGTCTGGAAAAAGGCGCCTATTTGATGAATTTTGCCGGTTGTCACGCATGCAAGAACGTGGGATTCCTTAAAGAAGAAAGTAAAGTCAGCGAGGAGGATGATGATGGTGAAGAAACAGTGACATACAATCGTGAGTGACTTTCCATTGATGTCAAATGTTAACCAGCTGTCTTGTTGACCAGATGTGTGCAAGGAGTGTGACCATATCGTCGCTTCCCATGAGTACACATTTTCAGTGGATGACGGATTCCAGGTAGTATAAATGTTAAATTGTGGTGTACCATTGTGTACAACTGTGGAAGTCATTGTTTTGGGTCACTTTCAACCTAACTCTATTCTAGCAAATGGACAAATTTCATAATAATGAAAATTCAACCGTTGCCCCTAGCAACCTAAATTTTACATTATTTGTAGGTGTCAATGTCTTAAGTCACTTCTCCAAGTTTTAAAAGGATAGCATAAATAAGTCATGAGATATGACATTTTGAAGTTGCAACATTGTCAATGAGAGGGGCAACAGTTGCCCTTTCTCAGTAATCACACAAATCATGGGATTCAAGGTGTAGTATCTATGGTCATACCTTATGACCTATATACACTATTTATTTAAAGATTATTGTTGACATTCACACCTACAAATTATGTAAAATTGAGATGTATGTACTTTTGTGATTGCCCAGAAGGGGCAACTGTAACCCTCTCACATAGATATGTATGGGAAAACCACAAATTTCAAAATGTCATATCTTATGGCTATCCTTTCAAAATTTGGAGAAGTTATTTTAGACGTTATCACCTAAAAATAATGGGAAATTCAGGTTGCTAGGGGCAACGGTTATTTCTATATGCTATAAAGCCTTATTATGGAATTTGTCTATTAAAAACATGATTAGAACAAATTTGTCCATTTTCTAATGCAAATGCTAGAAGATTTGAATGAAATAGCCAGAGCCTCAATCTCTGCTTCCTAGAGAATTTTTTTTATGGTAGAAACTCTAATGAATGGACAGTCAATCTGGACTGCTTTTCTTCGTAGCTACCAATTTTAGTTTTATGCCCACAACTGACCCAAGTCAGATATGTGGACACATGTTGCCTGAGGACTCACATCCATGTGTTTAATTTAATTGTATCGCATTTTGTTCATCATAATAATCATGATGGTGTTAATAATAATAATTAGTGTTTATTCTATTAGAAGAGTTGTTGCTTTGAAATTGGTATATCACACAACAGGAAATTTTATGAAAGTAATAAGTTGACATGGTGATCTCATTGAACCTCACTAAGTGCTTTAACGGTACAGCATGGTCACAGGCAATCATTCAAAGTTTGAACACCTAGCGATACTTTTTGAGAATACCATACTAGTGCTGTACAGTTGTGAGATTTAATTTTTGTGAAGTAGTTAAAATCTGTCAAAAACAGCCAAGCTGTGAAAAAAGGGTGCGGCCCCCAAAAAAGCCAGGGTGAAAAAAGATGTGGGATCAAAAGTGGTGACCAAGAAATGACTGTGATGTTAGGTTAATGAACGACAATTCAGGTGAATTTGTGTTGCCTTCTAGGATTTGGCACCAAATTCACCTGAATTGTTGTTATTAAAATTTTTGCCATCGCAGTCCTTTCTTGGCCGCCAGCTTTTGATTTCACATTTTTTTACCCTGGATTTTTTGGGGGCCCGCACCCTTTTTTCTCAGCCTGGCTGTTATTGTATAGATATCACTTCTTTTTGTATTTGTATACTCCAAAGCCAGCCTGTGGCCAGCTTGTAATTCTTTTACTTGTCTCTGTACTGCAGAAAAGGGGAAGACATCAATACCTGAATACTTTTTTTTGTAATGATGAATTTTATAAACAAAAATTAATATTGTATGAAAATTATCACATGTTCTCTCTGCTATAGCTATGCCCTGTAGCAGAAATCTCTACAAGGTGACTTGTTTGTAACTGAAGTCTACAGGGTGACTTGTTTGTTGCTGAACTCTCTTCAGGGTGACTACTTGTTCATAGTTAAACTCTCTACAGGGTGACTTCCTCGTAGTTGAACTCTCTACATGGTGATTTGATTGTAGCTGAACGTTCTAATAGAGTGACTGATTACATAGCTGAATGTTCTATTAGGGTGACTGCACTATTAGAGTATCTCGATCATGCACTTGTTACACTTACTTGACTTTCGTAGTGTAACTCGGTGGTTTTTAGTCTGATTCCTTGTAAACTACTGAAAGATCGTTCTAAATTATTTATTCTACCTCTCTACCTATTTTCAGCTGATTCCATTAGCTAATTTGCCTGGTAGTTGTGGTAAGTAATACTAGCAAAACTCGATCATGTGATTTTACACATGGTTAGCGTTTTTGTTATAACTCCATGACTGTTAGAGTGATTTCTTTCAAACTACAAAAGGTTTGCACTACAATAGTTACTCCATGTACAGACCAATTTTCAAGTAATTCTGTCAAGTGGTTCACCCTGGAGGCGTGACTACAAATCACCTTTGGGTTTTTGAAAAATCGCGCATAACTCCTTTGTTCTTTGTCTGATTTGTACCAATTGAACAGATCAGACAAAGAACAACTGCCCTCCAAATTTTAAGCGAATCAACCAAAGCACGCGCAAGTTGTTACAATTTTTCTACTAAAGTGTGTGAGACAAATAAGAAGAAAAAGATCAAGAAGAAAAATACGAAGAAAATAAGACAAACTTTGAAGGTGCATATCTCAGTGATGGATGGGTGGATTCACCTCAAATTTGGAATGTACCCCGAGGGAGTTTCCACAGCAAAAATGGTTAATTTCCGTCCAGCCATTATCAAGCTATAGGTGCATGAAATTGGTGTTTTCTTGGTTCCTGTAAAACATACACTTGTCTGTCACACGCCCGCACTGGCTGTACTTGGCTGCATGACACACTATCGTGTGTCTTGATACCCTCCAGGATCTGCGAGACATGAATGGCTTCGCCATAATTCTATGCATCTCTTTAGATACTATGACAAGGTTGAGTAAACCTATGAATACAGTACCTCGCACATATAACCTGCTGTATGATAAATCAGTCTAAAAGTTTAAAGTGAAAATGAAAAGCTTCATATCAACGTTTTGTGTAGCTACAGTGTAGTTTGAGTTAGATGGAACACTACCAAATATACTACAGGCAAGCCAGCCTGTCACAAGCTGCATGACAATTAAAAATCCGGTTCACTTATTAATACTTTATAAACAAGCTACTACAATACAGAGCTGCAACTTTATTTATACAATAACTAACTTAGGGTATTTCAACCACGCAGGACCCATCCATCAGATAGATGATGACAACTCTTTCCTCTTGTAGCTAAGTCAGCAGGATTGTCCTCTGATGAAATATGCTTAAAGGTTACTCCATCAAGTGATTTGATTTCTTTCAGCCTGTTGGTCACAAATACTACTAACAGTTGTAATACTTTTCTCTTGGTCCAAACACAACTAACATCATTGATAGAAGGACCAGCCACTGAGAGAGTATCATTGATCAGGTCCCAGTTGATACCTAGGACTTTGTGTTCAGACTTTCCATTCATATGGAACAAAATCCATAACCTCCTCAGAGTTAGAAGCCCATTCTTTCAGGCTGCTGCAAATAGACCCTTGGCTTCAATGAGTGTACTACCTCCTGTTATCATCAACATAAATATCTTTCTGTACTCTCTTTGCAATGGGTAAATCAAGATGGCAATTAATGATAGCTGCCGAATGGGCTCAAGATTACCCCAAATGGTACTCTACAGAAATGATAAATGATTGATTTGACAAGGGCCTGTAAGGCCTGAAGTTAAATCGTAATTATATGAGTGAGACGAGTGAATGTAACACTGGTATTTCTTTCTCAATACAACATTCACAGCTACACAAAATGAAAGGAAAATCCAATAAATGCACAGCGTGCACCCAAAGTCCTGCCTACACTTTGCTGCAGAATGTGAAAAGTCCATCCATTTGATGTTCTGGAAATATTGAATGTAACACTGTAGGGTGGGGGAGAAGTTCAGCAAGGCAGTATTACATTCACTCATCTCACTTATATAATTACAATTTAACTTCAGGCCTTACAGCATAAAATCGATCATTATATTTTGTGAGACTCATTCATGTAACACTGGTAGATTTCAAAGGCAGGTAGCCATCAAGTGACACAATAAATCATACATCCAATATACCCTACCTTGAGTTACCACCTAGCACACATGCAACCAAACTTACCAACTGGGGAAGCCCCGTAATGCCATCTACTATTGCTTGTCCTCTGCAAAGACACCAAAGAAGCATTCTTTAAGGGAAGCTCCCACTAGTCTTTTCTTGGTCAGGAAAGCTAACTTGAACAGCACACCTTCTGGCTTGTCACCCAAGCCAGATAGATATTCTAGAACCTTTGAGACTTCCTATGTGTTGGAGTAATGGGGTTGGGGTAGCCTAGAATTGTAGATACCTCTCATCAGCTCTTCAGGGGATGCTACAGGCAGACTCTCAATGGGATCTTGAGTCATGGAGACACTGATCAAATCCCATTGATGGTTCTATAATGCAAACCCTCTGAGAAGAATAAACTTCCCACAAAATCTAAGGAGGGCTGGATTCCACTTGAAAAGGGATCCACATGCCTTGAATCACACCACCATTTCCACCAGCATTTTTACCAGCATTTCCAGCATCTCCAGCCTGACTCATAGGCAGCATTGGTGCCCTGACTCCAACTGGCAGGCTCAGGCATGGTTCCCAGCTCTTCTTCTGGTGGTAGAGGATCCTCTCCGGCTACCCAGGTTTTGGAACTTATTGACAAACCCCTTAGACAATGTTCACCCAAAGGAAGCTCCAGCTAGTCACATGGGAAGGTTCACTATCTCAACAGACTGCGGACCTACTGGTCGCAGGGAGACTGAAGTTGCCATGACAGGTCTCCAGCTCACATATCTGGGCAACTGGTGGTTGAGGTGGGTGGCTAACAAATCCACTGTGCAAGACCTAGGGTCCTCTGCACACCTTTGAACACGTTGGAGTTCAGTTTCCACTCTGCAGAGGTCTGAACTGATTGTGATTCCTTGTGTGCCACACTGTTCTGGACACTGGCTGCAGACAGTGTTATTCCTCTGTGAAGGCACCACTACCACAACTGGCAAGCTTGCTGCATCAGTATCTGAGAATGGATGCCACCCATCTTGTTGATATAGGTGACAGCCATCTGGTTGTCCATCCTTGGATGAACATGTGTGTTGGACTGCCCCTTCACGAATTATCTCACTGCAAACTCTCCCGCTTGAACTTCTAGGTAATTGATGTGGTGATGTTGACCACAATCCTCCAGTTCTGGTCCCCTTGCAGAAGGCTCCCCAACCTATCTTGGAGACATCCGTCTCCGTGATGGTATCTGGAGATGGGGCTTTGATACCCCGGCCATTCCAGGTGTCCACCATTCCAGATCTTGTCTCGCACCTGTGTTCAAAGTCACCAGTGCATCAAACAAAGCCAACTGTCTGAATGACTGAATTAGCTGGTGCTGTAGATGCCGGTAATAAAGAGGAGCTGGTAAAACTGCTTGTTGATTAGCTGACAGCATCCCTACTACCCTGGCTACTTCTCTCAGAGTCGGTTGTAACATGTCTTTGCAGCTCTGCATCACCTAAGTCAATTTGTTTTGTGGTAGCCAGAGCGACATTGTCTGGGAGTCCACCACAAAGCCTAAGTAGTGTACTTCTTGGACTGGGACTTGTCCCAGTTGATCCAAAACCCTGTGACTGCTCTATTAGAGTATCTCAATAATGCTATTGAGCTAGGCTCTCCATCCCAGCTATAAATAATTTTAGGGGGGTTAAACCCCCATAATTTTTTTCACAGAGGCTACAACCCCCCTCCCCCTTCTCTGCCACCCCTGGGTAAACATTCTTCAAGTCCATCTGTCTTTCACAGCTGGGAGCCCCTCCATCTTGAAGTGGGAGTTCTCCATGAAGCAATTCAGGGGCCGATGGTTGAACACTGGTTGATAAGACCCATCCTTCTTGGGAACCAAGAAGATCCTGCTCACTAACTGGTCCTCTGATGGAGACACTGGCTCTGCAGCTTTCTTCTGGAGGAGCTTCCCAACCTCCTTCCCTATCAGACGCTGTTGTTGCTGCGAGATGTGACCTGGAGTTGACTGCACTGGTTGTGCTACAGGTTCGAGGTGGTATCCGCTCATAACTTCCAGCACCCAAGGGTCGTTGGTTATACCCTGTCATGCACCCAGACAATGACTTACTCTCCCCACTGCAAATGACCCCACTATTGCAGGGTTCACTTGGGGTTGTGGTAGTACTGGGAGTTCTTGGACTTCCCTTGGACCTCTGCGGATTGTACAGCTGAGGAAGGCACTGGACTTTCCCGCCACCATACTTGGCAGGAGTGCCTTTGGATAAAAACTACGGAGGTCACCATTGTCCTTTATCACCTGAGGTCTCTTGTAGGAGGTGCCTGACTTAGACACTTTGTCAAAGACCTTATTAGTCTCCAGAAGCCTTCTCCAAGAACCCTGGGCCAAATAACTGGTTTTCCCTGTAGCAATGGGCTTCAACTTAGGGTTGACTCTGGAGCAGACAATCTCGCTCCTCTCCAGAGTGATCCCATGAGAGGCGTTCCCCAGAAGAACCAGTGCTCTCTGCCACATCTGGGTTCAAAATGTCTGCCCAAAGGCATGTCAGAGGGTCTGCCACCTCCAATAACTGGTCCTCCACATTATACAAGGTTCTCTCTAGACCAAACTGAGGGTCCTTGCCCTTCCTTGATAGTTGTTCTTTCACTAAGCCATCAAGCTTGGGGGCCACCAAGGCTGGACAATTTGGTCTAGAAAATTCCTTCAGGATGCTATCCTTATCCTTGCTCAGGAAGGAGCAATTAAAATGGCGCTCCAGGAAGGCTAACATTGTTGCTGGAGGATCCCATGAACTGTCGGGCTTGGTTGAAGGGTCGAATTCCTCGTACTCCTTGAACTCCTGGGCTTCGGTCTCACTCAAGGGCTCCACAATGTCTTCGTTCACAAGCTCTGAATTCAGAGCTCGATCTCTCCAATTGAGGTGAACTACACGATTTGGTCATCACCGGCCCTCCACTTGTGGTCACTGGCACCATCACACTTGGATAAGGCCATGGCACAAATGGGGGTACGACGAATGGTGCCCCCATCCATGGCGGTGGTACCAGCCCACTGCCTACAGCCATCCCACTAGGGGTGAGGCAAGCAGCTCCGCCGCCTACAGATGTCTCACTAAGGGTGAGGTTGGCAGTCCCGTCTCCCACAAACATCTCACTGGGGGTGAGGAATGGGGAAAACCATGGATTGTTACAACTCAGCCTCTGAGCAAGTTTTATACTCTCTTGGAAGGATCCTGAAGAAGACACTCCACTTCTTTGCCTAGCTGGGCACTAAGTGTTCCGTTCTGCCCATTATTCTCTATTATATGATGTTGCCATGAAGTACTGCCATGTGTTGTGCAGCAAAAAGAAAAGGCTAGACTTTGGGCGCGCACTGTGCATTTATCGGAAGGGGACTTATTGTGTAGCTGTGAAGTGCTGTATTGTTGTGTAATAGAAATACTGGTGTTACATGAACGAGTCTCATTAATTATAATCTATAAATTATTTTCTACATCTGTCTTTGTAGAATCTTGCAGCTAAAGGAATCTCATGGCATCTCTGTCTTGCACCTGAAGCCCCACATTCAGAAAAGCCTTCTCAATACCTCCAACCACACCAATTGGAGAAAGTCTGAATCTAATTAACAGACCATACAAACTGGTCAATTATCACAGGCCCTCTGTACAGACACTCATTCAAACTCTTGTTCTCTTTCTTAGTTTTTGCAGAAGCATCATACACTATTCTCACCTTCGTAGTGTCCTTTGCTGGAGTAATCACTGGGTGGTGGGGGATATAGTGCTTGATCAAGCCTTCTGTTGAGGTACTGGTGACCTTCTCTATAACACTATTCAACTGGTCCTGTGTTGTCTTGTTGTACTGCTTGAACAACTGCCAGCTGATAGTTCTGTGGCAGGTCTGGAGTACTCTCTCTCCACGATCAGGTGACCATATACCTCCCATCAGTAAACATTCTTAGTAAAGTTCTCAAATGCATATTCATCATTTGTGATGGTGAGTCAGTGATGCCTATTGACTCAAGTTCCACAATGTTCCAGGGAGGGCTTAGAAGAGAGGGAAGGATCTGTGCTTTAGTAGTCATTGCCAATAAGCATTTCAATGCTAGATGACTCAGCATGACAGGGTACCTTCCATTCGCCTTTCAAGAATTCTATGTCTTCCTGATTTAGGGGGCACGGTTTATTTTCCCAGTAATGTTAGGGAACACTGTGACATTCATTGACATGGCACTGCCATCCTTGAGAGGCAAGCTTAAACTTCACGTTCTTGGGTCTGTTTAAGCCGAAATTGACAACTGACAGTTTCTCAGTTTGGTTCAATGTCAACTGAAGTCCTTTCACTAGCTTCTCTGTAATATAAGACCTCTGGGACCCTGAGTCCAGAATAAGGCAAACTGATGCTGATGATTTGTCCTTTCTGTTCTGTACTGTTACAGTTGCAGGTACCTGGCTACTATAGCGCTTTCTGGCTTTGAACTTTCAGCACTGATAATTTGTGGACTATGGGGCATCTGGAATAATGTGCTACAAAGTGGTGACTTCCTTTTTTCCACAATGAGCACAGGCTCTATCAACTTTGCAGTTCTTCAAAACATGTCCACTCTAACAACTAAAGCAGTACCCTTTTAGTTTCTCCTTTCCCGGCCTACAGTGTTGTATACTTGGAACACTCATCCGACCAGTGGAGTAGATAAAACATGGTTGGTGAGATTGAGTCCCTTTCTGTGAATTCTGACTTCTGGTGTTACCATTTCCAGCTAACAGTCCTCCTGCTGTAGACTTTAAGTTTTCATAGTTGGAACAGCCTGAAATGTGTCTCCCTAGTAACATACATAGCTTAGCAACAGTCCACTCTTCATCCTACGGCTTCTGCATATATAATTGGTAACGAACTTTCTAAGGAAGTTTCTCAAGTATTAAGGAATGATGTGATGGTCAATATTCTCACCAATTGTCTATAAGCTTCTCAAATGGCATTCGATCGTATCATAGCAGTGCCTTAACTGTGTAATGCAGATGGAAGATGTGATAAATGGCATCAACAATAAGCTGTGGCCTACCAAGCCTTCTTTTCAAAACATCAACCACAATAATCTTGTAGATATCGTTGCATCCTGAAATTGCCTCTAAAGCCTCTACCCTTAGCTTTGTAGTTGAATTTATCAACAGGTGCATAGTCTGCTGTCCCCAAAACTCTTGCCACTTCAACACGTCTCCCTTAAAGGGGGCTATATCAAGTTTGGGTGGTTTTATTGCTACTGATGGTTGTGACCAGATTCTGGATATACCTGGCTCTATGGTTCTTGTAGTTGTCTTACTTCCACTTGGACTTGTTGTAGTCTTTCTTCTAATGTCTGACTTTGGCTCGACTGAGTCGATCTATGTTTTATTTCCACCTCTTCTTTAAGTATTCTCAGTGAAATCTTGTCAATAATTCCATCAGTGAATTCCCATCTACATCTAGGGTGCTTTGAAAATATATGAGGTAACCTCATTCTACTCTAGTGCTTCTGCTAATTTCTCATTGGCTGCCTTCAAGCATGCCAACTTGACTTCAAGATTTAAAATTGCCTTGCTAATTGATAGCAAATTAATATTTCAACCTCTCTTCATTCAGCTTGGAGTCTCTCTATAACAGAAAGTTTGCTTCTGCTTCTTTAGTCAATGCAGCCCTTGTCCTTGCCTGGTGCTCTTCAAACTACTAATTGCCAGCATGGCTAGGTGAGCTTAGTGGGCATAGCTACTTGACTAACTTTTAACTTAGTGAAGAAAACAGACAATAAAGAACACGTGTAGTGAATTGGTTCAGTAGCTTGCCTTAACTGGTATGTTAAATTCAATTTCACCACAGTACCATAACTTATTTGTGTCAGGTTACAAATTCTTCAATACACCAACAGTGGTTCAGACGTCAGTGGACACACCTCCCTGGTTTCAGCACCAAATGTCACAAGCCGCATGACAGTTAACAACCCGGTTCACTTATTAATACTTTACTACAATACAGCACTGCAACTTTATTTGTACAATAACTAACTTAGCAACAGCCTTTGGCCATGTCTAACAAGTTATACAGATTACGTAATATAAATAAACATCACATAATTAGTTGCTTGATCCGTAACTTTAATATTTTTGTTCACTTTCACAATTAAAATTCTATGTTGTGAGAAAGTTACATACATGACAGTGTATTTGGCCCCAAATACCATTCCATACTCAGCAAATTTAATAGTGTGCCATCTATTAGTAGCCCAGAGTACGTGATGATAATTGGCCTCTATTTTGCTCGGCAAAAAGAGTTGTATATTTTGGCACCAAGTGACTTATTAACCAGGAACCTTATAAGACTTCTTCGGTGATGTCTACTCAACTGTTGGCATCGACTGAGACGAATGTGGCCACAGTTACTTCTGTTTCGCTGAGTGTCACAGCAACCTCACCAACCACCCAACCCGCAGTCCATTTTCTCATGGGCACTGGGCAGGTACTAGAGATCCTCTACTGATGGCCTCTCAATGGTCCCCATGGATGTTAAATCCATTTCTGGCACTCCAAGCCCAACAGGCATATTTGATGGGAGCCGCACTTCGGTGCCTGTCCAGCCACAGGTGGCACACTGCAGGTCAGTCTTGAGCATGGAAGCTCGCCAGCAAAACATTAATGCTGGGCCTGCATTCTCTCTATATAGATCAGTGGGAGATGGCGAACTATAACACGTCAGTCTCTAGACCAATGGGCCACTAAGCAGTGGTGCCAATCAACCTGCACAAGTGGGGTATGCAGGACAGTTCGAGCTTATCTAGCTCGCCAGCTAAAATTATGCTGGGCCTGTCTTTCTCTTTACTCAGGTCAGATCAAAGTTGATGAATAAGAGCTCACCAGCCAATACATATGCTGGACCTGTAGCAGTAAGAGAAAATTGTTTGGTAAACACTGAAGATAGTCGTCATCTACAAGAATTGGTCTACCAAAGACTGGGTGAAAAGCGTCATTGCTATTATGAAACAGAGAGTGGCGATGAGGATAGTGATGATGAAGTCATGCAGCCACAGGCGAAACTCTTTGATCCAGACACCTTTTATAAATAGACAAAAAAAAACTCAGATTGTCTGAAAGTGTGGAAGACTACATTTCCGCTCATGTCTGAAATCTAGTGTGAGGAAAGCTATGGCAGCTGAGAATCAGAGTGGGAAATACACTGTCATGTACGCAACCTCATCACAACATAGAATTGAAAATCTCACAATGGTCCAGAGGGCCTGATGTGAGATTATAATTCTATTGGTGACCAGGTAAGTACATGACAGTGTATTTCCCCTCAATAGAGCACCCTCCCAGCTACACTGTCATGTACTGATCTCTTTTCTCTGCCCAGATCTTCTTGAACAAGACTGGTAACACTCAAGATTCATCTGTATGATTTGTTCACTATATATGTATGTATCATCACTGCTATTAATATATCATTTGCCTTGTATTATGAGGCCAATTATCATCACGTGCTCTGGGATATTAATAGATGGCCGCTTTAAACTTACTGAGTATGGAATGGTATTTGGGGCCAAATACACTGTCATGTACTTACCTGGTCACTAATAGAATTGTAATCTCACATCAGGTCCTCTGGACCCTTGTAAGATTTTCAATTTCATGAAAGCTTTTGTATTCGCAAAATTACATCCCTCAAAAAACCTGCATATATGGTACAGTTGACCAAGTTTGAACATACAAAGGTATATGAAGCGTGTAGAAGTTTACTGGAGTGTTTAATAATATGGTAAAAGGGCTAATTAGCTAATAAAGTGCAGAAGCTTCATAGAGTGTTCAGTACAGCTCAACAAACTACATTAATGTGTAACTGATAAGCTCAACTTATTTATAAAGGCAAAACTAAGTACTCCTCTTTGATGCTGAACTATAAAAAGAAGTTTAGTCACTTTAGTGTAGTATTTGATGTGCAAGACGTGACACAAACTTCTCCTTTAAATACTTAACACTTCAAAACTTGCTTGACCTGGCTCCTGATGATCACATTTTAAATTGTGTCAAGTGATTATAGCCAGTCTTCCACACACATAGTGATGTAGTTTGTGATAATAATTTGTAAGCAATGTTGTACATGTACAACATTTACTACTTCAGTTTAAGAGCAAGTTAATGTACATGTGTTCTAGCTAAATGTACCTGTGTAGTTAGTGAGTATATACCTGTCCCAACTATTAAACAAAGGTATTTCCTGTGTTTCTCCTTCTACCTGTGGCTTCAACATAATATATAAAATTACAAAAGGCATCAATGTTTTTATATTAATGCAGCCATCACCAGACAATACCACCAAAGTTACTGTTGGGGAATTCAGATAAGAGGCCCTTGTACTGCTCTATTAAATGTAACTTGTAGCATTATATTGCCATACTGTTGTTGCAAACAGGAATATTCAATGAACTGTACTCTTTGTGGATATGGTTCTGCCACTGTCAGCATTTTACCTGATGACCCAAGAGAAAAGCAGCTTTTCTGATGAATTGAACCACGAAATTATCATTAAATAGTTTTAATTTTCACTAAACAATTGTAAAGAGTATATTGTAATTCTTCCAAAAAAATCAGAGCTATCTTTCAGTATGATTTTGTACATTTTATGATAATTTGTATGATGTGCTATGAATATCTGTGGACATTATTAAGGAAACAACAGATCAGTGATTATAATCGTAAGGATACTTGTTTAGAACTGATGTCCTCAGGGTAAAAAGACAACATGTCTGTCAATTCATCATGAGAATTACCAGCTTGTAAGATACAATTTCTTCCCACAAATCCACCTTGAAATTTTACATGTAATTCTTGTACTAATACAGGATCCCTGAACTCAAAGGTAATGTATTGCTGAGGTCCCTACACCAGTGTGATTGATATAGTGACATGTGGTACAATACCGAGTAAGTCAATTTAAACCAACTTGATCAGAATTCCAACAAGTTTCTTCCTGACTGTCAAACATGAATTTCTTCCCATATTGTTTGTTGTCCCTGTTCAGTACAGAGCTCACCCTATTGTGAATGAGAATCCATGCATAAAACATCAAACTGGCAGTGCTTGTGAAGTACGTATATATTAAAACTTAACAATAGACATTATGATCTACAAGTACACATTGATGTCACCGTTACTACAGCAATCACCTCACGGTGCAGTCTTCGTTGACTAACGGTCGCAGGGTGAAGCCAGCCATTATACTGGTGCACGTGAGCGGTATCAAAATATACTGTGGTTCAAGAGACAATCGCTGTAGCACACACACGCGTGCGGTGGGGATTGCTGAGGATGGCGACCAGACCGAGGAGTAAAACTGCTGACCCTGGGGACCTACGGAAAGTGGCCAGGGCGCACCACGCTCCGAGAAAATTTACAGAAAAAATAGCCATGATGAAGCAAAGGGAGGCGCAACACGCAGCGGCATTTGCTGAGGCCATGAGTAATATTACGCAAGTATGTATGGTTGTATAAGAAATAACAGAGTGACAATCTGTTGCGTAGATGCAGCAGAAAACAGTGGGGGAATTCGGTGGATCAATGCCCACCCTAAACGACTTTATGGATGGCCCTGTCAAATCCATTGACCTTCAGGTACCCTTCCAGTGTAACCTGGCCCTTCTGTCATTGTATATCCCTGACAGTTGGCCTTTAAGGATCTCAGTAAAGTAAAGGCCAATGCATCCAAAGCAAAACCTAGACACGTGCGACGAAATTGGACCTCTCTGGGTAGCAAAACTACAATATCCTTTATGCATACACAATCTCATAAATGTTAGTAAATATTTTGTGTTATCCTTAACTGATCCTAACGCTGATGTTGATCCATATCCAATGAATCTCACTCAATTCAATGACTCCTGGCTGCGGTGAGTTCATTTCATTGTTGTAATGATGGAACCCATGTTGTATTGGAAGTGTTTCTTTACCAGACAACCATCTTTGAAGGGTAGTAACCAGTGGTCGTTTGGTGGGGGTAGTCTTGCCAGCAGTTCAATGTAAGTGAAATAACATGTTTAGAAATTTTGTCAATAGTGAACAAATCATACTAAATTACGCCATTCTATGTTAAATGGTATTGTTTTGATGTGAGGTTCCACTGTTACTAAACTTGTGCGTTGTCATAGGCATAAATCGGACTCTGACCTGCACCAGAGTCTTATGCAGGAGCAGCAAGCTAGCCTGTTGCCACCTTACATGGGCACACAATCACTAGAATATCAACAGCCAGTTCCTATGTCTAATTATATATGTCCCTCCATACCATCAGTACCATTGGGGTACCAACCATCCTTGTCTGTCTCCTACAATGCAGATTCATCCCACAAGTTGCAGAGGAGACCAAAGTGTGAGTATCAGTTGTTCATGTGGAAACTCTATATTGTTTCATGTGACTTGAAGCCTTATTCACGTAGGCCAGAAATCAGGTTAACAGCCTTCCACTGTAATTGTTAGGTTAGGCACAACATAACATCCATACACAGATATTAGAAATTTTCACTTATGGATTAATCTACTTGTTATGAACTTGTAGTTAATTAATGGTACATGTGTCTGATCAAGTACATGTACTACTGTAGTATCAGACCCCTGGGATTTATCATCCTCAGACAGTGCAGCACTTCAACAGGTTAGGTAACTGTGCTGTTGTGCTTTGTCTGACTGCAGTATCACCTCTAGCAACAAGCTCTTACTCGAAAGAGACCCAGCTCTACAAGTTCTGCTCTGACGAGGTTTTCTTGTGTAATGTCTATAGTGTCTGTTTACCATTTCCCCCCCTTTTAGTTTAGAACCATTTGTACCCATTTCTAATGATGATAACTACACATTGCAACCGCTTACAAGTGTGCAGTCCAAAATTAGTTCTTCTTTGCCGGATCTTACAAACACAAATTTTTCTTGTGGTCTAGACAGGCCAATTGATGAAGACCGGCCACTGGAGAATGATGGCTATTTGTCCAACAAGACGACCCAGAACCAATATTCTATGGGTAACCAGGATCACCATAAAGCATACATAGCATCGTCCTATATACCAAACACTGCTGCCATGTCCACAGGTTCTAATAAGACATTGACATCCCCGACGTTTCGTACTATTGCGTCAAATAACTTTCATCCAACTATCAATATTGCTTCGTCGTCAACCAGTTTCAGTCCAACTTTTAATTCACTTAATGTTATGAGTTCTTATTCTGGAACCAACAGTTTCAACCAGCTTCCAACAAGCACCAGCAGCAGTATGTTCACCTCTCAACCATTTTCCTGTGCAGCAATGCTAAGTAATGGTCCTTCAGCATTCTCGAGTTTGGGGAAGACACATCCAACCACAGAGCCAGTGACTTTACTGCTTCCCTCAGTGGTAACAAATGATACTTCTCATAAGATAGCAGGAACATTGTTTGACACTTGTAAACCTACCCCTCCACCATCGTACACTGAACACATGAGACAGACTGCAGTTATACAGCACAAAATGGCATCCATTAGTGTGTGCAACAATGATGGTGACATGCTAATAAGGAGTCACTCTGATGAAAACTTGGCTGCTCAAAAAGGACTACACCAGAATCCATTCATGGGCAACATGATGAGTGCCAGTAGTGTTCCCAGTATATATGTTGAACCAAATGAACAGGTACCGTTTGACTATGATTTCTCCCTGAAGAATACTCCACCTGATAGCCCATCAGAGTCAACAACTGCCAGTTATGCATCGTCTCCACCACACATGAGAACTAACTTTGATCATCCGATTTCTTACCCTGAAACTTATTGTGACTGGCCGCTAGGAGGGTCAGATAAATTAACTGAGAGGTCATCTCTTAGTCACCATAAATCTCTGACTGAACTGAGCATGATAGCTGAGGAGCCACACCACCAGAGACCGCCACTGTCTCACCAACTCTCACTTCCCTCAATAAGTATGGAGAATGAAAAGCCTATGGACCAGTCATACAATAATATATCTTCCTTCCCCATGGACGACAACGATCTTGAATTTGAAGCTGACTTTTCAGTACTTGACAATACACAACTGCCTGATTTGACTGCTTCGTATTGATACATGTATGATGCACATGTTGTATATTTGTAAGTTTTGTATATAACAATGTTGAGAGCTCTATATTCTACACACATGCATACATATTTTAAATTTAAATTTTGTCATTAAAAATATGTCACTTTTTTTGTTCTCACGGCACTAGGAAAACTCCAGTTATTGTGGCTTAGGGGGTTCATCAAGAAGCTTAATGGATGTATCATCAGTTCTCCCCATAAAATCTTTCCCACTCATATCAGTGATGCATGAACACTCCATTATGGCTGAATCTGACATCTGCAACTAAAGTTGACAAAATCAACAAAATCCAGTTTTATTACTTTGTATAATGGTGTGTATTGGGGGCAGTGGTGAGCAAAGTATGGATTATTGTCCGCTCTGTTGTAGGCAATGAGAAATGCCCATCGTCTCCTATCACTTCTGTTTTGATCACTTGTGTGGAGGACATTACAGTGGAAGAACAGTGCATCACCAGGATCAAGCTCTACGTGGACTAATGGCAATATCTGTGGCAGAAATCACTACATACATGACAGGCATATGCCATAAAGTGTACCTTCTTAAGCTCATTGACTCGTTCAAGGTCAGCTCCATTTTGTTCCCCCACTGCTACATGATCAATTCTGCCAGCCAAATGTGATCCCTTCAACACCTGTAATGTAAGCTTATTGGAGTTTTATGAGTTGCAAGTGACCTTCAAACATCCATTTTCCTGGTCGCACTTATCAACTGCAATGAATACAGTACCCATATTAGGGAAAAGGCAACCATTTCTATACCAGTACCTGTAATGTCACACAATACACTGAATGATCCATTAGAGCCAACACATACCCATAATCCTGATGCCATACAAATGACCCTCCAGTGTGAGGTTCTTTCATGATCAGTTTTGTATGGTAATGATAAACTTCACCACCTAACAACTTGAGAGGAAAGAGTTAATCTATGTGAGGTAAGAAAGAGTCTTATACCTTTTCCATTGTGCCAGCAACTTTTTCACATCTCGCAAGCATCCCGGTAATATCATTACCTGGATGTCTCCAGAGACATAGTTGGATTTTTCTACCATGTCCATCGTCTCTTTGAAAACTGTGTTTCACCACTCCATCGTCATTTTCTAGGGCTCCCTTGAGCTTATCTAACTCTTCAGGCTTCAACAAAGACCTTCAATTTACAACAGCTCAAGTTACAATCATGTTTGGCCTACGTACTAATATTAGGTCTATAGGCCTAAATATAGTTATAGGCTGGTTCCCTTTAATATATGTACAGCCGTACGACACCAACAAGTAGGAATCTAAACCGAACTATATACAAAAGTCAGGAAAGTGGGCGTGGCTAAATACTTACGACCAACTTGACAACAATGTATCCATCACGTGCGAAGTCTTCCCTCATCTCTTCTGTTAAATTAATTCCGAAGTTGGTGCCACATTGTGAACATCTGGGTTCCTTTGCACAGGATGCCGCTCCGTCATTATCCATTACTCCCAAGGCGTTGATCTTGAAATCTAGTGTCCAGTCTCGTCACGTGCCCAACTTAATAGCAGTGTGCGCGCTTTAGCGGGGCCGCACGAGGAGTTGGAGAAAATGTTAATGTTACCATTATGATGTTACCCATCATGAATCACAAATAAAAAGTAAACAAATGGCTAAGAACTGTCAATGGCAAAACTAGACACACTGACACACATTAAGGCAGCAGGTCAATTGCCCTATTTATTGTGGTTTCTTAGATTCCTCAAGAAAGGAGACTGACACATCATCAGTGTTCTTCATAAAATCTTTCCCAGTCATATCAGTTATGCACGAGCACTCCATTATTGCTGAGTTAGATACCTACAAGAGAATGTCACACACTAGCTCTCTCACTATGGGTGTGTTACCAACACCTTGTGTAGTGGTGTGTATTGAGGGTGGTGGTGGGGAAAGGTAGGATTATTATCTGCTCTGTTGTAAGAAATAAGAAATGCCCATCGTCTCCTGTCACTGTTGTTTTGACTACTTGTGTGGAGGACATTACAATGGAAGAACAACGCATCACCAGGATCAAGCTCAACATGAACCAGTGGCAAAACCTGCGGCATGTAACATTCATAGTGTTATACTGTGCATAAAGTGTTATACTTCATGAAATATACATACCTTCTTAAGCTCATCCACTCGCTCAACATCAGCTCCATTTTGTTCACCAACTATGGCATGCTCAACCCTGCCAGCCTGGTGTGATCCCTTCAATACCTGTTGTATAATTTATCAACTAGAAAATCTCGACATGTGAAAGAGTTATAACCTGCAAACATCCATTTCCTTTATCACACTTGTCAATTGCAATAAAGACAGTACCCATGTTAGGGAAAAGGCAACCATTTTTGTACCAGTACCTGTAATGTCACACAATACTGAATGTTCTATTAGAGATATTACCATTGGGGAGGCAGTACTAGCTCTGTGCTATACTCAGCGACTACATGTTACTGTCATCCAGTCCTGCTGTCGTCTCTTTGAACAAGAAACTTTGCTACAGCCTACCCAGCTGTAAAATTGGGGAAAGATTGTATGGAAAAACAGCTGATGGCTGACCATTTCTTCCTCGATAAAATAACAAGCAAAAATCAATCCAATACTTACCCATAATCCTGGTGCCAAACAAATGACCCTCCAGTGCGAGGCTCTTTCATGACCAGTTTAGTATGATAATGGTAAACCTCACCACCTAGCAACTAGTAAAGTAGAAACAGAAAATCAGTTTACAGTAGGTAAAACCTCTCTTACATCTTCCATTGTGCCAACAACCTTTTCACACCTCGCAAGCATCCCAGTGATGTCATTGCCAGGTTGATTCCAGAGGCAAAGTCGGCTTTTTCTACCATGTCCATCATCTCTATGGAAGGTGTGCTTTGCTACACCCTCATCACTCTCTAATGCTCCCTGAAGCTTCTCCAACTCCTCATGACTCAGAAGAGACCTTTAACAATAAAACAACCTGAAGTTATATATATAGCAATAAGAAATTGACTGGTAATTATTTATTTCATTGTTGAATGGTGCTTCTTTTGTTGATAAGCTGTAGTACTGGTAAGGACTGTCATGCTGTAGATAGTCCCCAAGGGCTAGTCTAATGAACCATGTAAGGTTGCTGCAATTGGTCTGCCCTGCTGTAACTGGTCCCCCCACTATCAGTTCTGTATTGTTAAGGGTTGCAGCTAAGACGTTTCATGACATAGATCAGTCCACACTGGAAGTACATGGGCACGCATAAATTTCATGCAAAATGGCATTTATAAATTTCATGCAAAATGGCATTTATAAATTTCATGCAAAATGGCATTTATAAATTTCATGCAAAATGACATTTATAAATTTCATGCAAGACGGCACTTCTTAAATGGCCTGTTAATAAAATTTCACTTGCAATTTATTGCTGTCGCTGCTGCTATGATGTTGTTGTTTTCACTGTTCGTAATTCTGCTATTTGCTTGCTGCTTTGTGTAATTCTGCTACTTTGTAGCAGCAAGTAAAGCAACATTCAAGCAGTAGTGGCAGTTGGGCAGCAGCCGCAAGTAATATAGTGGGATAGCTAGTCTTTGTGAATACCATGGGGTTTTCAGCTGACATTACCAGGTAGTAGTAGCAGCAGTATGCAAACAAACAGCACCAGTATACCAGTATATACCAAAAGTATCATTTTCCCTCCATAATTTCCGTTCTGTAAGATATACCCCAGCAGGAACCAATTACGGCAGAGAATAACCTATTGTAGCATTGTAGTCAATAAGTTGCAGTGCTAAAAGTCCAGATACAGTTGCCATAATTGGACTAATCTTTTTTTTTTGTTTTTGGGTGAAGGAGGGACTGGTAGCAGCATAACAGAACGCTGAGCAAGACAACTCGATAAGTCCATAGTTTGTACAGCATTGTGACAGTAGCCTCAAGTGGCTGGATGTTGTCACTGAAACCAGATCCCCCATCCAAATTAGAAGGAAAAGCATTCTGGCCACACAAGACTATTGTGACAGTAGGTAATACAAGTGTATATGCAGTTTTAAACAGCAAGAGTTGATAATATGTAAAGGTCTCTCTACATTATTAACTCTTGCTTACAGCAATCCATGTAATACATTAATGCTACAGACTCCTCTTGATGGGCGTGGCTATTAAAAACTAACTTGACTATTATATAGCCATCACGAGAGAAGTCCTTCAGCAGCTCGTCTGTAACTTTGAAATCGGTATCGTTCTGCGAGTATTTCGACTTCTTTGCAGCGGGAGCTTCTCCTCCGTTCTCAGCCATGTTCGCAACGGTGAGTGTTATTTAGAATGATTTCGGGAGGTAGCTGACGTCTTGGGACTCTCTTACACTATCTGAGAAATCCAATTATAAATACATATAAATACATGAGATATTTATTAAATACATTTTGAAATACTTAAATATTGGGACTCTCGTACACCGTGTTGGGTTTTGCGTGGGCGCTGGCTACCCCCCGAATGATTTAGTTTTAGTTATTTGATTATTAAGTTTCGATTGAACAATTCCACTGGGGACCTGCTTACTAAGTAATCATGATAACTATCATCGTACAGTCGTGGTACGTACTGGTGGAATTTTAATTTGTGGTCGTACTCTGCCGCGGGCTGATGATGAATAATTTTTCGTATCGGGTTTCATTTTGCATTGGAAAGCCTCTAACGTCATAGGCATAGCTAGGTGAATTCAATAAGCCATGAGCTGAGTCAATCTCATACACACACATCAGTAGCTACATCCCACCACACACATAGCCAAGCACATAACTAAATATTGATTTTACCTTCCCTGACTCTAACCTGTCCTGCTGTCAACAAAACCATCACATGATGCATGTTTGTCTGATGTGTCCTGGTGTACCGATGGTAGCTATTTTCTTATTACTGATCATGAGCTATGCATTATTAGATTTGTACATTCTGATACTTTACTGCTGATCACATTAGAGAAAACTGCTAATCCATCCATCAAAATTCTGGTTTAGGCTGGATGAGTTCTCGTAAGCATGACACAGGCTATGTATATAGAGACACACACTACTAGTATAACCTGTGCATAAGAGTAGGCCTGTTAATACTCTCTGTCAAAATGCAGAATAATAAAAATTATAGTGGTGCCGGATCCTCTCATGCAATCTAGGTAGCTATAGCTTTGGAACAGAACCTGAATGGCATCTCTTTAACAAGTATAGTAGAGCTACTATATCGAAAGTATATGCATGCAATTTTGTAGCTAACACCTGCTAACACCTCTATGTGCATGATCATGACTGGAATGTGTTGTTGCTGGATATAGCCACACTTGCTCAACCAGGCCTGCATACATGTGCCACGAGAGATTTAAGTACAAAATACATTATACTTGCTAACAATAATTGTTTCCATATATTTATTGTTTTGCCCACGCAAGGCTTATAGATTCCTAAGACATGTCATCTTGTTCTTCATAAATCCTTCCCAGTACAAACATTATTTGCTGAATTAAATGCATACATGTGTGAGATCAATGTCTATCTATGACTGTTCTATTAGAGTATACTTTTGATTGCTCTGTAGTATCTCAATCTTTTAGGTACTAGCTTACAATGTTCTTGCAATTTGCATGTGTCAGTTTTAATGGTCCTGCCTATTATGAGCATGAATTTCAAAGAGTCTCAGGAAACTCACAGCCACCCTGAATTTATGTGTTAAAAACCTTGTGGTAGTGTGTATTGATCAGTGGTGGTGTGGTGATGGGCAATAGCAGGGTTATTGTCTGCTCTGTTGTAGGACTGAAATAAGAAATGTCACTTTGTCTGTTTTGGTCATGCACTGCCGTGTGAGGACAATACAATGGAGGAATAACACATCCGACCCGGATCAAGCTCAACATGAACCAATTAATGCACACATTAATAATACAAAAAGTTTTGGATATAATATATACTTTTTTTCAGTTGAGTTCATCGGCTTGCTTGACACTCTGCCAGCCAAGTGAGATCCACCAGAAAATTGGATGCAAAAAAGATTGAAAATATTCAAAAACATCTATTTGTGAATATGAATATAGTACCCATGTTAGGGGAAAGCATGGGTAAGGTATACCGTAACGGTATACCTTACCCATGCTTTCCCCTAACATGGCCTTATGGCGTATATATTACACCAATACCTGCATGTTGCACAATACTGAATGCTCTATTAGAGAGAAGCATGGCCCGGCCATTGGCTATCCTGCGTCAAATATGTCAGCATAACAAAAGCATAATAGGCTAGAGTGCTATATGTCGTCAGCATGAATGGCATATTAGGTGGATGTATCAGTGGCGGATCTAGATGGATTTCTGGGGTTTCGACAGAACTGAACCCCCTTTTAGGTTTAGCTCAATGGCAGTCTAAATACATAAACATTGTTGCACTGACAATTTGTCACAGCAAACAACTATATACCACAGCATTTCAGTAGCATGCATGCAGTTTCACTTAACTAACACCATTTATAGCTATTAAACCCTCAGCAATACTTCTCCAGCTGCATTAAAAACGATCGAGATACTCTAATAGAGCAGTCAAGTAACTAATAAAGCAATCAAAGTTCCTGACTCCTAATTTTCAAAAATTTCTTGTGTCTGTGTCTGTGCCTGTGTGTGTGGGGGGGGCATGCCTCAGACCTCCCTAGAATTTTTCGCACACCTACTACTACCACCATAATTTTTGGGCACCCCCAACTGTAGCATTCTTCCGCCTCCTATACAGTGGATATGTCCACCTTCTAAAGTGGAAACCCCCCCGCTTAATAAATTCCTAGATCCGCCACTGTGTATTTCAAATAATAGATTGATACTCCCTAATAGAGAACCTGCAATAGAGCACACACCTTAGAACGATACTCTCTAATAGAACAGTCACTTTGTAGCGAAATACTCTAATAGAGCATTCGCTGATTAAAATGTTCCAAGATAATTGTAAAAATTGAAAATACTGGGAACACTGAAGAGCATAATAGGTGAAAAATTTGGGCCAAGTTTTGAGTGTACTGATTTGACTTAGACCTAATTGACTACTTATAATTCTGTTGCTGCAAAATGATTCCCGAAAATGAGGTTTTTTCATGCAGCCTTGTGTCAGTTGTGTGATAATGTTAACAATTTGAGAGAAAAGACAGTCGATCAGTATGATGTGGAAAGCTGGCAGTGATCTTCCTAACACCTGCCATATGCTTTATACCAACAGTGCCACATCTTGCTAGCAGTCCATGCAGTGATGTCATTGCCTGTAGGCTGATTTCAGAAGTAAGCCTATCATGACCAAGGGTGCATGTATTGGGGAGGGGTACTTGGGGTGCTGAAGTATACCCCCTTCAAATTTTTTACACTATGGCAAATTATTATGCTATCTAGAAAGCTAGTAAGTGTAATTGCAAGAGCAAGAATGAGATATGGTCAAAGTTATATTTTTAGGAGTAAGGATAACATCTGAAGGACCAGGTGTTGTGCGGTACAGACCTTCATCACTTGTGCTGTACTGATATAACTGAAATACTCTAATAAAACAGTCAACTACTCTGAACTGCCGTAAAATTGTGGCTATATAAGGGGGAAAGTAAATTAAACATTTTGATATGCAGTACACCATCTGCTATCTCAGTCAAATATCCTGCTATATACCACTTATATCATTATTGGTGCTTTAAAAGACCATCCCCGCCAATAACTTCTCAGTATAGCTAACTATGCATATACTGCAATCTTAGCTACAAACTTATACTTGAGTCCCTTTTGCAACTAACATCAGTGAAATCAGTTTTTATAAACTTTCTTAAAAACAATGAATGTCTGAGTACCGGAAATTATCAATTTGAGCTCTACACATATAGTTTTCTGTTAATTGTGTCAATTTGGTAGCTAGTAAAGTTATAAATCATTTTAAATCCAAGGAGATGCTAAAATAACCATACTAGTAAGAACGAGTTAGACCATGCTGATGTCCTTACTCTGATAAGTGATTCTAGCTATATAGTTTGCCCTTAGGCTCCCTTTGATGCGGAAATACAAATTTAAGGGGTTGAAATTCACCACATTTATATCCTGTGCCTTTTGTATAATAGTGACAACTAAATTCAATCTCATCAGAAGGCTAAATTTTCAAAACTGACAGATGAAATCCTGGATCTGCCGAACATCTCTGAGTGTGTTTTGCTACTGCATCGGTTCTCCTGAAAAGTATTTACTAAGACTGAGTATGGTATGATCTACTGATACTGAACACCTATTTATTCAGTGTGTCACAGTAGCGAAACCCCATAGGCTAGGAAGTTGTAAACCTTTACTAGAACAGATTAACTCATTCCAACTCTATTTATAACAAATTGTACATAAATAGCTAGCTACAGCTGTTTTTAGTAGGAGCTATACAAGGTCACCTATAATGTATTCTAAAATACTCTTCTCAGTTGGGATCATTTCAGGCCATCCCATCCACCCTCCTCCCCGCATGCATGGCAATTTCTTTCTGCTTCCGGCACTTAGGGTGCCGCGCGCCCCGTCCGACTTTAGGCGTTATATAGAATAGCATAGTTATAATGTGCATTATTTAGAATTCCACGCTTGGTTACTAGCCGCCCAAAAGTTGGCCAAGAGATGAAATGTCTAAAAATGATATTGAACAAGCTAAACCGAGCAGTGTAACAACAGCAGTGTTGGGTGTAAACAAAAATGAGCTCTCTTGCAAATCAGAAGAAATATTACCCGACTCTAGCGAGGGAGATACGCAGAAACCAAATGATACAGACAAAGTGTCGTCACATAAAATGACAAGTATTTCGCGTAACTTAGACAAGAAATCTTTAAGAAAGTTAACTGATAATGAGAATGACCAGCCACAGTCTAATTTACATGTGAGATATTGGACCTATTTGTTTGACAATCTTCACAGATCAATTGATGAGATATTCTGTGCCTGTGAAAGTGAAGAAAACATATCTGGATGTCACGTATGTGAGCATGTAAATCCTAGTATTCTATCCAAAAAATCAGAAATTTCCTGCAAAACAGTCGTCAAAAAGCAAACTGCTAATTAGTATACATAGATAAGGCCACTTCAATTAAATCTTTTGTTTCTTCAGCCCGACTGACTATATTTTTCTGTGCAAAATGTTTACGTTCACACGTGATCACCTTGCAAGTAGAGATAACATCACAAAGGGTTTGCTTTAAACTCATCACAGTATCTCACTATATAGCTGGCTACTGACACATGGTACAGCAATCATAGTGTAGCTTAGACTTGCAAAATCACTCTTTAGCTAGCAAAAAATTAATATTTTAATTTTACCAGCCTACCATTGTCCCGAGAAACATAAGGCTTAGTTGAAGTGGCCTAAGCAAAAATTGTTAGATTTTTTTTCAATGTCCTATAAGATTTATGCTTAGTTGCTGGCCCCTCAAGTCTCTGCCCACAACCTGCATTGGTTCAAAAGGAAACCCTTTAAAAAGCCTATAATATATGCTGTTGTGTATTATTTGAGTGTCAAAATTACCTGTACCTACTGGCAAGGTACGAGTTTATGTATTTTACTGTAATTGCAATAGACATACTTGTATACTGTAGCTAGCGTGACTTTTAGCTTTATCAAACAAAATATTTGCTACACTGTTTGAAGTTTCATCATAAGCAATTTAAGGGTACTGCTATTGGTGAAACTTTGGAAAGCATGTTTATATTTTATAGTGTAATGTTTGTAATAGTATTAATTGTACTGTAAACTGTGAAATATATATGCCCTTCCTTGCAGAAGTGTATGTGTGTTTTATTAAATGTGTGCTTTTTCAACTGAAATGAATGGTTGCATCAGAGGCTTTGTGTTCACCTTGTCTGAAAAAAGTGTAATATAAAGTTGCTGGATATAGTTTTTTTTTGTTCTAATGTGACGTCTTTAGTTGTGATTCCAGTCATTTTAACTTCCTATAATGGAAGCTGTATATATGTAATGGCCAATAAGCTGTAGCCAGACACATACATCCCACCTCTAAAATCATCACTGATGTTATTGGCTGAAATGATATTTATCTGTCACAAAAAAATGGTTTTGTCAGGTATGTAATTTAAAGTCTAGCAACTCCTCCTAGCTATGTAGGAGGACCAGAAACATTAAAGTGAACTGTCTGTGACCTTCCATAAAGAGAGTACCCATGTGCAACATTTGTCAAGCACAATGTGTCAAGCTCGCATATAAATTGTGTCTTATTGTAGAAGTGAAGCACTGAAATGCACTATATATAACAAATGTAGTATAATACCATTGGGTGACCTCACTTCTGTGTACTGAACTCTGTGCTGCTTATTTTTAGTGACAGAAAAAAAGAATGTCTAGTGGGCAAAATGTATTGTTTCCACAAGTGATGCTTAATGAATAATCAACTCCACAGTGAACACACTTTTAGACAGAATCCATCATCTTGTCCCCATCCATATTCCGATACTGGCCAGTATCTGGTTATGATGGCCTTAACATGTGTATTTTTATTATTGGTGTTACTGTGCAGACATCAAGTACAGATTATAATTATGCACAGGGGTTATGCATGTGTAATTATCTAGATTAATTAATAAACAATTAAGGGTGAGAGAGTTAATTACAGATGGGGGTAAACTGTTCCTCAGTGTACACCTCTTTTTTTTTCTTTTTTTTTTAAGACTAGAATCAGACATGTGTTTCCTTGAAAGTATCATTTTTCAAAGATAAATGCTTTTTTTCAGTTGTACAGTATGTAGTATGTTTGATGACATAAGTGTGCCCTTCACTGCAGGAAGCACTCAGAACTATGGAAGTCTACCAGCGAGATTTTGAAGAGCTCATTAAACGAATTAAGACACAAGAAGCATTTGAGTGTGCTGGTGCAGATCAAGGCAACAAGTAAGCTTAAGAAGCCAATTTACGTCATATTTGTTCTTACATAAATAATACTGTCATTTGATAAGTGAGGATGAAATTTCACTGCAGTACAGAGTTACAAACAGTATTGTAAGAGTGTAATGAAGTCCCTAAAAAGCTTACAGCTTGTAAACTACCAAGACCTAGAGAGATTCTAAGTAACACTTCTATCTGAAATGGTTTCATATTTCACTTTACTGTATGTGGTTTTTAATGCCATCATCATCTTGTAACTTTTCTGCAAAAAAGAAACCCTATAATGATATTCATAGGCTTATAATAGGTTAAGTAGGAAAGAGTTGAGAGTATTTATTAGTTGACATAATGATAAACAGGTAGTAATTAACAATGGTATGATAAAGCTCTCAGTACATGATTTTTACAAAAATCACAATTGTTATGATTAAACTAATAACTGAAGCCTTCATAGTACAGATATTGATTGTTTTGTTTTAGGCCTCCTTTAGTGTGGGAAGTTCGTGCGTCACCACCAAGAACAAACTGTCCAGTAACTCTCCTGCTGCAAAACGAAGAGCCAAGGGCTGTGTCGCCATTAACTAAAAAGAATAGAGATCCCAAACGACGTATTGATTTTAAAGATGATAAGCAGGTCGAGATGTCAACACCTGATAATAATGGAACAGCTTCATGGGCGGATATGGTAAGAAATGGACACCGGAGAGTTTCACAGTCTAGCAGTGGGGCCAGCAGCCCCTCACTGTCTCAACGAAATACAATCGATAGCAAAGATAATGGAGCCAAGAAAGAGAACAGAGAAAGAAGTAGCAAGGAAATGTCTCTTGGTGCAGTTTGTAGAAACAAAACAGATACTTCAGGCAAAGACAGCAAAGAAAGCAGTATTGCAGACTTATCACATAAGACCTCCAGTAGTAATAGCACTTACCAATCTGTTAAGTCAAGCACCAGCTCTAAAATACTAGATGAAACTACACATCACTCAGTAATAGAGAATAGTAGGAAATCTTCAGTTAACTCTGACAAGAAGTTAAGCACTGAAACATCATCACTAGAAGAAGACATTGACAGAGAACATCTGAAAGAAGACAATGATGATGAAGGTTGGGAGGTTGTATCACGAGGCAGAGGCAAGCCCCTCAGAAAGCCATACAATAGGGTACAGAGTGTGGCGACTGCTGGCCCTACTGATTATAATGATGATGGTGATGATAAAAATTTTAGTATAAAGGAGAAAAGGAGTGAATGTGTTGATCTTGATGATGGTGAGAGTAAAGTCAATCATGATGATGATCAAGTTGATTATGATGTCAATGAGGATGTTGATGGTGACTGGCAGTATCATCATACTTCAGTTGCCATGGAGATCAGTGACTCTGATGGCAAAGACATCCTTGATAATCGTAATAATTCACCAGGGACAGCAGATTGTAGTAATACAGACGAGCCAGGTGTACAGGTTTGCTAGCTACGTATGTGTTTGTGTGGTCTGTCAAGTATTGTATTACTCTAATAAAGGATCTGATGTAATGTGTAACATGTGTGTTAATGTAAGCTTTGATTTCCATTACAGATTCCTCTGTCCGACAATAGCTCAGAATTTGGTGACCCTGAAATCACGTCTGGTGGTATATAAATTTTACTAACTTTGTAGATTTTTACATTGTGCTTTAAGGTACTGGAAAGTCCATTCTGTCACAGAGCTGGCCAGAACGAAGCAGCTCATTCTTGGAGGCCTACTCCACACGGCGGATGGCTCCCACATACCAAAAGTTGATGTCACCTCAAAGAAAGAAGTAATAGTGTGAATAGCACTGCCATAATATTATCGGCTGCCACATAAATAAGATACCACAGAAATTACTTCCAAGGAGTAGTATTTCAAGGAATAATTTTTCAACATAATGATAGCTCTTGATGTGGTATATTCATGTAGTTAATTTGTTGATGCTCTCTTCAAAATCAATCATAAGTAATAGTGTGCTATACCAATTACCAAGTAGTAATAAATTTTACATCTTGTATTATTCCTCTCTGTGACTAAAATAGCTTCCACATTTTGAGTTTTAAGCTTTTGTCATCTCAAATTTCAGTCCTCAATAGAGCATGTGCTGGTTGCTAGAGTAGTTAAGTAGTGCAAAGTTTTTCAATGTTGGTGTTATCATCTCCTGCACAGCTTTACACAGCTTCCCCTGTTATACAGTAGTACATGTTATGTCACCATATTGACTGATTAGTTTGTAGTAGTTCATTAATCTACATTGTGTGGAGGCCATACCAGCATGAGTAGATCACATAGCAATGTGTATTATGTGAACCATCAAGTGTGTAACCACTCTATGTTTATTTATTTATTTCTTTTTAACCTTTCAGACCAACAGCAGAGTCAAAACAAATCTTGGATGAAAAACTGGTTCGTATGTATATTCTCTCTCCTTTAATTCTTTTATCATTTTTGTATACATTTGTCGCATGTGCACATAGTGGGTGATGGGACCTTGGGTGCCCACACCTTCACCTGTAGGACACGGTACAGCTTCCTGTGGGTTACTAGTCCTGCTTCAGGAGGATTTGCCTGTGCTGACTCCTAGCACCTGAGGTGTCCCAGTGCTGGCTCACTGGGTAGGCGTGACCATGCTAGCACAGTAGCCGAAGGCTTTACTTTGCTTTTTGCTGCGTGTGTGGGCATGTGTGTGTGCGTGTGCATTGTGCTTGCTTGCGTACATGCATGTGTGTGTGTGTGTGTGTGTGTGTGTGTGTGTGTGTGTGTGCGCGCACTGTGTGTGTGTGCGCGCGCACTGTGTGTGTGTGTGCGCGCACTGTGTGTGTGTGTGCGCGCACTGTGTGTGTGTGTGCGCGCACTGTGTGTGTGTGTGCGCGCACTGTGTGTGTGTGTGTGCGCGCACTGTGTGTGTGTGCGTGTGCACTGTGTGTGTGTGTGTGTGCACTGTGTGTGTTACATATATACCAATGAAATGGTTACTATCATTACACAGGTCAAGACTAGACTCCAACGAGACAAGGTAAGGGAAAAAGTTGTAGCTGGTTGTCATCATTCAGCTGCTTGCCATACAGGGTGACTGTGACAATGAGGATGTGACCGAGCAACGTAGAGCACTCATTGCAGAGAAACTACAACGTGCTGAGATGAAGCGCGTGTCTCTCTTACAAGAAAAGGTCAAGAAGGCTCAGGAAGAAGAGGCCAAGGTAACACTACATCACTATAAGACTAATGTCACAAAATATTGTTACTATACCACTTAACTTATGTTGTGTGACGGTTGTTTATACTGTAGCTTAATGAGATAGCATTTATTAATACACTGGAAGCCCAGAATAAGAAAATAGAAGTCCTGGCTCGACATCAGGGTCATGAAGCAAGGCTACAAGATATTCAAGTTAGTTGGAGACTTCTCAGTAAATACTCCTCATAACTGTATGTGACTATTAGGAAGAGAGACAAAGAAAGAAGGAAGAACAGCAAGCTAAAGAGGAAGCTGCTCAGGTACCTAGTCTGTCTCATTAACTGTAGTGGAGATTGTAAACTACAAAGGAACGTCGACGTACTCTGGAGGCAGAACGATTAGCCAAGCTATCCGAACTAGACCAGAAGAGAAAAGAAAATGTATGCATTCGTGTGTAATAATAATTTATTTTGCATTGATGTGGTTTGCTTAGTCATAAAGTGTAATCTGACATGTAGCATGATTTAAGCCAATGATTATAGGGCTGGCTTAATCAGTCATAATTAATGTACGCTATGTCATTAGGATGCTAGAGTCGAACAATTAATACTTGAAAGGGACAAAGCTAGGGAAGAAGCAGCCAAGGAAAAGGCTAGGTGAGTTAACTGTCTGTACAGTTTCAGTCCAAACCATCCATGTCTTGTGTGTTGTAGGGAGAGGGAAAGGAAACTGGAGGCTAGAAATGAGGCCATTACTTTGTCCATTGCAGAGTTAGAGAAAAAGATTCAACTCAAAGTACACACCAGCTAAACTGTAGCAATAATTTAATGCCATTATATGTAGCAAGATGAGTCTTCAAAGAGATATGATCTGCAACTAGAGCAGAGAAAAGAAAAGGTAACGGCAGGAAATACGGTGGCCTTGAGTTATCATTTTTGCAATACTAGGCTGCTGTAGCTTCCAGACATGTCTCCCCTGAAGATGCTCCCAGGGTTACTCCTTATGAGAGGAAGAAATGGTGTAGTGTGTGTAGTGTGAAGATAGTCTCAGAACTGTACTTACTGAGCCACTTGAGGGGAAAGAAGCATCAAGAAGCAGTGGCGTTACTTCCTACAGAACAGGTAAATCTTATAAGGCACTTGTCTCTTTTGTCTGCACTTTTGGGGTGAGATATGTGGCTTTACTGTGATGCGATAATGGATAGTATTTGTGCTGCTTCTATTGTGTGGTAGCTTTTATGTATATGTGCAAGAAACCACAATGTAATCTGATATTCTAAACTTGTTAATAGATGTAATTTGACATCACATGTATGCGTGTCATCATTACAATGTAAATATTTTAACTATTTCACTTTTTTTATATTTGTATTTTTTGCATCCAATAGCACTGTTAGGGTATCTTGATTAAAAAAATAACTGAAACAAGTTTTTTTTTTTTTGGTCCGTGGACTAATTTTAATTGTTTTATTTTTTAACAGTGTGTCACTGTGGTCACTTGACTTTTGTGTAGGAGCATTCAACACACCACACACTGTTTAAATATTTTATGACATGACAAATATAATGATAGCGCAACCTTTTGTTTTACTATCTATAATTTCAGCTGTCCTGCCTGTGGGCATTAAGAGAGAATGGTAGTTCATTTTCATACTTTGGTTTTCAGTTGGCATCCAATAGTAGAGCCATACATAGCACACCTGTTGTGTAAACTCCTAGAACTTCAAATATCTGACATCATACTTAATGGACTCTGCTGTTTATGCATTTCCTCTTTGGCAACTTGGCAACAGAATGATCCTGCCCTGTTGATCTCGGACATATCAGAGGAACTAATTAAAGACGAGATAACAATGGAGACTGCAATTGCCGAACGAGTAAAAGCTGGGAAAAAACGTGGCAAGAAAATTAAACAAAGAGTGTCCACCAGGTAACGGGTGTTATGTATGCCATCATGTCTACCATTATTTGTGCAGAGCGAAGGATTACGAGAGGACTCCTCGTCCTGTAAAGCAAAATTACCAATCAAGGTTACGACCTCGGTAAGCCTTAGAATGCACGCATACGTGCAATAATTGTATTGCAGTTTTCAGAAGTTATTACGAGACTTAAACAAGATGGTTGAATCAAACGGCTCAAACATCTGGGACTCAGCAGACGTACAACACCTTGACAGAATACTTGGCGAGCTAAAGCGTTCCTTCAGTCCACAGGTATGATTTGTGACACAAGGTCACCTATTAAATTATGATGTCATAGTTGGGAGATGACCAACTATTGTTCTGCCATCTTGGAGGATTGGAAGCATTACTCAGTCTTCTAATGCTTTACACTACAGAGTCTTCTACTAAGTGTGTTCCTGTTCCTTACAAGTTAGTGTTATGGTTACCAGGATGTGCATATCAACATGGTCCATAGGTCATTTCGACTTGTATCCATAGCAGTGGGGCTTGCTTGTGCGGGTAACCTTTACAACTCGCGACGTTTTGTACTCTCTGGTCACTTCATCCCCATTACAGACTTACTATCTTATTATCTTAGTGTAAGCCACTGTTGAGTTTCTGTGTAGTCTTAAGTGATTGTATTAATTCAGTCACAGATTCCTAATGCTTGTCAGCTGAGCAGTAGTTGGGGTGGAGATGGTGCAAAGTTGATCACAACGAGTGATCAGTTACAGTACATTTGTGGTCCCCTCCTCAGCCTCCTCGCCAGAGTGGTCGCCACAGTCGCTCAGAGTAAACTAGAGCCAATAATGGAACAAGCCCTGCATGACTTTGTTGGGTAAACAAGTGTCACTACCTTACTAGTATTATAATAATATTTTTATTACAGCTATATAGTATGCAATGGTCTCATAGACCAATTGTATGCTTACTTCTCTGTGGTGTATGGTCCGGTTGATGATTGTCAGAGAGCTCAGCTAGTCCTGGACATGTTAAATGTTCTGGTAGCAACTACAGCACTCTTCCATTACAAGTAATACTCGATATAGTAAAGTATTAGTTAACCAGTATGGTCTATATGTAGAGTGAAGGATGTGTTTTCTGATAAACTCCTTGATGATCCGACACAGCTGATTGATGCCATGCAAAGAACAGAATTAGTTGGTAAGCTCTAGTCTAAACTGTATGTCATACTTTATCTTCATACACCAAGGTATTGCTTCTTTATTGTATGCCATCTTGCTCCATTCTGGGCCTCCAAGACACTCGACTGTACCCCCTGTGCTATCAACCTACACAACGTCTGTCACCACTGCTGCAGTGAAGTGTATTAACAATGCTGCTCTCATGAACATCAAATGGTTTCAGGTGCATCATGGTTTTATATTATTTTAATATTATTTAATAGTGATTTTTTTCCAGCAATGCTTGGGAGCTGAGGGCATTTCCTTACAATTCAGGCACACAGCAAGTTATTTGTTGTGGTGAGTGTGTGGTTAAAGCCATATATCTGGTTTATCCATTTTACACATACTTTAAAGTGGGGTTAGCAGGTCACTTAATTGCTTTGTTTTAATTGCTTTGTTTTAGTCTTTCATTGAGAATGATGATCACATTCTGTAGGCATTGCTCTCACCACTCTAATGAAGTTCTCTTACACGAAGTCATTTTAGCTATTGGCTACTTTTGTGTTCTGAATCCCGAAAATCAGGTTTCTAATGGTCACTATGCTGTGGGTACGTTAGTGATGGTCTTTGCTGTAGGTGTTTCTCCAATCTGGCCGTAGTCCGACCGTGTTACAACTATTGTGTGCCCTACCATTGGAGTACTTCACCACACCGAGGTCAGTCCGTAATGTCATTGTGCTCTGTTGTGATCCCCGGCATTCTTTGGTGACATTCCTGGGTGTAATTGAAGACAAATTTAATTGTGTTATTGATGTTTCTATGTGGTAGGAGTGAAATGAATACAGCCGCAGGAACGCATTTAACGAACAATAGTAATTGTGTACATGATCTAATATGTATAATGTGTTTCTATACCAACAGTCACATAATAGGTTATCTCCTCATGTAGGCTAGTCAATCTACTGTTCCCTACGTTTGTGTCAATTTGTTACAACAGTGTGGCCAACATGGCCATCCTCTCCAAAGAAATCGACTGCCAACTTCTGTGCAGGTACATTCAGGTAAGGTTATTATTATGAGACACATGGCTTCTCTTTGTACAGCTGTTTCTGTTTAGTATAATTATATATCAGTACAGGCAGCCTATTTCCTTTTTTATGCCATGTACCCATCCTGTTTACTTTTTTTGCTATTGTTTTTGCCATTTAGGAACAGATTGATACCAGCAAGGAGAAAAGCTTAGAACTGAAGTGTTTGAGTGATCTGCAGTATCGGTTCCCCTTAGAACATTGGAAAAATGCCTTACAATTTTTTCAGACAGCTCATCACAGTCAATAATATCAGTTTGCATTTACGTATAAAATGTTAATTATGTTTTGTGACGTATAACTGGTGTATTAAATTTTTACACAACGCGCATTGCTTAATCTTAATATCCGGAATCTTTCGATTCGCAACTCCGTTGACTGGGCGACGGTACTTTAAAATAGAAGAGTGATGCTGGGTACTAGTAAATCATCAAAGTCAGATATGAACGGGTGTGCATTCGAACCCGGTGCAGGTATAATGCTTAACTCGTTACCTAACGTCGAAGAGCTTTTTGCACTAGATACCTGCTCTATGGCGACGAAGCTTTGCCACAGATGCAAAGAGCCTATTATGGATAGATTTGTTATGAGAGTGCATCCAAACTACGAGTTCCATCCAGCTTGCTTGAGCTGTGCTTCGTGTCATTCAACGCTGGATGAGACCTCCACTTGCTTTGTTCGCAATGGTATTCCTTATTGCAAACCAGACTACTTCAGGTATTTGCTTGCAGCTGTAGTGGCCGAGTTATAGATCTCTGCATAAATGATCCATGTCTTTGATAGAATTAACATATCGCATGTAGCTAAGTTGATCACTTATAGCAGCTATTGTTTGTTTGCTATAGGTATTTTGGTGTGCACTGCCATGAATGCAGAGAGGTAATAACTGATAAAGTGATGAAGGCTGGAGACAAAGTCAGTAATACCAGTTTCCTCTACAATGCAGACCAGTGCATCATCTATTTTTTTTACTAACGCAGGGTTACCATGTGGATTGCTTCAAGTGCTGTGTCTGTTTGATGAAGCTAGAGCCTGGTGATTACTACACTACCTACAATGATAGACTGTACTGCAAGGATGATATTGAGTTTCTACTTGGTGATAATGACACTTCAAGCTCTGCTAATGGTATGTGTGTACAAGTACTAGAACAATTTGTTGCTACTATTACAATTGTATGGTGGTCTAGTACTAAGAAATGACCTGATTTAATTATTGATATATATTGGACATAGCTATGATCTATTCAACATAGTATATATATATATATAAGACACTATAGCGAACTGCTTAGTATGGGTTTTCTTAGTATAGATTTGTAGGAAGTTATAGCAAGTTCTCACTTAATATGTATAACAAAAGGTTACCACTGATTGTGGTCATGTGGTATACACACACCATCAAACCACTAGTGGGTTATACCACAACCCAAACTCTAGTCTGATTTTTGTAATGGCTCTCTACTATTTGCACATTAGAATTAGCTTATATAAGACATTGTATATAGTACAGGCATTGTCTTTCTAGTAATGTGATTTTAAGTGATTTTATAGGTACCTGTCACTCCTTCACAAAAACCCTTTGTAATATGTTTACCTTAGTACATTCTATCACCTCTCATGCATGACTGTGGTTAAGTGCTTTTCTTGTCCAGACACTTGTTAATGTAATATCAGCTTTATCTGCATTCACGTTGATCGCTCCCTTCATACGTACGTACTTTGTAAATGAACAAAGATGTGAGCCTTTGCCGTGCACCACAAACTATAATTATATTATGTTTCTTGTTTCTAGCCTTATATAGATACTGTGGTGTCATCTAATATATAAACACACGTACAATGCAGTACACGCCTACACCTCAAATAGAACAAGGACACTGTCTGGTCATTGAATAAGACAACAAGACAAAATATCAATATACTTGAGTTCCATGTTACATATAGGCTTTGGTGTAGACCATTTTGGCAATGATGCTGGCAGTAGCTATACTATAGTTAAGGGTGTCTGCATCTCAATGATTTTGAGCATCATCACATAGGAAATACCCCTCCTTTGTGTCCCACATATACGTGGCTTCTAGGATTGATGCCTTGTGTCTTCATCCTATATGTTGCTCCCTCGTATGGTATGCTACCTCCGTGCTTTGTGTAAATATTTGCTTGTGATCTCATTTTGAAACAGATAACTTAGTCAATATATTCTGTATGTGTTTTTATAGAAGGAGGAAGCCCTACCAGTGAAGGTTCATGTCCTCTCCCTAGTCCTCCCGGAAAGAAGTCGGAGAAGACTCCTCGTGTGCGTACTGTTCTGTCAGATAAACAATTGAAAATATTGAAGGCAGTTTATTCTCAAAACCCAAAGCCTGATTCGTTAATGAAGGAGCACCTATGTGAAGTGACCGGTCTCAGCCCCAGAGTTATTAGAGTCTGGTTTCAGAACAAGCGTTGCAAAGATAAAAAGAAAATATTACAAGACAAGGCTATGGAAGAAGCATCGCAACTCCCATCAATTGTAAGTAAATATTTCAGTAGTTCTCAACTGGATGATAACTCTTTTTATCTTTAGGCAAATCCACCAATTACGCCTCTCACTCCACTGACACCAGATACCAGCTCAGAAATGACTTTTCCCACTAGTAACATCTTGTCGGGATCAACCACTAATTCTTTCTCACACACAACACTACCATCAACAATCACCTCTCCTTCACCTATGAGCAGCTGGTCCACAATGAGCTGCTCATTTGGATCATTCACTTCAAGTGTGGCAATCAGCACGGCAAAGTCCAGCTGTGCTGTCACATCCCAATAAAATACTTGTATCCCGTTTTTACAGTTTGCTTGTTGTGTTTTGTAAATAGCTACTTTTTTTTACTGTTCGTTATCTCTATTTCCCCACATTGTAGCTATATTATTTATTTTCCAACAGGTAGCTAGCTAGCTACTTACTTAGCTATATTATTTGTATTATGTATATGTGTTTGAGCTATCGATTGCATTAAATTATTATGATCTAATTAAGTAATTTGTTGTTCAGTGTACATAGTATGAGCCTGATCTAATTGTGTTATTATATGGCCTGCATCCATGTTGCTGGTAGCTTCATGTAAACAGTACTAAGCAGTTTTCAATTCCAATTTGGCATTTAGTGTTCCTGTTGACTCATAGCTATATAGTTTCAGTAGTCCAAGATCTAGTCTCTAGCTAAACACTTACATGTTTAGTTAATCTCTAGGGCTTTCTAATACAGCAGACACAAAGGCAATTTTGAGATGCCTTAAAATGCAACACTATAGTGTCTTCCAATCAACATGCAGGTCCCAAAAGTATGCATTGTCTGTTTAGCGTAATCGTATATATACACATTAAAGATTTTACTCAGTACGAAGGTCATTGGATTAATAGTTGTATGGGTGCATACCATTATGCTTTCAGTTTCACAATGCTCACGGGACTACATACGCGCGTATGAAAATGCAAGAAATACAATGTTAGCGCGCTAATAAACAATACAAAATCAACGGTAATCAGTGATACTTTGTTGTACGTTTATCAAGAGAAAGGGATGATCGGTCTATGGAGAAAGTGTGTTGTAGATGGCAATTTTATGTGGAAGATCATTGGTAGACGTCCGTATACTACCAGTACCTCCGTGTTAGCAGATAGTCAATCCGTAAATCTGTAAGCTTCCATTAGCAATCATGAATTAAAATAGTTTTTTTTACCATGCCCTACTTATTTAACCATTGACACAAGTCATAGATGGTATGCATCTGGAGGTATAGCAAGTCTCTAGATGCACGAGAGGTGTACTAGTAATTGTACTTTTATAAAGCAATGTCCTGCTTTTCTCCACCAGTCTACGCAACATCGGTATCATTGCTCATATTGATGCTGGGAAGACAACTACCACTGAGCGAATGCTCTTCTACTCTGGCACGATAAGAGTAATTGGAGGTGAGTTGTTCCCACTGGTGTACACTTGGCATGACATTCACTTTTTAGATGTTGACCGAGGCACTACTGTCACAGATTACCTCCAGCAGGTACCCTCACTGATTAGCAAACAAAACTGGTTATCATCTTCCTCTACATAAGGAGCGAGAACGAGGGATTACCATCACCAGTGCTGCTGTAACCCTGGGATGGAAGAATCATCAGATTAATCTGATAGATACTCCAGGTGTGGATTTGGTATGTATTAGGTCATATTAGTTAGTATTGCTGAGAACAGGTCATGTGGACTTTACGTTTGAAGTGGAGAGGTCACTACGAGTGCTGGACGGTGCTGTTGCTGTTTTTGATGCTTCAGCTGGAGTAGAAGTTAGTACATGCACTACAAATTGTGATAAGATGTGACTAATGGCATCAATGAATAATTATCATATTGTGCATGAATTTAGCTTCCACACATTTCAGTGGGCTCAGTCTCTTCATGTATGACCAGATTTCCTTTTTGAACAGCTAGGTTCATAGCATCTATATATGGTGCAATATCAAACCCTAACTTGACCTTTTTCTTAGCTTCAACATTCCTTGTTTCTACTATAGTGGAATTTGGTGAATTTTATCCAGAAGATGTCTAGGAAGTTTGGCAAATCGAAAACATACGAGGTGTGCGCAAAGTTTATCCTGCAGGAGGGATGTATTATACTTAATGCGTTGTGTTGCGGGCATCCACAGTTCCACATGAGCCTCGCTTGTTAGAGGCGGTGTATTTCCCCAGTTTCTTGCTTAGCAACAGGAATAACTGAACCTATTCATAGATATGTATAGCTATGGCCTATTTGACTGCTGCACATGTATATACACGTACAGTACAAGTATATGATACATATTGCATGTGTTTACATATTGCATGTGTTTACATGCTTACAACAGATGTCTCAATGTTGCAGGCCCAGAGTGTAACAGTTTGGAGACAAGCTAACAGTTATGTAATCCCAAGAGTTGCATTTATGAACAAGATGGACAAGAACAATGCAAAGCAAGTTTTATTGGTATAACTCATGACATTGTCAGGCTCTTGCAGTTTCACCAATGCAGTAGAGTCAATGAAAAATAAACTGCACACAAATCCATTACCAGTTCAGGTACGGCATGGTTGCATTTACTACTAGTAGTAGTGAATGAAGTTTCCTAGTACCCTTTAGGGACTGGCAAAGAGTTTGGTGGTGTTTGTGATTTAGTAGAAATGAAAGTGTTACAATGGAAGGGAACAGAAAATAGCCACAAGGCAGTTTGTGAAGGTTCTGTTGAAAGCCTTGGTCAGGATTTGTTGGCTGAAGTTAAACAAGCCAGAAGTAAACTAGTTGAAGAGGTATAGTGTCCTAGCGCCCTCGTTTGCTTTATATATATACTTCAACAGGTTGCAATGCACAGCAATGAAGCGATGGCAAAAATGTTTGCCAACAAAGACAATACTCTTTCTACAGATGAGGTGGCACAAGTCATCCACAGCTCTATTTTCATAGTGTACTACAGTTACTGTACTTTATTAGGAAGTTAACACACAATTGTAGTGTGGTTCCAGTCCTGTGTGGCAGTGCATTAAAGAACAAGGGAGTCCAACCACTGATGGACGCTATACTCTACTATCTTCCATCACCAGTTCATGGTCCTTCTAGTCATCTGTAAGTATTCACAGTTTTTGGTTTGTGCTGACAGAGAATTCCTTCCACTGCAGTCCAGATGTTGTTGAGAAATTGTGTGCATTTGCTTTCAAGGTATGCGTATTATGCTCAATATTCTAATGTTGGCATGGCGATTGCATACCCCAGGTGATTTATGACCACCAGCGTGGCCCAGTTGTGTTTGTCAGAATTTACCGTGGATCACTTACACCACATTCTGCCGTGTATAACATGACCCACAAGTGCAGGTGCTATCAGTGTGAGTATTGCATACAATTGTACGTGTGTGTGTGTGTAGGGAGAGGATTAGCAGACTGCTGTGGATGTTTGCAGATGAGCAGAGAGAGGTTGCAGAAATGACCCAGGGAAACATTGCAGCTCTTGTTGGTCTTAAAAATGTACTTATATCTTTGACTGAAATATGAGGCCATAAGTATTGTTTCATTAACAGACTTACACTGGGGATGTTCTGGTGGCTTCAGCTGATGTAGCTAATACTGTAGAGAAGAAAGAAGGTGGGAATGAGGAAGCCGGAGATAGAAATGTTTTACTCAGAGGCTTGGAAGTTCCAGAGCCAGTATTCTTTCGGACAATAGAACCATATTCAGCTGCTGAGCAACAAGGTTTGTAAAAGCAAATAAAAAGTTATCATTTGTTGTATTGCTCAGATCTGGATCATGCACTGAATGCTATCAGTAGAGAAGATCCCAGTCTAAAAGTGTCTACTGACTTAGATTCAGGGCAGGTTGGACATAAGAAAGGTGTTTTAATACTTAGCAATAATGAATTTTAATGGATAGACAATTCTTTCTGGGATGGGTGAACTTCATTTGGATGTAGTATGCAATAGGATTCGTCATGACTTCAAACTAAACATAACACTAGGAGCTATACAAGTGTCTTACCGAGAAGCTCCTTCAACAGTTGTCACAGAATGCTGTCAGTGCTTTTTATTGCCCTATCAGTTCTAGCATATACTTATAACACATAGGTACTATGGATCGTACGATTGGTAATAGGAGACACGTTATTTCTATCAAGATGACGGTAACACCTCTAGACAATGGAGGACCCATAAAGAATGTAGAATTCACTCGCTCAGTTAAACTGGGCATAACTAAAGAGATGATGGAAGCTGTGACACATGGGATACTACAGTCGTGCTCAAGAGGTGGTGTGATGCATTGGATATGACTTGCTATCTATGGCATTTTGTAGGCCCACTGTTATCCTTTCCCATCATAAATGCACAGATTAAAGTGGAGGAGATGTCAGTTTCTCAAGATAGTTCACCTGCAATGGGGCAAGCTTGTGCAACTCAGTGTATCACTAAAGTACACTATGTCACTGTGAATAGATTATTTAAGTTTCATACAATAGGCTTTTTCTCGTAGTGACCTAGTGTTATTGGAGCCTGTTATGGCAGTTGAGGTTAGCTAGTTGTGCTGTGTGTGTGTTGTGTGTGTGTGTACAGTTTGTTGTTGTAGGTGGTCACACCAGATGAACATATAGGAATTGTACTAGGTGACTTGTCATCTAGAAGAGCTGCAATTCTCAATGTCTCTCCAAGAGAGGACATGAAACTTGTAATGGCTCATGTTCCTTTAGCATGTTTAATAGTGAGCAATTTCTGGTATGTATACATGTATGTTATGTGTGTGGTGTAGGATTATGCTACCGTCATAAGAACTGAAACCTCCGGAATGGGATCACACTCTGTTCACTTTTCTCACTACACTGCTCTAAACAGTAAATTAACTCAATCTGTGATAACTAAAATTAGAGGGTTTTAGTTGATACATAAACACATATGTATATCATCATGTCATATAGTGGTGGCCTGCACCTCATGTATGCATGTAATATCATGTGACCAGCACAAGAAGTTTTATAGTTCTGATATTGTTATGGACCCTATACTAGACAGACTTTCACTGTGAGAATTTTGTTTACTAGGATACAGTGTCACAGCTGGTATGTCTTCCCATTCCTCATCGTTTGGTTGAAGTAGCAATATTTCTGATTCGCTGTCCATTTTATTTTCTGTGGTATCACCAATAGCCGGCAAGCTGTGATTGGGTGCAGAAAACATTTTCTGTGGAGACCTGCGAAACAACTGTTCGGGACCCATTGCCATGCTAGGCGTACCAGCGACCAATGCTTGTAATGAAGTTTTACCAGGCAAGTTAATCAGTTTATCCATCTTCTGCCTCCGATTAAGAAGAATATTCATTGACCTCAAGAATCTCTCAGTTTCACTCTCGTTCATATTAATAACTGAAGCATCACTATTTATGCTGTCATTGTCATCATCGCTAAGAATGCTTAGTTGTCTTTTCAGTTGTTGGCTATGTGGGGATTCATTACCAGCTATAATTCCATATTGATTTGGCTTGTAGTAATGCATCACTTGATGTGATTGGCCCTCCATTTCCAGGAAACTTGACTTTGTAGTGTTCATAGCATTTGTGGTTGATCCATTGACAAATTGTGTTGGTACAATGCTGTCATTTAACACAGACACTTTGCCACTCCGTCTATTGAAAAGAAATTTAGTAATAGAGATTCTATATACCGATAAATATACCTTTTAGATTTGCAATGTAGTATTAAGTTCCTTTTCAAACGTGGTACAGCCAGTTTGATCCGAGTCACTAGGATAGCTGCACTAATGTAAACCACAACCATTATCATCAAGATCAACAAACAAAATACAGGATTAATTCCCTCCAATCCGAATTGCCTCAAAGTTGCTTTGCCAGAAAATGGCAAGCATTCCAGATTGGAACTGTATGGACATGACGAGTCAATGTCATCGAGTACAGCGGTAGTGGTAGCTGCATAAGCATAATACGATGGATTGATATAAAATATCCACCGGTAGTAATCAGGCATTAGTGACTTGGGAACAATGAAGCCACAACAAAAGCCACAAATGGCTGCAACAAGTGGACAAATACGATGTGCAAGACTCGGACTACTACAAGTGATAAAGATAAACATGGACACCCAAACCTGATTGACAAGCAGAAATGACAACAGCACTGTCAAGTACACAACAAATTCATATTGCTGGTAGACAGAGAAGAAGAGAATTGTAGCACACACTGAAAGAGGACCAGTACACAGAGCTGACATTCTTATGAACACTTGAAGAACCACTTCATGAGGATAAGCAATCCCATCAGCATATTCCAGCTGAAATATCTCCAGTGGTTTGATTAGCAACCCCATCACTATGGAGCTCATGAACAAGGAGCTTGAGCAGCTGGTCAAGCAAGTAACTGACATGATTTGAACTGGCATACGAGTCTCAAAATACACAGAACCTATTGGGGAAATAAGAATGTAGTGTACATATACTGGTGGACTATACCTAGTATGAAGGCAAACACACAGTACACTACAGGTAAGTAAATGATGTGAACAGTGTTTTGTCTCAGTGAAGTTCGAGACTCCAGTGATATCAGTCTCAGAAATAATCCCGGATAATGTCTATCAATACAAACAGGTAATTACCAGGTATACGTTGTTACACTGACTACACTCACAATGTTGATGGGGTTGGGGCTTTTGAGTCATTTACTCGAGCATTTTTGATAGCCATTTGAATGGCCTGAGGTTCTCCTGTAGACTGGTAGGCTCTTAGTATTGACATTTGTGATTTCTCTTTTGTGAGAATATCAAGAATTATATCAGCTGGATTAGAAGCCTTGTTCATCTGTAAATTCAAACAAGCACATATCCCTATTCATATGTACCACACACAAGCACACACACACACGCACGCACGCACGCACACACACACACACACGCACACACACACACACACCATACATATACAAATATGTATGGAAATGGTACAATTTAGCCATTACCTTTCCTTCTTCACCGTTTAAAGCTGTTGTGAAGTAATTTGGTGCCTTGAAAGGGGAACCAAAGTATGCCACTTGCCCTTTGCAGAGGAGTAATATCTTATCAAACATGTGAAATATCTCAATACGAGGCTGGTGAATGGTTAGAATTATGGCTCTTCCGCTCTGCGCCAAGCAGTGAAGAGTCTTTAGCAGTGACAGAGATGAAGAAGCATCCAGACCTGTGATCACAAAATGCTAGTTGCCAGAGAACGGCCACTGCAATATACCTGAGGTTGGCTCATCAAGGAATAATATGTTTGGCATCCTCAACAGCTGCATAGCTATTGACAGTCTTCTTTTCTGATGAGGTAATATCAAAGTGAAAAAAATGCATGTGTACATTTAACACACCTCTCCACCACTGAGGCCACTTCCTGTCGGTCCTCCTACAGTGATGTTTGCAACTTGAAGTAGACCAGTCTGTGTGGCATAAGAGTGACAAATTATCTGCTATAATGTATACACACCTCTCTGATAATCCTTTCTACTCGTTCCATCTTTTGATCCCAGCTAGCTTTTCTTGACAGTTGCATATTTGCAGAGAGTAGTAAGTTCTCTCTCACAGTTAACTCTTCATAAAATGGCGTAGCAAGCTGTAGCACATAACCTGTGTTTTCTGTGAACCACTCCTTCATTTTGCTAATTGAAATTCCATTGATATAGATATCTCCCTACATAGTTGTATGTGCAAGCACACACCAAAATTAGCTAACTCACTTCAATTTCTCCATTTAGTTTGTGCCCAGTCAGTACATCAAGTAAAGTGGTCTTACCACAACCAGAAGGTCCCATTATAGCAACCAGCTCACCAGGATTAAAATATAAATTGATGTTTTTTAGAATTGTTTTATTAGTTACGTTGTCCTTTTCTGTTTTACTATTTTTGAGGATCGACAAATGAGACTTGTGGTTGCGGCCAGACAGTCCACGCTTCAATGAAGCAGTTTTATTGATTGCTGGCTTGTAGGTTTCAGGTCGGTAAGACAGATTAACACACGATACACTACAATACTGTGCACAGCTGGGAAGCAAGTTATCTATCAAATTTTGATCCTCTCCACTGGTCATCTCAACTACAAATTTCTTCTGCTTGTAGAATATATACTTTTGATAAGAGTAAAATATAATCTTGGCAATGACACATATGATTATTAGTAGTCCTGCCATGATGAATATGACCAATGATATACCAGTGTCCCACAAATTCACATCTGCTACCAACAATATGGAGTCAGGACAGTTGACGTTACACAATGGTCCACTGCAATTATCAGCAACATATAGTTTAGAATAGTTACTATTGTACCACTGTGAAATAAATCCCTGTAGAGACAGCCCACCTACAATTATTTTACGCCATGTTTCTCCCGGCTTCAATGGGTTGTGAAATTTAAAGTGATGTTCTCTAATCATTGTATCTGTTGTGTTGGCCAAGAAGCCACCATTGTTCCATAGATCACTGGGTATAAGGTACCGGTGTTGGCTGCAAGCTGGAATATAGAAAGAGAAATTTCCTCTCTGATAAGTTATGTTGGCATTAGTTATCATAGCTGATCCGTACTCGTTGAATAACCGTAACACGTTTACAGTAGTCAAAGAAATGTTTCTGTCTCTTAATATAAACTGAAGTGCATAAGCATCGTACTGACTAAAAATGAATAAAATGTTGGGAAGTTGAGCAGGTAAGGAGTTATGCATTAAATGACATGCTGGAGATAGGCAACATGGAAAACCGTGGGTTACATCATGACAAGAAGGTATGTCAAGATTTGATATGTTGTAAAGCTCCCCCACTTCATTGCTGACCATACTGGATAAGACCTGGTCAAAGTCAATAAACCAAGCAGAGTCTATTATCAGTGCTACCTTAGTGTTGTTCAGTTGTCTCTGTACCCACTGCACATGCGCAAGTACACCCACTCCACTAGCAGAGCTCCCAACTAAGATCACTTCAGTTGAGTTGCCTATTCCAAACTGACGTAAATCATTTATTACTCCACGAAATATAGAGCTCCCTTGATAGCTAAAATAATCTCCTGTTTTATTATTTGGGTCGAAGTGACCGCCTGGGTTGGAATTGGTGCGTGTCCCTAGCCACGCGTCGCTGCTGCAGTATGGAACGTACACGTGATTAAAATCGTGAAAAGTGGGGTTCTCATCTTCATCAGAAGACAATAAGCCACTGCCGTTTATCTTAGCGATGTATTCACTGGATGACATTAATGGTCTATTCCTTGTTTGGCTGTAGCGTTCGTTGCATTCTTCTCTACTGCTACACCCAGCCCCTCCCTCAAAATAGATTATCCACTTCGTTCTGTTGCTCAAGCGAGCGCTACAGTCGTGGTAGAAAATTCCCGGTGTACCTTCTACATTGCAAATAGCTTTATCATCTGAGATATCTCTGTGTAAAATATAGTAGAAAGTGTTACAAGTTGGGACACATTGACGATCATCGGCAAATTGACTCACTTTAAATTAAGCTCCGTTTGCGCCACGCCACAGAAAACGCAATATAGTAGTGTCACCAACAGTAGCTTCATCGAATCTATGATCGAATCGTTCACTTAGTTACAAATTATTATTGTAAACAAGTGGTAACAACCTCAACCACAAGAACAACTAAAAAGATGCTGACAGCAGGAAACATTGTCATTTTAATTATAGAACCATTTTATGATTCTGTTCATATTAATAGTCAAGATTTATTCTTCATGAGGTAATATATTGAGCATGATATTACTGGAGCAAGGATCATCAATAGATTGCTGGTGATTGGTAGCAGAGACCTACACACCACAACAACAAGGAGTGAACAAGAGAAACACAAGATGGTGCATACCTTATGGTTGTCAGTAAATCTGAGAGGAAGTTGTAGGAATTGACTTTCTCCATGAAAGAAGTCCTAAATCACTAGTTAGCATCATGTGATCACTATACAATGTGTTCTAACTTGATTGTTTGTGTTGGTAGACTGTGACTTTTTCCTCCGCCTCACAGTTACCTTGGGGACAGCCACATCAACTGGTGCCTCCTCCCATTCATGCTCAATTGAAACTTCATAAAAATTATCATGTAATGTTTGAGGCTGAGTAAAAAATGGTGACAAATTTCTTGATCTCTTTAGTTCAGGAGAAGACGGCACTTCCTGAGTTGAGTAATATTCTTCTGTCAGTTGTGAGTCCATAGACACATCATGGCTGGAATACAATGAAGATCTTGATAAATGCATTTATTCTCATTATCCAGGCCCTATGCTTATCGATTTAAGTAGTACACATTGTAAAGTGTCTGGTAAACATCCACATCATAGTCAGTCCTTGGTGCTGAGTGACTATACACTAACTCAAAAGACATGAAGATTATGCCTAAGCCAAACATCTATGAGACCTTCAGCACAAAAAAAAAAAAATTTTAAAAATGGTAGCCTAAGCCAAGTATATATATATATATATATATATATAGCTCTCTTCCTGCCACCTACAACATTTGCCAAGTTCCTGCTTCTTAGCCAGGGTAAATAGCTTTGTGACAAAATGAATGGCACAATCTTCAGCTCCTAAATATAGTCATTCAGCACCACAAAACTCTGGGGATGGGCCGTATTGGATATACCTGAAGGAAGTGCCATTCTTAAATTCACTCTGCTTCCGCTTTAATTGTGCTAGATGTTGTTCAATGCCACTCCTTTTCTCTCTGGAGCGCTTACGTGAACTAGACCTGGGGGTTAAAACAATAAGTCTGATGTAACAAGTACTGGTATTCAAACTGGACCAGATCTTTTTATCACCCAACCCAATGACAGAGAAAAAAGCAGTCTGGTCACACGAGAATACAACTGAGATGGTATAGTTTAGTGCAAGTTACCTCTTAGTAAGTAAAGCTGCTGGTGGAGGGAGGTCTTGCATGCTGTGTGTTACATATCTTGAAGCTCTTGTACTTCTTTGACGGTCAGGCTAACCAGTTTTGATGCACATGAGATATCAGGGCAACGTTTAACTTTAAAAAACTTAACTGCATAATTGCCACTGTCAAACCATTCAGCTTCCGCTTCTCCAGACCTCTTCACTCTTTTAGAAGACCTGTCATTTTTTTAAAAACACACACATTAGCTCTACTTCCACTTCTTACTTTATAAACGGCAGACAATACAAGTCCATAGCACCGAGACTCTAATTGTTTCAAGCAGAGACCATAGAGACCGCGGGAGAATGGCTGCTATCGTTGGAGGGAGGGTTCTATCTCGACTTGGGAGATGTACTTTTGTAAGAAACGTCCGGTTTTCACACAAATATGTTCATTAATTGTATCACCCTTTGTCTTGACGTATAGGCATATTGTAGACGTCTCAATAGTACACTGATTGTAGCAGAACACAATGGAAATAACGTCACACCAATAACTTATAATGCTATATCAGCTGCACAAAAGTTAGGCCATGAAATTAGTACTCTAGTGGTGGGTGAAGACTGTGGCAAGGTATGATCATTCTTATTATGCGCCTATCAATGTAATGCCCGACTACCACTGATACGGGCTGAGGGTGGGGAAAGGTCGGGGATGGTGGGGGAATTGATTGCTCAATTTCCCCGACATAGTGGGGATTTGTCTTCGCTAAAGAAATTCACTCAGGCAGCGAAGATGTATGCTTTCAGTTTAGGAAAGAGAGTCGGGTGCTAGCTATTACGTTTATACCAGAATCCACTCGAACTAACTCATCACTAGACCAATGCCACACGACCGTACAAATCCCCGCCTAGCTCCAGTATCCCCGGGGTCTGCAGGTCGAGACTTGGTCGGGGTTTGTATCGCCAGTACTCCCCCAGTAGGTGGGGAATTGTAATTTTCAGAAATGCAAATCCCCACCTCAGCCCGTATTAGTGGTAGTCGGGGATTACATTGATAGGTGCATTATTATGTTTATTGCCAAACACGTGTTCTTAGGTAGCAGAAGAACTATCAACAGCTGATGGAGTAGCTAAACTACTTGTAGCACAAGATGCAGTTTTTAAAGGGTTTCTCCCAGAGGCCATCACTCCTTTAATCCTTGAGGCACAAAAGCAGTTCAATTTTTCTCACATTTTAGCAGGAGCAACAGCATTTGGAAAGGTGATGTTTAACTGGACTAGTAGAGGAGATTGTTCACACATCATCAAACATTTTGTTCGTGATCTCATAGAAAATTTCAATCCCAACGTCTTGGTATCAGTTATGAAGTATTCTAATGTGTGAATCAATGTCAATAAATCTTAGCAACCAAAAATTTTGTGTGGTATTTCTAGCTAAATTATGTATAATTCTCATTAATGTGACTAAAAGACTTTTTAAGGGCCATCCATGTTTGGTTGTGTGATCACAAGGTCTATGATGTGTGACCATCAGGTGTGGTGTGGGGTTCATCGTTTAGTTGTTTCCCTCCAGAGTCTGCTTCCAAGAGTAGCCGGCAAGCTAGATGTTGCAGCCATTTCAGATGTAATTGATATAGAAAGTGACAATACTTTTGTCCGCACCATTTATGCTGGAAACGCAGTCCTTCGGGTGCAGTCCACTGACCCAATAAAGATTGTCACTGTCCGTGGATCTGCATTTGCAGCATCCTCTGAAAGTGGTGGCAATGCTTCAACAGAAACTGGTATGTGGTGTTTGATGTACTACTTTATGTGAATCATTTGTTTTAGCTCCTAAAGTTGATGTTGTTAATGATAAGTCATCATGGGTTAGCCAAGAGCTGAGCAAAAGTGATAGGCCTGAATTAACCAGTGCAGGAAAGGTTGTTTCAGGAGGTTTGTAAACACTTTCAGAGCTTGGAATAGTATATTGCTTGGTGTAGGTCGTGGAATGAAAAGTGGTGAAAACTTTGAATTGTTATACAAGCTAGCTGACAAGCTTGGAGCAGCCGTGGGAGCTTCCAGGGCTGCAGTGGACGCAGGTTATGTTCCCAATGACATGCAAGTTGGTCAGACCGGCAAGATTGTAGCACCTGTATGTCTTCATAGTCATCACCTTAATATTTCAGTGGATTTCTTTAGGATTTGTATGTAGCTGTGGGTATTTCTGGAGCAATACAACACTTAGCAGGGATGAAAGACAGCAAAGTAATAGTAGATGCTTGTCTGTTGTTTGTTTAGTTAATACATTTTTCTAGGTAATTGTAGCTATAAACAAGGACCCAGAAGCTCCTATCTTTCAAGGTAACATCTATTAATAGTGTGTATTGTACTTGTCTTATATTCTTTTTTGTTCAGTGGCAGACTATGGATTAGTGGCTGATTTATTTAAGGTCAGTTTAGTTCTTGTATCATCAACTATCATTACATTTTCTTATAGGCTGTTCCAGAGATGATTGAGAAACTATAATTCATTTCATTATAACATTGGTGTATATATGCTATAAATTATGAAAAAAAAAATGAAATATACCTTAGCGAATCAGCTGTTCTTGAAGTTCTCACGTGATGTGTGTTGACAGTGCGCCGCATCTCGCGTGTTTTCGCGCGAAACTATAGTAGTTCATATGGAAACCGAGAGTGAAAAAGAATTCAGGATTCCATTGATATCGACTAGCGAATTGGAAGCGAGGTCTGTTTCTTGTCACAGTCAGGAGGAAAGTGATGAAGACACCAGTTTACCAGCCCTCACTAACGAGCTACTTCAGGCCCAACACTCCCAGTGTACAGAAATTGCTGAAGGACAAGAAAAGTTGTCTTTATTAAAAGTAATTTACCCTCACACATGCAATTCCTAAACACCTAGTAGCAGAAATTATGCAAGTAACTAGTTTTTTTGTTGTTGTTACCATAGCTACTTAATAAAGTTTTGCAAGAACAGTTATATCACCCACCAGTCAGTGTTAGCTACATGTTACTTCTGTTGCTTGCTTTTAGTCCAGCGACACCCCTCCTTCACAAGTGGAGTGAGTGACTCATTCCATATACCACATTTACTATAATATCATCTCTCACATGCTGAATTTTCATGCCTTGACCAGCCCAAGTAGCATGTTTATAATGGTAACTGATGGTTTTGTGTTTTACAGGATAAAATACAAGAAGGCAAGTGTATATAACTTGCACATGTACTTCGCTAAAGTCAAAACTCTGATCAGAGGGACAGAAACATATCAAGATCACTGCAGACATACATGCTGTAGCCAAGCAGGTGTGTTTAGCACAAGATAAGGCTGCCAGCACTGAGACCAAGTGCTGCACGTTAAAGAATGGTAACGTTATTGTTCTACACATTAATGTGTGCTATCTATTCTAGTATTGTAGACATATTCAGTTTAGTAAAAGAGAACAGTTTATTGCAAATGAAATTATTTGATGGTCAACTTCAGTTAGAATCTAATCAAAGGTACTTGATGGATGATTTAGTTATTGAACATGATGTACTATACAATAGATTATATGTTAAGTATCATCAGAAAATGCAGGACCATATTCAGAAGGTCACAAATGCCGAACAATCTCATGAGTTGTATGGGAAAATTACTCTACTAGAAGGACAAATTTCTGAAGCCATCGATGAAAGTAAGTAACAGTCTGCTAAAGTAGTTTATTAATGAAAGTGCCACATATATGGTATATGGCTGTACCTTACTTAGCACATGGCTGTGGCTCCACATCAGTTCTTCCCTTCACATCAATTACATATTTATAATCCTTAAATTTCATTAGAGTTAGCAAAGTCATCTAACGTTGAGGAACACGTTACTGATGAAGTGAAGCAGTTGCGAGAGAAAATTTGTGTTTTGGAGGCTGCCAAGGATAGTCAAGCAATGGAACAAGTAGAGCTTCATGATCAAGAACTTGTCAACAGAAAAATAATCCAACAACTTCAGCAGGATATTGAACTACTGAAGGTAATACTCACAGTGCGGTGGAACCTTAGCAGCTTCCTGTTTAGAAGTTAGAAAGGTCACCTCTGACTGGTTGACTTTAATTGCAAGTAAATTATATTCAACAATCAAATTGTTTAGCCACCTGCTTATTAAGGCCAAGAAATTTCAAAAGTGACCAGCTTAGATAAGTTCTGCTCAGTATATAGTTTTGGTGGACATGTTGGCTTGTTAACACAGCTGATTTTTAAATCAACTCTGGAATAGTAAATTAATATTGCAATGTCACCAGTACAAAATGTTTGTGCGTAAACTTTAATACTACAAGTGTATTTGTCACTGTTAGAAAAGGAAGCAAGCACAGCTGACAAGAATGCACAGACAAGTGCAATCTCTCAGACATTGTGCTGAGAAGAACCGCAGACTACAATCTGAAATAAAACAGTTGAAAATGAAAATGGACCAAGAACATTAAGACATAACATTAGTATGAGTATAATTGTGACCTTTACAAACAATTGAGCTCTGCTGTTTGGATCTGGCATTATAGAGTGAACAGTGGCTTCTCTGCATAGTGCTTTCTTCAATGATGCCATTTGTCATATTTAATGATGAGTATAATGATGACTGCATTGCTATAGTTGGCAGTTAGAGCTTTGATCAATTTATATGGATAAGATGGTTCTTCACTAGGTGATCAGCTGTAAGGGGGATAACTACTGTGGCATGTAGTATTTTCACCCAGTGCCTCAGATGCAGGAACAAGCTCATTATACAGGTTGAGTATTCAGAGTCAAGTCCGACAGCTCATGCACATGCATCCTTCAGTTGCTGCACTGCATGAGATGAAATTAAAAATCTTTGTCAACATTTACAGCAAGGAGCTTCATTGTATGCCTGGTTAGCTACGTGGGATTTTACAGTGATGAAATATTTGTTCATGGCTACTGCCAATTTATCTATATCAGTATGTAGACAAGTTACAGTACAATGACCTTGCATAGCATGCCAGCCACATTCAAAGACCAAAATCATGGTACTGACTATCAAATCACAATCTCACTATTATATATAATGGCAAGTCAAGTAGGCTGAAATTTGTGAAGCCATGCACATCAAACAGAAAAATACAGAATAAAAATTCAATACTTAATTTACCAAAAACATGCAATAAACTGATATGTGTATATGTATACATACTGACATGCTACCAACGTGGTTAATTCCTGCCTCCAGTATTCTAGTTTCATGAGTAGGGTCTGGTGACTTACACTATGTTTTTTTGGGCCTGCTGCCATAAATTATTGTTTATGCATTTGTATCCATGGTTCCAGTTGGCCATCTTCGTCATCCTAGCCTATCAAATCGCATTGTAGCCGAATTAAAGTGTCTGGTTGGTTAGAAAAGAAAATGGCGCGTAGGGCCCAAAACTCTAGCATTTGTCACCAGACCCTACTCAACGCAGTGGGTGGGATCTGGGCACGAGACTACCGGTATTCTTGTCATTGTGCATGTCCATTCATTATTATTATTGTTCTTGTTACTGTAGACCTCTATATTATAGTGCACATGCAGATCACAACATACATTCAAAGTTGATTAACACTAGTGAAAACTATAGTAAAGGCCAAGCAAAAATGTGAGACTTAACCATCCATAGGTTCATTGATTGTGGGATTTTGAGTTGTCACAGTTTTTTTTCTTTTAATTCTTCATAAATTTTGAGATCCAAAGTGTGACCTTGAGAGATTATAGTACCTGACCATGAGACCTTGAGCAGAAGAGTTCCAAAACCCTTCAGGTTGAAGTGCCTCTCCCTTCTGTTTGGCCATTTGGTTGAATATTGTCTCTAGTAATTCACCCAATCAGCAACAAGTCTGAAGTGTGTTCTGAAACTTTTGAGTATTAAAGTGGTGCAAAGCACATCGTGATATGTTTATAGGCTTCTATTCTAGTCTGCTGGTCTATCATATTTGATTTTGAGGCTATTCATACGTCACAGAGCATTTGTTTGTATTGGAGTAGCTAAGACCTTTCTAGTTTTCCCACTATCTCAAATCCATGAAAATTATTGGTTCATGTCCACTAGCCACAACTTTCAGTTCCACTTGTCAAACTGAATGCAAACCTTCAAGACTTTATTAGGGGAAGGCAGAGAGGTGATTTTGCCAAAATCGGTTTCAGGGGCTGTGTTTGAGTTGCTATAAGGGTGTTACCATACATATCTCAATCCCTATATTTACAATGGATCACCCTACAGGCCATACCCATGCAGCTGAACTGTCCATAGCATGTATATCCGGATTTCAGCTCACACAATCTTGCAACTGTCTGCTTGTTCAATGATAGATAACACTGAATACCACCTGATGAATCTTCCATTTGGCAGAATAAATGGGGTTCTTTTACTACCTGTATTCTGTGAAGAGAACTAAACATTCCATAACTGGTAGGTTAGTTACATTAGTCGTACAAATATGTGCCATATCGTTCAGTTGTTGCCCTCACTGTTATACTTGTTTTAGTTTCTGATTATCTCAGTGATGTGTAATGCTTAATCGCTTTCCTTCAATTAGCTAGCTATTGACAGCAATAATAACAAATATGTAGAGTTGTGGTGGCCTATATAAAGGACTTAAAAAGAATTTGAGTTATTTCCAAGAAATAGCCACTGCTATTTCTTTGGAAAAATTCTTTTCAGATAGCTATCTGAATGTCACTGTTATTTCTTGGAAAGGAACTCTTTCTCAGCAAGATGGCCTTTTTGCAGGCCATCAACAAGACAATTATACTGCATTAGATATCAAGCTCAATTCTCTACTTTCAAACTGAAAGGTAGAAGTGTCTAAAGATTGATAAATTGATCTACATGACAACTCATGATACGTACAGTAGGATGGGCTACTTTATATTTAATCTGAAAAAGGAACGCAGCCTGTTGTAACAAAGTAGCTCCAATATCCCTGAACACACAATAAGACTTGCTTTGAAACTAAATTTGCTGCCTTGCACACAGAAACCAGTGTTACATTTAGTCTGGAGTCTCACAATGTTAATGGTATACACTCCAGATGATTGCCGATGTGATGCTCCTCTCTTGTGTGTCTATGTGCCTAGCCCCCTTCTCAGCTCACAGACCTACCAACTTTCATGGCTTCATCACTTACATTGTGAGACTCCACTCTAAATATAACACTGGTCTCTGTGTGCAAGACAGCAAATTTTTAGAAGTACTTATTGTGTGATCAGGGATATTTCAGCTACTTTGTTACAAAATAGCATGGGCAGTATTCCTTTATCAGACTAAAATAAAGTAGTCAATCCTATTGTATGTACCATGAGTTATGTGTAGATCAATTTGTCAATCTTTCAACACTTCTACCTTCCAGTTTGAACAACTAGAAAATTGAGCTTGATATCTAATACTGTGTAATCGGCCTGCGAAAAGGCCATCTTGCTGAGAAAGAATTGTTTCCCAAGAAATAGCAGTGAGTCTGTGACATTAAGATAGCTAGCTATCTGAAAAGAATTTTTCCAAAGAAATAGCAGTGACCATTTCTTGGAAATAACTCAAATTCCTTTTAGTCCTTCTATAGGCTACCACTCTACATTTGTTATTATTGCTATGATGGACAGTGATTAAATAAGTTACATCTTGTAAGAATCAGAAACCAGAACAATTCATGCATGTAATTAACATTCACTGTCACTGAAGTCATATATGACAGTCATAATGAAACCATAGCAAGCATGCATGTATATGGCTTAAAATTTATTGACAACAAAACCATCAGGAGTGCACTGATATTCTGATCAATGATACACAGAGCTGTAATGGTTATCAACACCAACCTTTCCTTATGTAGAGTTTAAAAACAAGTGTGGATATGAATACACACCAATATGTTATTAGAACTACATACTGTTACCTTTCCATCATCACCATCGTGAAGTAATCTTATCAAAAAACATAATATACGATCTCAATAAGAAGAGTGAGAATTATATTGAACTTTTCCACTCTGTGCCAAACAGCTAAGTGGAGCCTTTAGCAGTGACAGAGCCGGCATCCAGACCTGTGATCACAAAATGCTAGCTGCCAGAGAACCATCATGCACCGGCATCTATCAGCAATGATTTTTTTTTAAATTAGTGCTAACTACCTGACTTACATACTGTATAGTACATGCATCATGGGCCTACCTTTGTCCTCTGTGTCCCGATACTTTTCACTGACAATGCATCGATTCACAGTAGTGTGGTACAGCTGACCATTGATGAATGCTTTCTCATTCCCATAATATATGGTATGTAACTGTCAAAAAGAAAACTAGCTGAGATCAAAAACATGGATTGTATATAGAAAGGAGGTGTGTATACAGAATTTGTCACTCTTATTCCTGTCTACTTCAAGTTGCAAACATTTTTTAGGAGGACCTACAAAGTGGCCTTAGTGGTGGGGAAGTTTGTGGCATACAGTAAACTTTATACACACTTGATATTACCTAATTAGAAAAAAAAATGTTAAGCAACAGTTGTGGATACCAAACCTTATTAGGATCACACTGAAAGTACTTTTGGGCTTTAACCAATACTGTCAAGGTGCAATGAAGATATGTGAGGCTGCAGCTGTGATATTATGAAAAGTGCAAAGTTGATGATTCAGGTCTACAGTACTGTCGTACTGTACGATATGCAACTTTGAAAAATTATTTTGTATTTGCATGGCAACTGCCTCTTTCCCAGTGGATTTGTACCAGATTATGGCCCTTGCATCAAAACATTTAGTTAAAACTTTAATCCAGTCCAAGCACAGCTGACAAGGATACACAGACAAGTACAATCTCTCAGTCTCAGACGCCGTGCTGAAAAGAATTGTAGACTACAATCTGAGATGTAACAGTTGAAAATGGACCAAGAGTATAAACACTTAAATCACAACATTTAATACCAGTGATATGAATAATGTCCAGTATAAATTAGGAGTTTTACAAACCAAAAATAAATATAGAATTCTGTTCTGTAGATCATTACAAAGTGAACATTGGCTTTGTAGCTTCTTTGCTTTCTTCAACAATGGGTTCATTTGCAATATTCAGTGATGAATGTAATAAATGTGTTGCTTTATTTGAAAGTCCGAGCTTTGATCGATTGTGGATAAGATGACTCTTTACTAGGTGGCCAGCTGCTAAAGCTGACAAGAGGGACAACTCTCCAGCCATTACTGTGGCACACACAATTCGTGCAAGCTGGTTGGCATTTTCACCCGGTGCCTCGGAATGTGCTCCATGCACTCCCAACATCTGGAAATAATTGATAACATATACAGGTTACTAAGTTAGGTAGCTACCATACTTTCAGACAGGCAGATTGTGCTGGTAACACAGTACCACCACCCACAGTGCCAACCTCAATACTGGGCATTGTACAAGACATATAGAGATCTTCTCCAAGTGGACCAGATGCCTCCATAAGTGTAATGCAATTAGAACTCCCTACATTTTGAGCTGGGTCCTATTATTATTGTAACATTTCACAATTAGCCGTGAAAGGCTACCAGTTGTCACTCACCTGGCCAGTAGCAATGTACAAGGCAGTCACAAGGTTAGCCGCATGAGCATTGAAGCCACCAATTGACCCAGCCATGGTAGATCCAATTAGATTTTTAGAAATGTTTAATTCCACCAATGCACGCACATCAGTTTTCAATACCTGGTATTATTATTAGCACATGTGAACACAAGCAAGCCATGGTGACGTGCAGTTCACCTCTTTTATCAATTTGCCAGGAACAATAGCTTCACAGACCACAGACTTTCCTCTTCCCTCAATCCTATCACACAATTTATTTACTTTTAGTCCATTAGTGTGTCCATTACACTTACCAATTGATAGCAGATGGTTTCTTGTCAACACAAAAGTTCCCAGACAGACTTAATACTTCCATTTCTGGAAAGTGTTCTTCTTGTAGATACTTCAAAGATTTTTCTACTCCCTACATCCAGAGGTGGATACAGTACATAAGGTTATGCCTCAAGCAAACCTTAGATATCATGTTCATTCCCATTGCATCCCCTGTAGTAGCTCTGAATCTCATAAATAAAAGCCGTCCAGCAATGGAAATCTGGATTGATTTCAGTTTGGCAAATCTGCTGGTAGAGTTGAAAGTGTCCTCAATTTGTTTAAAGTTTTCTGGTTTCTCTATCCACAGCTTAATCTCACTAGCCTTCCCAGCTGAAAGACACCTCAGCGCTGGTCCCCTGGTCATTCCATTACCCAGCAAGTAACTGTCAATGCCTCCTTCTTCCTACAATCAATTTAATTTGCATCAAGAGGATATATGGCATGCTTACAGACAACGCTCTGAAGCCTCTGTTGGTGCTAGCAACTAGACAACCTTCTGTGGTGGCTAGTGGCACCTCATATTTTTTGCCATCTAACAATAATGGTCCAGCTACGCCCACTGGGATTGGCATATAACCAACTACATTCTCACAACAAGCTCCCATCACCTATCACAACAACATGAACAACAACAGCACCATTATCACAAAGTGATTACCAATGAGTAGTCATAATTTGTATAGGGTAGTCCTGCTAATGCTTCTGGTGAGGACAACTTGTCGGACACAATAGATCTCCTATATGGTGTTGTATACTGATCATGGCTTATATCATAAATAACCTTAGATTGCTACCTGATGTTCACTCCTCTTTCTGGATTGGCCAAGACAGTCTCCAATTTGTATGCTTGAATACGTCGGTACTTGACTAACTTTATCACCTCTTCATCGGTTAGCTCTTCAGGTCCATTCTGCACAAAATTACAATTAATCAACATAATTAGGAACCACACTGGGTCTTACAGGTGCTTTTAGCACTGACATACACTCTGCCAGTGACCGCGAACTGCTGGATTCTGATTCCTCAGACAAGGATGTATTTTCAGCAGGTATCTCATTCAGGTTGCAGCTAACACGGACAGAAGCTCGAAGAAACTCCTTCCTGTTTGCCATTAACTGTTGCATTGATGCTTGACTTGAAATAGCTCTATTTACTGCTATTCCGGGTAACATTCCATTTTCCATCTTTTTCCTAACTACTGTGCCGTTGGTTTTGGGTTCAGGAGGCTTTGTAGTACCAGCAGTAGCAGGAACCCCTTCACGACTATTACTATCTACTGTGGAACTCTTTGCTGTTGATTTCCCAAGTAACGCACATCGGAGAAACAACAGGAACGCAACCGCAACAGTCACCATCTACACAACTATATCATAACAGTACGCTCAAGTATACTGCTAACTTACCTGGTGAGTAAACCAATTAATGTCAGATGTAGGCAGTTCATCGGAAAATGGTTCACTGGTTGAGTTAGTTGGAACATAGTGGTGTCCCCCCATTATGATGTAAGCCAGTAGATGAGTGGCAGCAAGACCCATCACCTGTATAAGAAATTAGCTTAATAATCAACCTCTAAGCATAGCTAGTATTTTAACTATATACTGTAGACTCACTGTCATGATCTTCAATCGGAACATTAGAGGATTATGGGTAGTGCCTCCAAGTAGTTCATTTCCATGCTCAACAGAATACACCTGTTGTACATATTAAACTAGCTACATATGAACAATTAATAACATTACTTCAAGAACTAGTGAAAGAAGTGCTGGGAAAACCGACAACAAGACCACAAAGTTAATAAACATTGCGATGCAGCTGTAGTAACAGATATGTGCCAACTGTGGAATTCCTAAGAAAAATTAAAGAAAATTATCCAGCTAATCCTGGGTAATATTTGACATACCAGCTAATGAGCCCATTCCAATGAACAACATCTCAGTCAAAATGTCCAGAGTAATTCCAGGCCCCAGTAATGCTATGGTCTCAGAAATGTTAGCACGGACTTCACTGACCGTGTGTGATTTGATAACCATCTCAGCCAGAGATGATGCCCTTGCTATGTCGCTCAACAACAAAGCAAATGGCAACAATTGCCTGCATGAAGGAGATATACATACACACAATTACAAACCCCCTTATTCTAATTGTAGCCAACTTACACAAGATCAGTGGCAGTTCTGTTAGTGCAGAAGAGTGTGACAGCACTAAACAGGGCTAGTACCATAACAATGAACACAAGAATAGTCCAGAACACGACAATCGACTTTCCCTTGCGCCATAAACGGGACATCCACCAGCTAATCTGAGCAACAGCCAGAACACTCACTATAGAAACAATTGCCACACTGGTGTCCTGAAAGAAAGCACCAACTAAAAGGTACAGGAACAAGCCCATTATATTCCTTACAGGTTGAGTATCTGGAGTCAAGTCAGCAGCATTGGAGATAGACATCAGATTGGCATAGCGTATCAACACAATGCAGAGTACAATAGTAGACAGGATGATCTCCCACTGATAGTGCACACAAAAATTTCCTTGCATCCAAAACAGTTTCCTCAAGTTAGCATTGTCTACACCCATGGTGGCTCTTTGCTGTAAGCAACAGAGAAAAATCAGTGATAGGTAATTATGTAGAAAGGCTGTACATTAACTAGTGTTTCATACAATAGACTGCTTTTCTATTGCAATAGCTATATTTGCAGCTAAGGAAACAAGCCATCCTCACCATCTTTCCGAATTTGCGAAAAGGGTTCTTCCACACACATATAATTTACCAAGCTTGACAATTTATAACTTCAGATATACCAACACCATTGACTCAAAATTTGGTCAGTTGTTAGCACCAACATAGCTGAATGGATGGAGTAAGTTTCAGGCTTATATGTTTTCGAACACCAAGTTATGGTGCTCCAAGGCTTATACCATAATTCGCTTTAATTCTGTGAAAAAAAATTGACAAATTTTTGTACAAAAATATGATTTACAATGAAAAGTTACATGCATGACTGCTCTATTAGAGTATCTTGATTTTGCAGCACTAGTAGCTATGGTGGTAAAAATGATTTAGTGACGTTCTTGACTGCTGTCGTGTAGCTAGTACAGTATTAGCTAAAGGCAGTAGGCCACGAAAAAAATTTGTGGTCCATCAATAAAGATACTCTATGACCACATCCCTATCTGTGGTCACATGAACCACTGCCACCATGCTAAGGCCAAGTCAAGTTGATTTCTTGATTACTGTTTCTACCTGATGGAAGTGTCACAATTTTTTTATCTCCACCTCATGAATTTGCAAATTTTCACTAACTTTTCATATATTAGTAGTGTGATTAAAATTAGTCCTACGATAAAAACTAGAGACATGAATGATGGTATTACAATGTATCTTCCTTAGGTTATGATAAACACGTGTAATTGTTCCATTACATGGCTGCTGTATTTAGGTGACTGCTTTATTAGAGTATCTTGAGTGGGCATCGGATGACTGGCCTACTTCTGAGCAGTGGCGTAGCCAAACCCAGGCAAGCCAGGGCATCAGACTTCTTTGCCCCACCATCAGCTCCTAGAGTAATTATAAAGACGTGGGCTGGATAGCTCGAGATTTTGCTAAAGTTACTTAACTAGTCACTGTACAAGAATAAGTATAGTACAACTTATACAACACTCACCGTGCCATTTTCGTCGATGGTTTCCTTCTTTTTGGCTAAACAGAGATGGGGTTATCCAAGGGATTTTCCCTACGAGTAACTTGATTGTGCACAAATAGAGGAGGCAATAAATAGAAGCAAGATCACGTGATTACAAAAAACCGCGCAGCATTGTGGCAAGGAGTGAAGGACAAAAAATTGGTTTCACTATAGTGGGCTGGACGGTTTACATTTGGACTAAGTGATCATGGTAGTTATTGGTGTGGTCAAAACTTGGGAGGCAAAGCAGTCTAAAGGTATTTGTGAAATTAGCACCCATCTATCCGTGTGGATACTGCTCAGTTCAAACGGTATGGAGTACTTGTTCATTCAGCAATTCTGTTCTTTTTGTTTCCACTTTTCTAGGCTAACAACTAGTGGCAGAGCATAGTCATCACGTGATAGAGCGCCTCGTGCTTTAATTCAAGAATCTTTGTAGTCTGGTATTAAGACACATGTAGCTAGATGTATGTAATATGTTAGAAGGCCAATAGCTAGCTAGGCGTTCGCTTCTATTAGGCTGATATTAGTCATCTTGCATACAGTAGTGTAGGATGATGCATAATGCATTTTAAACATGTTATATTGATGTCCATATGAAGATGGGCATGTGTACGTGTGTTGCATGGGAAATGGCTTGCCCACCCATTGCCCAGGCATGGCGAAAAGTCTGGATACACCACTGCTTCTGAGGGCGTGGTCTTTCCATGGCTCTTTTCCACCATGCTACCAGTAAGAGGCATGATTGATATGAGCAATAACAGCTAGATGATCATTAGAGGGCGTGTCATGGTGCTCGATCATTATTGGTACTGATAGATCATAAACGGGTGTGGTCAATCCTATTATGCAGTTACTGGTATGGTGTCTACTAGTTAGCAGGTATGGCTTTGTTAAATGAAGAAGAAGGTGATGACCAGCATGATTGAATATAAAGGAAAGTCAAGGTGCAGGCACTAGTCAGAACCACAAAAGGCAAAACAGCAAACCTGAAATCATTTATCAAAAGACAATGAAGATCAGCCATTAACTGAAGGTTGGATTAACCGGGTGGGAATAACAACCAACCAAGGAAGGAACTTTTAATACATGATTTTTACAATAACTGGAACACAATACATTATATAACCTTATAACTAACATCTTGCAAGATACACAGAGGATCCCAGGCATTTCAATGGAAGTGTTCACGCGTTCAAATATTTTGATAAGTGCACACCATATGCAGGGGGTGGGGGTCCTGGGATTCCGTAAACCCCCTTTGAAATTTGAACTTGTGTGTTGTAGGCTTGCAGCAGGAACACTAAACCATCATAGTTTGGCTGCACAAATATATGCAAAAACACAGAACAGTATAGCTATGTATTAGGAAATCTACTCAAGAGTATGAATTTACCTATAAGGAAAAAACATTAGCTAATGAAGATCAAGATACTCTAATAGAGCAGTCAAAACTACACTAATATAGTAATTCATAATGGATTGCAATTTAAAAGGGTAAAAGTGTTAGGCCTTTGTTCACAGGAAAGAGCTGTAATTGTAGAATACCGTGAAAAAAGTCTTGGAGGATCTGCACTACATACATTAGCTGAATTCAGGGAAAGCACTACCTTTAGAACTTCAGGCTTTAGGTGATATAGGTGATGGTCTAGATTACAAGCTGGAGTGGTTCATGGGGACGTCAAGCTTAGGATCTCCATTATCTCAACACCTGTGCGCCAGTTCAATCATAACAGTGTTTAGATAACTGGATAAATGAAGCCCATTCATTGATATAGAGTTCTGTCCAACTGAACATACGTTTAGTCCATCCATCTAATGATGAAATACTCTAATAGAGCATTCACTTATGCTGTTTGGATAATCGAGGGTGAGGATAATCAAAATTGAGATAATCGAGGTCCTACTGTACTGTACCTGTAACAGCGTTGAAACCGGGTCAGGTCACCCGGGTCATATTTTGTCCGGGTCATCCGGGTCGGACCCGCTTTAAAAATTATCCGGGTCTGACCGGATTGAATCACGTATGAAGCAAATTGTTTAGTTGGACGGTACGGAAGTGTATAAACATGTCATAGTCAAGTCCTGATGCAACTCAGCTTCTCTCGTGATCCACGCCCACTTATCAGACGACTGCCCTACAACCATACATGCAGCCACGCCCATTGGTGATATTAAAGTCTACAGGTATGCATGAAACCATGCTCATAGCTGCCTGCTGGCTTATGTGAGCCACGCCCACTAATCGATTGTTATTATATGAGATACGTCAAGGCCAGTTTCTTTTGTGAGCCATGCCCACTTTATATTGGGAATGTGTCATACTTTTTAAAATTATGGTGTGTTTGGTATGCACAAAGCCACACCTACTTGCAGGAAATGTATCTTGCTTTTTGCTTACGTGGAATCATGCCCACTGACTACCATCGTTAAGTATAGACATCCTCGTGCTTAACGCGCTAGTCAGCACTCAAAACATAGCAATTGGCGCACGCTTCACTTTAAATAAATCCGGGACTGACCCGGATTGCTATCCGGGTCAGCGGGTCATCCAGGTCAACTGTAGTGACCCGGTTTCAACGTTGACCTGTAAGCAGAAATGAATATACTTTCTGATTATTCATGCAACAATGTAGAGGGTACATTCTACAAATCATCTTGCCTGTAACAGCCTGGTTATGTCACACCAGAAATGTTTGGTCATACCGGTAATCATTTACAACCCACCACAAAATCAGATATTTATTCTTGGTATTTGAAAAACATGGCCAAATGTATCCAATAATAACCCAAAATTCTTAGTGCCTTTAATCATGTCATGCGGGAAGAAGTGATATGAACAATGTAGTATCGAAGTCAATCATTGGTAGACACCAGTACTTTGGGTTTAGGAGATTATCATGTCTTCCATGTAAAGGTTCCATGCTGGTAAGTATGGATGAATGAACTAGAGAGTACAGATGAAATGTCATTCTCAAAGTTCAACTGTAATGATGTCATACATGAAACATTAGACTTTATGAAAGTTAAACCTGTCCTTCCATATGCTTTGCTATTCCAGCTTTGCTCATGAAGCAAAGACTTTCTTCAGTAATTGAACCTGCTGTGGCTATAATTTTAAACCAGATAGAAGGTTTGTAGTGTAAAGGAATAATTTCCATCAAGTATTTCAGGCAACACATGATGATAGTATTTTGCACACCAGAGTACCTGTTTGGTATTCCATCCACTGGGTAATTCACCATGTTGCTGGCAAAGAAATATTGTATTGGTGTTAATACCATTGACAAGGCCCATAAAATTTTTTTGATAGTTTGCCATCTTATCATCCTGCATTCAATGACCATAAGGAGATATCTTATAGATCAATGTCAGCCACTTTGACTAAGGACCAGATTGTATTTCTACAACAAGATGAGTTGCAGCAATACTGTCACTTTGAAGAAGGCTGTTTCATACAGAGTGGGCAAATACACCAGTAACCGCAAATAAAACATCGGAAACAGGCTGATAGACTCAAGTTTCATTTTAGGCCTTTCGACAGTAACCACGTAGGTACAGCATTTCATCTGAGGGTAGCCATTATCTTTCTGATCCACATATGTACTTTAATGCCCTTAGATCCATGTTAACAAAGTAATGTGATACTAGGATCAAAGTCTAGACCACCAAGTAAGAGGACAAATCACAATATTGTGGATCTCATCTAAAACCAAGCCTATAACAACCTTTTGATAAGCCAATATTGACCATGTTAGAGCTGTTGTCAAAATGTTGAAAAATTTGGTAATGATTGTATCAATCTCGTTGCCACAATCACTCAATCAAAAAGCAAATCGATAGCAATTCAGAGTCTGTGTCAAATCAACGCAATGATGGGTGATTTTATCATGGTCAACTTGTCGGTACACAGTGACGGCTATAAAGTTTTTGGTAATTACAAAGAAAATTCCAGATGAGGCACCAGGAGATATGGTGATGGAGGCTTTCAATATTTTACATGGACAAAAAGTCCCATTCATCTTTCTCTAAGGTATTGCCACCAGATTCGCTATCTTATAAGGTAGACATTAGTAATTAGAAACAGGCTAAAACATGAGCATACTGGTGGAAACGATCACAGGAAATTATGCAAGACATTTAACAGCTTAGAGGATGATGATTGGAATGATCTACTGGCAATGACCAAACCTGTAGAATCAATAAACTGCTAGAGTGTTCCTATAAATGTTAAAGCTGTGTCTTTGAAGCCATCGATTGATCAGACAGGCTATTGAACAGGTGGCATGTAGTGCTAACGTATCATGTGAAAAAGCGAAAGAGAAGCAGACGAACATCTAAAAAGCACCTGAGAAAGTTGCCCGGTTGAAAATACCAACCAGCAAAAAGGCGATTGGGACTCGCTGGCAAGTAGAATTTTATGAAGATGATACCAAACAAAGTACAACTTGGTATCAAATTAAATGAACTATTATTTCATATAGTAGGCAAGTTTTAGCTTTGAAGGATATGGCCCAGAGGTCTGGGAGGAACAAAACAATGAAGTCATTGAAGAAAGCTGCAGAAAAGGAGATTAAATTGCTGTAGTAGGGTAGTACAAAATTAGATTGTGGTATTATGACTTTTCAGATTGTTGATTAGCAATTTGGAACTTTTCTAGCTATTTCATAAGTATTTAGTGCTTTAATAATTATTTCACGTACATGTAGATTTCAGATTTTCTATAACTGAAATTGGATTATTGACAGAATTTTGATGTAGAAATTTGGTTATCAATCAACTATTTAGAGCTTTTGTAATTAATTCAGTAGAAATTGGATTATTGATCAACTTTTGTAATTTGGAATTGGTACAGTCATATTTAGTAGTTATAACATGGGTACAAGTGATTTGCCCGATATACTGTACATCCACAAATTTGAGGGCTGCAGGCTGGAGTGTGAGTAAAAATGACAATATCAAAATGTATCCCTTCTATATTTCTGATACTCTAACTTCCATTTCTCATTGATGCATTCCAGAAATCATTGGATTTCTTTGATGAAACTTTGTTATCTCCTCTGCTACAATAGTGACACTATAAGAGTTGTTAACTCTTGCTTTAATGCATAGCACAGTGGTGCTTAATGGTTTAAGCCATTAGCGTTAAAACATATTTTGAATCTTAATGGCTTTTAATTAAGTACTTAAGTGCACTTAAAACATTGTGAGCTTGCATTTTCAATTTTCTGTGCTTAATTGCGCGCCCAGCAATTGAATCTTTCTTCATGCTGATGTTTGTTGTATTTGCATTTGGCTTGTAGGCTACACCAACAACTGTGAGAACGCTTCATGAGTTTGTTTTTATTGGGCATGTGAATTTCAATTGTGGATAACTGACATGCTAAGCATAAGAATAACAACACAAGCATCTTCGATATGGGTGAGCAATTAAGCACAGAAAATTGAAAATGCAAAATACACAATCACATAGCTGTTTTATAATTGTAAGAACTCATAATATTGCATGAGTGTTGTGTAATGCTTACCAAAGTACTTAATAACCATTAATAATAAACTATTTTCAAGTTCACTATTATATTAATGAACACCCAGCAAAGTAAAATTACAAGTTTATAAGTCCCAGCGAAGCAAGAACGGTTTGTTATTAGGGAAGTAAACTAATACACAGGATTTTAATATGTGTACCATTCCAATTAAACTGCTGAACGCCTTGCAACAGAAAGTGTTTAGGGCAAAATAAGAACCTTATTAATGAAAGATTTTTGCTACTAAAATTTCATAGCGATCCAGTTATCGTCAATGGCACAATAAGGTATGGAGCATTTAAAATCAGACCGGCCAGACCTGGGAACATATAAAAAACAATGCACTGCAGTAACCAGGTAAGTTGGGATGAATATATAGCACATCAGTGAAGACAAGAGTAAATGTCATAGAGTAATGTCTACTGATACCTTCAACTTTTGACTATAAATAATTTCTGCTTATACTTTCTCATATATTCTTTGACCTCTCTAGTGCGTGCGCATGCTTGATAAGGTAAAGAACTCTGGTCTCGCTCTGGTTGCCTTATTATTACCAATGCATGTCATGTAGTCCAGCACTGTAATATACTAGTCTCGCTTGGCCAGACAGCTTTTTTATCCCATGGGTAGGGCGAAAAGGGCATTTAATCATAATTATGTTAACTACCAGCATAGATAAGGTATAATTATTATATTATCTATGTAAGCTACAAACTTACTTTTATCGTTACTCACACTCAAGTCAATGCTTGTAACTTCGAAACGAAACCTCTTTCCCCAGACTGGCCGAGCCCCAATATCACCAGACCTTACACAAAATGCAGTGGGTGTGGTCGGGACACGAGACAATGCAGTGGGTGGAGTCTGGTCGTAAATCCTGCGTTATATAGAATAAGGTGAGTGTTATATAGAATTATACATTTGAACAAAATATGCGCGCTTATTTGCGGATTTAGATCAGCATAATTGGCAAATACGCATGGCAGCGAAACTAGTTACAGTAAAGAACTTCATAATCGGTGGTCTGGGGTTACGGGCGAGTGCTCCGGAAGGACCAGAACAAGTGGAAAATGACAGCAGCGATGTGAAGATACTGGTTGGAGCGAGCGGGAGTGAAGACGAAGAAGAAGAAGATGATTTTGACATGCGCATCAGCGTAGTCTCCAAACGTGGCACACTATCTAAGTGGACCAACTACCTGCATGGGTGGCAGGATCGATATTTTGTCATAGCAGACGGCATATTATCTTACTACAAATCAGAATTTGATACCAACTACGGCTGTAGGGGATCAGTGAGTGTCCAGAAGGCAATAATATTGGTGAGCTTGTCACAAAACAAAGAATAACAACCAATGAACATATGTTAACAGTTACATGAATTTGACGAGCTACGGTTTGATGTCCGAGTGCATGATTGCACATATTTTTTGAGAGCATCAACTGCAGAGGATAAACAAGGCTGGATTGATGCAATTGAGGCTAATAAGGTACATGTAGATGTTAGAATGTAGTAGAAATAATATGTACCATCTGTCAATAGAAATGGTTGCTTGAAAATGGATTTGATTCCAACTCAATAAGAAGGCAAGGTTCTATCTTGTCCCTCTCACAGTTGTCCATAGCATCAAGCTCATCTCTGAAGGTATGCCTTATTAAACATGTGACAGTTGCTTAGTTACACCTATTGTTTGAGATTATATGGTTGCTGTTGATCCACTACAGAGGAACCATGACCTCCAGGAGAAACTTGCAGAGCTGGAGACTTTTAGAGATATTTTGTGTCGACAGCTCGATAACTTGCTGCCTTACTTTGAATCATTAGGGGGAGAACAATTAACAGGTGTGATGTCAATAATGTGCTAATAATGGTGATGATGATTTAACACTTTTAAGAATAATAGCTTCTAACAAGACTTTGATGTGGACTGTAATTAAACCCTTGTGGTCATACTAATTAATTAGTGAAAATTTATAGCTGCACACATTTATTTCTCTTTAGTTAATTCCAATTCCACATCAAGTTTGGGTGAAGGGGATTCTTCCAATGCCCAGAATTCAGGGGATGAAGATGGTGAGAGACCAACAACCAATCATTTAGAACATAGTCAATCAACCAATAATGTGGTGGAGGAGAGTCCACCAACCATGAAGAGCCAGAGTACTGGTCTAGTTCATACTGTAATCCCGACACATGTACAGTCACGGCATGGTCACCGACGAACTGGAAGTGACCCATTTGCTAATCATGCAGGACAATTCTACAGGATGGGTCGACACTCAATGCAACACAATTTTAACAGAACACACAGTTATTACAACAATGGTCACTCCGTCATTGGTAGCAGCACACCGACAAGCCCTATCTCATCAAGACATGAATTTCGTGGAGAGGTGGCCACTTTCAAGGCCACATCAGCTGGAATTATAGCCACCTTAAATTATTGTATTGAAGTCATGGCTAAGAAGGAAGAGCAATGGCAGAAGAAGTTTGAAAAGGCAAGTGTGCTGGTGAGAAATGTTTATTGCTTTGATACAAATACTTACTTAGGAACAAGAAAGAAGACATAAAGCAGAAATTGCAGCTCATGCTGCAATGAATGGTCCAAGGTCCAGAGCATATCAGTATGCAGGTCCAGATTTTGAGGTGGGGGAGTGGATGTTGTGTCTGTGTATCTTATAATGGTTCTGTACAGGAGGGTCCTCATAGCATTATGAATGAGGAAGAATTCTTCGATGCACTGGAAATTGCTTATCATGATGATGAACTATTAGCGGTGAGAGTTAGATATTTTCCTATATAGAAAAAATCATGTGAATTATTGCAACAGGACAATCCACGTACTGCAGTACCACTAGTATCAGTTTCACCTATGGTTAGTGTACCGTGTAGTTTAGTGTGTGTATGCTAACATTAGTATCTATCTGTTGGATATGTGTAATGTAGATATAGCATGCATACACATGTCATGCTTAAGAACTCTTTTCTGTAAATGTTCCAAGCCCACAAGTCCCTGGCTAATATATACAAGTTATAAGGTTAAAGTTATGAGGTTAAAGATCATCCACTGTTATAAGAACTAAAAAGTTTATTCATTTTACTTGTAAAAGTTAGTACAACACAGCAATGTGACCACTTGAATACCACTGATACCACTCTCCTACTAGCTTGCTGGTGTATAACAAAAGCCTTCCTACATGTCAGACATCACCCACACACATGCTTCACACTTCTGCTAATAGAGTACAAACCTACCCATCATGCTAATCCTGGACTCCACTGTAACATTTGCAGGACAGGTAAACCTTGGTGAACACACAGGTCTACCTGTATTCACTCAAGTGTATATATTGTATGCTAACTTCGTTGTCGTAGTACAAGGTTTACACAATGTGCAATTACACACCATTTTCTACATAGTGAAATCATGCATCCATGATGTGTTTTTTGTTAAGGTTTGTGCGTGTGCGTGTGTCTGAAGTGGCTAGAGCATCAGCCTGGTAGTCAAAAAGTTCCAGAGTTCAATGCATGGTTGTGCCTGTTGCTATTGCTGTTGTTTCCTTGAGCAAGAAACTTTACTCACATGGCTTCAGTCTACCCAGCTGCATAACGGGGACATGGTAGCCCAGTGTCAACGGCAGAAATTGCAACAATGGGTACCTGGTGTTAGCAAATGCCTTGTCTCGCTTAGTGGACAGTTCTCTGGTTACTAGTCCTGCTCAAGACTCTCTAGTGCCTGAATGGTACACAGGCATCCCTTTGCTGGGCAGCAATAAAAAAAAGCACAGCTGCTAAGAGGCTTTATTTTCTTTTGTGTGTAGGTGTGTGTGTACGTGCGTGTGTGCGTGTGCGCATGCATGGGTGTGTTATACTGTTGCATGTATATAGTGTGTATGTGTTCACTTGTGCACATATGCTATGACAGTGTAATTTGTACACATTGTGTATGTAATTGTGCATGTATGCACACACTTGAACATTGTGTTTATTATTGAGAAACAATTGGGCTAAGTTTAGAAAGCAAACTACATGTACAACACACATTCACTACTGGAAGGATTCCCATATAAAAAAAGATGAAAAATAAAGTTTTTATTGGGTGACCTGAAACATACAATGAAATCATAGACTAGACCAAGCAAAACTTTACCAATGAGTACACAACGAAAATACACATTGAAAATTTTGTTGGTTAGTCCCTATGAAAATGTTAAGAAAACAAAAAAATTCATTGGGACCACCCAATGAAACTTTTTCAAATCTTTTAGTTGGGTTTTCAAGGCCAACTTGTATGTTCTTAAGGTACTGTGTGATTTGTTTTAGACACCAAATGAAAATATTCCAGCAAAGATTGAGCATGAAAGCTTCAGTGGGAAAACACATAGATTGACGTCTCTGGTAAGTTTAATCCCTTCTGTTACCATGGCTACATCATTGGTATGGTCAGGTTGATGAGAAAGTTGAAGAGTACTCAAAGTATCTATTTGAGCCAGTCGATATTAATTGGAGTATGGTGTACGAAGATGGTGACATGACAGTTAGTGCTTCTTGTTGCATTTAGATCTGTGTCACTGTTGCTTGGTGTAGGTTTATCGAAGAGATCTTGAAGAAGGAGGCGTGGTTGTAGACCCCCTTAAGGCACAGCACACTGTGCAGGTGAGCCACACCCTCTTATGACATCATTTAAAGTTGTTCAATCATGTCATACTCCATATAGGGTATCTCAGCATTTGAGGTAATAAGATATTTCTTCAGTGAGGACACCAGAATGGAGTGGGAAGGTGAGGGTTCATTATTGTACTTCACTGTCTTTGGTGTTTCATGTACTCTCATTTTCCTCATTTCTGTAGGGACACTGGAGTCTGTAAAGCAAGTTGAGATGCTAACTGAGGATACAATCATATATCACCAACTGCACAAACGTGTGTGGCCGTCAACCCAACGTGAAACGCTGTTCGCTTCTCATCTTTGTTCTTTAACTAATGCTCCTCGTCCTGACAATATGGTAGGGCGTACATGGATGGTATGCAACTTCTCCATTAACAGAGATGACTTCCCAGTAAGTGGATTGCTGTTGACTGTTTTGGTTTGTTTGCATGAGTACAAGGCCTTGTTTTAGGTGTGTAACTTTTGTACTTATTTGGTGTTGTGGTTTTGGGAAGCAAGTGTATGGCTTTTAAGTGGTGGTGTACTTTCATTGCACCTTATTGTAACATCATGTAGAAGTGTCATTATACCTCAGCAAATTATGTCATGGTTGATGTGTGTTATTGTAATCCCTTCATATCTGTTCTGGTATGGAGTGTGATTCTGGAGCAAAATAACTAGATGTATGTACGTAAGTATGTATGTATGTATGTATGTATGTACGTAAGTGCTGCGTATGTATATTATGTATATGTATGTATGTACTGTGTATACTCCTCCTATATGGAAGAACGGCTATGCCGAATATAGGAGTTTAAAACCAAATTCAAATTCAATTCAAATTCAACTAGAGTATCAGCTTTGTAGTACTTTGATTCTAAATAACTGTACTTAAAATTCCTGGGTGCAATTCTAGTCTCATGTTGCCAGACCATAAGGCACCAATCAATATTGATATACTGATTATAAGTACTGACAGTAATTGTTTTGGTGACACAACTCATAGTCAGTTCTACTGGAATACAGCAGGGTGCACAGCATATAGTATGTTCACGTTGAGCTGAATCCTGAAAAACAGCTAAAAAAATTTTCTCGACAGAGTTAACATTTCAGCCAACCAGATGATTATTGGTAACAGCAAAGGTGTCAACAACAGACACGTACGGTTTGGCTCCATCACAAATTCGGGAAAGGGCTGTAATGGACACTGTACTTATATGGCTTCCACATAGGAAATGTATTGTGAAAATTTTGATTGGCCGTAAATGTTATGTCAAACATTTGAGCAAAAAGATTTTGAAACATTTTTAGCGGGTCAAGCAGTACTACAAATGAGCCAAATTTCAAGATTGAGTGTAATCGCATCCATGAGTTATTAAATGTTTTTGAGGATTCAGCTCAACATGAACATGCTATAGCTGAGGGTGCAGTGATGGTAGCTGTTTCCATAGACACCTAAACTTAGTGTTGGGGTTATACCAAGTACAGCTGGCACAAGTGACAGGTTATTACACTCATTACACGCCACTACTGTCCCTTAGCAACAGTAACTGTTTGTCACCAAGCTGAGCTGTTTGTACTAATTGCTTGCACAATGCAACACTAACTATTGTATAATTACACACTAATTTGTCTTATGTTGTTTTTGTCACTTTTTTGACCAGTTGCTGTGTACTCTTTTAGATAACTAATAATTTTATCCGTGCCACACTCTACGTTGGCATGGTCTGTCAAACAATTGCTAATCGTCCAATTGACAAGGGACAGGAATCAGAATTAACAAGAGACGATGTTTCATGTCGGATCATCTATGCAGCAAATGGTATGATAGTTTGCATTAAATCTGTGTGAATTTTTGTTACGTTATATTTTATAGTTAACCCTGGTGGGTGGGCACCTCCAACTGTTGTGAGAACAATTGCCAAACGAGAACTAACCAAGTTTTTACGAACTTTTACTGATTTTGTATCAAAAGCAACCATGAACACTCCTTTGACTCTCTGATCACTACTACTGTGCTGTCAGTTTTTAAATATTATTATTATTAAAATAAAATTGTATAATTTTGACACTCACTCACATGTAAAGTGTTTATCAGATCTATACACACTCTTTACAATATATTTTGTACTGCATTATGTTGCACAAAATATTAATAAAACGAGTTTTGTTTATATTTGATTGTGGGATACAACAGATGGAAAGCGATGAAACGATGGTGGATGGTTCTACTGTCCCAAAAGACGACCACGTTAATAGTTCAAGCTGTAGCAAGGACGATGTAAGCAAGATGGAAGTGGAACAGTCAACGCGAGAAGACAGAACGCTAACGGACCATTTGAACAAGAGACTTCTGGAACAGTTTATGCAGAAATTGGACAGCAACGACCCGTCCTTCCCTAAAGTAGGTCGTATAGACACCTCAGAACCTGAAGACGACGAGAACTTAAGAAACGGTGTGCAACAATTAGAAATGAATAGCAATAAATGATTTTAAATGACGGCGATTGAATTATACATTCTGAAAATTAAGTCAATTTGTCTACACTGTCATTGAAGTATTGTAGTAGCAGGATTTTGAGGTCAACAGACAACTGGCGAACTAGCTGCAGCTGAACATCATGAAAACTGTTTGGAATGTGTTTTGCTTGGCACTGATTGACAATAGGTAACCATGACAACATTTTATCCACTTTTGGATCTGATGCTGACAGTTCACACAGTATTAATAGCGTTGTCAGTACAACTAGGAAAATCCTAAGAAAAAAAACCCATTTAAAACAGGTACTAGCTAACATTTTCAAACTGCTTACATCAATATCATCAAGACGTTCACCAGGTTTGTAGCTGTGCAGTGTTTGTACAGAGATTTCACCACTACATTAAACTTGTCTACACTGATACCTAAAATGGGACAGTAATAAATTTATATGGTATAAACGCAAGCCAGTTAGTACTTACCATTTTCAGGATGTGCAATGTTTTCTTGTAATACAGGTACAGCTTGTGTTGTTGATCTCTTTCTAATAGCAGTGTTCTCTACCACTGATTCTTTTGTAAAACTTGATATTCTTGATTTAGAGTCTACGCTGGTATCAGTTTGACTACCAGTGCTATCATTATCTGATGAATAGTTTACAGGTGGAGGTAACTTAATTGAAACATCTTCAGTAGAAGTGGCAAGTTCTTCAGTAAAGTAGTCACTGGCTTCGTCTGAAATGTTTCCCTTGGCTTCCTTAGCTTTAACGGTACTTTGCTCAGAACCAGAAGGAAGAGAACTTGTGCTATCTGTTCCATTTTCCTTCATAGCAAGGTTGGGATGTGGTGTTTCTTCCATCAAGGAGCTCATGCTTGATCCTGTGGACAAGCTCAAATGCTTGTATAGTGCCTCAGGTGATAGGGCCTAATTAGATAAACACATAAAACCACCTGATACACTGGAAGAAGCCATTAGTGGTAACCCATTAGAAGGCTTCTGCTAATGCCATCAAACAATGTTCACAAATTGTACAACTCACATTATCCATTAGTACATTCTGCCACACTTTAAATAAATGGTTGAATGTTTGATTTCTGTTTTTAAATGAACTGAACACAAACTGCAAAGTAAAATTTTGAATCATTGCAAATACACAATATGTGAGTAATCCAATTTTACCTTTCTTCCATTAGCACAGATAGTTAACGCATTTGGTAGCAGTAGTACCACCCGACGCTTTAAAACTGATGTGATATTTTTAAAGGAAATAGTCAGCTATAAAGGAAGATAAGAGCTCAAAGCAGAAACCTACACACACCACTACATCTCATAGCAACAAATTAATAAACCATTTACTTATTTTTGTTTGGTCTCACCTGATTTCCCCACCCTAGCACGCTAGAGTGAAAGCAAAGTCGCTGAGGTGTTATGTATAGCCGGCCCCGGATGACTATATCTTTGTGATAAGTACAGGAATAATCTACAACCAATTCACACTTATTACACAGGTAAAAATATTAAATAACACTTCGACACCTTTCAATAATAATTCATCATCTTCGAGGTCTTTGGTAAATATTCGATGCAGGTCCTCCTGCCGTTTTAACTCTTTAGCGGACTACAGAGTAAACAAAATTTTATGCTAGGCACAACATCATTTAAAATACAGCTTTCTACGTATTATATATACCGGTAGTACCAAGTTTTTTTTTTAATTATGAACTGGAAACTTACTCGTATCATTTCTCCACAGCAAAAACTTGCATTTGACGTCCTCTCGCTCGCGTCACCATTGAATAAGGCCACCTCAGGCGACATCGCTTTTAAAAGGGGTGGTGTGACATGACATGACTTCACGTGTGATTTTTAGAATGTCGGAAATACAATTACGCAATCTCAAAACATACACAAAACTCCTACGTAAAGTCTAAAAGTACACCACTAAAAATTAATGATGTCATCACACATGAACTCTTGATCACACTATTGGATAAGAAGCACACTCCGCTAGCCCGCACATGTTTACTCCACGCTTAATCCAAAAGTACCTGCAATGAATTAGCTAAATAAATAGCTACACACGCACATGTTGCTGTACCCATCTATTCCAAACTTAGTGCCCCAGGAATTCTTTACAATCCAGTAAGGTTCTCCATCAGCTGTTTGGTTGTAGCCCACTGCCAAAACTGCAGAGACAACATCAATTCACAACAAGCTACCAAGCTTCAAATTAAACTGCATACAACAGTTGTGTACATAAATATATTTAGCAAAGCGTCCACAATTTCATGGAGCTGTGCCATCAGACTCCCAACTTCTTGAATCAAAAATTTCCACGCGAGTCAGACCATTAAATACAATGGTGTTTTGCAGACTAAAGCAAAAAACAGACTACCAACCCATTCTGGGATTTTGTGTTTCATTAGTACCAGTTTAGTCCACCACTGTTATGGCATTACTTCAAACAGCCAGGGCAGCCAATACACCCCCTGTATTTGAATGAGTGGAATCTCTCTCATAAGGAAGGATAGTCCCCACAGACGACTTCTCTACCAAAGCTGTTTTTTTTTTAAAAATCATGTGACCTGAGGAGTTTATGAATGAAGTAAAACTTACCAGCATGATTAACATTTTGACTTCCATCCTTGCACCGTTTGCTATGTAACAATGGAAATACCAAATGGGTAAACAAGGTCATACACACACCTTGAATAAACACCCTTCTTATAAAACCTGAAGTCTGAGGATACATCATAGCAAATGCTAACAGGACCAACATTAGCTACAGCATCAAGGATCATATCCTCATCTTTCTGTGTAGGTCGTTGTACATACAAACATAACAGCAACCACTGTTGATAACCAACTTCAGTTATGTTCACTTGGCTGCTCACAGTTGCTGCCACTTTGTCCGTCTTGAAGCTACATGTTTCATCCTGAAATATTTTTTCAACAAGGAAATGAACAATTAAGTCATGAAGCAAACAGTCTTCTGTAATTCAACCCAAGTTTACTCAAGTATGCAAACACTAATCAAATGTGGGCAGGTGTGTACTCTACACATCCAGGGTGATGCAGCAGTCAACTCACATGTGCCCGATAAGGGTAATCCTTTTCAGACTCCAGGCCACCATTGTAATGAATATATTCAAATGCTTGGGATGGAAGCCCTCTAGGAACAATATAAAAACAAGTCAATTACAGTGTCAGTACACACACAATACAACACCAACTAGACAACAATGAGTAATGTAATGACTGACCCACGACAACCATGGTTGTTGAAGGCTCCAGCACAATCAATCAACTGCTGTTCTGACTATAAAACAAGGAAATGCATTTTTTGCTGTATTTGATGAGCATACCAGTGATATTAAATTAGAGGTCTTGATAGCATGGTGGGACTCAACGCTACCAGTAGTAGAAAATGTCCAGCAGCTTCCACACTGACCCTGAAGAGGAACATATTATAGTATTAATCATGGAATTCAGTTTCTATAAAACCCTACCAACTATTTTTGTACACAAAAATTAGCTTCAGCCATACCATGTGTACATTGAATCACTACATATGAGGCTACACATTGCAGGCATCACCTGATTCTTGACGGGTGTAACTACACCTTTCTCCCTCCAGTCAACAGCTTCTGGAACTGGCTGCCCAGTTATTTGATGGCTGCCAACTTTAGTAGCTGAACAATGCTGTGTACACAGAACAAATACAGCACTATCTTGTTCACAACACAACTGACCTGTGGATCCATCAGATAAATGGATTTGAACTCATCAAAAGTCATATCAGCAAACTGATTGGCCTCCACTATTTTAACAATACATATTTATATTGTACATGAGTTGACGTACGCTCATAGGAATTCTGCTGGTTATTTATCCAGTCAATATAGAGCGCATTGTCCATGAAGATCTTCAACCTCTTCTCATACTCTACATCACTGTCATAAGTACGGTCATACTATGTGGAAGATATTTATATAACTCTAATTCGTGAGAATTGATGTTGGCATGTTACCTCCAGCATCCACTCATCAAATAAAACTTTGAAGTCATCTATGAATAATTCACAGACCATAACAAAACCATTTTGAAATTAGAGAAGTTGTAGTAACTCAGACAAAATGCATAACTTGGAAGCATGATAGATGACAGAATGATAGTTTATAACCACATGCAGGCATGCATGGTTGGTTTCATCTTAAACCTTATTCCTCGTAACCCCAGCAGGTCAAGAGAATGTAAGAGAACACCAACAGGTAGCATTTAGTTACTACCATACACTACAACACATGTAGACATTTTTAAGGTAATAGAAATCCAGTATTGTTATAGTTGATGTAACAAGCATTGGCTTTTGGTATCTTCCGATCACTGTGTTTCTAAGACCATCAGACAATAGTGCACAAACACATGATTATACACACAGCAGAAAACTACATTGCCTATGGATTCTATTGGCAATAGTTTATCAACATTACTGGGTGCAACAGAATTTGTTAGGTGTCTTGTGATGCAATTATACTATCTATATTAGTATGTATAAAAATGACAGCATCACTTTCAACAGCTATTCAGTTTGGCCATTAGCAATATTATACAAGCTTCCAGGTTATTTGATTGTACTTTCAAATCTATAATGAAAGTGGATTGTAGGTATTACTCAATACTTACATAACTTTCAGATTAATATGAGTTCACTATATACTATTTTTATACCATTACATATGGGAAGCCATTTGCAAGTATCAAGCATTACATCACATGCCTACACCACAGAACCAAGCACAGAAATTATAGTTGATCTTCCTCAGGTATTGCAAGCTAACCAAATGTACTTACTTTAATTTGTACTTACTTAGAGATACACCTTGTGACGAAAGAAATTGACTCGCCTTACAAAAAAACCACAGACGCTTGCTGTATTGAGCTTACTATTGGTGAAGTAAATCAGATATAAAGTGCAGGATGAGACTCCAAAGGCTTGACAAAGTTGACCATGCCAGTTGAATATGACTCGATCAGCATTAGATTTCTAGAACGTGTGTACAACAGAATATGGTCCATAGCACTCAGTAGTGTGCTAGCCAGTTCCCCCACACATGCACTTATAAATGGATAAGCGCTATGCAAAGATGACATCTGGATCCAGAAGCAAAAATTGCTCTTGAGACTACTGTACAGAACACTGATCGGTATGAAAATTAACTGTTAATTAAGTTTATCTAACTCACGAGATGTAAAAGGATTTTCAACAAGATGTTTCAAAGCTCCAGCAGACGGATGTGACATTTCTTTCACAGCTGTTGGTAGCACGAATCAAGAAATTATTATACTGTGTTACAAGTGATATACAGGGAAGTAAAACAGCAGCAAGAAGAAATGTCCAAAACGACTAATTATTATTATTATCTATGGACAATTTAATATGTGTATAAACACACAAGAGTTAATAGGCCAGTGGCCTTCAAGTCACAAGTCAAGGTGAAAATTTGCCCAGTCAAATGACTTTGATTGCAGTAGCAGAAATTTACAATGCGTGTCTAGTGTCTACGTGACACCCCTTGTTTTAGCGGTGAAATCCTGGGATAAAAGTCCTTTCTTTGGCCCTTTTCTGTTTCACTTTATTGTTAGCTAGGTTAAGTAATTTTCCTTAAGTCTCCAGTTCTAGTTTTCTAGGTTAGGTTAATCCTAAGGCTGCAGCACATGTTGCTGTTAGACCTTCAGTGCTGGCCACTGTAAGCTTTAATAATAATATGCTAGAGTATGAAACTTCAAATGTTGCTTGATGTTTCTAAAATGCTGTTTACTAGTAGATGCTCCTCACTTTTCTATAAAAATACACTTATTAAGGACCTGGGCTATACATCTGCAGCAAATATATACACAGTAGGGATATAATTGTTTTACTGTGATTTAATATCATGCACTACTCCAGCTTGTTTCAGTACTTTTTATCTATGGGCTATGAAAATTCCTCAGTTAACTTTTTTTTGTAAATAATTATTATGGCTGGTGAACCCACGCATATCGCATCAAAAGAAAGAAATGGTGCCGTGCGCCCCAGATATATTAATTATCATCTGAAAAGTGAAGTACCATATATGTGATACAATTGGCAGTGATTTTAATTTAGCAGTTTGGCGAATCGTGGTATAAAATGCCAAATTAAAATCACTGCCAAATCTTAATAATTATGTTTAATTACTTTGTGGTGAGCACATGGCACTGTAGAAATATTTCAAGCGAGCCAACAGTGAACCAACAGAAGATGTAAGGAAATCTTTGCCTACACCAAAAGAAATCAAGAAGGTAGATGAGGCAGTAGCAAAGTCCCTAGAAGAAGAAAAGCGAAATCTAGAGGAAAGTACAATGTTTACAGCGATGCTGAAATTGGAAAGTATGTAGCTGAAAATGGTGCAACAAATGCTGCAAAGCACTTCTATACAGCACAACAACTCTTTGCCAATGAAAGGTGTCCAGATGGCTTTACAAACATGGAAACTGGTCACACTCGAATGTTTCCATCTTCAAAAACTGCTGCTAAGAATATACTAGCTATCTATGAATACCATCATGACTTCATTGGTGCATGCATGTGATTTTAAAAATTCTACAGGGCACGATTTGCCAAACTAAAAGCTTGCTATCATCCGATTCGCTAAACTTGATGCTCGCCAATTGTACCATGCATATGGTATCCATTATGCTTCGTTGTCAGCTATGTTCAAACCCATTACACAGTAGTACGAATCAAGAACTATTCAAATAGCACCTCTGCAATCAAAGTAGCCACTATGAAAATACTGACGATTTCCAATACGAAAGGAAGCCATCATGTGCTACCGCCAAACCAACACTTCGCTGTCAGAAGAGATGAATGCGATGTCAGCAAAGATGAATGGGACACAAAGGAGAACACTGAAGAATGTATTGTACGTACTGCAAGGCACCTCTCGGGCCGAAGCAACGTCAAACAGTGAAAAAATTAAGCCTGTAGCCTTAGCCCCATTGTCGAGTTACACTTGTCATCAGTCAGTCAGTCCGTCAGTTACTCAGTCAGTCACTAGAAAAATCCGCTAAATAATTTTTTTTAAAATTCCGTAGCAACTAGTTGAAAGCATTTCGAGTCGATCTGAAGGCTTGTTTGGGCTTAGTTTTGCCTAACCAATACTGCCTCATTGTTGTCAGTGAAAATTGAGACTGGTTTTTGGGTGATGTTATTTCATGGGCTACGCCTACTCCTTTGTGGTCCCTACTGTTATACTGTATGATAATTTCTAATCTGTTGGACCACCAACCCTCAATCCTGCAAACTAAAGGGCTCCCACAACCATCAAAGTAGTTGAAAAAGGCGGACATGGTCGTAGACGGACAGTTTCCAAAACACACTTTTACATTTAAAGTTTTGTGGATTTTAACTCTTTATCTTGGCCCTTGACCCACTGTAGCACTACTTTTACCTTGGACACAAACTGATCTGTCTGTGTGACATCCCTTACTTAAGACCATGCAGTTTGATTTAATTGATTTAGTGACATATTAAATGCAACACATACACAAAGAATTGAGTCATCTCTAAAATTCAGATTTCCTTCCTGGTTGGTCTAGAACAAGTGGCATCTACTATTTTTACACCATTACGTTATCACAGGAAGTACATGAATACAAACACAAAATTACGTCACAAGTCAGCCCACCTTGGTTATGAGGGATATAAGGGTAGAAGGGAAGGAATGGCTGACCCTCCTCACAGTCCCCAGGTATTGCAAGCAGGGAGCAGGAAAGCAATGAAAATAACCAAACGTACTTCATAACGGCGATAATACTGTTGGAAACGAACACCCAACCTCGTGATTAATACAGCAACCTTCTAATTTAACCGCACAATCACGCTTGCAATCACGTGTTATAATCATACGCTAGGCGTATACAGATTTTCGATCAAGCAATGGCGGGGAGTTCAAAAGACCACTACGACAGTATCTTACAAAACTCGTATGATACTCTTCACACATATGTTAGCTCTGGCGGGTGGTCCGTTGTAAAACAAACGGTATGGAGCCATTGGTATGTATTATATCACGTGTCATTCATTGTGCTTTGTTAATTAGGGTGGAATTACTGTTAGCTCAATGCCATCAGATAATGGAATTAAAATGTAATGGAGGTTTTTAATTCTTTTGTGATACGTTCGCACTAGTCTTGTACCTTGTCCTTGCTGTACTGGTGCCATACTGTGCTGTATTATGCACTCTACTGAGCTCTGAAGCTGCGGGGGTGTATATGTAGCCCCAGCACAGCAAGGGCCTGTGATGCACCAGTCCAGGGTACACTGCATACGCATGACGTTTTTCTAGTTACAAGGCAGTTGGAGAGATAACCACAACTCCTCAGATGACATTGGAGTACCTTATTCCTGGCCCTGGTAGGGTCCGTAGAAAGTGGGATCATTCTGTTAAGGTTTAGTGCCAAAAAATCTGTACTTATATTGTTGTTGTTATACAGGACTGGAACCTTGTTGAAACTGTTAATGAGGTATGTAGACCTGCATGTTTAAATAACTATCATTTATTGTGTTGGAATTTTAATGCAGTCTTCAATTGTTCTCCAAAGCATTACTAAAAGTTATGCTTGGGGGCTCATTAGCTCCAGAGATTTTGTGGACTTGATAAAATGGGGCTGTGTAGAAGACTCAGGCTTATATTATACTTGTGGTATGAGTTCAGTAGCTACTTATGCGTGCAAAACGAATTTTATTTAGTTTAAGTAGCTCATGGAATTGATCACCCTTCTTGTCCGGAAAGTTCTAGTTACGTGAGAGGATGGAATTACCCATGTGGAATGTTATGCTACCCAACAGACAAGTATAGTAATACCATATTTGGTGATGAACATACTTTACTTTGCTCCATTTGTAGTGGCAAGACCAAGATGTATTACATGCTGCAGTGTGATATTAGAGGTTACTTACCAACTAGTTTGGTTGAATCGAGCATACCATCTTCCATGGTTGATGTGTATTCAGGCTTACAAGGAGCTGTAGATGCTGAATTACTATCATCTCATTAATAAGCTTATATTTATTTATTAATTTAACACTAATATATTAAATTATTTGTATATTGGATGAAATTTCAGTACCAGTATATAGCTACATAAATTTCAATCAATATTTCAGTGAACCTCCTTGCATGTAGGTACATGTGTATGGTGAATATTGATTGTAGTGAAATAGATAGCTGTCAGCTTTAGTAGTTGAACAATGCTTTTAACACAGATAAGTTCTTGTATGCAACTGATAGCTAAGCTGGGAATCCATCAGGTCAGCAAACTAATTGACCTCGATCCGCTATCATGTAATATCTTTAAGAGATAGCCTATAAGCAAGGATTTTACTTTATCTGATATGAAGATGATTTAAGGTTGAACATTTCCATTTCCACTGTTTTCAATTTATCTTTCCTTCCTGAGGAGGAAATTGGAAACTGGAAATTAAATGTTGAAGAACTCTAGCAGTGTATGTCTTAGACAATGGCCTGTGTGACTGGATTTTGTTAGGAATCCACAAAGTATACAATTTGTTTGTCTAAGTTTGTGGCCTGCAATGTGTACACTACAGGTCTCTTACCAGAATAGCATATTTTGCAAACATCAAAACATTCTCTGAATGCCATGCATGTGTAGTAATGCTGTTAGCACTGAGCATGAGTATTTCATGTATATATACTGTGATTATAGACAATGGCATTTGGAGAATGTTTTGATCTTTGCAGTATATGTATAGGTTCTTAGGTCATTAGTATTCCTTAGCTACCTTTGGCATCTGTGGTCTTTGTAGAAAGGTGATCTTTGTAACGAGGTGTCCTTAAACATTTAGATTACTGCTTTTGCCATAATATAATTCATTACTGGTGAACCATTACATACCGCAAAAGTAAATAATGGCACCAGACCCGTTACAAAGCCGGACTAACTGTGCAATACAAAGTGGCCATTCCGCTTCAGTTTCAGCGCAGTATTTTTCACGTTACAAACAAAGTACGGTATGAGAATCTCCTCTGCAACCAATCCACAGAAATTAAAGTACTAAAGCCAGGACACGTTACCGCCATGCAATCAACACTTATATGTGCAGTAGTGGAGAAAGAAATGGGACACAAAAAAGGACAAAGATAAGTCCATGAATTGTATAGCACTAGTGAAAGGGCATGTCTTGGGTTGAAAGGACGTCAAACAGTAAAGAAGTCAAGCCCACATCATGATCAGTTGGTTAGTTATGCAGTCAGTTAGCATAAAATTCAGTTAAATTATAGAAATTTGTTGGAACTAGGGTTTGGGATCCCTGGTCATATACCTGTAGCTATACAAAAACTCAGAAAAGGAGGCCTGAATATTCCCATGAAGTAAAAAGTACCATGCATGCATGTACATCATACAGAGCTGCTATATTAATGTGCTAGTGTAACATTCAGGGTGACCTCCTGCAACATCCACATCCATCATCTGTATATAGCTAACAAGAAATGGTGCACTGAAATATTGGCTTGACTGATATTACCAGAATTGCATGGGCGAGCCTGCAAACCTCATACATTCAAGTTGGTATAGTAACCATACATTATATGAGCAACGCATGCCCCAGAATATACGTTACAGCCCCACACATTGTATAAATATTGCATGTCCAAAAAACTGCCTAACAACATGGAAGGGTGCACATGGTCACAGTATATAGAGGGGATTTAATGATTAAGAAGAGGAATGAAAAGTACTCAGTCAAAAAAGAGTCAGAATCGTACAGGATGGTAGTGCTGAATAGTATAAGTGCGGCTTTCTTGCCCCAATATTATCACCCAAACTGAAAAACCAGCCTCACTTTTCTTTCATAACAGCTTGGCAGTATGGGTAATGGTTTGGCATACATAACCCGGTAAGCCCATGGTGGATCTAGGATTTTTAGAAGGGGGTTTCCAGTGGTAGTAGGACTCAGACATGGGGGCACAGCCCCCAGACGCTGTCATGGTTTTAATTTTACAATTCTTGAAGTTTAATAAAAACTTATAATAATATTATACTGTTTAAAGTCTACTATTTTACAGAGTCTGAGTTTCTGATCTAGCTACTGATGTTCACTAGCATTTAATATGTCATGTTTCACCAATAGTTATGTGGTTAGCTATGATAGATTGGTCTACTGAATCTTTATGATTAGCTTCAAGTATTTAGCTAGTATAGCCATGGTCAACTCTTTGCTTCTTCATAGCTACTTGGCATTTCTGCTTCATTATCATCACCTTCTATATCTATATCAACAGGAGTGGAGAGCAGTACTCTATAACCTAACAGAACTTTAGCTAAGTTGGGGAGGGGAGGGGGAGTCGTATGAGGTGGTTAACATTCAGGAGAATCATAGGTGTGCAAAACACAGTATTAGGGCATATATGCTCACAGGAAAATTTTCAATGTTGAGATTGAATCTAACTGCAGATAGTTTGGATCGATAAATTGCATCCTAAAAACAAATACATTGCGGAACTAGCATATTGTTTAATGTTTCGGCAACTGAATGTTATATTAATAATAATAGCATATTGCTTTACAGAATTGTGGTACAGCTACACATACAGAAAAACTTTGGCTTGCAAGGGACATACAACTATGAGGGTCTACCAGGCACCAGCTCTGGTAGCCTATGTATAGTTAACTAATTGTCTAATTACAATTGTCTATAGTTAACTTACAAATAACTATAATTGCTTGGTGCAGGAATCTTGGAGCATCGAGAACAAGGGCATGTAGGTAATGAAATCTACATGGAGTGTTGTCAAAATTGGCTAGAAAATGATTCCAGAGCAGTTTTACTTTATTTTGATCAGTTCTAAAGATTGAGACAAGTCAATGATCGGTAGGGAATTCCACAATCTAGGTAAGCAATAAAAATATGAATTCATAATAGGGTTGGTGTGGGCTGTCTTGGGGTAGAGCTTGGTGCCGGCAGATCTTGTAACCGGCACCAGTAGTAAAATTAACATAGTTTAGTATGTCATATTTATCAGATGGATGTTTGATGGATTTGATAAAGAAAAAGATGTCGGCAATTTCATAAGAGTACATTCATGGCAGTATACCCTATAGCTAGATCTGTATAGTCTGAATGATAATTAGATAAAATCTGATAAATTCGGTGGCTCTTTGCTGTATTTTCAATTTCAAGTGACTCGATATCCTTTAATAGATAAGGTCTCCACAGTGTTGAACAGTAACAATAATTTTAATCTCACTAGAGTGATGTACAATGATTTACGGGCCTGGGTACATTTGGAGTCCTTGAATACCCTACGTAGTAAACCAAGCGGTTTGTATGCCTTAGAGGAGACCATTTCGTAGTGGTCTTGCCAAGTAAGTGAGTTGGTAAAAACAATGCCAAGATCTGGAGGATTCAATAATTGTGTGGCCATTAACATTGTACAGTGTAAGTGGAATTGAATTTATGATGGAAGCTCATAAACACAAACTTTGCCAGGTTGAGTAAATATTAGAGTAGATGACTGTTCTACTAGAGTATCTCGATTTTATGCTCTCAAAAATACTTGTGATCCTTGAATTTTACTGCAAGAATAGTGAAAGTATCAGTTAGCAGATGAGCATTATTCGTGTGTTATGTCAGCTGGTTTATAGTTGTAGTTAAGGAAGAATCAGTATAATACTAGTTGCTTATTAAAGAGCTGGAGAACTGTTCTGAAGTAAGCCCAGCCCCAGAGGGGGTTTCTGGAAACTCCAGAAACTCCCCTAAAACCGCCCCTGACTTATTCCTTGCCACCTTGCTAAAATGGTAGTATTGCCAGGTTGATGTATCAGCAGCAGTTAGCTGCATTGCTACGCAAATCCAGTGCTGGATACTGATCAGTGGCGGATCCAGGATGGGGCATTTGGAGCAAATGCCCCCCCCCCTTCAAGAAATTGCATACAAGATCGAGATACTCTAATAGAGCAGTCAATTACTCTAATGAAGCAGTCACAATGTTCATGAGGCAGTGTAGCTTACCTATGAAGCTACAAATAGGATTTTATTTTACATAACAGACGTGATATAGTTGGTAAGGATAACTAGCTATTATTGTTGTGACCTTTTTTTTTTTTTTTTGGTCTTCAACTGGTTTTCAGCAAGTTTTTTTGGTCTTCAACTGTTTTTCAGAAAGGTGCCCCCCCTCTTTCGAAACTCTGGATCCGCCCCTGCTGATTCTATAAAATCACAGTGTTTGTGGAATATTCATTGCCGAAAGAGCTGTTTGGTTGCTAACATGTGCACATATTTGTCTGCATGCACTGTAAAGTTCACGTGATTTATTTTGCTTGCGCATACGTGTTCCCTATACACAAAAAAGAAAGCGGTCTGGTCTGTCTGGTTGAATACAGTTAGTGCAGAGTCAAACACGAGGACAAAAACATGGCAGAAGGAAATTCGCAACCAGCTGATACTACGCCACCAACGGATGCTTCAGCCGACGCTTCGTCACCAGACTACTTGAAGATAATCGCTAACCATCGCGAAGAGCTGCTCACTGCAATGAAGGCCACTGATTGGGTTGAAACAAAAAACAAGGTATTGTTTTAACTAGCTAGCTTATGTGTAGAACGTTGTCTATGTGTAGTCTCGGCTACCCAAACTGCCAGAGCTTGTAAGGGGTGTGTCTGCCTATAAACGTCTAGACGAGTTTTCGTGTCTCGTTTCATGTGTAGAGCGATGGTAAAGAACTGTTGTGTCGATGATTACCACAGTGTATTCCGAGATATATTCTTAAAGGGCAAAATTACTTTTCAATGATTTTCTCAGTTCAAAAGGTCCTTACCGAGGTCCTTACACACTTCTGTACTTGGATCAGTGGTCACGGTAAAACAGGTCAAGGTGGATTTGGGATTTTGACTGTTGACTTGGGTCGAACTGACTGTTGACCTGCTAGTTTAGTCTGGCGCCACCCACCCCTTTGCAAAATGTAAGGGTCTGGTGAAATACAACGTCTTGGGACTCTCGTACACTATCTGAGAAATCCAATTATAAATACATATAAATGCATAAAATATTTATTGAAATAATGCAGAAATACGTGTTGAAATACTTAAATATTGGGACTCTCGTACACAATTTAGAAGTTTGCGTGGGCGTTGGCAACCCCTTGAGATACCATTATCATTTCAAAAAGAATTCAATTAGACAGCGTACTTAACTGCTGATTATATCAGATGATTGCCCATATCAAAACATATGTAATATTAACCCATATGTTGTAATTTTCTGTAAAATATTATTTTACATAAAATTAATGTACAGCAGCCCATGGAGGTAAGTTAGATTATTTATAATAATTCTTGTTCTGGAGGCAGTATCAATTTTGTTTGGCTGCCATTATACACACGTAAGCCTCCTCTATCTGATGATATCAAAGTTAATTTGATGCTAAAGCATTAACAGGTTGCAATTTTACAACTAATGGTAGTAAGTTTTTTATTTTTATTTATTTAAGTTGCAACATACCCCATGCAAAATCCATTGGAGAGCCAATCACAAAGTTTGTATTCCAATTAAATAGCAGCATCACGCCATTACAAAGGTGATTACAAATTTCGTTAAGATGGAATCATATAGAGCAATTTATAAGGAGTTGAATGATATCAAGTTTGATCATGTGCTTGCAATTTTTGAAAATACAAAATGATATAAAATGTATGGAGTTTGTATTGGAGAAATAGTGGTCCATCCATCCTGAGACCTTTCCAATAATCAGAGTATAATCAGTCACTTTCATGATCTAAGGACAGAAAACAAACAAAGGACACTGGTAATGTACAGTATTGCTCATAAAATGATTTCTGGCTATAAATTAGATTTCGGCAATTTTGCTATTTTGACTTTAAAAATCCAAATATATAGCATGTTATGCCTTTAATTTGAACAAAAGCATTGTCATTGCTACACATTAGTTGATTGCCACAGCATTAGAAATTTGTATTTCACCAGACCCTTACTTTTTGCAAAGGGGCGGGCAGCACCAAACTATACTGCTAGCTATGCTATAAGTATATCAATTCTTTATCTTCACCAGTGGTATGTTGGTAAGCTCACTAGTAACCAAGGAAGGTAGTAAAGGCACAGACCATGCATATATGTAATAGTTATACCACGGGCACGAGTGTGTATATACAGGGAAAGCACGAGTGTGTATATACAGGGAAAGCACGAGTGCCCGTGGTATAACTAACATGTTCTACTTTAGCATGCAGACTTGCCTAATTGGCAAAATGTTTAGTTGCTATACCCTTCTCTTATATAGGGAACCAAGTAGGCTGTGATTGTGGGATTGAATTTTTCCGTGATTGTGGGATACAATTTTAATACATCAAACAGTAGTTTTGTTTTGCTAATATAGCAATGTTAAGAGACTAGTGTTCTTTAATCATTACATTTACAAAAGCAAAAAACAAGCTACTGTTGATGTATTAAAATTGAATCCCACAATCACAGCTTGTTTGGCAAAATTCAAACCCACAATCACAGCCTGCTTGCTTCCCTATATATGAGAAGAGAGATAAAGTATAACATCAAAGAAATCTAATGATTTCTGGATATAGTGTGCACTCCTATTAGGTGTGCAACGCACTGGCTTAACGAGATATACGCTCTGGTACAGTGTGTATATATCACATATTGCACTGGTTCAGAAAAGTTAACGAGATATATACACTGTATCAGTGCGTATATCTCGTACCAGTGCGTATATCTCATTAACTTTTTTGAGCCAGTGCAATATGTGATATATATGCACTGGCTTTCCTTTGATCTGAGGTGTGAAAGTGGTACACATATATATATAGACATCTGTAAAGTAGCTAGTAATGAGTTGAGCTATATGTCACGGTGGCATGTACACATGGCTAATTCCATCTGTTATAAGCACATTTTTTTCTTAATTTGTCACATTAATGAAACTCTACTTCAATTAGATGAGAATACCAGAGTAGTACCAACAGCAATGAAAATATGGAACACGCTTTTCAAGTATACAGGTAGCTATAGCTATTTAAGGCAGACTGCTTTAAAGATTTTCACTTAGATTCCTTGGCTTATGGTAAGCACTTCGTACAGGCTCTGCCTCCAGTGTTAGCCAAACTATACAAACTACATGCATGCACCTGCAGTTCCTTTTGTTAGTGAACTCAAGGAGCTTAACTTCTACTGAATCTGCACACTACATATCATATCTGTATAGCTATGTACAACACAGTCACAGCTATAATAATGGACAGTGTAACCACAAAAATATCAGGGAAGAACATGCATGGTATGCAGTCTTGTGATGTTACTTTATTCTGAGAGAGAAGGTCTGCAATTCTTGTTCTTACTGTAGCTCACATCCCTTCACTGCATGTGTCAATGTGCTGAAGATCATGCAAAGGTAGTTGTAGCACGTGTAGTTATACAGTAAAAAAAAAACTTGAGGGGAAGTCCAACAGCCCAACTATATAGCTGCTGAAGTGCACCCCAACTTTTAGCGTGCATGCATGCTTCAGAGTAATGCAAAAACAGCCAAGCTATATAATAAAAGGGTACAGCCTTCAAAAGCCTGGGTGAAAAAGTTAGTGAAATCAAAGGTGGCAGCCATGAAATGACTGCAATGATGTTAATCATTATTAAAATTCCATTGTCATTAGCATCATTGTAGCCATTTCATGGCCGCCACCTTTGATCTCACAACTTTTTCACCCAGGATTTTGAAGGCCACACCCTTTTTATACAACTTACATGGATTCTTTTTTGTATTTTAAACTTCCAGCCCAAAGCTAACCATAAACTGGCTTTGAGGCTTGTTTTTACACAAGCCATTGTTCTTCTTATCTATACTGAGATACAACAACAATGCAATGATATAAGACAGTGCTCTACCAATACAGAAAAATACCTACCAATCAAAAATACCAAGCCAAAAATTCTATGCAATAATCAATTTATACTGATAATGTTTGTTCTACAATTATGCATGTGCTTATTTGTTCATGGATATCAGTGGAGGATCCAAGGAGGGTGCACAGGGGGCATGTGCCCCCTCCCCAAAAAAAGAAAGAAAAAAATCGAGGTACTCTAATAGAGCAGTCAGTCAATACTCAGAACAGTCACTGCACATTATACTATTGAGAATCCTCTCATGTGCTGAATATATAAAAAAAAAACTAGCATCTACAACACTATCCTGTGCATGGGCACACTTATTCTGCTAAGGAATATTTTGTAAATGAAATGCATGGTTTGTGTATTGTCATTTATCCCTGTACAACTCTGGATCAATGTGGTCCACTTAGAAAGCATTATTTTTTTACTGTGCATAATTAAACCACTTTATAGGCTACATCAAAATTTTAATCCTGGAACATATAAAATAGCTTTAACTTCAGGGGGTGCTCCCCAGACCCCCTGCTGCATATACCTACTACCCTGGTGCACACCCCCCCCCCCTTGCCAAACCCTGGATCCGCCCCTGGATATGGCTATATTATAGTGCATATATATATATAGAATTTTATAACAAAGCAAGTTAGGTATGCATAATTGTACTATTTGTCTATGAGGATATATTTTGCAGTGACTGTTCTATTAGAGTATCTCGATTTTTCATGTAAAACAAGTAGGGATCACAAAGGTGTGGGTGTGGCCCATGAAAAAACATCACCCAAAAACAAACCTCACTTTTCCCTGACAATGATGAAGTAGTATTGGTTAGGTAAAACAAAATCCTTCAGACTGACCCGAAATGCTTTCAACAACAGTTGCTATGAAATTTTGAAAACAATTATTAAACGGAATTTTCTAGTAACTGACTGGCTGACTGAGTAACTGATGCCTTCAGACAAGCATAACTCGATAACGGCTTAGGCTATGGCTTGCTTTTTTCACTGTTTTATGTCGCTTTGGCCTGAGAGGTGTCTTTTGGCATACCGCAGTATGTACAATGCATTATTCATGGATTTACCAGTGTCCTCCTTTGTGTCCTATTCATCTTTGCTGACAGCAAAAGTGTTGATTTGGCGGTAATACGTGATGGCTTCCCTTCATAACGGAAATCATCTGTATTTTCATAGTGGCTACTTTGATTGCAGAGGTGCTTTTCAAACAGTTCTTGTTTCGTACTGCTGTGGGTTGAACATAGCCGACAATGAAGCATAATGGATACTTCGTTTTTCAGACGATAATTGATATAACTGGGGCGCATAGCATCATTTCTTTTGATGTGGTATGCGTGGATTGCAGAGGTACTTTTTGAACAGTTCTTGATTTGTAATGTTGTGTAACGGGTTGAACATATATAGCTGACAACGAAGTGTAATGGATACTTCACTTTTCAGACAATAATTGATATAGTTGGGGTGCGTGGCACCATTTCTTTCTTTTGATGTGATATGCATGGGTTCGCCAGACATAATAACTTACAAAAAAGTTAACAAAACAAATACACAAAAAAATTGGAATTTTCAACTAGAGTAGGGACCGTGGCACATCGATAAAAAGTACTGAAACAAGCTGGAGTAGTGCATGATATTAAATCACAGTAAAGCAATTAGAAGTGTTATATTTCTACTCTGCATTTCCGTTATGGTATCTTGAGCCCAGTAGGGATATATATAACACTTCTTATTGTTTTACTGTGATCTAATATCATGCATGCACTATATAGTCCAGCTTGTTTCAGTACTTTTTATTGATGTGCTATGGTCCCTACTCTACTTAAAAATTCCCATTTTTTTGTGTACTTGTGGTAAGATACAATTGCTCAACTTTTAACAAAGCAAATCCTGCACCATTATATACAATTCCCAGCCTGTTTTCACAACTTTTGCCAGCATAACACTTATAATGATGATGATGATTGACACTAGCTGGTGTTAACCGTAGTGTACTACCCCTGTCGATTGGTACCAAAATAGCTGTAATATCGGCTTTAATTCAATGGAATGCTATAGAGAAGTTACATTAGTATTGTATTGTGGAGTTTATTTGATTAATACTCTAATAGAGCACACATTTTTTTTGAAGATTTCTAATAGGACAAGAATGTTCCACTGTCTTGATGAAGACCACATTTGCATGTTTTAAGCCTGTGACTATGGACTTAGCCATGAAGCTAATGCATTGTGTGTATATACCAGCGTTGTAAGTGGGTCAATACTGTTGACCCGTTTGACCCACTGACCCGAATAGTAGACCCGGATCTGACCCGCATGTGACCCGGTTTAATTAAAATAGAGGCGTGTCCCAAAAGCTAGATATTAAAAGTCCACAAGTTCCACTAGTCAATCCTACATTTTTTTACACTATAAAAAATTGTCTGCAAGAAGTGAGTAGCTACGTATTATCAAGTGGGTGTGGCTCCACATACATATTATCAGGTAGGGGTGGCTCCACGTAAGTTTACATGCAGCTACAGAATTTCCAGAAGTTAGTTACCTACATGTAGCAACACAGACCTGGTGATGCATGCATGCCCACAGAGTACAGCTGGTACAATTCCGATAAGTGGGCATGGCTCTACATACCTCGCACACACAGCAAAGCATATTCCTGAATGGTGGGTGTGGCTCCACGTAAGTGTTTAAAACTGCATTTCCATCAATACAATCAAGCTTGTCATAGTCACATGTGATCTCATCCGGATCAGACCCAGATATTCAGTGAAGTGGATAAGACCCACTTGACCCGGACAAAATGTGATCCAAATGACCCAGATAATCCGGATGACCCGGCCCACTTATATACAATGATGATGCAAAGTATAAAGTTCTTGTTGGTGAAATCCTTTTATTGCAGATGGGGTTATTTTCTATGCTGTATATAGGTGAATCATTCAATTGTTAGTTTTTGGGTCAGAACTTAAACTTTGAAGAAGAAAAAAACTGTTGAATATATATCCTAGGATACTTGAATTGAAAAAGTGGTATAGGCCACTCAATGTGATACTGTGTGCTATTGATACCAAGGGTTTTTTTCAGTTGTCTGTGTAACAACTTTTTCTGAAAATCCAAGCATCAATTATAATACAAAGCCATGTACTCTATTATCTAGAAGCCCTTTGTATGGACACTGTGTGACTTGGACTAGTATTGTTTCCCTTTCTGTTGTAAAATTTGGTTCCTCTTGCAAACACACTTTTTCCATTTCCTTACACACAGAGGCTGCTACTATTATGGTCCTCTTACTAGAGCTGTGTGTGGACATGCCTGATATAGGGGAGTTGCCAAGCAAGTCAACATACTTTATAGTCTATATATTCTGCTAGCTGCCATTAGTTAACTCTGCGATTTTTGTTTTATTTTGCTCATACCAGTTTCACTTTCAGACATTTCGCTGGTCAGGTTGGCACACTACCATTAGTTCACCCACCACCACTATCTGAGCACACATAGTCTTTCCAAATCATGAAAAACTCTACTACAGTCAGCTTGTAATTGACCATGGAACACAAAAATCTCATGTCTGAAAATAGCCAATGACAATTAACATTCTTGGCCACCACCTGTAATTTCACAACTTTGGCTTTTGAAGGCCACACACTTTCACAGCTTGGCTGTGCTCATGCTACATGTCATATCCTGTATTAGCTCTAGAAGCTATGGTCACCTCAAATTCAACATTTAATTAGTGAATTCAGTTTGTATATAGTAGGCAAGTCAGGCAGCAGTGCATGATTTCATGTAAAAAAATAATTTTTTCACCCAAATGTGCCTCCAATCAAATTGTACAGTACTGTCATAACATATCTAATATGGAAATGTTAGGTTATATATGTTTGTGTGTTAGGATGGGATCAGGATAACATACAGAATGACAGACAAAGGAAAAATGTAAGAGACCATGTGTGATAGGAGAATGACAAGTGTGACATGTAACATGGTGGTGGCAGGTTTCGCTGTGAATATGAGGTTGACGCCTCTCCCAAGGTCAGTATACGATACTGTAGTCCAGCTAAAGGACCACTAAATGGTTTACGAGAGAAGTTTAGGAAGAGTGCCTTAAAGGTAACAAGTTTGTCAACTTACACATTCCATTAAAATGTTCCTGTGTCGTGTATAGTCAGTAGAAATCATTGAAGAAACAGAGGTATTTGATGATGTTAGGAAATACGCTACTTTTAGTATATTAATTTTCAGAAATACTTCATTACACGTGAAGTACTAGGTAGTGCAATGATGGGACTGATTTCAGAACGTGATTTGATTTGTGTGTATGGATGGGATACTGAAACTGAGGACAAGGGAGCATACATATTACGTAAGCTTTTAAATGACTATACAACAAGAATTAAACAAATGATACATTCTTTTGTAGACCCAAGTATTGAGCACCCAAAGTACCCACCTAAAGATAAGCCAGTGAGAGCAATAAAGCATGCAGGTGGACACTTCTTCTTTCCCGTGGAAGGGTAATAATTACGCACATTTCAATGGCATACATAATTTATTTTGTAATATTAGAAATCCAGACAAGAGTAATGTTGTTGTCCTTATTGTTCTCAACATGGGTGGAATGCTACCAGTATCGGTGGTTGACTCATTCCAAACCGGAGCCATGTTTGATTTTGCTACTCAGTGGAAGGATGCAGCAGCTAAAAAATTCCATGAATCAAATTAATTATTTTTGGCTAGTTATAGCTATACATGTAATTTTGATAACTTGTTATAAGACGATAAAATCAAGAGTTCATTATAGTAGTATATGGGAGAGAGTGTCCTACTGTCAATATAGCCTGTACAAACACTCTGAGTTAAGTTTCTCTTTGATTAAACTAATACCTCCACTGGTGATAGAAAACTGTTGATTAGCATTAATTGGTGTTGATAAGGTTAAGTCTTTATTCTTTGAACAGATTCAGGTGTAACTTAACACAGTGTAAGTGTTTCAGTTAGACACTCTCCCCCACTACTATTTTATGAACTTTTGATAAAATTAATTGTATAGCAAAACTGAGTTGGCTTGTTGCATTTTATATTTCGAAGTTTATAGCTTAGACAAGTGTACATATGTAGAAACCAATGGATCAAGCTACCAGGACTATAGCTAGTAACTTGAAGGAGGCTGTACCATGTCTCACCGGCAGGTGAAGGTGTGGGCACCTGAAGTCCCACCTGGACCTTCACTCTCTATCCGAGACATGGACAGTTGGCATTTGTTTCCCACTGAGGTACCCATAGCGGGTGGGTGGGTTGCTTCCCCCAGTTGATACCAGCTGCATGGGTATACTGGAGCATTGTGAGTAAAGTGTCTTGCTCAAGGAAACAACACTACACACACATGCACTTAAAATTCCCGCTCGTGCTGAGATTTTGCCGGGGTCTATGAAAAATTAAGTTAAAGCCTTGACAACTTGATTGGTGGGTGGGGGAAAAGGTTTGTAGCACTCAAAGTGATCCCCAAAATCTAGGATTCAGAATCATGGCTACCGCGGGAATTACAGTTACACCAGACCACCCAAATACAAAATCTCAAGCATGCAACACAATTAAATTTTTATTGACGTCATTTTTTAATCAAATGGTGGCCGCGCCAGACAGCACAAAAGTTTGGTCATTCCATTTCCATTCCTGATTTCGGTTTCAGTTATTACCGGGGTTTTCAAGTCCGTTGTCCTATTATAATTGCGCATGCGCTAAAAACCTACTAACCGAAGGGCCATTCACTGGTGATACATGTAAAGGAGTCACAACAACACAGTGAGGTACCGGGGTTTTCAAGTCCGTTGTCCTATGTATTTTGGCGCATGCGCTTAGCAGTGCGAAAGAAATGGCAGATTCAAGTGAGATCAGGTAACTGTGTGTGTGTCCTATTATGATGGATGATTGTAAATGTGATAAAACTATTACTCACTGTGTTGTTGTGACTCCTTTATCACCAGTGAATGGCCCTTCGGTTAGTAGGTTTTTAGCGCATGCGCAATTATAATAGGACAACGGACTTGAAAACCCCGGTACTGCGGTTTTCCAAGTTCTTGCAATGGAAAGCGTCATGCGCTAATAATGTGTCAGTATGCGCAGTTCTTTAAAAAACTCCTGTAATATTCTGTGGCTGTCGAGTTGTATGCGTAGGCATCCTTGAAGTCCTGTGAGTCAGTAGTTGTCATTGAAAATCCACTGTTGAACAGCTGCGCACGTACATGCTTGTATAGCGCATGACGCTTTGCATTGCAAGAACTTGGAAAACCGCAGTACAGAAAATTGCATTGTCTTTGCAACAACCGGCCATGCGCGGTTTGAGCATGCGCGTATTTTGAATAATAAAACGCGCGTAATACCGGGTATAACAGTACGCAGGTATCGAAGCCGTTCAATTCCACGTCAGTTAAATCATTGCATAACCGGAATTATACACACTTTTACGGCAAGTATACCAGGAATGGTAGCATCACTAGTTAGCAAATACCAAAACCGTGTATTACACGCATTTTATTATTCAAAACACGCGCATGCTCAAACCGCGCATGGCCGGTAGTTGCAAAGACAATGCAATTTTCTGTACGCGCGCTCCAACAACTCGTGTGATACGCGTGCGTATACCTTACTCAAAACTGTGGTCTGGTTGAGTTGAGTGGAGTCAAACGCGAGGACAATGGCAGAAGGTAATTCACCGGCTGATACTACACCATCAACGGATGCTTCAGCACCAGACTACTCGAAGATTATCGCTGACCATCGCGAAGAGCTGCTCACTGCAATGAAGGCCACCGATTGGGTTGAAACTAAAAACAAGGTACATTGTTTTAACCTGCTTGTTTAATAATGTGTGGAATGTTCTTGTTTTCGGAAATTTTACTTTAGAGATGTTTTTCAAGGAACGTTTGTAATTGGTATTTCACGTTTAATAGTAGTCTGGCGCCGCCCGCCCCTTCGCATAAAGTAAGGGTCTGGTGAAATACAGATACTAAATCATTTCTAGCGCCCAGATTCGGCGCTAGCCAATTAGTGCATGCCAATGACGTTCACACAGAAATCGCCTTGGCAACACAATGCTTTTGTTCGAATTGAAGTGCAATTATCTGACGTAACAAGCATTACCTGCGCTGTCTAATTGAATTCCTTTTGAAATGATTAGGTATTTGTATTTCACCAGACCCTTACTTTTTGCGAAGGGGCGGGCGGCGCCAGACTGGTTTAATAGGCGGTATCCGCAGGACGTTTGGTTTGTCGGTGTCACAAAAGCTCGCACAAAATAAAAATCATAGAGATTTCTAAACCGCATGACACGTGGAGTTATTTAGCACCTTTTGCAGTCGATTGCATGTTCGTTTGTTTTGTATGGCAAAAGATTTCTGTTTAGTTTACTGGTGAAATGGAAACGTTACGGAATACTTGATAATTTGAACATGGTTGTTTGCATGACTACAGGCCAGATGCAGTTCACCCACCGTACCGTGCAGTGTTCAAACGCACATGCAATCAACTGTAACATTGTCCGTACAGATTTGAAAATAGTTGAATTATGGAGCAATTTATTTCAATTATCAGTGGTGGAGGAAGGAATGAAAAGTTGGAGGGGCTGAGTATAGTTACTGTGGCTGTACATGCACAGTGCGCAAAGCATGCTCTCCTTCTAGGGGGCCTGGGGGAAGTGCTATGAGAGAATCTGGAGGCAGTTTTAGCCAATAATCTTAATCACATTGCTAGATAAATAGTCCTAAAGCAAGTAAGCATTGCTATAATTCAGCATTAAATTCTTGAGCTGTTAGCCACTACAGTGACCCTATAAGCACGCTTACAAGTGTTGATCACGTGATACGTCTATGACATCACAAAGCACATTTGTTGGGGGGGGGGGCTATAGCCCCCACCCCCCACTGCCACTGATTATAAATCCGAAAGGTGACCTGCCACACTTTGCATGAAGCTTGCATTCCAAGTATTAATGGCTTAGATATATAATGGCAGTGTCTAGTTAGCATGAAAGGTAGTGCAATCCCTTTAGTATGGTAATCACTTTATGCTGTGAGCACCACTGTAATAAATACTGTATAGCAGGTTTTTAAACTAGGCGCACACCCACATCCAGCCAAATGCCAGGTGCGCAGCCAGTTGTGGGCGCACACCTGGTTTACTGAAATTGTTTTCGTAAAAGTGTGTGTGTGTGTGTGTGTGTGTGTGTACCTATCTATCTACCTATGTTTGTCCATACGCACCCACGTGAGCAAAATCGTTACATAATGGTAAAAGCAGCTTTTACATAAGAAGTAAAAGCAAAATGAATGCTGTGCTAAACTTCCACACAGGTAAACTTTGCTCCGAGGTGGTTTCTTTTCGGCGGTCTGAAATACAGGTGTGGCGACTCTCCTCAGACTTTGTGAATTACCTTTCCTTCTGGTTTTACAGGCGTTTAACAATTGATAAACAACAGTGCTAGCCTCATAGACTACCAGAAATAGCCTATCCCTTCAAGTTGGGAAGGGGCGTATCCCCTATGTACGCGAATGAAAATGAAGAGCGGCTCTGAGGCTTTGTCGAGAGAATTTGTGGGGAAAGAACACAATAGTCAAACTATAAAACAGTTTAGAAGATATATACTTATGTGCATAATATGTTAAAAGTGGTTTGGTTAACAAACGCTTCCTTAGCAATGCATAGCAACGTAATTGAAATTTTATGAAAATTTCATGAATTACGAAATCCGAAAATTACAATAAGTTTATTAAACCAAAATCCTATTGGTTAATTCCAGATGAGTTAGCTAGCTGCATGGCGCCTGGTTAATAGAAGTAGCACAACATCAACTTGTTATTGCATTTATAATTTATCATAAATTTTAAGAGCATGACACAAATTTCCACGAATGCAGCTCTCCGTGAAAATATAATCCATGTAATTTTTATGTAGAATATTAAATTTGCAATGGACAAGGAGAGGGAAGCATTGCTAAGTTCTTGCATACATGGTTACCGTGTTTACCAAGACATCTGGACTCCTGTCATTGGTGAGAAGCTTACTTGCATTAGAGAACCAGGATTATGAAAGTCAGGTACGCTATGGCAGTATTGTGCTAAAATTCAACAGTAGTTGGGCATTTACCATGCATCCTCTCCAGGATCTGCATACTTTGTGGTGGCACAATTATTTGTAGAGTCACTGGAGCAAGAAGACATTGCTATTGTATACTGGAAGGAGGGCTTGACATCCCTTGTAAGCTTGTATTCTGAGCAAAATTGAAAGAGTTGTTAAAGATTTATAAGCGCAAGTGGACATTCAGCAAGTTAGAGAAACGTTGACGGTATATAGATAAGCAATTTATTATAGAATAGTGCTATCAGGTATTATAGCTGTTGTGATAGTAGTGGTACACACGTTTTCAAACCACACCATGTAACTACTGCTTAACAACTAGGAATATGCAACATAGCTACAACAAATCACATGACCACATACAGATAACAGTGATACAACTTGTGCAATGATTACAGGTAGTCAATATACATGGTAGTGAATGTCTACATGTCTGACTCACTGTGGAAATAATTGTCTGACTCACTGTTAGAGTAAACATTGAGGGATGGAGTTCCATCAAGGTCAACATTGCCATTACCCCCTTTCTCTGATGTGCTAAGAATACTGGCATGTCTGAACTCCTTTACAACAATGTGGGGGTTATCTTGGAGATGTTTGTACAATTTAACAAGCCATGGACCACTTCATTCTAGCCATGGACAACTCAACTGGTACATACTCCTCGTTGTAAATCAATGGCTTTGAAAGTCTGTGTGAAGTAAACTGTTTTCTACAAAATGATTTTATCACTCTATTGATGGAAATGTCCATCGGCTGTATAGTTTCCTGGTATTAGCACTGAGTGATTGTGACGATCTTCCAGCAACTTTGTGATATGTTCTGTCATTTGACCCTTAAAATAGTTGAATATGGCCAATGCAGGTTGTTGTTCATCAACTCTTTGCGAGTGCCCTTCACAAAAGGAACAATCACTTCATTAAGGTATTGAAGTGTAGTGCCTTCATTCGACCAATGCTTAGGGGTGCGTGTTACTTGCCAGTCAGATAGAAAGTCATTCTTTGAGTGGCATTTGGTTGTCTTGCCAGCATAAATCAGTTGGAATGGTAAGATTTCACCCATTAATGTGCTGCACATGATCTGGTTGGAACCCTGCCATTTCCCCATAGTCCACAGTGAACCAGATTAAAAGGTTACGGTCAAGTCAAAGCCCTTCAATCTAGGGAAGCCAAAGTGTGACCACAAAAATTTTATTAAATGTACCACATTGCTTAATATTTAAATGGCAATTGTGCCAAGGCTAGATTTTGTGCAGAGGAGGGTGGACATGTGCACGTGAGCGCATACATGTATTAAAAGTATAACTAAGCCTTCAGCGAAGTTTAAATAATCACCATTCGAAAGTGTGCTTGGCGTTTAGTATATTTAGCTGGTCTGCCCCACTCTTCCCCGCTATTCCCGTCATGTAAATCGCTCTTGAATTTATAGAGGATCACATGTGCAGTAAGTTTGTCAGTGGAATCAATGCGTTGCACTCTACAGACACCTTATAAGCTTGTATTCGAGCCCAAAAATCGTCTAAGAAGGTATTATGATACACCATAAGCCTCCTATGCTCGCTCCCAAAGAAAGGAAAGCAGACGCCACTAGCGTGTCCTCATGGAGAATCAAGCAGGAAATAAGACACCTTCGTGCTCATTTTCTTCCGTTTGTCACAAGAAGCACAAGATAAATTAAGTGTGGCTGTTGCTAAACAGTTTTAATCACTACATTTTAGTCTTGATATTAGAAATATTCAATTAACGGTAATAGTTTTCAGTAGTGCTGATATCGAGTCCACCCTCCTGTTGGGTACTTATATCTGCGATACACTGTCAGTTCTGTTAGTGCATGGTGCTTGAATGACATCACTAATTATTTGTGTTTTCTTTGACATTTCACTACAGTATACTATTACTTCACGTCAGTTTTCTACAGCATACACTACTAGATAGGCTAGTATACTACTAGATAGGCTAGTATACTACTAGATAGGCTAGTATACTACTAGATAGGCTAGTGTTGTGGCTTAGAACAGTTCAGTAGTAGTGGGTGCAGGGACAGATACCAAAAAAGTGCTTTTAATTGCATCTTCTTAGCGACACTGGAAGGGATTTGTGTGAAACTTCGAAAATTTAATAACTGTTTTCATGCACCGCACTCTGATTGCTAAAGTAGTCCTTTCTTAATGACTTTCTGTCTGTGTTTGCTGGCTGTTTTTCACTAATCATCTTGGCGAAATGGTAATAGTTTCCCAATGATTTGACGTGTAGTAATGCTTCGAAGCCCTTCACAAACCACACTATAACTCTTGAGCGATTAACACTAGCATCTTCAAATCTCCCAACCTATTAGACTAGTCTTTGGACTTTAATGGGCCAGTAAGTAAAGATGGGTGCTTATTAGCAAAGGCAAGTTATCACCGAAAAAGTATAGCATGCAGAATTTTGTCTATTTCCGGTTGACCGTAACTTAATTAGGAATTTTCTTCCATCTCTACAGTACTCACAATCTTGTAGAGGAATATTTTCTTCATCCAAGTCACCAGGCGCACCCATAGTTTTAGTTAAGCTCTTTCTCTTTACAAAAATCCATCCTCTTTAGTAGTGACTTTGCCCATGGTACAAATAGAATATCAGGGCTACCTTTCTCAGAGATCATGTTCTTGTCCATGACCATTGCAATAGCCTGGGCTGCTACTATTACAACTGTTGTATTAACTACACATCCTCTTTCATGCACTTTCAGCCTTGGCGTAACTGATATCAGACAATCAAAAATTTGTCAAACACATTTCAGCAAACTTGGCTGTTTCCTCTTCTTCCCTTTGTGTCATATGAACCCCATTAGCCACTTGTTTGCTAAGCACCAGCAATCAACCAATGTCTACAGCTGAAATTAATGGGTACACGTCTTACCTGTGTAGCTGATCCTTCACGTATCTTAGAATAGCTGGTCAGTACAATATGCTGGAGCTTTATTTGAAATGGTAACAATAAAGATGGGACAGGTGGACCAACATTTCTCTTTACCATTATAGTAGTAGTACTTTATGCAATGACATGAAAATCACACCCAAAGTGGCTGTTTGGTGTTACACCAAGTTTTTGGCACAGATGAGGTGGATCAGCTAAAAAGTAGAAATCTTGTACATGGATTAGTTCACCTCGTGTACTACTTCCCCAGGTTTAGCATCAGGATTGTGCAATTGGAAGAGTCTTCTATGCCATCACAAGTCACCCCCAAAACTTTAAAACCACAATAGGTGGAGGATGGCTTCCCTTCCATTAGCTCTCCTGACAGATCTGTGCAGAAAATGAATGTAAAGGAGCACAGACCACTTAACAAGCCGTTGACAAGAAAGCATAGACTGCTAAATTGGGGGTTGTGGGGATGAGATGCCACCATCATTTACTTGCCTAAGGTGTGTGTTGATGTTTCCGAATCCTGTGATAGCTCCTACAAATTACATAAGATAAAAAGTTTTAAATTACTTGAATGCTTATCATAAATATATGCATCTTATCCATCTTATTCACAAATACTTAGCAATGTCCACGAACTTCAGGTCTACATCATCTGAAAAGCCACATTTCGTGATGGCTAAGTCTGACTACTCCTGATTCCCTCAGTATCTCATAAGCTTCTGCCTCCCTGATAAATGGTATAAGTAGAGACACCACCCATTTCATTGATGTCACTTGCAGTTTTGCATTGTGCTTGCCAAAAATTGTGAACCCTCAGGATGTGAATCAGTTATATGCTCATGTAAGCCATCTTTTACAGATATTTCTCCCTCTTCAACAAGGGAGCTGACTTGAGCTTTCAAACGTTGCAGCTTCTGTGTCAAGAGATCTTGTCTTCAAATACAAATTCTTCAAATGCTCATTTTTTTCCTGGACAAACAACAATAGTTGGTATGACTCTAACAATCTGTACTGTTATCTTGCTGTTTCTCTTCATTCAGCATTCTGTAAAGCATGCAGTTCAGTACTTGTCAGTACTCTTCACAGGATCTGCATCATTTCATTGAATGATGCGGATCCTGATGCAATGCATTTTTTTAACTCAGAAAAGAAACCACCTTCGAGCCAAAGCAAACACTAATCCTTATGCGTGTAGTGGCGATGTTGAACAGGCAGCAGCGTATCCCGAGATGTATCCCAACATTAAAATCACATGCTTGCTACAATTATGCTACATGTTTATTCCAATATGTTGGGGCGCTGTGGTGTGTGTGCTTTGATGGAAGCCGTACTCATGAGAGATGGCCACGATAAAGAAGGATCAAAGATAAAACAGTAAGACAGTAGCGCACACATCGTAGGTATTTAATATTGTGAAAGGTTTTTTCTCCACAAAACTCGAAGCATTTCCGCCAGAGAAGCAAGGCTGTAGCTATAGCCAGTTTTCCGCTACGCTTGACTGAACGAATCAGTGAGGCAGGCAGTGAAGCAATAGAAATTCGCTAAAAAAATTTTTTTTTTTAATTTCGTAGCACCTCGTCGGAAATGTTTTGGGTCGACACGTTTGGGCTTGTTTATACCTGACCAATACTGTGAAATGGCCGTGAAGGATTTCTGAAGATGATTTTGGGTAGATTTTTCTTTGTGGACCACGCCCACGCCCACACCTTCATCGTCCCTACTATACAGTACTATTGTACTGTATGATAAAGAGAGCTTGCATACAAAACGCGTGTTACAAAATGCTTAATAACTGTTGCTAGTCAGCCATACTTGGAGTCAATGGGATTGAATAAGATGAATACTCTTACTTTGTCACCATGAGCTACCCACTACAAGTATCACTGTCAGATGCTAGGAACAACTACAGTGGAACCTCTCTAGAACACACACTTTGGGACCAAGAGTTTTTGTGCAGTAACAGTTAGCTGTGTTTTGTTGAGGTTTTTTTTCTATTGTGTCCTTAATTTGGAGACTTTGTTAAGAGAAGTTCCACTGTAGGGTAGTGCAGCACTAACAAAGCCTTTTAACTTTGATGATTTCACTGAAATAACAGAATGAGTGGAACTTAGATTGCAACTGCACTTAATGGGTATGATAATGGATGCTAATGGACACTAATGGATGGTACATATTAAGGTTGCCACAACAAAGCCTGTTCTTGACTCTTGCCTCATGACCTTTTCACAAACAGTGATTTCAATAAGTGGATTTGTTGTCCTCTATTCTTCTTGTTTCATAGCAAGTATGATGACCACGTTTTCTTGCTATTTTCTCCGTCATAAATGCATACTTGCAATCTTAGTTCCACACACTTCCATTGCATAAGCAACATGTACATTATTTCACTGGTCTGGTGTTTTACTAGTGCTGTGCTACCCCTTTAAAGCAGACAAGTGCATTTTAAAATAATTTTTTGATAGATTACTGTATTTTCTCCAATAAAAGACCGGTCTTTTATTTTCCTTCCCAGCATTTTTTGACCCAGGTTGTAATCAAATAGGGCTTTTATTTGAGACCAGGCATTTGTTTTTGATAGGTATTTAACACCGTTACCTTCAGTATTGAACAAATGTAGTGAATGCCTAAATGACTGAATAATGGTCACATGATCATCGGTAGCAACTTCATCCCTTAGACGGCTCTAAACTTACTGTTAACAATGTTTGAAGTAACAGCAGCAGCAGCATTTTCCAAAAGTGTTGGAAAACTCCCAGCTTATATGTGGAAATATAGTATATGATTATATGAGATGAAAGTGAAGTGTCCTTTTACATCAAAATTTTGGAAAACACTTTCTCCATGTTCAAGTTGTATGTAAAATACAAAGGGGTTTTCCTAAACTCCTGGAACTCCCCTGGGTTTGCTCCTGTAGTAAATGTTAATGTTACATACATTTGTGTGTTAGGATGGAATCAAGATAACATACAGAATGACAGACAAAGGAAAGATGTAAGAAACATATGTATGATAGGAGAGGTTTACAAGTGTGACATGTAACATGGTGGTGGCAGGTTTCGCTGTGAATTTGAGATCGACGCCTCTCCTAAGGTTGGCATACGATATACTAGCCCAGGACCACTTAATGGTATACGGGAAAAGTTTGTTAAGAAGAGTCCTATGAAGGTAACGATTTGTAAACTTGCAACATTCCATTAAAGTGTTTTTTTGTTCTCTGTATAGTCAGTAGAAATCATTGAAGAAACAGAGGTATTTGATTATTTTAGTTAATATCACTACTTTTTACTAGTATTTTTAGAAATACTGCATTGCACGTGAAGTCATTGCTAGTGCAATGATGGGACTGATTTCAGAGCGTGATATGATCTGTGTGTATGGATGGGATACTGAAACCGAGGACAAGGGAGCATACATGATGCGTAAGTTTTTAAATGTCTATTCAACAAATGATATGTTGTTTTGTAGACCCAAGTGTCGAGCACTCAAAGTACCCACCTAAAGATAAGCCAGTGAGAGCAATAAAGCACGCAGGTGGACACATCTTATCTCCTGTGGAAGGGTAAGAATTATGTACGTTTCAATGGAAGATGTAATTATATTGTGACAATAGTAATCCAGACAAGAGTAAGGTAACAGCCATTTTCCTTGTCAACATGGGTGGAATGCTACCAGTATCAGTAGTCGACTCATTTCAAACTGGAGCCATGTTTGATAATGCTACTCAGTGGAAGGCTGCAGTGGTGAAAAAATTCCACGAATCTAATTAATTATTTTTTGACTTGCTTTTTAGGCCTGAACTTTTTTTTTTTTTGATAGAAGATAAAACTTTTTGTTCTGTAGTAGTAGTAGTAGTATATTGCATTGAAAATCTGATAAAATAATGGCATGAGATTGAACAACATACACAAGTCATAATTGTTTGGATATATGCCTTGGTACAGTACTGCAAATGTGCTTCCTCATTTCATCATCGCAGCACCACACACTGCAGTACCCCGGTACAGTTGGTGTAGTTCCTGAAATGACAAGTGAATCATCTCAATACAGCCTACAACCACTTAAATAGGTCACCATGATACTCAGGACATTTGTCCCATTTGCTTTAGCATGGTCCCACCCACCCTGTAGATCAATTATTGCAACAACACACTTTAATGGTATGACTGATGGTCACTTCTTTACCAATGAGTATATAACATCAAAGCATCAAAGTGCAGGATGACTATGCAAAGTTCAGAGAACCCCCTTATTGTGCTGCATCATCAAAGCTAGTGTTTTGCTAAGGCCATGCAAAGTTAATTGCAAATTTCTGGTCCTACCAATTCCCCAAAAATTGACCAGGCTATTTGTGTGTGTGTGCGTGTGTTACACTACATCTGACATAGCAGTTAACTTTTTGTGGCCTGGCTAACACAGACTAAACATACATGTGGCCCTTGGTCTGTCCAAACAGATTTGTTGAGGGTACAGGATTATATAACAACCCCAAGGTGTTAAGGGTTCCACCATATAATATACCAATTGTAGTTTTACATGTATTACGTCTTGGGGGAGGTTCAGCTGATACAGTGTTTGCTATCATTAGCCTTTGTTCCAGATCCTTTTGCTGTTTCCAATTCTCATAAGATTCTTCTGCTGTCCTTTGATCCTCACATTCTTGCTGTTCTTGTAATATTCTTTGCTCTGTGGTGCACAACCAAGATTGATACTGCTGCATCATTGTAGCTATACGTGTTTGTTCTCACCATTATCTCTTTGTTTTTGCTTTAAGAGAAGTATGTCTTTTTCTCGCTGTGTTTTCATCCATTGTACATATGCTGCTTTGCCCATCAGAAGTTTCTGCTTCTGCTGCTCTATCAGGATTTCTTCTTGCTGCCTAAGTGCTCTCTTTCTTGCCTGTAAACAAACGTATACTCTCCGTAAACTATTTACAAAACTATGACCAGTTGAGACTTACCCTTTCTTCTTCGTTCTTTTTATTTACCCACTGAAAAAACGCTCTATCCTGCAGCTCCTTCTTGCGAATATATTCTTTATCCTCGGACATTCCCTGCTTTAGTTCACGTGTTTACAACTGTATGGGCGTGGCACGTTATTGGATAAAGTCAACAAGTATATCACGATGCTGATTAAAAATGACTGCATAGTACTGATGCTGTTCATCTCTATAATACTGCTGCTGTTAAGGAGTATTACTGTCGCTCTTTTAATACTGCTGCTTGCTGCAATTGTTTTCTGATTGTATTCTTTTTCTCTATATTGCTGCTGCTGCTGCTGCTGCTGCTGCTGCTGCTGCTGCTGCTGCTGCTGCTGCTGCTGCTGCTGCTGCTGCTGCTGCTGCTGCTGCTGCTGCTGCTGCTGCTGCTGCTGCTGCTGCTGCTGCTGCTGCTGCTGCTGCTGCTGCTGCTGCTGCTGCTGCTGCTGCTGCTGCTGCTGCTGCTGCTGCTGCTGCTGCTGCTGCTGCTGCTGCTGCTGCTGCTGCTGCTGCTGCTGCTGCTGCTGCTGCTGCTGCTGCTGCTGCTGCTGCTGCTGCTGCTGCTGCTGCTGCTGCTGCTGCTGCTGCTGCTGCTGCTGCTGCTGCTGCTGCTGCTGCTGCTGCTGCTGCTGCTGCTGCTGCTGCTGCTGCTGCTGCTGCTGCTGCTGCTGCTGCTGCTGCTGCTGCTGCTGCTGCTGCTGCTGCTGCTGCTGCTGCTGCTGCTGCTGCTGCTGCTGCTGCTGCTGCTGCTGCTGCTGCTGCTGCTGCTGCTGCTGCTGCTGCTGCTGCTGCTGCTGCTGCTGCTGCTGCTGCTGCTGCTGCTGCTGCTGCTGCTGCTTTAGGCATTCATGTACATCTACAAAGTGTAAAATTCCAACCGATTGATCTTAATACGCATGCGCCACGCAACTTTTAAGCGGAAGTGAATTTGTGCATCGAACTATTATTATTATTATTTTGCATCGAACTTGGCGGATGATGTTTTGGCGCAGGATACCGTTTCTTCTTTGCGGGAAACGACCCGTGCAACTAAAACCGGGTCACAATAACGCGTATTTTTTGACGGCCGCGTTTCGACAGTATGTAAGGCCGACGAGGACAAACATGGCAGAAGGAAGCTCACCACCAGCTGACGCTTCTTCACCAGACTACTTGAAGATTATTGCTGACCATCGCAAAGAGCTACTCACAGCAATGAAGGCTATCGATTGGTTTGAATCAAATAACAAGGTAGTTTATGTGTGGAACGTTGCATTGTGTTTTTATTGTTTTGTTTGAGGGTTTTGTTTCATCCCTCGTATTTAGTCTCGTGCCCAGACCGCTTTTTTTCTTTTTGTGTGGAGGCGCCCCCACACAAAAAGAAAAAAAGCGGTCTGGGCACGAGACTACCTCGTATTCAAGTGACGTCAGAATGGTCTCGCCCACGCGATTGATCACGCGAAACCACTTCCAGTCAAGCTTGCTTCCAGTTCAGTTTGGGAAGGAAAGTTGCGCACAACCCCTGAGATAGTCTTTTTTGCACCAAAGCTGTGCTCCTACAACAGAGCTTAGGCCATTCCTTCTGCCAAACAATTTATTATTAGATAGTGGATACTAAACAGAAAGTCAGTAAAAAGGTGCACAACATCTGGGGCTCAAACCAGTCTGTTAGGTCAGTGTGTTGCCCACTGTACTACTGCTACTAGCTACCCACTTCACCCATACTTCTATTTTATAAATGTTACTTAAGAAGTAACCTATGCATGTTAAGAAGAAGTGAAGAAAACCAAGGCTGAACCCGACCTAACACTAACTTGAGGGCTGCCTGTTTAACATGATGTCTTTCACTGTCTGTATGAAGGTAAGGTTTTGGTGAGTTTGAGGTGAGCTAGGGTTGGCCTGGCTCTGCTGGGACGCTCGCTTTACTTGCTCCAATCCTAGCTCACCTTAAACTCACCAAAAATTTACTTTCATAAATCGTAATGGATGATCCCTTGTAACACTGTTAGCTAGCTATAAGTATCCTTCAGGTGTGAATCAAATTGCTAGTTATCTTATATGCAGTGACGGAATAGAAGTAATTTCATCTATCTTGTAAGGTATCCCACTGCAGATGTTTATCATAGTTGCCAGTCACAAAATGTGTGGCCTGTCTCTCAATTTTTTGATTATGTTGATGGTATATATGGTCACCATACATTTCTCTGTTTCCCATCCTCCACTCAGGGATATTTCCACACGAGCAGGTGGTCCATTTCTATTATTCCATTATACAATTGGCAGATTTCACACCATAATTGCCTGAGCACAGCAAACCACATAAAAAGTATCTTTTATGTGACAAGCATAGTGAAAGCGTAAATCTGTGCTTACTCGACTTTACAAAATTGTTTTTAATGAGACTACTTGCAGTATGCAAGAAAAATTGGAAAATAATGGAAGAAACAGAATAACAAAAATGTTTTAGTGCTGACAGTGAACAGATGCAGGCGATGGGCGGGAAACAGACGATTTATTTGGAGTGGTCTTTAGTACAATTTAAAGATGATTTTCAAACCTACCTTTTATTTCTGTTGTAACAACTAGGTTATTATTTATTGCTTGTATTGTATTTTTGTGCTTGTATTGTCATAATGTATGACATTGTATTTGTCTGTAGCTAATGTTGTGTATGTGCATGTATGTAGCTCTCTGTGATCAGAGAAGAACAGCTATTCTGACAGTCAAGAGCTTTGTAAATCAATCAGTTAATCAATCAAAAGTACTCATTCAAGCTTAAAATATATTTTCCTAAAGAATGTTATCTTCCTGGTGTGACTAATAAACTCCAATTAACACTTCACGTATGAAACAAACCTTCTTAAAACTACTAATAAGCAACTGCAAAGCTATAAACAATGACTAAGCTGGGCCAATAAGTTTGACTGCATGTTGGCGGCTGATGACAAGACTAATGTCAAAAATGTGGTGCCTTTTGGGGTTTCCAACAAGTGTCTTCCCTCTGCCTCTTCAATCATGCTGGTCATCATCTTCATGCAACAAACCATATCAAGGCCTTAATTTCCATATCCACACTTTCCACATCAAAATTATTTAAAGCACTTACACAGCTGTAATAGGTACTACCGTATATCTATTGAATTTCTAGCTAGTAGACACTGTACTTGTCTGAGATCACGTTCCTTTATGATCTAGCAGCACCAATAAATGAGCAAACACCAGACACTCCCCTTAAGATCGATCATATCTACCATACTTCTTACTGATGACATGATGAAAAGTAGGCACAGAAGACTACACCCCTTAAATATTGCATATAGTCCTGTCACTTGAGATACTCAAATAAAGCAATCACCAGGCATGTTTAATTTTCTAATAGAACAGTCACATGTGTACCGTATTTACTCGATTTGTGCCCCAGGGGTACTATTCTTTTTTTGCCCAAAAATAAGGATAAAACCCTTTGAATAGTACCACACTGCGGTATTATTTGAGGGTGTGCTACTAATATTTTAAACCTGCCACTACTATAGCTATTCTACATTATAGTTTTATAAAACAATCACAACACGTGCTACTTACTTCTTGTATGCAAGACCCTTCCTTCATTCAAGTTCTTGTAGCACAACCATGTCACGACTCGTGCTACATGGTCAATTTACTAACTAATATCCAGAATTTCGATTATGTGACAGCCGTTTAAGTCTTGTAAAACAATGCCTTCCTTAAATCGAGATGGAGATTAATACTAAAGGTATTAGAGCACTAGAAAAGAGTAATTACGAAAGTATAGTGCGGTACTATTCAAGGGTGTAGTACAATTAAAATTATTTTCAGAAAAGGATAAAGACCTTCGAATAGTACCACATTGCGGTACTATTCATACTGCGGTACTATTCGAGGGTGCTGCACAAATCGAGTAAATACATCATAATATCATGGCTATATGTAAACTAGTATTATTAATTTAAAATTGAAATAGGGATCCAAGTGTTAAAATCAGTTAGACAATTGTATTACTACAACATAGCCCTGTGGGAAAGTCCCTACTTTGGTTTGAACGAAATTGTCATGACATGCCAATGTAGAGATTTTCCCACAGGGCGATGTAATACCATCATTCATAAACCTTGTTTCACTGGTTTTTATCACTTTGGATCTCTACTTCTTTGAATACACTAATTTTTAAGCACCTCACTCATATTTTCTTCAACCAAATCTGCGAAAACCCAGCATAAGGGTGCATTTTCAAATTCTTTACACATACAAATGTATACTTTAGCCTTGTATGCCAATAACTTTTGGAGTTATAGCCATACAAAGTAGCAGTAACAGAAAGATTGATTTGTATAGGAGTAGGAAAATACATTACAGGTGTTTACAAAAAAGTGCGTACGCAATGATATCCAGAGTTGCAACTGCACCATTGTGTTCATACTGGGCAAGGTTCTCCTTGTATCACGTTTCTTACAGAGACAAAATCTGTGAAGAAAGATTGATCGCATATGACCGTTTCGACGTGATGTAAACAAATGCCTATAACGCACGTACCTGTTGGTCTACAGCAATGAAACAAAGATTTTCAAACTCCTCTTGAGTAGGCGAATAAGATGATATCCAAGTTTTTACTGTTAGATGCTTTCTTCACAAAGAAAATGTGTTTAAATATTTATGGAATTTAATGCACAGGTATTTTACATATTGCAATCAATGGTTTGTACTGTAAATTTAGGCTTATACCATTATGCTGGGTTTTCGCAGATCTGGTCACACATACTCTACTATGATCTGTAATTGTGGTCAAGTTTGATTTTGTCCACTGAATTTCAAAACTTTGTCTTGATGATTGACCTGACCTGATTTACAACTCACACAGCTTTAACCATCCTACAGTAAGTTTTAACTGATTATTGACATTTTGATCCTTAAGGCACATAATAGGCAGATATACCATGTAAATGGGCAGCTCCAGGAATTTTGGCAACATGTATGCACATATAAAATCTAAGGAGTCTGGAGGCATGTCCCCCAGGAAATTATGTAGTTTGAAATTGAATCCCGCCAAAAAAAAACTTTAACACTAACATTTTAAAACATAACGTTTTGAAATATACTTCCAAAGTTGTAATGCTTTGTTTATAGCAACTACATGTCAAGTATATCTACACTCTATATTGGGTACAGATAACTCTGGAAGCTGTGGTCATATATAATATATTGAATTATACAAATTCAACCAATCCGTGTGCAAGGAAAACTTATTTTAGTGAATTCAGTTTCAAGTAGAAGTGAGACAACTCTGACAATTCACCAAATTGTATTCCAAACTTAAGTCTAATTGTATAGTACTGTCATAACATATCAAATTTGGAAATGTTACATTTTGTGTGTTAGGATGGGATCAGGATAACGTACAGAACGACAGACAAAGGAAAGATGTAAGAGACCATGTGTGATTTACAAGTGTGACTTGTAACATGGTGGTGGCAGGTTTCGCTGTGAATGTGAGATTGACGCCTCTCCCAAGGCCGGTATACGATACTGTAGTCCAGCAGGAGGACCACTAAATGGTTTACGAGAAAAGTTTAGGACAAGTGCCTTAAAGGTAATGAATTTGTAAACTTACACATTCTATTAAAATGTTCCTGTGTCCTGTATAGTCAGTAGAAATCATTGAAGAAACAGAGGTATTTGATGATGTTAGGAAATACGCTACTTTTAGTATATTAATTTTCAGAAATACTTCATTACACGTGAAGTACTAGGTAGTGCAATGATGGGACTGATTTCAGAACGTGATTTGATTTGTGTGTATGGATGGGATACTGAAACTGAGGACAAGGGAGCATACATATTACGTAAGTTTTTAAATGACTATACAACAAGAATTAAACAAATGATAGCTACATTCTTTTGTAGACCCAAGTATTGAGCACCCAAAATACCCACCTCAAGATGAGCCAGTGAGAGCAATAAAGCATGCAGGTGGACACTTCTTCTTTCCCGTGGAAGGGTAAAAATATTATCATTTCATGGCAGAGATAGTTATTTTGTTATGTTAGAAATCCAGACAAGAGTTACGTAGTAGCCATTATTGTTCTTGATATGGGTGGAATGCTACCAGTATCGGTGGTCGACTCATTCCAAACTGGAGCCATGTTTGATTTTGCTACTCAGTGGAAAGATGCAGCAGCTAGAAAATTCCATCAATCAAATTAATTATTTTTGACTAGTTTTGTAGGCCTGAATTATTATTTTTAACAGCAATCTTTTTTTTTTAACATAGTGTAACAGTACTGAAAATCTGATACGAGAAACAACACAAGTCATAGTTGTTTGGGTATATGCCTAGGTACAGTGCTATAAATGTGTTTCGTCATTGCAGCACCGCAAACTGCAGTAGCCTGGTACAGTCGGTGTAGTTCTACAATGATTTTAAATCAGTGCAGTCTATGTGTACAGTGGAACCCCTTGAAAAAGAATCACTTTGATAGTTGGGTTCCTATTGCAGATTCCTGCACCGCTGGTCACCATATATTTGGCAGCAAAACACTCCTGTAGGACAACTTTGGCAGCACAATTGATCATCGAGTATCTTTCGAGTGTTTTGTCCACTCAATTTATGAAGTCAGCAAGTCTGTCTAAAACCTATAAACAGTTGTGCTTAGACCCTAACTGCTTGCTCTTGACAGTACATGACTACTCTATTAGAGTACCTTGATGAAGGTTCCTTGTGCTATGCCTATGGGTATCATTTGAATTTGTTCAGGTGCCTATGGTATAGTAAGCAACACTATTTCTGAAAGGGAAGCCCCCATCTTGTGCCTGCATTGGAAGCTGTCTGTCCTTAAAGCTAGTATTACTGTGTCTTGCCAGCATAGACAAAATTGGGAAGGTAAGATCAAAATAACAGAACACATATTTGTTATAGCCCAATTTAAGGTGTCTGACTTGAATACAAGGAGTTCCTATTGTACGATGAGGTTCAGCCAGTAATGTTGTTTGCTTTCAATAGCTTCTGTTCCTTGCTGTTTCCAATTCTCAAACTGCTTTTCTTTTATCTTAGTGTGTCTCTGCTGTTCTTATTTATTTATTTACTCTATGGTGTAAACACACCAAAGGTCTGATGGTAACATCATGTGTACCAACAGCCATTTTGTACATTATCTTGTAAGGTTCTTTGTTTAGTGGCGTCCATCTAAGATTGCTGCATCACTGTACACTGATCTTTCCCTGCTTTTGCTGTAAGAATATTTAATGTCGTTTCCTCTGCATTTTCATCCATTAGCTTCTGCTCTATCAGGATTTCTTCCTGCCATCTAAGTACTCTGTTTCTTGAGATTTATACCTTGCCCGGGGGCCAGGGCTTTTGATAATGGCAGTCAAATTTATTTTTCATATAGGTTGATCTAAAAGATGAATTACAAGTTGTAATGAGGGCCTAGACTTAGGGGTACACAGATCAGGTAGTCACTTCAATATGTCAGTGGAAACACTTGTGACTGGGATCGAAGTCCAATCAAGGGACAGTTTTGCAAAGAATCAGTTAATCAAGACAGATTTTATGGTTGACGATCAAATGTCGGCTCTTTTATAGGTAAAATCAAGGCACAATTTTGATGATCAACATTCTTGATACAAGTTGCAAGTGTATCAACTGGCAGTGTGAAAGAAATGACTCTTCTTGCAGATGCTGACAACCGGAGCCTTTAGCCCCGTGTAGCCAGTTCTTTTGTGTGATCTGGCTATTTTTTGCACTGGCAAGGCATACTTTATAAGGAAGCAGGGGCACAGTGGGGCTTCTTAGCCTCGAAAATTGACACTAGAATTCGAAGATCCCCTGTACTTGCCGGGGTCGGGGAAGGAACATAAACTACTGTACAACCGGTTGACAACATTGATAAGATTTCTTTTTGTTTATCCACTGGAGAAACGCTCTGTCCTGCAGCTCTCTCGCCCCCACTCAAAGACTCAGTTCACGTGTTTACAACTACTATACTGGGCGTGGCACATTTTGTTGCTATTGGATAAAGTCAACAAGGCTTAAATGATCGCTCCTCTGTCTACTTGATAATCGTTAAGCCAAGTGTAGATATCGCAGTAAATCAGGTACGGTATTGTGCTATTGTTGGGCTACAATCTTGACTGTAGCAGTCCTTTCTGGTGGGCGTTACGCTTATTTTTCTGCTGTTGTTATTGTTATTCTGCGTAAATTCTCTTTGAATGCAGGATGCCGCTTTCCATTGCTGATGCTGAGCGCACCCTCAGTCTACTATGGGAGTTCAAGCAATACGCAGAAGAAGAAGAGAGTGACATAGCACTGAACACAGCTATCTCACTGCTGACTGGCTTCTGCAGTGAAATTTTACCAGCTGTCGCGAGGTGTCAAGCTGGTGTGCAGTCGGTAGGAGCTGCCAGGAGTAACGTGGTGGAGCTAGAGTGCAATCCAGTTGAAAGGCTTGGCATTTGCTTAGATGTGGCATCACCTCAATATTCAGCTGCTTATTCACAGACTTTAATCATGATCAGCTTGATTAAGCCTGGTAGTGTAGCCCACAAGAGTGGCTTATTAAATGCTGGAGACCAAGTTGTGAAAATAAATGGTCATTCTCTTACTTGGGCTTCACTGCGAAGAGCAAGGTAAGCCAGCCAGCTTGGTGATGTATTAGGCCATGTGTGTGTCTATGTGCATGTACATGTGCCGTGCATGCACGTGTTGTATGTGTGGTGATATGCTGCTATTATACAGGTGGATTCTTGACACTGCTCATCGATCCGGAAAAGTGATTTTAGATGTAATCAGCTCTGCCTTGACAAGCAACTTGAAGCACTCAAGGACACTACCGCCATCTCCATTTACCCTTGACCCACCCCCAGCCAAAAGGTTTAAACAAGGAGAAGATTCAAATGTAAACGCTCTGATTGAAAATGCATCAATTCGACAAAGTGCAAGAAGTTTTACATCAAAGCGTTCATCAACATCTTCTATTCACAATCATCCCTCATATGCACCTTCTATTGGCTCACGCAGGTCCAGTCAGATTGCAATCACCAACACTGTTGAGGTTGCTGCTCACATTGCTCGTGAATCAGTCACACCATCTGGATCTGGACTACTTCTAGGAATAGTAAGAGTCTGTAACTTGAGACCTCATGTGTTAAACTAGTTGATTGTGTTTAGCCAAAGAAAAAGAAAGTACGCAAGATTCACATTATGAAAGGAAGTCGTCCTCTTGGCCTCACTGTTATTGGTGGTAAAGGATCTAAATATGGAGATATTGGAATTTTCATTCGAGACATTGTAGCAGATGGCGCTGCCCACAGGTGTGTGTGTGTGTGTGTGTGTGTGTGTGTGTCTTTTTTTGAAACTACAGAATAAAATCATGCATGTATACAGTTTTTAAGAATACATTAATGATTATCTTTTACTTTAGGGATGGTCGTCTCAAGGTTCATGATGAATTACTAATGGCTAATGGACGAAGTCTGATTGGCCTTACTCATAAGGAAGCAGTGGCTGTATTAAAATCCATGCCTGCTACAGTCCAGCTGGTAGTGGCTACTGAGGTAATGATAATTGCTACTGTTCTGAATGAACTACTATTAATATATTATATATTTATCTGTAGTCACTGCACCCTTCTGGACAGACTTCTTTGTGCAGTTCTCGTTTTTCATTGTCCTCCATACAAGAGAGGTACATTAGTAACTCTGTCTCACCATTAGCTAATCACAACTTGTCAATTCCTGAAAAGAGTTCCAATGTTGCAATAAGAGATGACAATACAGATTTTAAGGGAACAGCAGCCTCTTCTAGTAACAATCAATCTATTCCTCACTCAGTGTTAGACACCGGTGATGAGGATGATGATGTTTTCTCACCTAAACAGAGGGTGTTTAGTAAAGATCTTGTACCTGCTGCTGCCAGCCAAGCACTTCAGTCACCACCCACAGATGACACTAGACATAAATCTTCAATGGATAGTCCTGACTTTGGTTTCAAGAAGGATAAAAGCTCCAGTGGTGGTACTTTGAAAAAGTTGAACATTTTTAGTCACAAAGGTAGCAAGAAAAAGAAGTCAAAAGACAGTAGTGCTAGTATTTCAAAGGATGGTGATGGAAATGACCTTGAGATGATGCAGATGGAGTTATCACTAGGGGCACCACTGGATGAAGCTGAGACTTCCACTCAGACAATGTCTGATGAACAAATGGATAATCAAAGATCATCGCTAAGTCCATCAGGAATGTCTGGGGATCTTGAAATGGTAACACCATGGGCTAGGATGTCCGGTGCTAATCTTGTGCAAGGAACTTTACCTCCCTCACCACCTATTAAAAGAGTTGTCATTCCTCGTAGCCAAGGCAAGAAACTTGGCATTGCACTGGGTCAACTGAAGAATGGATCTGGCCCACCATTTGTTAAGAATTTGGATCCAGATGGCTTAGTTGCTAAAGACGGAAGAGTAAGCATTGGTAGCAACATTATGAAGGTCAACAATGAACCATTGACAAATTGTACTGCTAAAGACGCAGCAGTGATAATTAGAGTAAGTTGTCATGAATAACCTTACTAAGCTACTATATTTACTCTCAATTAAACATAGAATGAATTCAATAAATATGGCCTAGTATCACTAACTGTATCTGGAAGAAGAAAGACATCCGATGCATCTCCATTAACAAAAGGGAGGTCACTCACAATACAGCTTACAAAAGGTATTCAAAATATCACACACGTCACCAGTATATAATAAGGTCTTTACTTGGCTAGACCCTCATTCTGGTCTTGGTATTGAACTGGCAAAACTATCTACTAATGAAAATGATTATGATATTGTTATCCAACGCGTCATCAGTGTTGAAAATGTTAAACACATTCAGTAAGTTGGTATATGTAATTCTGAAAAAAAAATCTGTCCTATATTTCACATAGACGGGGTGATCAAATCTTAGAGGTAGATGGAATAAGTTTAGTAGGCATTACTGCTGACAATGTGACCAAGATTTTTGCAAAGCTGAAACCAGGAATAGTAACTGTTAAAATTTTGAGACCAAGAGACCTTTCTGGTATAATAAGAGAGCTGGATAAGATATCAACCAAATCACCAACATCACCTGCATCACCATCACCACTGCTGACTAGTGTCAAAAATAAAGATATTGTGCAGGTACTGTAAAAATGTGTGTGTTGTATTAGAGTGTTTATGTGGACATTTGTTTAGCCTGATAGTGATGAACCATTAGATGCCCATCATGGTTCAAAACCATCCTCTAGTAAACCAGACAATAAGAAATCTTCTATTTCACGTCATAGTAGTATGCCAGACTCCAAGAAGTCACCTCTACTGCAAACTCCTATTTCAAATCTGCAGGAATCCCAATTCATGTCTTCTTCTGGCAGTGGCATCAACATGAACAACGTGGATATTCTTCGACGGTTACACCGCCACCCATCCATTGACTCTGTGAAAAGAGAAGTCATTGAATTTGAAAAGGGAAGTGGTAGAATGGGAATAGAAGTAGTGGCTGGAGACAATACACCTCACAAAGGCGCTCTGGTGACTCGAGTGTTCCCAGATTGTATTGCAAGTTTGGAGGGGAAGCTGAAATGTGGAGATGAGATACTTAAAATCAACAACAGGTCAATAATTGGGATGCCTCATTCTGAAGTTATAAATTTGTTGAAACAATGTAAAGGACAGGTGACTATGCTTGTGTCACGCTCATCACAAGTGCTCAGTTCCTGCAGTGGAAGTGAAACATCACTACTTGATGATTTCTTTAATGCTGAGAAACAGAAGTCTGCAAACACATCAGTTGTGGAAATTGAAATGGAACCATCAAGCAGTGTGCCATTCGGTCAAGAAATTAAAACTGAAGAGTTTTCAGAGGACGAACTTGATGAGGCACCCAGAATTATCAAACAAAGTCCAAGTGGTGGGACAGAAGATTTCATCACTGTTCGGTATAGTGACAGCAGTATATTATCTTCTGGTAACAGAAACAGTATACTCTGGGAGAAAGACGAAGAAAGCTTACCACCACTACCATCTTGTCCCCCTCCAGAACATGATTACTCAATCCATGTTAGCTCTATTGAACCTGCAAAGGATGTTGAGGTGGTGCTATCTCCTTCAGAAGAAATAGATGGACCTCCAATGGGGTATTCAATTATTATGCTTGAAATTCCAAAGATACCCAAAGGAAAACTCACTATTGTTCCTAGTCAAAAGCTACAAGAAGGCTATTTTATGGTAAGCAATTGTATACGTGTTTGAAATAACAGATCACTATTGTTTTTAGGTAAGACGTTTTGTAGCGGGAAGTTTGAAAGAGAAAGGCCTAAAGCCAGGAGATATCTTGGTATCACTGAATGGACTACCACTGTATGGAATAACACATGCTAAAGTGCTAGAGACCCTTGGTGATGCTCCTAAGCCAAGCAAAGTTGAGGTGTACAGAGATCCAGAGTATAACATTGACTCCCTATACAGCCCAAGGTCTAGTTATGCTGCTGGCTCTAGGGCCAGTTATGCTGGGAGTAGAAGCAGTCTAGTGTCTCTTGATGACAGCCCCCTACAGTCTAGAAAGGGTTCTCTTACAGACTTTGGCAACAGAGATTCATCCAGACGATCTAGTGGGTATGAACCAAAACTCTATGGTTCTAGACGGACTTCAGAAGTGTATGATCAAACAACAACTGGCTCTTTAAAACGTCACTCTTCTCATATCCCACAACAGCCTTCTTCTCTCAGTAGTTTTGCATCCATATCCACAATAACAGCCAAAGATCCCAGCAAACTAACACTAGACTTACCATCTACGTCATTACCTCCAGAGTCTTCACCTGTAGCCACTCATCAATCATCAGACAGATCTTCCCCAGTTACACCAATAGATCCCTTCACCAGACAACCTATTAATGTGTTACCTTCAGATGATGATGGTATAGAAGCAGGAAGTGAAGACAACGAAGATGAAGTGTTTACAGTAAAATCATCAACTACTGAAACACCACCACCACCAACCTCCACCATGAAAGTAGAAACAACTGCTACAATACAAGATGCTGTCACATCTATGAAGGTTGCAGAGACTATTGCAGCACCACCAACAATGGGAGTGGAAAGCACTGTTGTCATGCGAGACAATGCTATGTCTAAGAAAGTTGCAGAAAAAATAATAATGGAGAGAAAAAGACCTGCTTCAATTGTGTTTGGGTCAAGAAGTGAAATGGGACCATTTGAGGTTGAAATTATAAAAGGATTTTGGGGACTCGGTTTAACAGTTGGTTGTGATGATGCAGGATCAATATTTATTAAGGCAATAACATCACGCAGTCCAGTTATCAAGGATGGTAACATCAAGTAAGCCAAACTGTATGTGTGTGTGTGTGTGTGTGTGTGTGTGTTCATTTGCAACTATCTGTTCTAGGGTGGGTGATCATTTGATATCAATCAATGGTGATGTGCTCAAGTCAGTTGGGGAGACAGAAAAAATACTGAAAAAGCTCCCAAAAGGTCCAGTGAAGATAGTGGCAATGTGTCCACCCACTGAAGTTGCATGTGACAACAACTGGACTCGATATATTCTGTCATCTAATGAAGAAAGTGATGATTCAGGAAATGGCATAATAACTGTTGAGGTAAGGTATACCTTGTACAGTTGAACCTCTCTAATCCGACACCTGCATAATCCAGAATCCTCTCTAATCCAACCAAAATGTCATTTACCAACACTTTGGAAACAACCTCTGTAATCTGACACCTCTGTACTCTGACACAAAATTTGATTCCCTTAATACATTGTTTTCAACCTTTGTAATCCAACAGAGAATAAATAGCAGCATTAAAAACAATCACAGAAAATAATTTTTAAGCAAAAGCATTTAATTGGTTGACAAATAATAGAAAAAATTGTAATACTTGCAAATTCTAAAATTAAAAACCTTGTGTGATCCATTTTACCTGTAATTTACCCATTTTACCTGTAATTTACTGCATAATCAGACATAATTCTAGATTTTGTACAATGTCAAATTACAGAGGTGACTTGATAATCCAACAACCTCCTTTATCCAGCAAATTTTATGGCTTCCATTAAGAGAGGTTTGACTGTAATAACAAGTGGTTGATTTAGCACGTAATGTACTATAGTTCAATCGTCCAAAGAGCATTCTATTGGGGATCAATGTTGCTGGTGGATGTGACACCGCTCATAGCATGGTCTTCATTCAGTCAATCATTCCTGATTCATTAGCTGACAAGTGTGACAAGTTTAGAGTCGGTGATGAGATTGTGGTGGCTGGGGATGAGCTTATGATTGGTGTAACAAATCAAGCAGCTATTGATAAGCTCCAGGAGTTGTTAGGACTGTTTAAGATTGTGGTTCAAAGAAAAAAGGATGCAGAACAAGAGCTTAATGACAGACCAAAGCTTGCACGTGCAGTCACACAAAATTCATTTGACAGTGAAAGTGGGGATGAATTACTTTTAAAGCAAGAAGAAACACAAGCAGACAACCAAATAGCAAACAGTGCTCAGGATAAGCCAAAACTTGCATGTGCTGTGACACAAGAATCTTTTGATAGTCAAAGTGGAGATGAGTTACTCTTGAAGCAAGAAGAAAAACTTGACACTCAGCCAAGTGTCAAAGCACCATCTGATAAGCCTAAACTTGCACGTATGATAACTCAGAATTCTTTTGACAGTCAAAGTGGTGATGAATTAGTTCTGGAGCAAGAGGAAGCACCTAAAGCCTTACCAGACACCCAAGCAACCACTGTTTGTTTTCCAGAGAAACCAAAACTTGCACGCACAGTGACACAGAATTCTTTTGACAGCGAAAGTGGAGACGAATTACTATTAAAACAAGAAGAGGAGCTTGGCACACTACCAGACACTAAAGCAACAACCAACCACTTGCCAGATAAACCAAAACTCGCACGCACAGTGACACAGAATTCTTTTGACAGTGAAAGTGGAGATGAATTGCTATTAAAACAAGAAGAGGAGCTTGGCACACTACCAGACACCAAAGCAGCAACTAACCATTTACCAGATAAGCCAAAGCTTGCTTGTACGATAACTCAGAATTCTTTTGATAGTCAAAGTGGAGATGAATTATTTCTAGAGCAAGAAGAAGCACTTAAAGCCTTACCAGACACTGATTCAAAAACTAATCATTCACCAGACAATCGTAAAAAAGATGACCAAACATCTGATAAGCCTAAACAAACACGTATGGTTACACAGAATTCATTTGACAGTCAAAGTGGAGATAAGTTACTTTTACAGCAAGAAGAAACACTTGGTTCTTTACCTGACGGCACCCAACCAGCTACTAACCATTTACCAGACAAACTGAAGTTTGCACGTTCAATGACACAGAATTCCTTTGATAGTCAAGGTGGAGATGAATTACTCTTGGAACAAGAAGAAGCCCTTGGTCCTTTGCCAAATCACATACACAACCACCCAACAGAACAAGCCAATTACTCTGACAGTGAAAATGAAGACGAACCAACCACAACAGAAGAATTCACAGTAGTATTTCACAAAAATGAAAGTTCTAAACTTGGCATTACTGTTACAGAAGATATAGACACATCAAATGGTATTGGAGTAAAACAGATTAAAAGAGGTACCCTTGCTGAACTAGATGGAAGGATACAGCCAGGAAACAAACTTCTCTCTGTTAATGAGATTAGTTTACGTGGTATGACGTACAAAAAAGCATTAGAAGTGTTAAGAAATACTGGCAGTGAGATAAAAATAGTTGCTACTCGAACTGTAAGTAGAAGAAAGATGCTTGAAAGAACTTCAACTGCACAGTCTAGCGTTGATGACTTGTCCAATTCTGATAACGATGAACCAACTGAAAGTGTTAATAGGCCAACTGAAACTGTAGGAGTTGGAGAAGAAAGATTTACAGTTGAATACTATAAAAAGCCTAACACAAAGTTAGGTATAACTATTGCTGGAGGAATAGACACACCAACAGGTGATGTGGGAGTCAAACAGATTGTAAAAGGAAGTTTGGCTGATTTGGATGGAAGACTGCAAAAGGGTAACAAGTTGATTTCAGTCAATGGAATAAGTCTTTGTAATGTGACTAATAAAAGAGCATTGGAGATTCTAAGAAGTACAGGCAATGATATTACTATTGTAGCAGTTCGTTATGTGGGAGTAGCTAAACTAAAAGGCACACCTCTTTCATCTGCTGCAGCTTCGCTTGCTGGCTCCTGCAACCAATCCCCACGTTCCTCAAGGAAAATGTTACCAGAAATACCCACACCACACCGAAAGATGTCCAAGCATTATCGGCCAGGAAGGAAGACCAGTGACAGTACTTCCTCACTACATGAAAGTGGACATCATACACTTCCACGAGATTTTGGTACTGTCAAAGCAATTGAGATCAGGAAAGGTGCACAAGGTCTTGGTATGCAGCTGATTGGTGGTGTTGACACAAAGAGACCAGTAAAGGTGAAGCAAGTATTTGAGGGTGGAGCTGCACATCAGTCAGGAAAGATTCAAAAAGGTGATCAAATTTTGGAGGTCAACGGCAAAAGCTTTGCTAACTTGACACACAGAGAAGTGATAGAACTGATCAAAAATGAGCCCGAGGGCAAAATGACATTACTAGTAAAATTTGCAACAAAACCAACCCGGTAATAACTCACATATAAAAATTATTGTACATGTCAACTTAAATCATACACGCTTTATATAAAATACAAGTCAGCTAGTGGGTATACCACTGTATTTGTAATTATTTTAATGGATGATTTTTTTATTACCATGAAATATTTCAGATGAACAATGTATAATTACATTACTATTGAGCGTTTCACTTTAAGAATGCTGCAGCGACTGCCCATATCACATCATTAGCTCCTTGTTTCTGTACCTCGGTCTCTGGCTCACAGTCAAGCAACTCCCTGACCCTTTTCATGGCCAAGTCATAATCATCGTCTTGAAGCGACGCAAATGCATTTTCTAGCACATCTGAGGCGTGTGCCAAAATAATGAGAGCAAGAGTTCGCTTATCCATTCGGTTGGTTTCATTCACCCAGCGAGTCAGAACAGCGTCCTGCACCTTTTTAATCAGCTTCTGTTTTGCAGTTGTGTCTGTGAGTGGATGAGTTGTCATATCAAATAGTACAAAGTTTTGTTTTTCTGTAGTAAGCACACCCTTTTCTACCAAGTTCTTGGCTATTCTTTCCCGGACATTTCTTATTTGATAGCGAAGGTTGAGAGGATTCCAAGTTTCACCTACAAACACAAAATTCTAGTTATACCATAATTCTAAAATCAGCTTACCACTTAGTAACTCTATCCAATTCTGAACATTATCAGGTGGAGAAGTTTCTTTGATATGTTTAAGAGCCTCATCTAGAAGTACATCACCAGTATTAGTGGGATTCTTGCAGAGCACTTTTCTCGACAGAAGTCCCTTCCGTCTCATTCCTTGTTTTTCCAGTTCAACTCGTCCTCTTAAGGCCAACTCTACAATCATACACCCTCTCAACCCAGATGATATACAGTCATTCCAAAACGAAGTGTAGCCCTTTATAAATACACGAAAAAAATTAGTAGTGGGCTTGTATTAGAATAAGTCAATTCACAAGGTTGCTATACAAAAACCGAGTAAAACGCAAACGTGTGTTGCTTCCCTCTTGCCTAGTTTCCCTTACCTCTCTATCTTTAAGGCCCAACAATAATATTTCTTCCATTAAAGTTAAACGGGCGCTTTTACTGTCACCGCCATCATCATCGTATCCGTTATTAACAATTTCTTGGTCGTCCTTGTCATCAAATTCCGGTTTGGTAGTGTTTGATGTCGCTCCCGAACCAGTAGATCGGTGTACTAGAGTACTACCGGTGGCCATGACACAATATCATGAAAAAAAAACTCCACAAACAAACTTATCTGGTTGTCTACCAAAATACTTGTCAGAACTCTAAGCGCCAAGCACGCCCTTTGCGATCACGCGAGCGAGAGATAGGATTAAGGAAGGTATTCGCGTGTTAGTTTAATCCTTTTCCATCTTGTGATTTCTAGATAGTGAAGAGTTTTACATGTAGTCTATGTGTACTATTATATGATTATATTCTTTTCGTTAGGATGAGGTACGCAGTTCTTCCAGACAACCCGGCCAAATGTGAGTATGGTCACGTGTATAACTGGTCGCTGTGCTAATCGTATCGTTCTCACAGCAACCAAAGCGAGAGGGCAGAACATCCGAGTGCATTATAAAGTCAGTAATTGTTACATGCTAGTTTTATGGATTTCTAAATGATGCGCATTTTTAGAACACTCGAGAAACAGCTCAAGCAATCAAGCACATGCACTTAAGAAAGGCTGTGAGATACTTAAAAGATGTCGTAGCAAAGAAGCAGATAATACCATTCAGACGTTACGTAGGTGGTGTTGGAAGGAAGGCCCAGGCCAAGAATTTCAAATGCTCACAAGGTCGATGGCCAGAAAAAAGTGCCAAGATCCTATTACAACTATTAAAGAACGCTGAGAGTAATGCAGAAGTCAAGGTAATTTATACTGCAAGTATACTTTAGATACAATTGTTCCAAATGGTACCATTTAATAAGTGTGTGATGATTTTTAAGGCACTCAATACAGATGCTTTGGTTATTGACCATATTCAAGTTAACAGAGCTGCAAAAATGAGGCGACGTACTTACCGTGCACATGGTAGAATTAATCGTAAGTTTTGTATTTTATTTAGTACAATTGTAACCTCGCTATAATACATGCAGCATACCTTTCGTCACCGTGTCACATTGAAATGATCCTAACAGAAAAGGATGAAGAGTTTGTGCCAAAAGATGAAGAGGTGGAAAGAAAGAAAGTGTCAAAAAAGAAGCTTCAAAGGCAGAAAATGAAGGAAGCAGTTTCAGGGGGAGAGTAATGGACAGTAATGTACACCTCTATGTTTACAAATTAATTCAAATTTATGTCATCATTTTTGGGAATCGTTAACGGTCCATCTCACGCCTCAAAAAAAAAAAGATGTTTCGGATAGCAGCAATTCGAGTTAGATTTGTAGCGAGGATGCCATCTATGTTAGTACGAAATACGTCAAGTGAAAGCAGAGACGATACTCCTAATAATGCCACGTCAGACAAAGAAAGTACGAAGCATAATGTCGATGCGAAGAACAACCCTCTCCAGCCCTGGCCTGACGGAGTTAACCCACACACTGGAGAACGAGGCGGCCCAGCTGGACCGGAGCCAACTAGGTATGGTGACTGGGAACGAAAAGGACGAGTATCAGACTTTTGACTACATAAACATTAAAAATATTAGCTAACAAGTGCCTGGAACTGTGTAAATACTGTAGTGATGCGTGCATCCACGTCAGCAGTAAATACAGTGTTCTCCAAGATAGGGGTACATCTTAGCAGGTGAGCATAATTCTATAGGTAGTAGTAACTACATTACAAATCATCAAGCTAGTAACATCACTCACCTCCAATAAAATCTGCTGAAATCCTTCACACATGCACTGGTACCAGATAGTATTGTAGCTTTGGTTTCTGCCATCACAATTCTGCAAGTGTTCAGCTATTATCATAGTAAACTTCTGTAGTTGAGATGAGCATTGTGTTTAGTTGTCAGCCCAATTAACAACTAACCTGACACAAAGTGATGTAAACTTCATTAACTGTTTTGTCAGCATCGTCAACTTCCTCTTCCAATTTCTTGAGGTTCTCTTCTAGCTCATTCCTATCTCCGCTACTACCCATGGCTACTTCATCAAGACTCTGTAAACAGTGTCTCAAGTTTTGTTATAGCACAGTTGGGTAACTCACAGAGAGCTTCTCAAGTTTTTTCTTGCCTTCTTTAACTTCTTCACAAGCCTATCAAACTCCCCAATAGCATGGGTCCAAATAGAACATAAATTTTTAAAAACCTTAAGATACGTATTGTGGGTCTTGAGTAGGGCAGCTCTTATGATATCCCAAGCACTCTGCCTGTATATAAAAACTATTAGTGATAGCAACAGTGTTGAAAACTTCACCTCATAAAACTTCCAACCATTTCAGGTGCGAACAGCCAATTAATGATAGTGATGGTATCAATAATCTGCATCTTGTTCAGCTTATCCAAAATTAGTGACTGCCACTAGTGTAGTTTTTTTTTTTACAATCATACACACACATAAACTTGGTCTGACATACTTGAGAGCTAAGCTGCCAAAAGTCCACCACAGATTGCAGGCACACCATTCGTTCTTCCTCGGTGCTAATCAGATTCAAAAACAGTGGCCGGAATCTTAGGAAAGAGTATAATTGTTCTACATTTTGGACTACAGTAAAACATACTTGGCAAAGGCATTAAAACTATGACTGATAGTTTTAGAACCGGCTTGTAACACACATTGAGTGAGAATATCAACTTTCTTCTCTACCAGTGCTGTTGGCACAAACAACAATGTTAACAAAATGAACACATCACAGCATAATTACCTCCTCTGTTATGGAACAATTCAGGAAATGATTCTAGTACTGAAGTGTCTAGAAGTATAGCCAGCTCTTTTTCTGGTGTTTTGTTTCTGAATGCTGTCAACAGCTGTTCGACCAGTTCAGACTCCACAGAAGTAGCTAAAGGCAGGACACACACCACACACACTTGAGTACTCATGGGGGCTATTGCATCACATACTATTTTCCTCTTCTGAAGAGTATTTGAAAACAGGCTCGGGTTCATGGGGAATGAGACCTCGGAATTCTGGTGGAATCTGCTCCACTAGCATGTCATGTTCAGCTAACCTAAAGACAATGGTATTAAAATAAACGATGCACATGTATGTTACAGGTTGGCAAAATATCCTCAAAAAATAAATAAATAAATAAACTAAGGACAGTAGGAGAGTATGTAGCCCATCTACCTGGAACACTTTGTGAACACTTCTGCTAGAAACCTCATCTTATAATGGTGCACTGGTAATTTCAGGGCATCTTCCCTACACAAGCCAACAAGATACATATCAGTATACAAACAACACACCCTACCATTCCTTCCAGGTCCACTGGAACTGAAAGTTACTGAGGTGGAAGGCAAACCATCCAGCAAACCTAACCACATATCAGTGTAACACAATACAGTATTGAACTCACCTATTAATACACACAAAGTTCATGCCTTCCAGTCTCTCAAATAAGATCTTGGTGGCATGAGATAGCTAAACAGAAAAGATGATGTACAGTTTCACAAACAGTCATAATTCACTATTAGTGGGTATACTGTCGGATGACACTTGCAGAGTTCTATTAGCAAACAGCTGTAGTATATGGAGACCTCCGGGGCACAAGGGAGCTGCAATACCCTGCCCATCAGTGCCTATAGTTTTACAAGATGAATCATCTCTTTGCTGAGTGAACATAACATCTCACTTCCACTATCAGGTAGTCCACTGGAATCTTTACACGTTGACTAAACAAAACCAACTGGACAGCACCATTCTTTCTATTATTGTCATAAGCCTGTATAATATCTGATATGGTCTCCTCGGCCAAGTATCTGTCAATAGAATCATCTGCTGGCAGGCCTCGGGTCTATACAAATAAGTCACAAAAACTAACACACTACAATAATAACTCTTACATCATCAGCATTTTGCATATCATCATTGTTAAACATTCTGAAGACAGCCCTGGGAAGAGGATAAACCGATTCCTCTGTGTGGATAGGAACATTGACAGGCAGTAGTGGATGCTATTTAAAAATCAATTGAATTTTGTTCTGGCAACATGGCCAATTATTCACTTACAGACATGGCACTAGCAATTTCACTCTCAAATGCCATAAAGGTACGCAGTAAAATTCGTTCCTGCAAATAAAAATAATATGACCAATACTGGAAGGTAACAGCACCTTCCAGTTGTTGCCTCGCATCTTCTTTATCTGACTCCATAGCACCTCCAGGTACTGCAAATGCATTGATGACACCATGGCAGATAGTTGGTGACTAACCTCTGCTTGTACATGAGGCTTGGGTGATGTCCACACTTGCAGGGCAGGAAGATAAGTTGTCCGTCGCTTGCTGGATGAAAGAGTTGAATAAGATGTACAGGTATTTACAGTACAGCATATACCACCTCCAATTACAATAAGTAAAAATGTAAAAAAAATGGAGTTCAATGTTTAGTTTAGTGGCACCCATCTCACAATGGCTGATATTCAAGATATGGATATGATCATGTGTTTGAGGATTTGATGATCAAAGAGGGTGGCCAAACTCAATTAATGATAAGAACATGGGCAGCCATTGTGAGATAAAACCAAGCAAAATAATGAACGACTTTCACAAACTTTGCCAGGTGCTACAGGTGGTAATAACATGAAGTAGCAAATAAAGAAGGCTGACAAGGATCTGCACTGTGGGGAGCAGAGAAAGATCCATGTACAAGCTGCAGGACTGTGGCCAGACTTGACAACCAGTTTTGTAGATTGCTAGTTTTCAGGCAGCTAGTCTGTCACCATTGGTGTTGCTTAGTAAAAATGTTGATATTTTCAATGTTGTCATAGACCCTTAGTCCCATACTAAATCATAGACTAAATTTAGCCCTCCTATACAGGTGGCAGATTCTACTGTAGTTTCAATTACAAAATTACTGTGTCTGGCAACACATGCACATGAGCTATGTTCAGCCCTTTACACAGCATTACAAATGAATAACACATTACAACTGAATAACACATTACAATTGAATAACACATTACGAGAAGGACCTCTGCAATCAATCTGGAAAATTTGTTATAAATGCAGAGAAGCCATCATGTGGTACTACCATGAATTGACACCTTGCGCTTTCACCAAAGATAAATGAGACACAAAGGAGGACACAGGTAAGCATGCATTGTACAAACTGTAGTATACCAAAAGGTACCTGTCGGGCCGAACAGTTAAAAAATCAAGCCCATAGCCTTAGCTGTTATCGACTCAATATTGAGTTACGCTTGTCTGAAAGCATCGGACAGCTGGTTTTAGGGATATAATTCACTGCGCACAGTGAAAGTACACAATAGCCAATGGGTATATACCAAGTCATCACCATGAAAGCTTTCTTAAAGTGGCATAGTCAAGGTAAAAATGAATTAAAAATTAGCCTACAGCTAGGTACCTGGCTAATGATCAATAAGTGTGCACCACAATGGCCTGCTAATCTGTGACTTTGTATCATTGCAAAAAAAAGTATCTTTATGACAAAAAAACAATGTGCATGCCTTAGATACTATTGCTGGGCATTGTCAGGTGACATGTTGTTTATGGGTACTGGGTAAGGATTACTAAGGCTTGTCTCAATTACTATTGGGACTCAAGAGTAATAATAGGCTTCTAAACACTGTAATAGCACATACTTCATGTAGTTGTCGATGGCAGTCAATAGTCGCTCAAGTTCATGTTTTTTTCTTTCCTGTAGCTCTCTCCCAACCCATGGAAGTGCTGATACTACACAGTAGACATACCAGTCAGATCGTACCTGTACCAACATTTCTACTGTAATAATGTGAACACACACTACACAACACACTCCACCTGAGGAATGTCAGGTTCATAAGTTACAGTAATGAATGTATCGAACAGGTTCATAATAGAGGCTGATGCCACCACTTTAGAGTTAACCAGATCAGCCAAAAATCTGACCAGTTTTCTGACTTGCTCATAATTTCCTAGAGCCAAATTCTCTTTCAGCGACTCAACCATCATATCTACAAACTGGACACCATTCACAATCACACCATCACTGACACTTCATACCTCTTCTCCCACTTCATACTTTCTTGCATTCAGTATCCCAACCAGTGTGGAGTATATAGTTGTCTTCTCAGGGTGGGTAGTAGCACTGTATATAATAACATATACACTGCAAGATTGTCATGGGAGGATCTTACCATTTGCATATTACTTTTAAAATAGTTTCCTTGTATGTTCGGAGATCATCTACAAGAACGTTAGCCAATGTTTCCAAATTTTTCTCCAACGTAGCAGTGCTCTGTTGAATGAACAAAATCACATCTTTGAGTGTGCCAATTCATGTTTGCACTACTAAAGGTACCTTTTCTCCAACTTTTTCTATCAACATTTCCAGCTTGGTCTCATCACTTGGCTCCTGTTCCGGAATTTCATCTGATCTGAAGTTGCCTGCTGAACGTGGGCGTTTAAACGGTCGCTTTCCTAAACAAATATTTTTATCAATAAATTATGACATAAATATATTGTACCTTCATGTTCAGGAGATTGGTCTAAGCCTCTTTTTCTTGTCCGTAAAGACATCGGCAATGCTGCACTTTAAATGGAATATACAGATTTGTGACTTGTGACGTCACTTTGTTACGACTGTATTTACAAGGGGCGTGGCTTGATTTTGAGTCTTGTTTGAGTGTCTGCGATAATGGCATCAGCTCTGTCGGTTGGGAGCCACCATTCGCCTGATAACAAGGTTCGTTCATCTAGATAAGTGTGTGTGACCGCTTGCAAGCAAACACAAATATCTATGGTTTATAAAGACGTGAGGTCAAACGTGGTTGATAGCTATGAGGGCAGGTATATATTTCAAACGTTTGTGAACGAAGGTTGTGTCTTGGTAAATCATATTGCCCTTGGTATGTACACGTGCGCTTTTTGTTACCTGAATGTACACACTGCAGAAAGCACACTGCAGAAAGAACAGTGCATGGTCATAAGGTAACACGAGTTTGTCTATTGTTTGCTATAGGAGCCCTCACATTCAAGTCCTACCCAGGAGCTGCTAACTGCTGTTGACAATGGAGACTTAAATGGTGTAAAGCAGATTTTGACTGAAAGCAACATTGTCAATGCAACTAACAAGGTGGTTATTGTGTGATTGAAATGATATCAGCATTTCATGTTGTGCTACAGCACACACATCAGAATGTGTTTACTGTGGTATATGTGTACTGTTCAACACATTGGTTTTGAAGTACTTCTGTTATTAATAGTATCCATACGAAATGTATTGTTTACTCCACAGCATGGGGAGAGTGCACTACACATAGCTGCGGGCTATGGACACCTTAGTGTGGTGAAGTTGTTGATTAAGAGTGGAGCAAAACTAGATTCAAAGGATAAGGTACTGGTGTTTTTTATTGTCTAGTATGTGGTTATTACATTCCACACTTTGCCTACAAATTTTTTGAGGTAATTAAAGTGTAAACAATTTCCTTTATCTAGCATGGGGACACCCCACTCTACTGGGCCTCTCGTCATGGTCACCTTAATGTTGTGGAATTTCTTTACTCCTGTAAAATTGAACTGGACATGCAAGACAAGGTGTAGTACTGTGTGTGCACTCTGGTCCAAGTACTTATGTATTGCTCTCTAAAAAACAAATTTTATTCATTTTTCTTACATCATTATGTTTACTTAACCTTAAGTACTCCCCTTTACTGACGTATATGTGTACTTGAGAAGTAGTACAACATAGTTGACCACAAAAAGTTAGTACAGTTGTTCAGACTGGGTAAACATTTACCAACAACATTATACTTTATTTTGAGCAAATGTGTGTACTATATGTATAGTTTGTATACAGTGTGTAGTTTAGGTGTGGCCATGTTTTTACCACATCATTCTATTGGCTGTGTTCTATGTTCATCATTTTTGTAGGCTGGAGAAACTGCTCTACATGTGGCCACCCGCTATGGCCAGCTAGAGGTTTTAACATTTCTATGCAAAGTGGGAATATCATTGGATGTTCAAGATAAGGTTCATGCAGTGTTTGTGTGTCAACTAAACTCATGATCATATTCATGTACAAATAGGATGGGGAGGCTGCCATACACTGTGCTTGCTGGCATGGCTTCCAGCTACTAGTCGAGTGTCTGGTTGAGGCTAGGTGTGACCTCAATATTCAGAACAACGAGGGGGAAGCCCCACTCCATGTTGCTGCTGCACGTGGCCATTATGACATTCTCTGTTACCTCTGTGACTCTGGGGCTAACATCAATAAACAAGACAATGTAATGTTAATTATGCTATGCGTAATTGTAGAATAATTGATAATTGTGTAGAACGGATGTCCTCCGTTGCGGCTGGCTACTCGACGAGGTCACCATGACATTGTTGAATACCTGTGTAAAATGGAGTGTGATGTCAATATTAAAGATAAGGTACACAATGGTGTTAATTTGATATTCTCCTACTGTGTGGGTGAGTATACACTGCTGAGTCACTTGACATTCCATGCATGACTGTCATAAAAGGAAGTGCATTATTTATAAAAGTTATTGCTTGATGCAATCTATAACTAGCTCTTGTAAAACTAACAGGAAAAATCTCTGTAAATGTTTATATAGTATGTGTGCAATGGTATACACAGCAGAATGGAAGGCTGGTCCAAGGCTGGGTTTACTGTGAAATTGGTTGCACTCGGTATTTAACATTTGATGTATTTGTGTGTGTAACTTCCTTAATTTCAATGTGCAGTAGTTTGTAATTACAAATTAGAAGGTGTAGAACCTTAATATTGCTGTACCATCTCCTGCTCAGTGGGCTAGTGATACAGTAATTATGTGTAGTTGTTTTGTGACTAACAGCCAACCTCAGTTTCACAAGGTGTTCAATACAAAAAGGATTCTTTGTTGAGACTAATTGGCTCAATGGTAAAAGATTTCAGTCCTCCCTTGCTCAAGTAACTAACTTGTAATGTTTGCCAAGTTTACAAACAATAATGCCCTAGAGGTACATAGTGGTTAAATTCCTGTGGCTATTATGAATAATCCTGTGGTTATTAGAAATCTTTGTGTTGTACAGAGTTCTTGTGCGTGTAGTTTGAAGTTCAAAAATGGATCCATTTGATTGGTCGAAATATTGTGCAAGTGATTTTGCTTGTTATTGTTGTCATGCAAGCACTATTAGAACCTCTGTAGTGTGAGAGTATGGGCAAGAGATAATGTGTGCATGTGTATGTGTGTGTATGTGAGAGAGACAGCCGATGTGATGTGTGGGTGTGTTAAGTAGGAAGGTTGATGTAGGATGTAATAGAATGTGTCATTATCAGCAAAAAAAGTATTTTGTGAATGCAATGCTCCCCCAACCACTCACTGGAGGAAGAAGGCAACATTATATGATTATTATCATCCAGAATTGAATACATTACTATCAACCATGAAATAGTTGTATAGCTAGTGCATTGTACCTGGCATGATGAGGGTGTTCCTCCTCTCCTATTTGTCCATGCTAGTGTTAGGATGCTGCAGGCTATCTTAATATAGCAGTTGTCAATCAGTAGGCAGCTTGAAACAACCGATAACACACTAACCTTTGCCGCAGCTAGTCCATTAGCAAGGATACTGTGTGAAGCTTGTTGAAGTATTCATCTCATTAGTGCACTCAACAAGGAAAAATACTTTGTGGTGCTGTTATACTGAGGTCAAAAAGGAAAACTATTTTCACAGCCATGAATTATTATTATTATCTTTGCGGAAACTTTTGTAGAAAATTGGTTAATTCTTGTACTACTGCAAACAATTCATTGATGATGAATTCTTGTCACAAACATCACAGAATTTATCAATAACACATGTATTCTCCACTGCAGTAGTTTTATCTGGGATACAAGTGGAACACTTTAGTGTTTTGCGTTTGAAGGACCATTGAACAATATACTGCATCTATAAATTCAGTTTGTTTGTTTGAAAACAAAATCGTTGAAATTTTATTTCATCTGATCACAATTTCTGTCATTTCTGAAAGGCTTTTGGCTTTTCACCAGTAAACATAATATGAACACCCTACACTTTAGCAGAAATGAGAGATGATGAGTGTTAAATGACAATCCATATTTCTGTACTCTCATATTTCTTTGTGGGAGAAACCCCTGCTAGCCCAAGACCGTGCAATACACTTGATTACAAGGGCCTCTCACCATACCAACTTCAAATAATTGCTGTTTTTTATAATTCAACTAACTTGTTATAGTAATTTTCACCATTACTTCATGTACTAATAATTTGTATATGTCGTTCGTAGCATGAAGAGACTTCAATTCATGATGCATGTAGAGAAGGCCAAGTGGCCATTGTGGAGAGCCTAAATGCTGCCAAGTGTAACCTCAATGTAGCCAACACAGTAAGTGATGTTATCACCTACAAACATGCTGCTCATACGTGCATATCATTACTAACGATAGTGTAACACTTACACTTTGTGAAATACTTTGGGATGTGTATATACTGTTTTCCTACAGAATGGGATAACACCACTCCACTTGGCTGCTAAGTACGGCCATACAGAAGTTGTGCGAAGTCTTTGCAGGGCAGGATGTAACATCGATGCTGTTACTGAAGTAAGGATTGTTTGTTGTCTAATTGAGCTTGCTTGTACTGTTTCCTTTATCTCCAACAGCATGGATATACTTCTGATGAAGTATCTGCAAGTGCTGGGCATGACACCACTGCTTCGCTCCTCTTTCATCTCAGACAAGTATGTTTTATTTATTAAACTGGTTGACAGTTTGTTATTTTTGGGATACAAACTGAATGGTAATTATTCATTTTATCTTTCTCTGATGTGATCCGTTAGTTACAAGATATTAATGTATTGCATCCAATAGAAATTTTGTTTGATTTGTGTACATGTGACTGGATCTATGAGTAATGAATGTAATTTATGTTATTATTGCAGGGAGGCCTGAGGGACAAATATGTTGATGATCTACTACCAGGAACTGTGGTTATGGACCGTGTCAAACTCTTGGTGTTTGGAGATGTGGGGGTGGGGAAGACAGAACTAGTTGAATCTCTCAAGTGTAGATTTCTCCGAAGTTTGTTCCGTCGCAGGTCCACATCTGACTTGACCCAAATGGCATTCCGGAGCACCCATGGTATCACCATCCATCAAGCTACCATCCCTAATGCAAAGGAGTTCAGCATATGGGACTTCTCTGGCCTAAATGATTACTACTTGATACATGAGAAATTCTTGAGTGCCAAAAATTCAATTTATGTAATTGTTTTTAGTCTGCGTGATCCAATCAAGAAGCAAATAGCAAGGGTTAGATTTTGGCTTTCCATGATCAAGGCTAAGCTATCATTGGACGATGTCACTACAAAACCACATGTTGTTCTTGTGGCAAGTTTTGCTGATTCCCCTTTACGATCAGTTGGATCATTGTCATCACTGTCTTCGGATGAAGATGATGATACGTTTGCTGCTTCTCCAGTAAGACATCCCAGAGGTGGTGCCAGTGCAGTTCTGATGTTTGCAACACAACAGTTTGGCCACTACTTCTCGTTCCAGGATTTAGTACATTCACTGGACTGCCGATTATCACAGACTTCGGAAATGAGAGTCTTGCGGACAACATTAGCATCGCTACGCATTACTTGTCTAAAGGTATGTAAACTTTTTAAATTGACTTCCTATTGTTAATATGTGTGCATTATTGCTTGTTATTTGGCACCCATAGGTACAACCATTGGCACCAAGGATAGCATTATTCTTGTTAAGAATTCTCCCACAGTGGAGGTGTGAACATGCACACTTTCCAGTGCTTACTTGGAAGGAGCTTCACCACAAAACCAGAGAGTTTATAAATCCGTTGGTGTCAGGAGAGACTCTCAAGGAAGTGCTGTTGTTCCTCCATGACATGGGAGAGGTAAATTATAACTGTTAGTAGCAGCGTCAACCTACAGTCTACCATGTGTAGTGTACAGGACATTTCAATTAATGTTTTCGTTAGTGTTAAGTAACTTTAGTAGTTGTACAAATTGGAATTACATTGTACAACTCTCTCTTACAGGTTGTGTATATCAGGGAAGATCTGATTTGCAATATAGTCATTTTAGACCCTGTATGGCTGGGGTCAAACATATTTAGTCCTTCTCTGCTACCAAATAGTTCAGTTATGCCGCCACACCTCAACTCAGTGACTGGCATCATAAAGATAAATGACATTAGCCGTGTTTACTCCAAGTGGAATTCTCTGTCTGTTGCTCGGCTGTTTGAACATTTTGAACTCTGCACTGCCAAGGATCAAGCTGGTAGTAGTTTTGAGTTTCCTTGTTTAATAAACGCTGAAAAATTATATGGTCTTTGGGAGAAAGATTTATCATTTACTATTTATGCTGGGATTAGAATCTTTTGTCAAACAGACAATGACATTTTCTCTTGTGGACTCTTTCCACTTATCCAATTGCGACTTAGAAAAATATTTAATCAAGATTTTGACGAGCAAGAGTTGGCTTTGTGGAGTGATGGCCTAAAGTGCTGCCGTGGAGAAGTGGAAATCATTGTTGAACATACAGAACCTGGACGAGTGATTGAAATTCGTGTACGTGGCAATGATGGATCAAACCGAGAGTGCTATGCACTACTCCAACAATTCTACTCTGTTATCACTAAAACTATCAGTGAAACCAACCCAGGTACCGTGATAATGACAGGTATTCTTAGCCCTGCAGACATGAGAGAACATAAAGAACATTTCTGTTACTCACGCCTTGACTTGTTTGAAGCACAGAGAGCAAATGGGTGTGTTAGTAGACCGAATGGGGATGGTAAAGAGAACATAGTGGACCTTATTTGCTGCGGATGCGAAGATACTCTTGCTACTGTTAAATCTGTCCCTTACTTACCACTTAAAACAGTCTCCAAACAAATAAGAACAAGATTGAGTTATTTGCTAGACCAACCACACCCCCTTGGTCAGGACTGGTGTTTACTGATACTTGCACTGGGACTAGCTGATGATACTCAAAATGTGGTCACCTCACAGAGCCCCACTGATTGCTTGCTACAGTTGTATGAGAAAAGTTCTTGTAGTGCTAACGTGGCAGGGTTGGTGGATGCACTAAAAACAATTGACAGAATGGATGCAGTAGAAGTATTGGTAGAATCTCTTCCGTTGTTTACTGACAATTTCTCCAACAATATATTTATTAATGTTCCTGGAGTTGAAATTACTTCTTATTCCTGTTAATAGACTCTTGTGTGATGTCATAAATTACGTAATGTAATTATTTAATGATCAAAATCGTATAAATAGTGCGTACGGAACTGAGACGTACTCGATTATAGTATAGCTAATTGAGAAAGTTAGTGCAATGGACTTAGTTCAATTCAAACCAGCTGTAGAATTCAACGAACGGTTCGAATCACTGGAAGAGTTAGGAAGGTGAGTCTACTGCTTGTGTGTTGTAGCAACGTTGTCACTTTCGGCTACGTGTACAATTAGGGGAAGGTACGGTGCAGTTTACAAATGTAAGGATCGGAAGACGAAAAGGCTTTGCGCCGGCAAATGGTTGTTCAAGTGTGGCAATAGCAAAACAGCTAAAGAAGACGTGGAGCGAGAAGCCTCCATTCTTAGCCACCTTAGCCATCCACTGGTCCTGCAGTTTCATGGTATCTACGAGTCAGCCAAGGAGTGGATTCTGTTGACAGAATTGTGAGTGTTGTTGGTGGCACGTTTAGAGAATAATGTAAACTGCGATCAACAAATTCTGCAGGCTTACTGGATGTGAACTGTTTGACTATGTCACGCAGAAGGACTACCTGGAAGAGCAAGAGGCTGCTAGCTATGTCAGAAATATCCTTCAAGCAACTAAGTACCTACATGACAACAACATCTGTCATCTTGATATCAAGGTAATGTCTACATGTGGAATACAAGGTTTACATAAAGAATCTCTACATGCAACCAGTCTGTCTGTCTGTACTGTTAGCTATTAATTTGTATCTTTACAGCCTGAAAACATTATGCTTGAAGATCCAGCTACTTGTAAGATTAAGTTAATAGATTTTGGTGTGGCTCGGTACATTGGTGGCACAAGTAATGTCACTGCAATGGTGGGAACACCAGAATTTGCAGGTATATTAAAACACTGGTGACCATACCTAGTAGTCATTTTAAAATCCTATTTCTACAGCCCCTGAAGTGTTAAATTATGACCCAGTCACTACTGCTGCAGATATGTGGTAAGTCCTAAAATCTTGTATGCATGCCTGTTCCCTGTTAACACTATAACTGTTTTTTAACACTTTATTGTAGGTCAATTGGAGTGCTGACTTATATACTGTAGGTTGATCAGGTGTTTAGTGGTGGGTTATTTTAAACAAATTTGTGTTGATTCAAGGTTGAGTGGAGCATCACCATTCTTGGGTGACAATGATGGAGAAACAATGCAGAATGTTTTGGATGGCGAAGTGGAGTTCCCCGATGAGTACTTCAATGATGTATCGACTGCAGCTAAAGATTTAATTGAGGGTCTCCTCATTTCAGCTCCAAAGTTGGTAACTTGAAGGATGTAATAAAGTATTATTTTTGATTGAAATAACATTATTAGGCGAAGAACAACAGCAACGGAAGGTCTCAAGTCTCCCTGGTTGCTGGTAAGTTTTGTGTTATTCATTGTCATAGTAACAATCACCCAGCGTGTCAAACATAAATTTCTGTGAAATATAAAACCATATAAGTGCACTCCCTCTTGATAGTTTTGCCAGAGTTATTTAAATAATTTGTTCCCCTCAGAACAAGAAACATTCAAGAATTGATACTAGCAGATTGAAAAGACTCAAAGCTCAACGAAAGTGGATGGTATGTACTACATAATTACACTTTTAAGTGTTGTATTTTAACATGTAAATTTGTTGCAGGTGACACTAAAAGCTATTAAAGTATCATTGAGTCTGTACAGAATGGCTAGCAGAAAAAGCTTACCGAAATTACCAAGCGAGACATGTGTCACACTTAGCACATCACCAACATCATCAACAGCTAACAGAAAAAGCTTACCGAAATTACCAAGTGAGACATGTGACGCGTTAAGCACATCACCAACATCATTAGAACAAGCCTCTTCAGATGATTCAACTTTTGACTAAGTTTTTAAAGCTATATAAAAATTCCATGTTCACCACACAGAGTCTATACAGACCATATACACTTATCAACCTTCATTATTGTGTTGTTCAGATGTTTATAAATATCCTAATCACTTTGTTGTACTATCTACAGACTTCTGGAAAGTGTAAATCAATTACATGTAATGTTGTTTTATTGATTTCATGGTTTATGAGAACGCCTGTTTTTATTTTGCATTAAATGAAGTATCTGAAGATATCGTGGGTCCTGTGTGGGGGCTGTTGGAACAATGGCTGGTGGTACAATGGCTGGTGTGGCTTGTTGAGGAGGTTGAACATAGGCAGGTACAGCTGGTATGGACTGCCCTCTTCTTCTAGGTAAAGGTTTTTGTTGAGCAGTCTAAAGCATGTATGCATACAGATGGTACTCTATCTCATGCTGAAACAACTGACCGTATAAGTGTACTCAATCATGTACTCTGGTAGTATTCGGTATGCGTTGTATATCACATACTCGTTTCTTCCTGTGATATTTCCCTGGAAAAAAAATGAGATAAACTGATAGTGCTCAGAAGACACAATAAGGAAATAAGTATCATACCTTGACTGAGTCATAGTATCTCTGCTCTCCAGATGTTCTTGTTGCCTTTTCTGGCTCTCTCCTCAGATAAGCATCCCGCATATTTCGGGGATACTCCTATACAAATGATACCACTCAAATGGCAACTTGTCTGACATCACTATGAATTAGCTAGCATCACCACTATCACAGAAATGTGGGGATCAATATTAGTGAAATATCAAAGGCTGTCCTATCATCCTTAACTGAACACAGAAAAGAATTGAAGAAGTGCTTAATTAAAAACATTTCTTTGAAATGTGTACACTATGATGAATTACATGATGCCACTAATTAAATTACATGATGCCACTTATTACATCAGCTAGCCAGAATGATAACAGGCCTTTGCACATATTTAAAACCCAGTGCAGCAGGCACTGACCTCTACATGTTCTCAGAAAAGCAACAACAGGAATAATACTAACACCTAATTGACACTGAAATCAATCAACCTGTATGATTCCACAGAAAAGGATGACTATTTCCATGTATGATAATTTTGACCACAAAGAAGCAAGAATTTGCTATGATAAAGGAGGATGACACAAGGAAATAAGATATGTGGAATGTACACCATGTAAACAATTACAAGGAAACTCTTGGGAAACAATATTGCAGGTGGTCTGCACAAAACCACACAAAGATAACTTGTAACAACCATTCGGAACCAACACCCATTTTGTGGGCCTGTATTATTTCTTTATAATAGACCAAAGTACACACACTTTATAAAAACACAGTACAAGCATATAGTTCAGCCGTTTCCATTTACATCATACAAAAACTAAAATGAAACTCTACTTGTAACTCTAGTATTTAAACTGATGTTGCGTGCTCACAATTGAAATAAGAAACTGGCACTTGATCTGATGCAGTGTAACAACATATGTATGAATATGTTAAGTAAACTTTCCAATGATCGTTATGTACATATGATACTGCATAGTTGATCATGTAACATTGTCAGCAGATCTCTGCAGATGACGCAGTTGTCTGTTTCCTGAGAAAACCCACTTCTAACAATGCCTTATTCCAGAAACCTCTGTTCGATATGAATGAATCACTTTCACAGGCTTTCCACACATGTACAGGTGATCTCATCTGTGCGAATTATGTTTTAGGAAATAGCAATAAATCGCTGCCCTACACGTAAGGAAGCATTTTGCGAACACCAAATTTCAAAATGAACATGATCGTATCAAACTTTAGACATACACACTTTTAAGTGCTCGTGAAGTAACAGCTGTTACAGGGCGTGCATATTTTGTATAGTTCTAGTTTCCCTATAGCAGCTCAACCACACATCTTCCTAATCCTGACTCCTCAAGTGGAGGATTGGTGCATGAAAGACGACGCAACATGAGAGACAGGCTACACTGACACAAGTGGCTCAGTATTACAGATACTAACTAAAGAGCAGTGACAACAAGCTTAAGGTGAGCAAGTATTCAATGAGACAACAAAATGAGTAGGGAGTGAGAGCAGCAGATGAGATCACGAATACATTTCCTCATACCAAACTTTAGACAACTATTCACTGAGTCAACAAAACCACTGCAACACAATACCTGCCCAGTGTGCGTGTGTGTGTGGTGCTAGCTAGTTCAGAGTTGAGAGTCTGTCAAAACAAAGTATCAGCATCAACTTGAAACAAAATATGGTGTTGACTTTTAAGGGAAGGGTATATTAATAAGTTCCTTATATTAGTTAAGTAGCACTCAAAATAAAGTGGCTCTAACCACACCATTAACATGATTACATCAGGAGCCCATAAGAGCTGCAAGGCTACATCACATGCAAAAACTCACTATCTAGTCAAAAATAATCACTTTACATATTAATTAAAGCATCACCTCAAATGCTATATGAAAACATAGTACACAAAGGAGTGGGTGAGAGACAAATATAGCAAAGATGAAGCTGAGTGCTATATTTGGTCTCACGACCACTCTTTAAGTCCTATATTTTCATAAAAGGCAATGCTTTAACTGATTTCAGGAACTTCCATTTCAAGCTCAAGTCAGTTGAACAAGAACACGTGTGAAATTATTTGAAACCAAGTAGCCTTGAAACAGCCAACTTCTTGGTAAATCAGCGTTTCACCTATGCAGAGTTCTATAATACCTCCATATAGCACTGCGGTCATGTATATAGAACTGTGGTTGCCTAGACCACTGTATATGCCAAATATTTAGCATTAATCTTTCACTCGAAGTTCTTCAAATTTTACTAAACACTGCACTGTGGACTGTGGGTAGTGAGCTTACATTTAATGAGCTCAGAAAGTGAAAGTGCACCATAAATGCAACTTATTATTGTTTGTGTGAAACCTCTAGCAATCACTTGTGAGTTGGTAAATTTCCGAATGATATTTATTGTCAAGGCCATTCATCAACAAAAACAGTTTACAGGAAAGCCTGTTTAAAGATGGTATGTTTATCTTTTAACCCACAATGACAGAAAGTCCAATTAACAGAAATTTACACTAGCCATCAACAAAGTTCTGATGGCATATGTACAGAATGTCTTTACAGTAAAAGCAAGAGTAAATAATTTACTCTTGGTAAAAGTCAGTCAGCGTTGAATCACATTCCAATAGTTGTCTCTGTTGGCTAAGAAAAGGGAAGTAAACAATATCAGTATAGTATTGCTTTGATTTACAGCCAGTTTCATATAAAAGTCTGACACTGTTTGGGTGTAGAGTATTACAACAGAAATAAATGCTGGATTTCGAATAGATGACTAGGTATCAAATGAACGTTTAGCATAGACATTTCTGTGCAGTGCCATAAATGACAAGAGAATGCTTTATGGCCTTCCTTATAAACTTGAGTCTGTGACCTATGCTGAGAAAACATTAAGGAGAGTACAACATGGTGCCATGATGGGGGTACATGAGAGGTCAATTCCAGGGAAAATATGAATGTTGGTCTTGTATACAAACACTGACCTCGTTTAGTAGTTATGTAAAGTTGCTTGAAAACAAGTTGATGTTATGCTACTTCTAAAAACCAGGCGCCTATGCAGTATACTATCGATGTATATTAGTTTATATTCATTCAGCTACTGTAGATAACTAGATCTGTAAATACTGTAATTAACTGTATTTCGTAATTCATGAAATATTTTATAATTTGGTAATTACATTTCTATGTATGTACTACCGTAAGGAAGCATATTACTCTAACAAACCATTTCAACCACAAATTACACACTCAACTGTTTTATAGTGTGTCTATCGCATGAATTGTTTAGAAATTAAGCATCAAGACTGCCCTTCATTTTTTGTTCATATAAATACAGGACACGTCCCCTTTCTCTTCAAAGGAATTTGGTATCTTACAATTATGCTGTTTTTCAGTTGTATTACGCTCATATAGCCCATTAGGAAAGTTGTTCACAACGTGTTCTGTAACCCATTTAACTTGAATTTCGAAATACAGGGCTCATCATACATAAAGCTTAGCTTCTTGAAAGTGGAATGCAATGTTTACAAAGCCTCAATTTCACATTATGCAGGCTGCTTTTGACACAAAACTGTTTGCTCACGCAGGCGTAATGACACAGACTGTCAGGGACACACACACCCATTTTTCCAAAACAGTTAGTGACCAGGAACCATGCCTTGTAGCCGGTTGCAGGGCATGTGCCTGGTTTAAAAAATGATGGTATGGAAACTGATAGATAGTAAAGTGGCATAGTGCAAAAAATTGGGCAATCTGTACTTTGTGATACACTCCTTATGACTTAATTTTTTATATAGAAATATGCTTTGGCTAGAAAAAATTGGGCAAATGAATGGACAATTCGCCAAATTTGCCAACATTTCATACTGCCAAAGTTTTCTACTATATGGTACCATATTAACCCACATGCTTGTTTAATTCACATAAAATGTAGAATTCAAATGAGCCCAACATATATTTCAGACCAGGCATCTACAAAAAATTTTTGTTGGATGTATAGTAGTAAACAACATGTACACATCTGTGTCACCATGCACATTAACAGTTGCGGGGATCCAGGGGAGGGGGTCCATAGTGGGTTGAGCCTTACCGACAGGAGGTAGGCAGTAGCTACCACCTTTCATTATCATTATACTGGGAAGACAGCACAGCTGATACCCTCAGAAAAGAACCAATTATTGAATTATCCTTTTAAAATGAATACTTATTGTAGAACTTTTAACACAGCAACATCACCCAAAACTGATCCCAGCATTTCTAAAAATATCATCATGTTGTTGGTTCAACAATCTTAACAGTTTCTGTAAATGCATTGTAAGACTAAAATTTAACAGTGAAACACAACTGACAAGTTAATTCACTAGTCAAAGACAGGAGGAGCTACCATATAGCTGGACGATAGCTGGACATGCCTCGGAGTGGACCCCTCAGGACATGCCACTGATTGTTATTTTCATGTGCTAAATTGTAATGGATGTAGCAACCCAAGATTTACAGTATGCCAGAACATTTTTGTACATTCAAAATTGTAATGTCAACTGTTGTTGGTAAGCTACAAAAATCCTATACCATTATTATAATTAGGGGGCTGAAACAATCATGGTATTTTAGTATTTGAGGACTCTCTAAAGTAACGATTGAGTACTCACGAATACTAGTTGCATGTAGACCCATTTGACATGTTTTGTACCAACCTTAAACAGTTTACAGCTTTTCAAGTAACAACAATGATACACACACTGTATTAAAGTACTGATGTTTGTCCCTGACAAAAAATCATGCCAATCAAACTCTACAGCCTTCATTGTGTCACTCCCTGATGACAAATATCATATGAGCTGGGTCACGTGGTCTTAATGAGTACTCGAGTACCAATTTTACTATCCAAGTACCAACAATCTTGAGTACCCCTCTGGTATTAGTATTTGTTTTAGCCCTAATTATAACTGAAATATAATTATAACTGTAATGGGGGAGAGACAGTTCACTTTTTGATCATATGTACACCTCTAGCCTGATTCTACTGATGACAGAGAACTGTTGATAGGTGATGATTGACATTGATAAGGTCAAACGTTTCTTCTAAGAGAAGCCTGAGGTGTTACTTGCAGCAGTACCTTTGCTGAACCTATTCCAGTTAGACACTCTCCCCCAGCCTTAGTTAATATTATGTCAACACATAAAGTGTTCAGGAATGTTAAGGCTGACCCATTAGCTGTAAGTATTGCATCATAACCTTCAGGCTACATGTTTTGTACATGCAGGCTATCCAGTTTAAAAAGGCTATCCAGTTTAAAAAGGCTATCCAGTTTAAAAACAATCAAACCAACAACCTTAGCCATTATTGAATTGCTGACATCAGTTAGTAAGTCAGTCAGCCAGCAGAAAATAATAAATACACAACCTATTGGAAGCATTTCAGGAGGCATGCACTGTTGGGCTTAATTATACCTAACCAATACTGCCAAGGCACTGTGAAGGTATTGTGGGGCTGGATTCTGATTCCATTTTTTTTCATGATAAAGAACAAATCTCCATGATCCCTATTGCACTGTATGATGTTTCCTTCCACTAGTCCCAAATATCGTTAGATGAAGGCAGACGCCACTAGTCTGGCCTCACAGAGAATGGGAAACTACCTGCCCACACATCTTTTACTAAGAACAATAAGAATTGTTCATACCAGTCACAAAGTAGGGGAGGTAGGGCAAGCATTGTACCTTGATTGTATATCTCTTTTGGAACTCACATGAATCTTAATAGTTGTAACACAATACTAGGGGTTCACTAGGGCTCGGTATACCGCTTCATGTATATGCTTCAAGAAAGGTTTTAAAAGAGCGCCCCTGTTAAGTGCGCAAAACAGTGATTGGTCATCAAGTCCGGAGGACGAGAGCTAACAAATCTTTTGTGGCAAAGTACATAGTCTTGGACTTAATGTGAAGTGCATTTAATTGAGTCCTAGTGAACCTCATTGTTTTGCTGGTTTTGTACTGGGATTGTTGACTAGCGTGATAATAATATGCAATTAAAGTATGTGGTACAGCTGTTACTAAACATTTTATCACAAACTATACAACCAATGGTAATATTCTTCAGTAGCACTTATCCTGTGTCCTGGACATGTTTGCTGTTATATAGTCAACAATGAAGTTTGGCTGGAGAAAGCTTCAGTGAATTTTCTACAATAAATTTTGTGATAAAAAATATGGCAATTTTAAATTTGTGTTATATATGAACTTGATCCAGGAAATGATTTACATGCCATTAAAACTATGCAAATGGTCACAAAGGTGGACAAGATGAAGAGTGAATGGCACCATTGCTTTGTTTAAAAATGTATACCGTGTTAGTTTTAGAATATTACGTGTGAAAAAGTGTTTTATAGATTTCACCTAGAAAATCAAGTGTTTTTATGAAACAAAATACATCACCTAAATACTGACACAAAACACAATCCAAATATCCTTACACCCCCTACAGTTTGCAAGTTTTGTATTGTGACTACTGAAGCACACATAAAATTTGAGACAAATTATGCAATTATAAATAGCTTAAAAGAAGCGCCTATAAAGTATTTCCAACCTCCTCTGACTTGATCCTTTGCCAAACTATTATAATTACAGAGGTTGAACTCAATATTCTAAAAGTGTCTACTCAAATGGTGCTAAGGAGAGCAGTGACAAAGATTTCTCTGTAAGAGTCCTATCAACCTGTTTGCTTTGTTACAAATACTGTTGATATGGAGACTCCACAACGATTTATGGTTCAGTTGTACAGTGTACATGTAGATAATTGTGATTCTCTACTGATTCTAGTAAAAAGAAATAGTGCACAAACATATTGTGCTACTAGCCCAAAGAGTGTTGTGCTTCCATATATGGGACCCTACACAAAAGCTAGACTGATCCACCGGTGCAGCACAAGACAGCACGTTTCGTGCAAAACTGTCCATGGTTGAGGAGTTCTTTTGACAAGATTTCAAAAATGCTAAAGTGGTGTCCACCTGTGTGATCAGAGATATTAGCGACAATGTTTAAACTTTTGAACGATTTAGTTTACATCCCATACAATTACAAACCAGTTTACGCTCCTAGTGAGACTACCAGAGCCAGCTACTCATTTCAACTAACAAGACTACATGCAAGAACAAACATTTATCTCAACTCATTTCTCTCATTGACTAATTCAGATTGGAACAAACTTTAAAAAATTAATGTAAAAAATGAACTGTAGAAGAAATTTAACTAAATTCATTTTTGTAAATTAGCATGATACCGCAAGCAAGGAAATTTTGACACCAGAAAAATTGATGAATTTGACAAATTAGTTTAATTCATTAAATTTAAATTCGTCAAATGTTTATAAACGCCTTTAAAAGTACAGGTTTTGTCTATAATTTTTTGATTTTCATTAACATTTTATTTGTCAAATCTGAAGTGTGAATTCGCCAAATTTTCTTACGTCAAAATTTCCTTACGTACGCTCCCTTACAGGGCTTTCTTTGGCTTTGCTAATTTACTAAATAGAAATGATAGGGTAAAAACTATTACTTCAGCAGAAAATATTATAGCCAGGCACTAACTACTATTGAATGATGTTAACATCTAATGTAGACAAGATGAAGCATAACCATCACTTTGGTTTATTTTAATAGGAGAGCTGTATCATTGAGTGAGCTAGTGAATTCTGTGAAGTTGACTACATAGTTAGAAACCAAGTTGTGCACATTTGCTATTCCAAAAAATCCTCACTGTATATATAACCCGAACACCAACATTACAATAGTCTGACCTTGATGTCTCCCAAGATGACTCTACACTGGAACATGAGAGCCGGCTGAAAGGAATGCTTCCAATAGGCGTGGCACTTTAATATATCATCACTAAAAAACAAGAAGGTCAGCAAATATCACAGTACTGATATTTTTGACTATCAAATGAAGCTTACAACTATAGACTTTTCCGTCATACCTAAAATAAATTCCATTACCAAAATTTCCACCATTGCTTAGTCTGAGGTCAAGTCCTTGTTCACAAATATCATCTGGATTGGCAGCTGAAGTATGAAACAGTTTCTGCTCATTAAGATTAAACCCACTTCCACGAGTACCCAAGATTAGTTTCTTTTCTAGATTATAACGTTTTAAAAAGTGTAAATTTTGAATACGCTTCACACTATAGATTACCAATGGTTTTCTGTAGAAATGTTGTGCTATGGCTTGGTACTCTTCAGTACCTGGTAGCACCATATACAATTCATAGCTTTTAGAACTGCCAGCCAGTAATCCCATTGGCTGCCAGTGTTTGGGAAATTCAACATCTTTATCGGCCAAGTTTGTACTGGGTGGGTGAACATTTGTAACTGGAGTAGACGGACTTTGTTCATCAACTTGACCACCTGATTGTTGACTTCTGGTGTCATTTGTTTGTTCAACAATTGAAACACTAGTACTAGAAGAACTACTTGATGCACCTGTTGCAGGGGTTTTCCCTGAATTGCGCAATATGTTGTCAGCCGGTGGTAATAATATCTCGTCACTGTCCTGAGCACCCTGGCCCTCGCGTTTACCATAATTCTCAATTTCTTCTTGCATCAGGCTAAGTGCCAGAGCATGGTCCAACATCTCCTGTTCAACGATATCAAGGTCGTCTTTAATGTAAGTCACCGTAGGGCTTCGTCTACATTCTAACACGTCACCGATAACAACAGGACCATCCTTGGCCATTCCGTCAGATGAGTTTACTTTTACCTTGCCCTTTTTCTTGCTTCTGTTACCCTCTTCATTTTCTGACGAATCCGTGTTTCCCGAAGATGAAGAAAGTAATATGACGTCTGTTTTCCCGTCTGCTGTGCTTGCAGTTTCTACCTTCTGCTTCTTTTGTGTTGTAGGAGACACACCATTACTCGTTCTCTTCGTAACCTTCTCGTTTTCTACTTTTACTATCACAATTTCATCTTCACTAGAATCCATGTGAAAAAGAACGGGGCTTATAATGAAAATATTTCAAAAAGCGCGCCCAGTATTTATAAATTATCATCAAGAAAGTAAATACATTTTATTTATCAGCCAATATGACAAGTTCATGAAGCATGGGAGACACACTGAGTATGTTAACATTGCTTGGAATGGATATCTAAAAAAAAGGAAGAGTAGCTATAAAAGTACAAAATCACAGAACAAGTCTTACTTTTAGTGGCTGCAATTCCGTCCCACCAAAATGACCGGGATAACTGCCCCACACGAGAAGAGCCTCTGATAATATTGTATAAAGTACTGATGCCATTTAATTATATATTCTCACCTGTACAACATGCCACGATGTAATGTAAGCCGGCATGTAAAGATGAGACAGGACCAAATGATGTTTCTGAACCATACAACTTAATTCCATTTCTACAATGGTTGTCAGGCTCCAGTGTCCCCCAGTAGTACAAATTACCGGATGCTATACCAATGAGACATACAATTAAATCCAAAAACACAAATTACTTATATATGTGTAAAACCTTGATTTTTTTTGCACTCTAAAAATCTAGGGGTGAACTGTGCAACCTTACAACCTCCACAATTGAAAACGTACAATTTTTTTGCCTCTTTAAAAATGAGTTTGATAACATGATTAAGGGATTGCCATGTGTTACACAGGACTGAATAACTGCCATCAAGAGGGTACACAACAGAACCTGACCTGTTAGACAACAAGTAAATGTTCCACAACTGGCAATTTGTATGATCTCCTCTGACAGTGTAGGGAGGTGACATTGTTGTGGTGCAAGGACTTGCAATTCTGAACTGTCTACCCCAAGTTGGCTATATTCATTGTTACCCCATGCAAATACTGTTCCATCAGCTATAGAAGAGCATTTACACAGTTTCTGTGTCCAATAGTATCTACATGCTACCTGCAAGAGCATAACAGCTGTCCACACAGGTGTCAATACGTGAGATCATCTTGTTTTGAATATCTCCAACAACAGTAGTAAAATTGGTCAGAGTGACTTCATTGCCAATGCCTGAACACAATGTGGTGAAAGCCAACCTCACAACTGTTTTACTAGTTAATAGAACAAACCAGTTTGTCCATCTGCTCCCCACCCATGACTAAATACTCGTCCATCCTTACACAGGAGCAAGGTGTGATCCAATCCACACACAATCTAACATATACACTCAATCACAGCATGCTACATAATTTAACTCTTGCTTACTTGATGACAATTAGCTGAGGCCACTTTGTGTGGAACATACCACTCCTGCTGTAATCCCTCTGTATCAGTCAAGTATACTGCATCACATCTGCATCAAATTTGTATTTAACTTGTAGAAATGAATGCACCATTTCCATGAGTTGTTAAGACAGCAAAGTGCCTTCGTCCAGCAGATACATGTACAATCTTTCCACCTTTAGCATCAAACTCTACTTCTAAATTTTAAAATGTGTTAAAACCACAATCTCACTTTTCAGTAACACATACCATGAAAGTCTCTTAAACTCGGTGAAAACCAGAATTTTGATGACGTGTTTGTGGAATAAGTTATACTAAAATCGATCAGTCCTGCCAATCTGTCCACCTGTTTTATTAAAAAGATTCATGTCACTTTGATGTGCATACTGTATACAGGTGACACTATAAGATGTCGAGATTGGGAGAATGAGTGAGTGCTGTAGCCTTAATACCCTTCACTGTCACGTGACCCTCCCGAGTCCAAGATTAGGTTTGAGTAAATTTGTACCCCCACAATCTATGATAAGGCTCTGGCTGGTATATTTGGAGGTATGTCACCTTACCCCAGCCAGACCAGGTGCCTTACAAGCTTATTTATAAATACGCTACAGCGTGTGTGACCCATGTCACACTAACTAGCCGTAGTTTGTTACGAGTTAGTGGAAAGACACAGGGAGGGATCTTTGGGAGGGATAAAGTTGCACACGTTTTCCTTAGCTGCCACTGCTACTGTAGAGAATGGGTGGGCTGCTACCCCAAATCTGTCGGTTGTTTACCATGAATAGCATACGTAGTCCATGCATGGTATTCACAGTAAGCAACCAACGACAGATTTGGGAGCTAGTGTGCGACCTAACCCTATTGATAGTTAACACTGTTTAATTGCATGTAATTGAGGATTAATTCTTGGAACTTTAACACCTAGTGCTGGGGGTGGTGGCAAGGGCAGTCCATCTAGCCCGGGGAAAAAAAACAAAACCTCTGAGAGTACTAAAAGCACAGGTAAAGATTAGAGTGAGATTTATAATACAAGGTTAACAGTCTAGTTTAGCTAGTTTTCTCTTTTAACTGATTGGATACTCACTGGAGCAGGTGTTAAGTGTCTGGTCCAGCCATCAGCCATTGCAGCAACTGCTGCTGTTTGCCGCAAATTTCCACTAGCGTATAAAACACACGAGGAGTAGCACAGCTGATGTGTAGATTTAACAGCTACAGCACAAAGACATACACCACCCCTCAATGAACCCCTTTATGTTACCAATATAGCGCCTGAGAAGAACTCGCAACATTTGCACGATTCGCGGCCTCGTCTGCTCCAGGACCCCAAGCTGGCTAGCTATCTGGGTACACCTCGTGGTACGGTGGTACACTGTATTTTAATTGTTTAGCGCAATTTACGTTTACAAATCACAATTTCGTTGCCGTATATTTTCGTGTACAAATAAACATCGAGGGGGACAGAGGCTGAGAGATCGAGACTCACAGGATAAGAGAAACCATCGGGGCTGCTTGTGTTTAATAAGCCAAGACACACGAGGTATGACGAATTTAACTAGTACTTTTAATGAACTCAATATTAACGAATTGGATAAAAGTACAATAGAACGTTGTAGGTACGGTTCGAACAAATGTGGTAGGTGTTTTCTACGTTACCAACAACTGTGCCAATTAAATTAAACATTAAGGATGTGGTGTATTGTATTAGCAATCAAGTAATGGGATAGCATTCACAGAACAAAGTCAAGTAAATAGTTCAGTATGCACACAGGCACTACAGGTCAAGGGGAGTCTCACTCCAATAGCCACTGTGCTACAATCTGTAACCGCAGTCAAATTAAAATATGGACAAGTTTTAAGCAAAGGACAATTGTCAAGCTGTTTTTCTTAAGCAACATGAGTAAAGAGTACATGAAAATGTAAAGACAAAACTGGCTTTGACTGTGTGGTTGCGGATCGTAGTGACACCCCCTTGCAAGGTCTTATTTGCATGCAGACTTATAAGCAGTTACATATAGTATGCTGGTTGAGTAGTTCTGGATAGTGTAGTAGGTTCATCATGGGTGGCCTAACCAGAGTTATGTAGGTTGGAATTTTGATGGAGTCTTGATACTAACCACTAAATAGTTATTAAAGCCACACTAAGTTTCTGTGATGTTACTGGTCTCAGTTATGCTTATTTTTATTATATATACCCACTAATTTAATTTGTTATACTTATAGGGTGACAAACATGTTGTGGTGGGCAATTTTTTATTGTTACTGTATCACGCAAGTCGAGCTTCTAGTTTGTGATGACAATTTAGCTGGTAAGTGAGCAAACATAAATGTTACCAAATGCACTTCTCATGTGTTAAACTTCATTATATAGCATTCTCGGGTGGATACGTGCCTATAAAATGGCCAAAACTGTCAAAAAATAAATTAGAAGAGCTTGTAGTGGAATTCCAGCCTGTCTCAAGGACTGGGGTCCTATTTTTTATGGAATTTGTTCTGACGTCAGACAGCAATGTAATTAACATGTTATCTTATCAGAACAGTTCACTTCAATTATCTGTCAAGAAAAGTCTTAAAGGAGCAGTTACCAATCTTGTAAACAATACTGTCTCTTATAATTCTACAAATATACTACACCTACGAGTTATTAAAAATGAACTCAGAGTCAAACTAAACGATGGGACTTGGTACAAGTATTCTTTACAGCATAAAAATCGTAACATATTTGTGCAAGACCTTTTAATTGGTGGAGCTAGGGATTTCACTCTTTACCCAAGCTTTCCCGTCCGCAGTTACTATCTTGGTTTATTGAGTGACATCAGTGTCTCATCAAACTGTGAAAGTGTGATGGAAAAGGAGAGGAAGCAAGCTGTTATATTGGACCACTGTACGCATGTTTCTCCTTTGTTTGTGAAGTTCAACATTTTCAGTACCCCACTAACATCTGTTTCAGTAGATTCGACTAATTTTGCAGTCAGTTTTGTAATCACTGCACAAGAATGCGTTGGTCAAATACTCCATTTGGCTGATGAAAGTTTTACACTTGAATTGAACGCCAGCAAGCTTGTCACCAGAATCACAAACAGCCTGGGACATGTTATGGACTGCACTAGCACTAGGACAGTTGCTAAACAGACTGAAGTAGCAGTGAGTATTGTTGTTGATAAGGATAGTGTGCGATACATCATTGAAGGAGTTGAAGCTGGTAGTTGTAATGTTAGTCTCAATAATGTGACCTTTACTAGCACTTTGATGATAGGCGCCATGCAGAATGCATCCACACCATTTGCTGGTTACCTGCAACAGTTTTACTGGAATGGTGCTGAGCTCAATCTTGCTGGTCTAGTAAAGTCCCAAAATGATTCATGTACTGGTATTGGTCCAGTGAAGTGTAATCAGGATGAAGAGGGTAACCATCTTATCAACCTTCCTCCATCATGTGTTCAGCCTTTCAATTGTACTTTACGGGACTACCCCATACAGTGGTCAACTTTTGATATCTTGGTTCATCGTAACCTGTCTGTAGAGGAGGACAAATCGAGTAAATTGAGTAAGAATCTTTTCAAAATGTTCTTTCCTGTTCCACCATGTTTAAGCCAAGAACAGCAGGAAGTCTTGGAAAAGAATATCATTTTCACTTTACAGGAGCCACTTCCAGCTCACGGAATCATCACTGATAATGTAGAAGAGTTCTCTTTTGCAAACTTAACAGCTGTTGAATATGAGCAGTCTGATACAGATAGAGAAGTGAGCACAGATACAATTAGACTGTTGGTACAAGTACATTGTGGGCCATCTATATTGTACAGTAAGCATCTAACACTTTATGTTCATGTTAAGCCCCAGAATGATGCCCCTGAGGTTAAGACCAATTCAATATATATAGTGGTTGGGACAAGCCGGTTAATTACAAGAGATTTCATTTTGATTTATGACCCAGACACACCACTCGAACTTGTCAAGTGTATCGACATCAACATACACCTGTCTGGCCACGATAGAGCGGTATCCGGACATTTTGAATGGACAGATCCAAACATTACTAAACCCATTGTGCCATTCACTCAAGTAGACATTGATGCTGACAGAATTGCTCTACGATTGTATCTTAATGCTACCGGTAACTCTCATATAGCACTAACTGTTGCTGATAAAGAAGGAAGCAACCATGCAAGTCTAGATGTGCATGGTATTAATGGGACTATTAAAGTGATACAGAACAAAAGTATTGAGCTGACTGAAGGCCACAATGCATCCATATCTAACTCCAACCTTGTTGCAGGTACCAACTTTGATTATCAGTACCCTGTAGTAATGTATCTGCTAACGGCATTCCCAAAATTTGGAGAGATTTTGTTAGTGCACAACAACCATTTTGCAGAGAGTAATGTGTCCAAGTTCTCCCAGCAGGATATTGATCTAGGAAAACTTGTTTACTCACATACCAGGCCAATCCAATACTCTATAGAAGATTGTTTTGATTTCAAATTAATGGTGGAAGAATATAGTGGTGATAGTGGCACATTCTGTGTAAAGATTGTGATAGAAGATCATTTGCCACAGCTAAATGTCAGCCTATCCATCAGAGAGAACATTAGCCTCAATGAAGGGGAGGTGAAATCAATTACTACTCATGATCTTACCATAAGCATTGCTCCTGAGGTAGTGACCAGGAATGGATTAGCGATGCCACTCTCTGATAACATGCTGTTATTCCTTGTGTTCACTGAGATGCCAAAATACGGTGTTCTATACCTAAGCAATTCTAATGGTAGCAGAGCTCCCATCACTGGTAACATTACACTGGAGCAGTTTACCGCTGGTCAGCTGTTGTATGAACATCATCAGCTAGAAGAACACCATGATAATTTCAAGATCAGACTTGTGCCCGATCTCACCAATTACATTCCCATCCAGCTGCCAGATCACAATCCAGAGTATGCCATCTTTATTAACATTACGCCAGTTAATAACAATCATCCAGTAGTTCTAGTGTATGCTAATCTCAGTCCTACAGAAGGTACTAGCCAGATACTCACCAATAACATACTCAATATCACTGATGCTGATAGGCCAGTAGAAGACATGGATGTGTTTGTTTTACCAAAGAATACTTCTTTGTCAATAGGATATTTTGCTTCTACTCTAAACTTTTCAATTCCAATTGACAAATTTTTGGTCAGTGAACTAAACAAAAAGCATGTTGCTTATGTGCACAACCTTGGAAGTGCTTTAGAAGAAGACTACCATATCATTACTTCTGATGGAGCACATAACATTACAATGGTAAGTTTTTGCTTATTACGAGTTCCATTGTATAATGTTTGAGGTTATGATTGTTTGTGTTGCTAAGGAGCTTGTTTACAGTTGTTACTATGGAAACACAAAATACATAAATAAATGGTATTATTTTTATTCTGTGTTTTATAAACGAAGCACACAGCAGATGCAGGTTGGCTGTGTTGGGGTGTCTGCCTGGCTTTCTAGTTTGAGAAAATTGTGTGTCTGCATGTTTGCCCATATGGTAGAGTGAACTCCACACAACACCTGATGAATACTTTTTAATCAATCATGTACTTAAATTATTTGACAATTAAACACAAGCTAAGCACCTGCTTCCTGGTAGCACTACATCAACTTGTAGAGCTTTCTAGCATAGTAGATTTTCCTGCCATTTATATATATGTTATACTATCTATGGAACCAATTCTCTGGGTAGTATTGCCTCATGAGATTAAAAACCACTTACGTATTCAAAAATGGTGAGATTACTACAAAAATCGGCTGCAGCTATTATATCCCAGAATATGGGCAACACTGATCTGAGTCAATACTGAAGACATGGATGGTAACTAACTCTACATATCCAGGTGTACATGTAATAGTTATACCATGGCTGCGGGTGTATATGTCAGCAAAATCCCAAGCAGCCATGGTACAAGTGATATATATCACTTGGGGTTCACTCACCTAATAGGTGAAAGAACTAATGAGAACTCATCCCATTTGTTTTATACAGTAGCATCTGAAGATCGATTGTGGTTTTAATAGCGTGGGCTAATAGCCATCAAAACGTTGCCCATACGTTAAAACGTCATTAATACATTACTATGCTTCAACATGCAATGTTAGAAAACTTGCGATTGTGGGATGGAGTTTATATTGTTATCATTTTTGTACTAAGTTAAGCCAACTAACTTCGCTATTGGGACAGTAAGTAAGTTATTATATTAAGTTAAGTACTTAGAACTGTAAGTTACTAACCTATTTCAACATAGCAGTAGTAGCTTTGCTGTTCCATGGGCTGTTCAAAGGCTGATACGCGGTGGGTAGAAATACGCATCCACAATTGCCCAAACAATTATTTTGTGCCTTCATTATCCTTTAGTAACAACCAACTACTCTATCTTAGCCTATGTACTAAGCTTAGCAACCTCTACAAAACCGAGTCCCACAATACAAAGCTCTATGTTGCTCAATATAACGAGTCAAAGTGCATCGATTCTTTGAACTGGCTGGGTATCAAAGTCATTGGCAAACCGCTTTTCCATGATATTGCCCGGGCAATATGCGAGTTAAACACCAAGCGGCGCCTTTGAACGCCCACGCTAAAGTGGTATATACAGCTATATAACTGTAAACTGAAAAGTTAATGCTTCGTGTATATGTGAATGACACAAGCAGGCAGACAGAGATTTCATGACTGGTACATTGTCTACGCTGTAATGTTTTCATCGTGTGTGTATGTATACCTGTAAGGCTGCAATAAGTAGGATGTAATGTGTGTTATGTATGTGACAAATTAGTTGTTGTTATTCATATGTTGATGTGGATACTTACCTTGTGTAGGAGTTGAAAGTTGTTGCTCGGCCTCTGGAGCTAATTGTACACCCTGTTCTTCCATGCTCAGTTCATTTAGACCTACTTGAGGCTAACATGGTACAACTCCATTCAAGAATTGTTGATGTACAGCTGGATATTTCCGATAATACTCCCAATATACAAATTACTACAACAAGCACTGCTATATTGTACAAAAATGATACAGGATTTTTTCTAGTCCAGAAGTTCGCGAAGAGGGATTTGGACTTGGGACGTATCTGGTATGTTGTCATTGACAACAAGACTAGAGTTGATAAAGAACAGATTAAACTGAGATTCTCTATTGGCCATGCTAGTGTAGCCTCGTATTTTAAAGTTTGCTTAGATGTTCTGCCTTACCCCCAGCTAATTTCTAACAAAGTAGCTAGTATATCATTGCCAGAGCATGGGGAGGTTGTTGTTGGTAAATCAGTACTGCATATTGCCAATACTAGGAACCAAACATTTTTGTTTGGTTTAGAATATGAGCTTGTCACACCTCCACCTAGTGGCCAATTGGTACTTGTGTATTCAGACTTCTCTTCTACACGAGCAAGGCATTTTTCACAGGATTTTGTTAACAATGGTAGTGTTAAATATTACAATCATAATTTCTCTGGTGGTTCAGACATGTTTGTTTTGGCCCTTTCTAACCAGTACTACAAGTATACTGATAATGTTACTGTTCAGATTACGATTAACTTACTGAGGCTTGATGTGGTGAACAATGGATTCGTGGCCACTGAAGGAAAATACCATACTATTAGGAGAAATGAACTTTATGGTCTAGGACCGCCGGGGTACAATGTGAAATTCTTTATAACTTCTTTGCCAAAATACGGCTTCATCTTTGTCAGCAACAGAACTGGAGTATCATTGAACTTCACCAAAGAGGATTTGGACAAAGGACTAGTGGTATATAGCAATGACGGTGAAGAGCATTATTATGACAGCATGAATGTTACCATCAAAGGAATACCCACAACCTCCCAGGCCAGCAATAACATTACAGAGGCTGACATCACCTATGTTGGTACTGTCAACATTACTATTGACTTAGTCAATGATCATGCTCCTCGTGTGTGGAACCATAGCAGTTTAAATGTGGTCAATGGACAGACAGCCATCATTACATCTTATGTGATCAGCTTTCAGGATGATGATATTAACATGAATATTAGTCTTTTGAGATACTCAATAATCATACCCCCACTTGTAGGAAAGATAGTGTTCATTAACAACAATAGCCGAGCAAACAGCTTCTTGCAGTTAAACATTTTAAACCACGAGATCGGTTATCGTCATGAAAAAAAGGATATATTTACAAAAGAAACAGAGTTTTGTGGTGTGACTATTTCTGATGGAAATAAAACAGCTTCAACTTTTATATACATTTTCATTTTGCCATACACTATTTTGCCTGTTACAAACAAAACTCTAGTGCTAGACGAGGGCAATAGTTTCAAGATATCTCATGAGAATATATTATTTCTGGCTGACAAGGCCGAGCCACCTGCCAATGACAGCGAATACATATACAATGTAACTAAACAGCCAGAGTATGGGGAACTAAGAAAACACGGCTCTTCTTGTGGATGTAGTTTTACACAAGAAGAGTTGAAAAATGGCTCTATAATGTACCAGCATGATGGCTCTGACTCTACCAGTGACTATTTTGAATTTGTGGTGACAGTTCGTGGGTACTCTACAACCACAATGACAATGACAATCACTGTTAATTCTGTTGATGATGAACCTCCCTCAGTAACCTACATTCCGCAGTTACTGGTTAACTATCATGGTACGATTTATTTTAATAATTCTATTCTACTTGCATCAGATACCGAAGCACCCCCTTCCAATCTCTTGTTTACTATAGAAACCTTTCCAAAGTTTGGTAGAATTTTGTGTGTTAGGCCTGGTAGAAAGCAAGAAGCTGTATCTGATTTTACCCAGGTGACAGTAGACCAAGAGATAATTCTGTATAGGCAAGAAACAGTTGAAGAAGGAAATTGGACTGACACTGTCACCTTGTCTCTTGTTGATGGTAAAAACAATTATAGTGGCTTGATTGAGATTTCTATAGTATTAATACCTCCTGTTTTGCCAGTAATTGTGAAAGAAACAGAACTGCTTGAAGGAGAGATAGAGCTCCTAACTACAGAGCATATAAAGGTGGACCACCCTTACTTGTCCACATTGGAGTTCTACATAAATGTCACCAAACAGCTGAAATATGGAAAAATGTACTCGTATGAGAACTCTCAACTTGCGTTATATTTTAATAGCACTGCCATGAATAACAATTCAATATTTTATGTCAATTTTGAAGACAGTGAACAACCGCAAGATTTTTTCAAATTCAGAGCAACAGCTGGCGGGGTAACTAGTGAAGAGCATAAATACGTATTTAACATTATTCAAATGAACGATGAGTACCCTGTTGTTAGAAAAAATCAGCTAGTTTCCTTTTGGGCTGGTGAAGCAAAGTTGATCACTGCTGATGGTCTGCTTGCTGAGGACAGTGATACGAATCCACCTGATAATCTAACTTTCATCATCACTAATGCTAATAGCTCCTTTGGTCATTTTGCATTCAGCAATGATCTACTTGTTCCCATTGCTAATTTTAGCCAAGATGACATTAATGCTGGTATTGTGGTATTTCAGTCACATCCTGCTAGAGATGCCATAGAAATACGTATTGATTTCACCCTCAATGATGGAGATGTGAGCCACAATGTAGAAGATTTCATGACGTTCGAGATCAATGTGCTCAGAGTTACTGTTAATTCACAGCCTATTGTTGTGAAAATGAATGAAGCAGATTTGATAAGATTTCAAGCTTTCACCAATGACAACAAATATAGACAGATTATTTATGAAATAAATACTCCTGGAAAATTGGGTGTGGTGGTGGACTCAATTAGCGGTGACATTATTACTAATTTTACTCAGAAACAAATTGACAGTCAACAAATTAAATATCAACACACTGCTGTGGATCAGTGGGAGGAACTGGACAGTATAAATTTTACTGTTTATGCAGAGTACGGTGAGCCTGTCTATACCACTCTGGAAGTTGAGATTGTACTGACAAAGAGTAACACTACTTATCTGGCTGTTAGTACTGCTGTTAGTCTCGACGAGGGTGGCAAGATTTGTTTAAATGATTCAGTCTTGGATGCCCGCAATGTGTTGTACAATGTATGGAAGAACAGTAATGAATCCATTAGCTTCCATGATCTAAGAATCCGGTACAATATTGTTGATGCTCCTGTTCATGGAAGCCTCACGATTAAAAATATTTCTATCAAGTTTTTTAATCATGTTGACTTGAAGAATTCTACCAGGGTATGCTACCACCATGATGACTCAGAGACAGATCGTGATAGCTTCAATGTGACCATCAGTTTAATGCACAATTCTTCTGTTTGGTACCACAATAGTACCATCATTACTGTGCTGATCTCCATCAGAGCAGTCAATGATGAAATCCCAGAGTTTGATGGGCGAATAAATAGGACAACTTATAAGTGGTATTTGTTCACTGATGCTAGTAACAGCACCAATATAATCCAACCTAGTGATTTACACTTGACAGACATAGATACACCAGATGATCAGTTGTTTTACATCATATTGAATAGCTCAGGTGGACAGTATCACTTCATCTCAACAGATCAGCCAGTAACAAACTTCACTCAACAAGATATCAACATGAGAAGAGTTCAGTACATACCTACAATGTCTAACTCAACATCTACTTTTTATTACACTGATGGGAATAACCAAAGTACCAACTACACTATTCATTATTATCTAATAGACCTCAAGTTAGATGCCGAAGTTGTGAAGGAATTACGCTACTTTCAGAATGAAAGTTCTAATGGAATTGTACTGACCACCAGTCACATACACTCCAGCACAAATGGTTACCAAAGTGACACCATATACAACATCACATCTCAGCCTTTGCATGGCAGTCTTGTAAAAGATAGTAATGGTCACCTCAAAAGAATTGTATCTTTTACCCAGTTAGATATTGATAACAATTTAGTGAAATATAATGTTACCGATACCAGCAGCTACACTGATAACTTTACCATGAAGGTTACCAACAGACATGAGTCAAGTGGACCATATACATTAGTCTTTGTAGCAAAGGCATCGATAAGCATTAACAACAGTACTGTTTTGGCATTGGCTTCAACAGGGGGTGAGAAGCCGCTCCCAATTGACTTGTTTGATGCTCATCAACTGGCTATTTTATCACAATCAGATCCTTTATTCACTGTTGTAAAGCCTCCTATGTATGGCCGTCTCAGAATCAAATCTGATAGGAAGCGCAGCACAGAAACCTTCACCTTTACCTGGAAGGAATTTTCACAGCGCAGGGTTTTATATTTACTTGATGAAAGTGTATTTAATTCTTCAGATGAGTTTAACGTTTCAGCCAGTGAAGTTACTGAAGTGATACTAGTGACAGTAGAGGCTACTGGGATGCAGGCTGGCATTGTAAACCTCTCTTTTGTGGTTACTGAAGACATCTCAGTTCCTACAACTACTGTTGTGGTTACCCCAACCTCCCAGTCTACTTCATCATATACTCCAGGATCTGTATTTACTCTGTTTGCTCTTGTGCCTATCATTGGAGTACCTTGTTTCATATTATTAGTAATAGCAATACTTATTGGATTTTGGTACTCGCAAAAGTTGAAAGAGAAAAGGCGGTGGGCAGCTGCACGGGGCTCATCAGCAATTTGCATGGGGTCACATTCTCAGTTCAGTCTCCCTCGTCAAACACTAGCTGCCAGTGAAATTGATCATCACAGCGATCAAGACAGTGAACTCAGCAACTCTGATGAAGGAATATCAATGCCGATGGATCACTTAGAGGATGACATTGATCCAGCCCAATACATGGATGACCCATACAGAGTGTCAAGCAATCATTCAACTCCATATCACCCACTTCATACTGCCAGAGAAACTACAGCTACTGCTGAATCACAGCATGCTTCACACATGAATGTCCCTATCCTTAAGAGCATAGAATACTGGATCTAGTATTATATAACTTTTTTTCCTCATTTTTTTTTATGAATTGAATTTTGTAACTATTTCTACATGTTGTACATATTATCGAATGCGTTTCTGTAGTGCTCAAAATAATTATTGGCAATTAGTATTTTATTGATGGGAGAGTGAGTACTATGGAAGGCGGCTGGAATGCGAAACCTCAAGGTGTTGGTGAGTTATGTGCCCTGAAGATAACTGTGATTAAACACTACGCGGACGTGTTAACGAGTGTAGTGACACGTTGAGGCTATTTTACTACTGTACCCAGCGAGGTGATAAAGAAAGAAACCTATTAAAAACACACGAGTAAATTTTGAAGTTATGTCAAAATGATAATTCTTTTGCATTTGGGGATGTCTGCAAGCTGTTGTCTAGAATATCTGTAGTCATGGCCTCTAGTGGCGGCCAACCGAGCTCTGCTTCCATGGAAAGCAAAAGAAGCCCACCCCCGTTTTATATTGAGGGTATTCTGAGAGATTCTAAGGAGAAAAAGGACGATAGCCAGCAAGGAAGTTTTCAGGCACAGCTAACTCCGATTTCTCCTGCAACCATGCCACCTAGATTGCCTGTATCTAGCCCTATAAGCAGCTACATGGCAAGACCTTTCTCTGGTAAGCCTGCACAGCTAAAAGCAATCAGCTAACTGCTTTATATTTGTAACAGGGCTACCCATTGTAATACCATTGATTTACACACATCCTTACTTGCCTGGTCAAGGCCGCAATGAACGCTGTGTCTACCGCCGGAGAAAAGCTAGGACTATATTCACTATTGAACAGATGTGTGAGTTGGAGAAAAGATTTCAGGAGCAGAAATACTTGACTGTCCCTGAACGAATGTTGATTGCTAGTCAACTAGCTCTGACAGAACAACAGGTGAAGACATGGTTCCAAAACAGACGGACTAAGTGGAAACGAGAAAGCAAGCGGGCAGGAAGAAACACTGACAGTGAAGCAAAGACACAACACTCCACCGACAAGGATGAAACAGATGTAGAACAGTACTCAGACGGTGACAGCAGTGACAATGAAAATATTGCTGTCGTAAAATAATAACAATTAGTACAGAGATTTCACACTTAGTATATTTACAGACAGTGTATTTTATAGCATTAAGTGAATTATATTTTATAATTAAGAAGTAGAAAACGAGGTTGTTTATTGAGTGTCCATTGCTGACTGTGTATTGGATTGATGCAAATAGTTTGATGCTATGATGCCACTGTATGTTGAACTAGTCGAAGATGCTAGTGATACTTCTGACGGGTACTTCTTCATCATCAATCTTCGCTGCTCCAGTGTCCAAATTACCCACTGTGAGATGACTTCTTCTGATGATTCAATGTGGATGCAGATGAACTGGTGCCTCTGGACATAACAAACTGTAACTTGTTCCCCTCACAAGTTTTGTCTACTTACAAACAAGCCTTCCATGGTGGGACGTGACTTGTAGTTTTTCTGCATGCTGTGATTAGATAAGCAAGTCAAATAACTCATAATTGTAATAATATAGGGTTAGACCTATGATTGTACATTACATTCTATAGGATTAGGACTGCTAATACATAACATCCAAACCCTTAACATGTACACTGACCATTGAGAGACAAAGTCTACTAAATGTGGGGAGCATTTATCAGCCGGCAGCGTAGGTGGTTGCTGGATGACCAACAAAACATGGTAAGTCTTTTCACTGTCAACATATCACTTCACCTCATTTACGATGCACTGCAACAATTCTATTGGCTAAGAAATACACTAAATAGGATTAAGGAGTTAAGTTATACAGCTACTAACCAGCATTGAAGTGGTTCTTGTGCTGTCCTGTAAAATAAATTGCAAAGCGTATGGAATACACAACAAACGAACAGAAACACACACACACACACACACACGTGATTTTACTTACACTAAAGTAAGGGAACTTGCCAACAGCCATCTACAGACACATAAGAGAGTTGTTAGCACAAATGGCCTTAAACACTAAAAATTATATACTGTTGAAAACTGTCAAATGCCAGTAACAATACTGAGTTGACAACACATAAGGCACCTCAAAGAGAGTGATTCCTAAGCTCCACACATCAGAGTGTAAGCCATACTCTTCACCAATAATTCTCTCAGGCTACCAACAGAAATAAATGCATGTACACTTGCAGTGTTGAGTGGGATGAAAACTGACCGCCATGTAAGCATTAGAACCAATGAAAGTCTTTGTCATCGACGTAGCTAGCTGTGAAAATAATACAAACACACCTGATACAGTGAAACCTCATTAATAGGGCCACATATGGGACAATAATGGGGAGGGCTTGTACAACTTAGTTATGTTTGGGATGACTGCTATAATGAAGTGGTCTTATCAAAAATTTGTTGCACTAAAGACACTTACCTGAACACTAACACCAAAATCACACAACTTGACATGACCCAATGTGTTGACAAGGATATTTGATGGCTTGATATCTACATGGTCACTTAGTAAGAGCATGTGACACAGGCATGGGGACTACCTCGGTGCATGATCTTCAAGCTCCACAGATAACTCAGACCACTGACCACCTGCAGCACAACTAGTGCTTACCAAAAACCAATAAAGTGAACTATAACTGCTTACAGAGACTGTAATTCTGCCAAGAACTTGCTCAGGGATTGCTCCATAAGTGTCCAGTGATCCACCATCCATGTATTCTGTACACATTGATATCCTAGGATTGGATCAGACAAAAGAAATAGTTACAGTGTTTCAGATTCAGTGATACAGCCACACCAATATTTTCATACATTATTGTACCTGTTATCTTCAGTGAAAAACACACCATAGAAGCCAATGATGTAGCGTGATTCACACTGGAGAGAAGAGGGATCAAAGATGATGGCAGTATTAATTAGTTGGTACCTTATGTAGTATGTCTAACTCTGACATTATCTTCCTCTGCTCATCTGGCGTAGCATCCAACTGGATCACCTTGACAGCCATGACAGTCCGTGAAGGAATGTGGTGTGTTCTAAATAGTACAGTTGTAATGGAATTATCAATTGTAACCTATCACACATTGTGCTTAGTACCGTAATTTTCGTTGTAAAATAATTTTCGTATGCAACAACTTGTATGAAAATTTCTTACACAAAATTTTTTACATAAGATCAAATTACTCTAATAGAGCAGTCATTCACATAAATCATACGAAAATATTTTTACACAAAAAATTTTACCATGAAAAAAATTTGCATAAAAATAAAGTGAATTATGGTAGTTCTTAAAAGAGTGGCTATTATTTTATTTACCAGTAACTTGACAGCACTCCTATTTAATTAGGAGGTCTCACTGAGACAACAGTGGAACTACAGAATATATTGGTATAGGGCGAATGTCAAGGCAAACATTTTTCGACACTTGGAGAGGTGTGAACAGTGACTGGGAGGCAAGCAGGGAAGCAAGCTCGATGGAGGAGCTGGTTGCAGAGGAGAAATTTCCAGAGAGAAGGACTTAACCTTAACTTGAAGCAACTAGTTTCTGGCCAGTCGCTGGTGCTGGCAATGAAACTGGAGTTGCCAAGTGGAGCATCGACAGAGGAGATATGGCAGTAACAGAAAGGAGGTTCTTGGAATTGGAGCAGGAGCCTCAGAATATACAAGTAGTAGCAGTAAATGACAATAAATGAATCTTTATTGTTGATGGTGAGGGATGTCTCTACAGAGCACGTAAGCAATAATTAAGACAGACACCAGAGCATGTCAGGGATAATGATCATGTGGGTAATGATGGCAAAAAGAAAGTAACTTCTTTAACTGACTTGCTATCTGCTACAGATTTTCTCCCAAATTGTGGTGAGAATAAGTTGTGGATTTATAGGAATTTTACTTCAACAGCTACGTGCTATCTTAAGAAATGGTTACAACTCTCAAGAAAGGTCATCTGGGTGATGCAGTTCTCATTCTTTGCACCTTTACAGCTCAACTTCCCCTGCCACAATCTTCACAACAGGAGTGCAGCCAGTCTACGCTGACTTACAGCGACTTTGCTTTAATGAACCACTACAAGAAACACACCATCAACTGTGTTGGTCACACCTTATCAACCTGATGTTGTTATCACTCCATCAATTGATATTGTAGAGTTGACCTGCCCTCTTGACTCACTACAATACATCAAATCTCAACAACACCAAAAAACTGAGCATTTGCAACTACCTGCTGAGTTGGACCGCTTGAACATTACTCACTGCTACACAAACAGTGATTTGGGCCATTACCAATCAAAGTAATTAAGAATGCAATTTGACAAGATCTGTCATTTTCAAAAGTCAGTGTGTAGAGACCTTTTGGATGGAATGGCCAGTGCTGCAATGATTGTGTTGGAGCCTGACTCTAGTCTGGGATCTCATGATTTCTAACCTAACAGGATTCACACAGAAACTGGAGAAGGGATTAAAGTTTGGAACACTGCAAATGCTGAAGAGCTAGTAGAAGTCACCGATGAGACAGAGAGAAATATTCGTAAAGATCGTAACGATGTTGTGTATGCATATGTCAAAAACGTATTTTATTACTGTGAGGTTAATCAATGTAACAGTCGCATACAGCAACTTGTGCATTCTCACTTGACCAGTAAATTGACAAGCTGAGCAAGCAAACCTAATTACTGAAATGTCCAATAAAGTTGATAAAGTAAACTCCCGGAATGATGAGCTATACAGTAAAGTCCAAGCAGTTTCGGGATTAATCAGTACAGGAAAGCCTCCTATCATGCCGACCGAGCCTCCTGCATCCACGTTTTTAACTGTTGCTCAAGAATTAGATGATAGAGAGTGCAGAAAGAATAATGTGATAATTTATGAAACTAGTTCATCGTAAGATGAGAAATGGTTCTGTCTGATATCAGTGCAAAAGCCACAAAAGTTTTATGACTGGGCAAACCTGCTGAAGGGAAAGCTAAACCTGCTGAAGGGAAGCTAAACTTGCTGAAGGGAAAGCTAGACCACTTCTTATTACAATAGTTGATTTGTCTAAGAAAGAATGTTTCTCATTCCTACTATCTCCAATGCCACTCCCAGTACAAGAGCATTTATATTTCTAAAGACATGTCAAAATTTCAGCAAGAGAAGCACAGAAAGTTGATTCAAGAATTGAAGCAAAGTAGGGGGTGAGAAAAATCTAATAATACTTAACAGCGAAATCGTACTTAGAAGAAAATGCTCCCTCTGTTGGAGAAGTGACAAGTTCCTAGTGATAACAATCTGACTGAGCATACAAAATGCCCTCCTCCCCCCCACTTGGCCGCATCAGTAATTCTGGCTGTCCAGTAATAAACAAAAAGCAACTACTGGCAGCAAAAGATATGACAAGGTATGTGATATTTTAAGAACAAGTTTGAAAGAGATTTACTGCATGTAACACTGATATTTCTTCAGTTAGTAGCTCTAAATACAATAAAGTAAACAGAATAATAGTCCCATTATATCTAGTACACTTATGCGTCCACTCCCACCTTTTCTTTTTCCTGCACACATGTTGGTAGCTCGTGTAATGGTGTCTGATGGTCAAGATAACCCCGAGACAAGAATAACTACCAAAGAGATGACAGAACACAATAAGAGAGTAGTAGAGCTATTGACGACCAGAATATTTCTGATTTATATATTAATTCAATGATTGGAAGATGGTAGCCATGAGGCACAGAAAAGTACAATGACCAGTGATGAATGGTGACACCAGGCAACCATTTATCCCATTTTCCCTTTCCCTACACCATTCTGTAGAGTGACAACTGAATCACCCATGACCGCTGCCATGAACAACTTGCAACCTCTTCTTGGTTCCTTAAGTGTGCAGGGCCAGGAAGTGGAGGAGGAAAAGAAGGACGGTTGTTTACTTGCTGGATAAAGAAGAGCCATTAGAACTCATCCAATTTGACCCAACAGTTGAAAACAACGGATGCTGGTGACATCTTCTTTGAGAAGTACTCCACTCAGACCTATAAAATTATGGAAGACTTCCCAAAGTCTAACTTTACAGCACTTGGTACTCCCAAGTTGGATGACTGGTCAAGAGATAATCCAGCAAGCAGGAAAAATCAGATACTCAACTTCACAGCCCTGCACTTGACCAAAAATTCAAGGTTACACCTGAGCAAGTGGTTCTACTCATCCAGGAGGTCCTGTCCTCCTTGGAAGTGCATCCCACTATATCACCCATGAGCGACAGAGAGTGGCTTGGGCCTGTGTCAACCCATCAAGCACTCCACCAGAGGACACAGAAAATAAGGAGACTACCCTTTTTTGCAGAGAATTTCTATAGAAAGCCACCAAGTGGATGGAACAGTAAAAAAGTTCTGACAAAGGTTGCAGGAGACAGGCACAACGGACACTATCACCCAAACGCCACCAATCAGACCACAACACTAATGATCTCCAATGTTTTTGGAGTAGAAGTACATAGACAGGCATCAGAGGTGCCCAAGGCCGTACTACTGACCTAACTTTATGAAGCCAGTTAGTCAAGTCACACCCAGGTAAAAAGGACAAGAACCCCGGCCAGCAGTAATGAAACAGACTCAAGAGATAGTAAACACACACACACACACACACACACACACACACACACACACACACACACACACACACACACACACACACACACACACACACACACACACACACACACACACACACACACACACACACACACACACACACACACACACACACACACACACACACACACACACACACACACACACACACACACACACACACACACACACACACACACACACACACACACACACACACACACACACACACACACACACACACACACACACACACACACACACACACACACACACACACACACACACACACACACACACACACACACACACACACACACACACACACACACACACACACACACACACACACACACACACACACACACACACACACACACACACACACACACACACACACACACACACACACACACACACACACACACACACACACACACACACACACACACACACACACACACACACACACACACACACACACACACACACACACACACACACACACACACACACACACACACACACACACACACACACACACACACACACACACACACACACACACACACACACACACACACACACACACACAAATACTGTAATTACCCCTATAACAAACAATATTTGTCAGTTATTCCAACCTGTCGCTTGCCATAATATTGCTTGAGCAATTGCCTAGAGATAATGGGTTTTACAAGTGGTCAGGGGGGTTACAAGCTAGAACTGGTGTCAACACCAATTCAGAAGGTTCCACCCAGAGTCATACAGGTAAATAACAGCCATCTGATAATGGAGGAAGTGGACAAGCTACTATCCAAGGGAGCAATAAAGATAGTTCCCCTTGCCCCAACCAGTTCCTTAGCAGAATATTTGTTATCCCAAAGAAGGATGGCTCTAAACAGGCTGGTGATCAACCTGAGGCCATTGAATCAGTTCTGATGGAGATACACTTCAAAATGAAGAACCTGAGTATGATGAGGGACCTACTGAGGCAGGATGACTGGATGGCTTCAGACACATACCTTTCAGTTGCAGTGTGGGAAGGCCATCAAAGATATTAATGTGGCAAACTCTTGAAGCTGGTACTGGTGTGACTACACCATGAAGCTGGTACTGGGGTGACTACACCATGAAGCTGGTACTGGCGTGACTACACCATGAAGCTGGTACTGGTGTGACTACACCATGAAGCTGGTACTGGCGTGACTACACCATGAAGCTGGTACTGGCATGACTACGGCATGACTACACCATGAAGCTGGTACTGGTGTGACTACACCATGAAGCTGGTGCTGGTGTGACTACACCATGAAGCTGGTGCTGGTGTGACTACACCATGAAGCTGGTACTGGTGTGACTACACCATGAAGCTGGTACTGGTGTGACTACACCATGAAGCTGGTACTGGTGTGACTACACCATGAAGCTGGTACTGGTGTGACTACACCATGAAGCTGGTACTGGCATGACTACGGCATGACTACACCATGAAGCTGGTACTGGCGTGACTACACCATGAAGCTGGTGCTGGTGTGACTACACCATGAAGCTGGTGCTGGTGTGACTACACCATGAAGCTGGTGCTGGTGTGACTACACCATGAAGCTGGTGCTGGTGTGACTACACCATGAAGCTGGTGCTGGTGTGACTACACCATGAAGCTGGTGCTGGTGTGACTACACCATGAAGCTGGTGCTGGTGTGACTACACCATGAAGCTGGTCCTGGTGTGACTACACCATGAAGCTGGTACTGGTGTGACTACACCATGAAGCTGGTACTGGTGTGACTGCACCATGAAGCTGGTACTGGTGTGACTACACCATGAAGCTGGTACTGGTGTGACTACACCATGAAGCTGGTACTGGTGTGACTACACCATGAAGCTGGTACTGGTGTGACTACACCATGAAGCTGGTACTGGTGTGACTACACCATGAAGCTGGTACTGGTGTGACTACACCATGAAGCTGGTACTGGTGTGACTACACCATGAAGCTGGTACTGGTGTGACTACACCATGAAGCTGGTACTGGTGTGACTACACCATGAAGCTGGTACTGGTGTGACTACACCATGAAGCTGGTACTGGTGTGACTACACCATGAAGCTGGTACTGGTGTGACTACACCATGAAGCTGGTACTGGTGTGACTACACCATGAAGCTGGTACTGGTGTGACTACACCATGAAGCTGGTACTGGTGTGACTACACCATGAAGCTGGTACTGGTGTGACTACACCATGAAGCTGGTACTGGTGTGACTACACCATGAAGCTGGTACTGGTGTGACTACACCATGAAGCTGGTACTGGTGTGACTACACCATGAAGCTGGTACTGGTGTGACTACACCATGAAGCTGGTACTGGTGTGACTACACCATGAAGCTGGTACTGGTGTGACTACACCATGAAGCTGGTACTGGTGTGACTACACCATGAAGCTGGTACTGGTGTGACTACACCATGAAGCTGGTACTGGTGTGACTACACCATGAAGCTGGTACTGGCATGACTACGGCATGACTACACCATGAAGCTGGTACTGGTGTGACTACACCATGAAGCTGGTGCTGGTGTGACTACACCATGAAGCTGGTACTGGTGTGACTACACCATGAAGCTGGTACTGGTGTGACTACACCATGAAGCTGGTACTGGTGTGACTACACCATGAAGCTGGTACTGGTGTGACTACACCATGAAGCTGGTACTGGCATGACTACGGCATGACTACACCATGAAGCTGGTACTGGCGTGACTACACCATGAAGCTGGTGCTGGTGTGACTACACCATGAAGCTGGTGCTGGTGTGACTACACCATGAAGCTGGTGCTGGTGTGACTACACCATGAAGCTGGTGCTGGTGTGACTACACCATGAAGCTGGTGCTGGTGTGACTACACCATGAAGCTGGTGCTGGTGTGACTACACCATGAAGCTGGTGCTGGTGTGACTACACCATGAAGCTGGTGCTGGTGTGACTACACCATGAAGCTGGTGCTGGTGTGACTACACCATGAAGCTGGTGCTGGTGTGACTACACCATGAAGCTGGTGCTGGTGTGACTACACCATGAAGCTGGTGCTGGTGTGACTACACCATGAAGCTGGTACTGGTGTGACTACACCATGAAGCTGGTACTGGTGTGACTACACCATGAAGCTGGTACTGGTGTGACTACACCATGAAGCTGGTACTGGTGTGACTACACCATGAAGCTGGTACTGGTGTGACTACACCATGAAGCTGGTACTGGTGTGACTACACCATGAAGCTGGTACTGGTGTGACTACACCATGAAGCTGGTACTGGTGTGACTACACCATGAAGCTGGTACTGGTGTGACTACACCATGAAGCTGGTACTGGTGTGACTACACCATGAAGCTGGTACTGGTGTGACTACACCATGAAGCTGGTACTGGTGTGACTACACCATGAAGCTGGTACTGGTGTGACTACATCATGAAGCTGGTACTGGTGTGACTACACCATGAAGCTGGTACTGGTGTGACTACACCATGAAGCTGGTACTGGTGTGACTACACCATGAAGCTGGTACTGGTGTGACTACACCATGAAGCTGGTACTGGTGTGACTACACCATGAAGCTGGTACTGGTGTGACTACACCATGAAGCTGGTACTGGTGTGACTACACCATGAAGCTGGTACTGGTGTGACTACACCATGAAGCTGGTACTGGTGTGACTACACCATGAAGCTGGTACTGGTGTGACTACACCATGAAGCTGGTACTGGTGTGACTACACCATGAAGCTGGTACTGGTGTGACTACACCATGAAGCTGGTACTGGTGTGACTACACCATGAAGCTGGTACTGGTGTGACTACACCATGAAGCTGGTACTGGTGTGACTATACCATGAAGCTGGTACTGGTGTGACTACACCATGAAGCTGGTACTGGTGTGACTACACCATGAAGCTGGTACTGGTGTGACTACACCATGAAGCTGGTACTGGTGTGACTACACCATGAAGCTGGTACTGGTGTGACTACACCATGAAGCTGGTACTGGTGTGACTACACCATGAAGCTGGTACTGGTGTGACTACACCATGAAGCTGGTACTGGTGTGACTACACCATGAAGCTGGTACTGGTGTGACTACACCATGAAGCTGGTACTGGTGTGACTACACCATGAAGCTGGTACTGGTGTGACTACACCATGAAGCTGGTACTGGTGTGACTACACCATGAAGCTGGTACTGGTGTGACTACACCATGAAGCTGGTACTGGTGTGACTACACCATGAAGCTGGTACTGGTGTGACTACACCATGAAGCTGGTACTGGTGTGACTATACACCATGCATCAAGGGGCACTTTTCATAATGTTCCTGGATGACATGCTGGATATGTCTTAGTCCAGGGATGAATTGGAGAGACAACCATAATAGCCATACATCAAGCCCTTGCTGTGGTACCACGGGCTGCAACACCTGAAGAATCAGACGCTACAGGCATCTCAGTCAACAGTAGTTATAAGCCAGGAGACACTCCCTGGAATGGCAGTCTACTAGAACAAATTTATTGACTGGGGCTCTGAGACATTTTTCTTGAAGCAATGATAGAAAATATCACATTTAAATTTGATCATCTCACACACATAGCCCCAGGTCCTTTAACCACATCATAGTGTGTAACATATAACTGCAACACAATTGTGAATGTTCCTAAGAATCTTTCTATAAACTTGAAGATTTTCTGTCTGGGTCATTATACCATATATGACAATTTTTCACTAGAAAAATAAAATTTACATACAGGAACTGTAAGTTAACAGAGATAAAGCAGAATCCATCTTGTGCATCTCCTGCACTTTTCCTCCACTGAAGAACAGCATCTATTACTACCAGCTACTGTTTAGTAACAAGGTTATACAGTTGATTTTGAATGGCCGTCAGTGAGAAATAGCTGTACATAATATTACCAACAAAATCTGTTGCCAGTAATTTTCATTGCCATGATATTATCCACAAGCAATGGGAAATCAATCTGGGCCACTTGGGGGAAATTCACACACTTCCTTACACATACAGGATGTATATTAGTGATCTCACAGTGTATTTGCATACATTATACCACACAGTATTACTGTACCCATCTCATACCTGTATACTGTTCCTCCTGTGCCATGACCAAGTACTTCTAAATACTGTAAATCCTGAGGAAATATTTGCTACAAAGAGAAAAATAATATGACTTGGATCTGTACACAGTCCGGCTACCTGTCCAGAAGAGAAAAGACTCATTAAAGTGTCGTTGGATAAACAAGACTTGCGACTTTCACTGCAAGAAGAAATTTGACTGTATACTTTGTTATTACACACAATATTATGTACCTGCTGCCCCCACTAGACATAGCACTGTTTGATGATCTGCTCCTTGTATTGACCTGTAGCAAACATGTGCTACCTCTACAAACCACATGGACAATGCACTTACACTAAGACCATGAATGTTTCTTTTTGTTGAGTTCTTTGATGCTACACGAAGTATGAATACAACAAAAATAACTTGAGGAACAGTACTAGTAATATGTTCACCTCTAGGGTATATAGTTAGCGGCATAGCCGAGCTGCCGTACTGTGATATCCTCCATTGACACTATACCAACACTGAACTAAGCATACAATGTCAGGTACTCACGTATTCTATCATGGCTGCTAGTTCTTCATCACTTCTTACTGTGATCCTGTCCCCATCTTCGTCCTCATCTATAGATCGATACGTCAACCGCACCAATGTGTTAGAATACAAACAAAACTAACATTGGAAAGACGTTGGTGTAACGTAAGGCAGTACCCTAGTCATCACCTCCTATTGTGTACAACGATCCCGTGCTGTGATTATTGCAATCGCTTTGTAACTCACCAGTACGTCTCTGAAAGTGATCTCGTTAGGAATATTCCAGTCATTGTCGTCTGAGTTGAAACCTCGTATTCTCAACACAACTGCGTGCGTCCCGTTAGCCATGATTAACTGCGAACAATAGCTTTTTCCTTACTGTTTATAAGGGGGATCCCCATTAGTATAATTCAAGCCCACAATCTCTTTATTTCGGTAGACAGGACGTGATATAAATACAAAGAGAAATACAAACAACAGTTACAGTTACAACAGTTACAGTTAATTACAAACAGCAACAACAGTTACAGTTAATACAGTTAACAAGGTAATGTTAAGCTTTAGTTATCTTGTATACTTCCGCTCCATGTGATGCAACATTTATGGTGAAGCTGCAGAACAAAATAGTGTGTTATTTTGAAAAAGTTGATATCAAAAAGTGTTACCTGTTTTCAAATTTCCCAAGGTCTTTGTGTTGCCAAAGATCTCTCATCATTACTGCATCCTCCATTCCTGCAGTGAGCAAAATTGACGCACAGTGTATCAATCACTTAGGAGTGGTGTATACATGTTAGGCCTGTTATTCTTAATTCTGTGTTTCAGATAGCTCCAATGTGGACAGGTAGCTTACGATCTTAATGCATCAGACTATTTAACTGAATGCTCTATTAGAGTATTTTGATTGCTATTGTAAGAAGTGGAAGGGTTAAAGCCACCTCCCCTGACGTTAAGTGGATTTTCAGCCCATTTAGTCCTCTAATAGCTGTGTATTAATGCAAGTTAGTTGATTCCATATCATTGAGATGATGGAATAATGGTGAAAGCTTGTAACAATGACCAAATTTAGGTGGTGAGACCATAGTGAGGCTGTATAGCTAAGTTAGTTGGGTACTTACCAATGACTTTAAAATCAAGGGTAATATCATGAGCTTCTTTTCCCTTTCATGGTTGAATACTGGCATTTGTAGTTGTACATAACTTTTTGTGTTACTTACAGAGTTAAATAGAGCTACTGCAACACTTCCATCATTCAAAGGTTTTGCCCAAATTTGGCACCTTTCCTTTCCCTGTGAGATACACACTGTAAGCACTGTAGGTGTGATGTGAGCTGACCTCACTGCAGTCCCATCCTCCCACTCTATCACCAGCCTTTCCTGTTATCAGCAAATGTTATACAAGCTACTACAAAATCAGTGTGTGTGTGTGTGTGTGTGTGTGTGTGGGGGGGGGGGGGGGGGGGTATACTATCTTTTTACACACAATGTGCATGCGTACATATATGTAGTTACCAAGTTTATCTTGATGCACAGAAATCATTTCTGCATTCAACAAAATCTGTTCAGAAGTCATGTCATTCATATATGTGGAAGTGACTGGCCAACCTCTTTTTGTAGCTCAGTCATGTTTCTGATGTCAGTCACTACTAATAGTGGAGATGCCATTATCACCCACATGCTGAACTCTGAACGATATTCAACATCAGTTTGTCCTGGACATATCTTGCTATGATCATCTTTGCAACCCTGTTGATCAGTCGATCAACAAATCAAACATTATAATATATGTAATCAAGATCCAAATCATACCTGGCCACCAGTCATTATGAAGTCAAGATCATTCCATCCCTTGGTCGGACCTGATGTACATTATGTAGTAATGTCAGTGTTTCACATGTTACAAACTTGCCAGCATATTTTCCTAGGCCTACGTTGTGTTCTATGATACGTTCAGTGGAGTCCCAGCTATCATGATGATCAGGACCAGACCTCCACGAATTAGCATACTGCCACATCCACTCCCACGGGTTATCCACACCCCACTCACAAGAATTAAAGAAGAATTCCTTAGTAGTATTATCCAAGGCTGCAGACTAGGAGAAACACCAAGGAGATTTAGTGGCTATACCTAAAGCAATGGAATTTGAGTCACCATTTCAGCATATTGCTTGTGAGGGTCCAGTTTTGTGCCATTGAACTCTGTATTGCACCAATCCATTTTAACATCTGTTAAAATAGTAGATACATAAACCATTTCTGATACAATGATTTTCTTTCTTACAGTCGACCCCCCACTTTGCATATGTGAAAGCATCTTGTTCGTAATGGCCTAAGCAAAAGTTAAACATCATCAAACATTTCATCTGTGTTACTGATTCACCATAGCTTCCAGGAATCTTGTAGGGTCTTTCTCCTGAGCTACAAGTGTGGATCCCTCCATCGGTATACTAGCAGCAAAAAATTAAAGTAAATGCTGCATATAGCTAAATAAATCCTGAGGGGCCTGCAACAGGCGAAAAGATATACAGAGATTTGTAGTCTTGCAAAACTGTCAATCACTAAGAATGTGTTATTATTTACAAAGAGATTACTAGCTATAAATTTTTTAATGGACTGGATTTATGCTTTGTTGCTGACCCCTCAATAAATCCTTACCAGGCCAAATTTAAAACCCTTGGAATGAACATAATTAATCACTGGCATCAATCCACTGTAAAGTATAAAACATTGATATACAAATTATATAATTATTTCAAAACGTACCTAGGAAATCTGTTCATGTCAGGCACAATAGTACCATTCTGATCTCGGTGATCAGCCCAGCAATCTAAAAATAAAATCATCAGCCCAACGGTCTCAACTAGTATAGCCACCATACCATCCAAATTGATGTATTCATAACCAGCATCCTTCATCCCATTAGTCTCCATGGCGTCAGCAATACTCATGATCTCTTTAGCATCACAGTAATCTCGACCACATCTGTGTGTATCATTGATGAATACTGAACAGCTAATGTGATTCAGTCTCTTACGATCCATCTGTGCACCAAGTGTTCCATCCCATAGGAGGAGTCAAGGCTGTAATATATTGCGAAGTTCATCGTATTTAGCGATTTGAGCCACGCCCATACATCGTTTTACTTGTTTTATTGAGCACACAGAAATGACACACAAATAGAAACGAATGTACTACCGTACCTGGAACTAATGCCAGAAGAGCTGACGGAAGACTGAGGAATAATATCAATCGACCAACCATTGTTCACTGCATTCAAGGATTTAGCACGTGACTAACCGTTGCGCATGCGTAAACCTTGGATTCTATCACCACAAGTATCACGCCATCATGTAGAGATGATCACGTTTTGCCAAGTGAAGTAAGTGCGTTTTATTGGAGTAATTTCATTGATAGCTTGATGAATGTTCTATTAGAATTATTTGTGTCTAAACCATGACAGACAAAATACATCTATACAGTTACATAACACCAGCTTTTTCTACAACAAAAGGTCTGTCTAATGGCAGTTTTCCACTCTCAGAAATAACAACAGGAATTATTGGTCTATCACGACTATCTTTCTCCAAATCATTAGTAGCACGATAAACAATATCCTAAAAAACAAGATAAGCAACTAATTTACACCAACAATAATCCATCACTCATACCATTCCTTCTAATACTTTCCCAAAGCATGTATGTGTGGTGTCAAGCCAGGGACATTGTATTACAGTGATGTAGAACTGTGAACCATTCGTGTCAGGCCCTGCGTTGGCCATACACACCCATCCAGGGCCATAGTGTTTTAGTATGAAGTTCTCATCACGAAACTTAGATCCGTAGATACTGTAACCTGTGAAGTGACAGTAACAAGCACTGCCAGTATGAGGATATCACACTTACCTCCCGTGCCATCATGGTTAGTGAAATCCCCACCTGTGTGAACATAAAAGTACATTAATGCTAATGCGTCTGGTTATTAATGAAGCTAATGGTCAGATGTGATCCAGTAAAATTTAAAGAAAAAATATAGCTATCTAACAATTCAAATGTGTTAAGTAGAGAACTTAATTGACACACAAGTGGCAACACTTTGCAGCATACAGGTTAATAAGCAGTTAGGCTCTGACAAAATGGAAAATTGTGTAAATCAAGTCAATACACAAGACATTTATAGTTATAACACAGTTACAAGGGATATGACAAAAATATACACACTTGCACCCTGCGGGCACTCACGCATATATTTTTGTCATATCCCAAGTAATCGTGTTATAACTGTTACACCCCAGTAGATGAAACGATTATAGATAGCAATTTATAGTGAAACAACAGCTGCTGAAGATCAAAATCAGTAGAAATACTAGATGTTTTAGACTTTTAGCAGTGCCACGTCCATCTACTCGCGACTCAGTGAAGGAGACAAGAGTTAGTAAAGGAGACAAGAGTTCATCTCCTTGCTCACACAATGCTCAGGTGAATAATCCTTAGTTGATTTAGGCACTTGTTATTAAAGACTTGTTTACTGTTTAGATAAGGATTTCGCGGAATATACCATATATGGTAAGCATAGCCACAAAGCGTGGTATATCAGCATAGTGCAGCGCGGCACTTTTTGCACAGGTGTGGTATATATAAGCATACGTCACAGACATTCATCAGTGCACTACTGTGTAATAATCATACTTATCTAGCACATATCTATCTTGCATCATGAAGTTGGCAATGATCCTATGAAAGGTACTGCTATGATAGCCATATCCGTGCTATATATTTAACACACAATAGTGCAAGATCAAGTTTACTGATATTTACCTCGTGTGTTGCCAAAGCCACAAAATTTCTGACAGTTTTTGGAGCCGTAGCTCCGAATAAACCGATCACAATTCGTCCTTGGTATTCGCTTCCAAAGTTGATGTCAAGATAAACCTTCTCTGTCACCGTAGCAGGATCGACGTCAAGTTCAGCCAGCCCGAGCTTCAAGAAGACATAAATGAACCAGCAAAGAAGACCTGCAGCTCTCATGATCGCTTGACAAAAAGGCTTTTGTTCTGGTTGGCTAAAAGCTTTGGCGCATGCGCTATATACCCTCACCACTTCGGGTGTGCTGTAATTAGAGAAAAGGAATAATGAAGTTGTTCGTTGTAGTTGTGTTGATAGCGGTCACGTTAGTGAGTGTGGAGTGTACAAAGGGACCTCTTGTCACCGATATTGTACGTGTAAAGATGTCTTAGTTCACAATATACGTCACACCATCTATAGGTATACTTTGACATTACGATTGGTGGCGAGGACAAAGGTAGGATAGAGATTGGACTGTTCGGTAAGACCGTCCCTAAGACCACGACTAACTTCGTGACACTTGCCACTGGCGAGGTAAGTGCAGCGCATCACACAGTATGGGTAGATTACTTTTTTACACGTGCTTGTATTCCAGAAAGGATTTGGTTATGCAGGGAGCAAGTTTCATCGTGTTATCAAAGACTTTATGATTCAAGGTAGTTACTCCCTCATGGTGCTCCTGTAAAGTAATTCTCTCTGTTAGGTGGTGACTTTACGAAAGGTGATGGCACTGGAGGTACATACTTAGTCTTGTGTGGCTTGACTGCTTTCCCTATATTTGGGTAGTGTAAAGGGTTTGGTTTATTCTCAATAGCAGTGTTGTAACAAGTCCTGGTTAACTGGAAGCTATCATAGGTGCTACCATAGATTTTCGAGAGAGGGGATAGAAAACTATCACGTGATTTATTAAAATTTGTTGCAACAATCTGCCTTACACAATTCTTTATGACCAACTAGTACCACGCAATGGTTTAGAGTAAGTACTATCTAATGCTTACTCGTGTATCTAGGCTTTCCATCAACTATCCACTGCCTGGTTGAGTTTTATTACCCTGTGCACTCCTCACCTACAGCAGCCCACGAGCTTGTGGCACACCTTACCAGCGACAGGAGTGGAATTGGATAACTCTTTGACAGATCTAACCCTTCACCCCATAACGTATTAAAACATTGTTGATAAAGTCCTCTGGTCATTATGACCGAAAGTGACAAAACGTGTTCAACTTCAAATCAATTTATCCTCTTTGAAGTGTGAATTTGTGGCATGGCTTACTCCTCGATAACAATGATTAGACAGTTCTGCTTTGAGTTATGAAGTCGCTTTGTGCTACTATACACCCCGGAGTAAGCAACTTTTGACAAATGCTTACACAGGACAGTTGTGAATACATCAGACCATTTTCCTGATTGCAGGGTAAAAGCAGTCTGGCCATGTAAGACTAATACAAATTAGACCAGCAACAGGAAATTCACCTTTTTTTTCTAGGAAAGAGCATCTATGGTGACCGTTTTCCCGACGAGAACTTCAAGCTGAAGCATTCTGGTGCTGGATGGCTGAGCATGGCTAATGCTGGCAAGGACACCAACGGCTCACAGTTCTTCATCACCACTGTGAAAACTTCATGGCTAGATGGCAGACATGTTGTATTTGGAAAAGTGATTAAGGGAATGGTAAATTTGGAAATGTCTTGCTTGTGCATTCTTGCTACACTACAATTACTTAGAGTGTGGTGCGTGCCATTGAGCAAACTCAAACTGGAGCTCAAGATCGACCCGTGAAAGATGTGGTGATAAAGGAGTCAGGAACTCTGCCTGTAGAGAAACCATTTGCAGTGGAGAAGACAGACGCTACTGACTGAGCAGCAATGTTAACTGAGATAACATAGGAAGCAGTTATTTTATAACATAAGACTTGTAGAGTAATTCAAATAGTTTCTTTACAGCTTTATTCCTCAAGGGCATTGATCTAATAAAATCTCACAGAGTAGACAATGTAGTGGTAGTACAAAATATCCACACGTTGAATTAAGTCCTCTGAACTTGATAACTCACAGATGGAATCACACTAGTATTTGAAGATCATTCTCATGTCTAGATATGGTATTTATGACTAGTTACCACCATACACTTCCTATCAAGAAGCCATAAAGTGCACAGTTATGGTCATTTCTAATTGCACTTGTCTGCTCATCACCTTTCTGTCACCACTAATCTGGTTGGCTGAATGCTGTTCTCCTGAGGGAAAAAAATTCCACTTTTCTTGCTCAGGGCTCAGCTCAACTTGTACATACTATATACCATATAGCCTAAATATTTTGAGGGGATTTTTTTTGCTGATTTCACAGTTTTGATGGTTACCAGCGAAAATGTTATCCTTGAAATATTTAGACCTCGGACCTTGGTAATTATAGTCTAATACATTTTGGGAGTGTTTGCAAATCTGCAAAAAAAATTTAATTAGGTAAGTGCTCAACCTGCCCCTCAAAATATTTAGGCTACACATCACCTGCTATCACTTTCTGTTGATAAGTAAATGTTCAACAGCACATTATAGTAGTAGTTTCAGCATCACTCAACACCAATTAAATATAATAGAGTGAAACTGACATTCGCAGATTAACAGGTAAGTGTCCTCCTAGGGACAAGACTTGTTAATAATAATTGGACAAGACTTGTTAATAATAATTACACAAGTATAATGACACACAGTTGATTCTGTAGGTTCTTCTCATACCATCTTGTGTCCCCAGACCCAGTCATGTTAGTGCTGTCAGTAACAGTCATCCTCTTGATGGAATTAAATCTTCAATCAATGACTGTAGACCCTTGTGTTGATCTGCTGGTAGCCATCTTGTGCACCATATTGTGTAATGTAGAGTAATAAAATTGTGGATTAACAAATTTTTATATAATCGACTTGATTCAATTCTTGCTGACAGGAGTTTTACCTGCAAAATGTTACAGATTAATCTTATAAGTTGAAGTCACACTCACTATTGTGAAATTTGTTTGATCTGGGTGTGTTGGGGACAAGAAATAGCTGATCATCAGGAGAATCTACACACAAATTCACAACTTACACACATGCAGTACACTACTAACCAGTTATTCCTACAGTAGTAAGCCATGAGGCCTCGCTAATAGGGACAGACATCAGTTCATCATCAAGGAGGTGGTGTGATATTGATGTGTTCTTGACCTTGGTGTCCTGTTGCTGCTGCTGCAAGATTCTTGCCCTTACGTTTGCTTTCACAGTCCTAATGTCCGGTGTCACACCTGTTTCTAATTCTGAAAGTAGCTGCTCTACTGACAAAGACATAGGAGTGGCATTAAGCAATGAAGTATCATTGTTAGACATGTTAGGTGTTTGATGGTGACTGCTCTCCTCTTTGTAAGTTAGCATGTCTTCATCATCTGCATCACTTGAGAAAGAGTGCAATGGCGTCATGGTTACTGTATCCTGATCCTCTAATACAAGGCTATCAGTGACAACTGGAGATGTCTCAACAGATCCTGAGGATACAGTAGAGCTGGGTGATGATGCCAGATCATAGTGAAGCTATTGAGAAATAGTTAACAAGTAAGGTAACATGGTGATGTCAAGATACCTTAGAGTCAGGTGACAAACTACCAGAACTGGCAACATACGAGGCAATTTTATCAGCTAGCACATCTTGAGGGTCCTTTAACGTTAAATTATTGTTGATGTTCATTGGAGTGACATCTGGTGAAGCAGCTTGTTGTTGATCAGTGGGAGTGGTGAAGAGAAGTGGACGGGCAATACATTCTTGAGGTGACACTGGTTGGGGTGACTTTAACAGTTGTGTCACCATCACATTATTAACAGGCAGCTCAGTATTAACATCACTGTGAGTGTTATCAGCTTGAGCAGTTTCTTTCCTGTGCAATACGGTACTACTATTTCTGTCTGCTGCAACAGGCAGTCTGCTTCTGGGTTTGTACTTTGCCTTAGTTACAGCAGTAGTGGTTAACATGTTTTGCTGCTTTCTCCTGGAGATATGATGATGGTGTAAGATGCTTTGATGGACACTATCTGCCAATTGTTTTACCCTCTCTGGTGTAGATGACTCTGCAATGCAACATAAAATTATTACACACAAGGTATACATGTGCTGTGTACCATCTACAAATGCAGCAGGGCTAATCATTGACATGTTATATCCTGTAGCAGTGGTAACAGCAGCAGGACTGGTGGCTATGGTAAATGGTTTTGAAGGAGTGGCTGGTAGAAGGCCCATACTTAGAGGCTACAAGAACACAAGTCATCACTTATACTGCAAATGTCTCACTATAATTCTCACTGGTATAGTGTATGATGGTAGGGGCACAAATGGTTGTTGACATGCAACATAGTGGCCATCATTGATAAGAGTTGTCACTTGGTCCAAGTCTGCTCTTAACTGCACAATCCCTTTACTTGCTTCCTCGACATTACACGATACAGTCAGCCTACACACAACAGTAATATATGACATTCATCAACCATCCTCTGTACTTTCTCTGCAACAGCTCAGCTAAGCTGGCCTGAAATGAGTGCAACTGTCTGGTACAATGTCTAACACTACTCTCTGAGACTTCGATAGGAGCTATATACAAATGGACAACTTAAAATGACAATACATACCTAATAACCAGATGTCATATACCTTGCTGGAGAACATCCAACAGTACTTCCAATGCAAGGTTCCATGCAGTTAACAAACTATACATAATATATATCTCATTGTCAGTTTCTATACCATTCCTAACCTTAAGATATTCAGTTTTCCCTCAACATACGTGTTGTCAACAGAACCCTGTATTAGTTAATTCAAAAGTATTGTATACACGGCATATCATGACTATACCTGTTGGAATAGCTCTTCATATTTCTCAACAAGCACATCTGGAATCTTTATACAATACTCAGTAATGTCTAGAGTTTATACATCATGCCAGGGGCATACCTTAAATGCCAGTTCCCTAGCAGAGATGGAATACTGATCAACATTTCCTGTAAGTATTGCATCAACTACCCTCTTCTGTAGTGTATCAATATTGTATACTGTACTTGACACAGCATGCAAACCTGTTGGCTGTTCTGTGATACAAAGCCATGAATGGATTTCCACATTTCTTGCACCTGTAGAATACGACTTCTACATAATGTATTTACATGAGATACACACTTTCTTCATCCTGCTCATTCTCTTAGCATCACTCAACTCTTCATGGAGTCTCACCTCAGTACTGGACTGGTGTGATGAAACACTTGGGTTGATTTGGGGTAGTCTAGAGATCTTGTATTCACATCATAGTATTGTATAACCAGCTGACCTTGCAAGGGCTGCTTGTTCCTGAGCTGCTTGCAAATTCTCAAGTCTCTTTTGTAATGCCTTGTTTAATTTGCTAATGTCTCTGTGTTTCTGTGCAAACTTTCTATTGGTATGACATCAAGTAATGCTTTAACCATACACATAACAAACCCAGCACAGTTCCTCCATTCTACGTGAGCATCGCATGCCAACTGAAATCCTCTCACCACTCTGGAGGTTAGCAGCGTATGTACTATTCAATAGGTTGAGTACTGACCTGCGTGAATGAATTGTTATCATTTTTTTCATTGCAGTAACATGGACACCATGAAAGGTAGCATGAGTGGCATAATCTTGTGAATAATTTGGAAGAAGATAATCGTCTAGTAATGAAATATTTAATTAACAATATCAGATTTGTATATTCTAACCAGGAGCGCTTCCTTTGAGGACTTCCTCTACAACATGTGTGGAAAACTGTTGCAGAAAAGAATAGAACTTTTCACCTACACAAGAATGATGGAAGCAGGCATACATATACCACACACACTCACCTCCAGGTGACATTAGTACTGACATACTTGACCTGGGTAGGCCAGAGCTCGACTCCTATGAACACAGTATATTTGGTAGTCAATTGACACACACGTATGCACACACTACACACCCGAGACATTTTGGCAATCCATTCAGAACAGGTTCTTCTAAATTGCTGCTCTTGTTTTTTATCATACACTGGCCAGCAGTCTCTATGTTGATTAGTGTGACAGAATTAACTGGAAGATATTATAGCACCTGTCCTTACCGGAACAACTCATAGGATAACTGTTCATTGAGTTTTCCAAACAAAAAGTACATCACTACTTCCATTGCTTTCTTGTTGGGAAGTTCAAACATGTTCCTACACAGTATAGTCTTAACAGATCCCCCAACACCTTTACAAACCCACTTGTCAAACACTATCTTGTGTTTCGCCTCATTTTGGAGCGGGTTGAAGCCGAGTACCAGCAAATTCGTGAAGCACAAGTCCCTTATACTAGTGGAGGTCTCTCCGGTTTTCATTTCAGTCGTACCCGCCATTCGTATCGAGATCGGAATTCGGATTGAAGTTTCAGTGTATCTTGTGAATTACAAACCACATTCGGGTAAGCACCTAGCTTCCAAAACAAACGCTGGCTCTTAGGCTCGCTCTTAGGCGATGGTGTGAATTTGTAAATTGTAGAAATGGAGGTGCAAACAAGACGAAAATGTATGTCCTAATTGCGAAGTACTAAATTTTAGTTTCTTTTCTTTACCGCAGCTCGCTCAGGTGAAGATTTGAGAACAGTAGGAGCAAGTGAGGCGTTGCTGGGCCCCACGAAGAAACGCCCGGCAACAGCAGGAAGACGCTTTGCTCGCGGCCACCAGATACAACCGCTATTTGAAGAAGAGCAAGAAAGGCCCACCTTACCTTTTGATGGTACATCACTACTTTTGTACCTGGTTATATGACTACAAATACTAATACTTTTCAGTTTGGTCGAGCCTTCGGCGACCCGATCCACTTACTGCAGCTGAGGATGTACCGTCCACTAGCCGCTCCTTGCAACAACCCATCAGTGGTCGTGCAGTGAGGAAGATAGTGCCAGTGGAGGAAGAAAGAACACCAGAAAACACCTCTGTTGATCTTGACATCTTCACCAAGACTACTACTGATCCTGCTACTGGTGATATCATACAAGTGAGCTAACAAATGCTCTTTGATTTCAATGAAGACATCATATTGGTTGCTGTATTGGAGTGTTTGTTTTCATCAAATAGCTGCACACTATGGTGGTATATTGCATGGTGTGTGTACATGTTTTACTGGTGCTTGCTGCTTTCCTCTGTAGCCTGATGGTGAAGATGATGATGAACAAGATAATCAAGGTGGGGTGTATGTATGTAGACAAGAGATACAGACTTGTGTACACACACATGCTCATGCACGCATGCGTGTACATGCACACGCACACACACACACACACACACAAACATACACATACAACACACCTGTCCTGTTGATAAGCTGCCATAGACGGTCATGTGTCCTGACACATCAAGCACACACACACAAACACCACACACAGTTGATTATTATTGCTCTGTCTACAGATCAACAGTTGACTAGTCAGTCACTGCTAGCCCCTCCCCAGCTAGCTGGTGAACAACATGGTTACATTCCTTACAATATTGCCAAAGAAACAATTGCCAAAGTAAGCAATATATGCAAGCTGTTAACAACAGTTTCCTGTACATTTAATTAACGCATAAGACCATAGTTCCCAAACCTGTTCTTGTTGCCATCTACTTAGATCTGTGATGAGATGAAAAAGATGAAAGCAAGACATGTCAAGATAGTTGATGAGATTGATGTTATGTACCGTGAAATTGAAGCGGAGACACAGCAACAGTTCAACAACTTTGTACAACGATTAAAGAACCAATACTCCCAGAAGTCCACCACCTTCAAGCAAGTGATTGAGCTGTACCAAGAAGAGCTGAAGAAGAACAAGAACTACTGGCAGAGCAAGGCTGAAGTAGGCATAAAAACAAATAAAATATTATGTCAATGCTACATGATACTAGAGTTTAGCCACCAGAAACAGAGAGCTGCTACAAGAGAACCAAGCGCTGTACAAAAACAACAAAAAAGGATTTGAATTACTGGAGGCTGAAAAGGAGCAGGCTATTAATAAACTAACTGAAAAGGTGGAAAGGGAGAAGAAACGACGGAGAGAAGGTGACACAGTAAATTGTGTGATTGCATTATGCTATTCTATGTTGACGTAGAGTGCCAGAAGGCGGTCACAATGATCCGCACACTACAGGCCCAACAGACTGAGGAACTACAACAGGAGCGACAGTCAGCCAGCCAAGTCTTGGAAGCCACTAAGGCAGAGCACCATTCTGCTATTGAGAAACATGCTGCAGAAATTGCAGCCTTAAGGGAAGAACTCGAGTTGGCAAAGAAGAAAGCTGAACAACAAACTGTTCAAATAGAACAGGCTCAGCTACAGAAAACAGAACTGCCTCAAGTAGAACAGGCTCAAGTACAGAAAACCAAACCTGTCCCTAAGCACAGGTATGTACCATTTCTAAGCAACTCATATATTGTGACTGTATCCTTAAGGGTGGATGCTCAAAGAGAGGTACTTACAGCTTCTATCCAGTCCTCTCTCAGGCTGAAACAGAAGGTTAATTATGCCTTTTCATTCATTGCATGTATAGCAGTTCTGCTATCATACCTTTTAGGAGCTTGATAGCTTGCAGCATCAGCTGCAGGCAGTCTGTCATCTCATCAGGAGTGAAGATGCTTTGCAGACTGCTGTTGGGGGCATGGCTACCTCTCTGCAGGAACAGCACCTGCAGCTAAAGAACACAGAGACTGACTTACAACAACAGTTAGAGTCTTGGAAAACTGACTTCAGGGCCTCACACAGTGGAGCTGAACCAACAGAAGATGACTGGTAAGTACTTTGCACACTTCACTGATGTTGTATTGGCCACATAGGAGTGAGGATGTCCAAGAGATGAACCAGAAACTGGTAGACACTTGCAATGAGCTAACAAGCTGTACAGCTAAACTGTCGCTGATCCAAATGCTTAGAAATGTGACACCAGTAGAAGTGCCAGTTGTTACTGTCACTGATAATGAGAGCAGTAAGCAGCCAGTGGTACCGGTGGCTACTGGAGAACTGCCGGTAGTTCCCACTGGCCAGCCGATAGTGGAAGAGTATAAAGAAGTGATTGCTTCACTTGAGAAGGGAAATATAGAGTTGGTTTCTGTGAATGAGCAACTGTCTGAAAAAGTGACCAGCTTGGAGAAGGAGAACACTGATTATACTGAAGAGCTACAAAGACTAAGAGCCGAGGTGCAGGCACTCAAGGAAGGAGCTGTAGTAGCTGCAGGCAAGGATATCACAATACCTGGTGAAGAAGAGAAGAAAGATGAAGGTGCACTGAGTGAAGACCACTCTGATGAAGAAGACGAAGAGGGAGAAAAACAAGACACAGATGAAGAAGAATCAGAAGAGGAATTAGAAGTTGCAACAACAGCAGAGGAACTACAAGCTTCTACGTCACAACGTGACATCCCTTCAACTGACAAAGCACCAGTAGTCACATCCCCTCAGTCAGAGGTAAGTGATGTTCTACAAATACACTTTGTGACAACCAGCATAGGCACCTGCCTTCAAACCTAAACCAACCCGGAGACCCACTACCATCGACAACAAGTCACCGACCAGAGAACCAGCAAAAGAGAAACAGGTAATAACACTTCTTCAAGGTGGAGAAGGTTTAATCTTTTTTGTTATAGACTCGAACTAGTGAGGGTAAAGGTGAAAGTGCTCAGGAGATAAAGAAATTACGAGAACAGCTACAACAGTACAAAAAGCAACAGCAGGTATATAGGATGGCTTTCCGTATATAGTCACAAAAATCTTTGTTAGAATGATGCTGCACAAATCAAGTCTCTGAAGAGCGAGTTGAAAAGTGTCACAAAAGCTGCAGCTACTGGTGGAAGTAACATTGAGGACGTGAGTAGTTGCACTTCCAAAATGCCTCACATGCTGTACTATCCTGTGTGTAGAAAAAAGAACTTAAAAAGAAAGAAAAGGAAATCAAAGGTTTGGCATAAATGTGTGAGTGCATGGTGTAACTGGTGTTTTTTATGACAGAATTAGTGAAGCAGTTTGAGATCACAAAGAAGAATCTTGAGAAGGCTCAGTCTACACTAACTACAACAGAGACTGAACTGAAGGAGTTGAAAAAGGCAAGAACTTCTCCTGAGGAGTGTTAATGAGCCTGTTATATATTTGCTTCAACAGAGTAATGACAAACTTCAAGATGAGTTTCTCAGGAAACAAGATGAGCTTTCTAAAATTGAAGTGGTAGCAAAGGTGCATATCATGCAAAGTAGCAAAAAGCTAAATGTTTATAGTTGAACATTACAGCAAGCTGTGGAAGCCCAGGAGAGAGTTGAAGCACTGTCTAAAGAGCTAAAAGCACAAGCTCAGGAGCTAAAGACAACAACAGAGAATTACAACAGTGAACGAATACTGAGGAAGAAATACTACAACATGATTGAGGACATGAAAGGGAAGATCAGGGTCTACTGTAGGGCTAGACCACTCAGCAAGTCAGAGAAATCCATGGTACACCACTACCAGCATAATGAGATCAAACTGACTTATCCCTTTATTAACAGAGTTGCCAGAACATCACAGAAAGTCCTGACGAGTACACAATCAATGTACATAGCTCTAGGGGCCTGAAAGAATTCCAATTTGATCGTATTTTCTTACCAGAGCATGGACAAGAGATGGTATTTGAGGACACTCATGTAAGGTGGTTGGTGGTGTGTCCTCATACCCAGTGTGTGGCCTTCCTTCCTATAGAACCTTGTCCAGTCTGCGGTTGATGGTTATAACGTATGCATCTTTGCTTACGGTCAGACTGGCTCAGGAAAGACATACACAATGATCGGTGGCTTGGAGGGAAAGAAGGTGGTACTACCAGGAATCGCCCCAAGAGCATTTGAACGAATATTTCAACTCGCCAATGAAAACAGGTAGTAAAAAATAAGTTCCTTCCATCAATCACTTCACATCTTACTGATCTCCTTGCAGTAAGAAGTTTTCTTTCAAAGTGTCTTCCTATATGTTGGAATTGTACAATGATCGTCTGTTAGACTTGTTCAATACCGACCATAAAGCTAATGTATCCTTTTTGTGTTCTGCATTGTTGTAACTCCTTTACTCTGATCAGACCAAACTGGATATCAAGAAGGACAAGAAGGGAATGGTATTTGTACAAGGTTCTATTGTAAAGGAAGCATCAACATCTGATGAGTTGTATGGACATTTTGAATGTGGATCACAGAACAGGCACACTGCATCTACAAGTGAGCCCCACTATGCTGTAGTGCACACATACACTACACATAGACACATTACGCACACACACACAACACACACAGTGAAGTGAACCAGCACTAGGACACCTGTGCGCTACTCAGGTGCTATGAATCAGCACAGACAATTCCTTTCAGGGTAGGACTAGTAACTTGCAAGAGGCTGTGCCATGTCTCACAGTTGAAAGGATGGGCATCTGAAATCCCACCTGAACCTTCACCCGCTATGCAAGGACGGTAGGCATTTGCCTCATCAGGTACTGGCTGCTTCCTCAGTTGACACAAGGTTCCATTTTAATAGTGGATAGATTGGAGCAATTTGAGTAAAATTTCTTACTCCAGGAAACAACAGCAACTATAATTAACATATCCAAGCATGGACCTTCCAATAACAGGCCAATGCTATACCACTTGGCTGTGATGTCTCACACATGTATCTCCTTTCTTCTGCTAGAAATGAACTCGGAGAGTTCTCGGTCACATCTCATCATTGGAGTAGTCATTGAGAGCACTAACTTGACCACAGGGACCGTCACTAGGGGAAAGGTACACACTCGGCTGCACACATACTGGTCACATGCTCTATGTTACAGTTGAGTTTGGTTGATCTGGCTGGCTCAGAACGTGCTGCAAAGACAGAAGCTTCAGCAGAGCAATTAAAGGTGTGTACATTGCATTTGAACACACGTAGAAACAATAAAAATTTTATTTTAGGAAGCACAATCAATCAACAAGAGTCTCAGTGCTTTGGGTGATGTGATTTCTGCCCTGTCCAGTGGCCAGGACTTTGTGCCATACAGAAATAACAAACTGACATTACTAATGCAGGACTCGCTAGGTTAGGATTGTCGCCACATGTTGCTGTTAACACTGTCACCTCCAGGAGGTAATGCTAAGACACTCATGTTTGTCAATATCAGCCCAGCTGACTATAACATGGATGAAACAGTGATCTCATTGACGTGAGTGATGGCCTTTGATCAATGTCAACCAGTTTGACCTCTTACTAAAATAGGTATGCTTCTCGTGTTAAGCTTATCACTAATGATGCTCAGAAGAATGCTGACAACAAGGAAATATCAAAGTTGAAAGCGGTCAGCAATATACTACATGAATGTGTAACTGTTAATAATGTTGATTTCTTTCAGATTATTGCTAAGCTGAGAAGAGGTGAAGATGTAGATGACGAAGAATAGAAAATAATTATACATTGTATATATGAATTAACGTATTTCTTCATTGTACCAATACCTTTTATTTTCTCAATTACAGTGATTATTATACAGAATACAATACAAAGGTTGAGTGTTACCGACGATATCTGTCCCTCTTGAATCTGAACCACAATTGAAATATGTTGTTACTAAACTGACTACGGAAACCCCTCTTTGATGAACACTCCCATTCTCGGTTGACAATCCGAAATCCAATATCCTACACAATAGTGAAATCAAGAACTCATTCTACAAAAACTATACAGTCCAACACCAATATGCCAAATTTTCCCACTTAGATTTTACACAACACATTTAATTTTTTGCTACATTAATTTGGTCATATGCTGGATTAGGTCTGCAGTTGCATTTGACTGTTTTATTAGAGTATATAGGATGGCACACTGCTGTATGAGGTAAACCAGGAAAGCCTACTTATGTCATTGACCACGTTGACAAAATTTATTAAAATGATGACAAATAGTTGCCCAGTGCTCACACATTGGGTGTTATTACTGAATCCAGTGCACTTTAGCAAGTGACAATCCAAATTAACTAATATATCTTCAGGTGTAAGCAACCTTCCTTGTTTCACTACCCTACTGATCTACACCGTTTCACTACTACTAGGCGACCTCCCTTGATTGGTTATCGGTATCGGCAATTATCTCTCCATATCATTAACTCTTGGTATCAGCCATTATGTGAATTTCAATATCAGCTAATTGGATAATCAGCTTTCATTACTACATTGTGCGTACTGCGGGCACCAGTTAGGCTGAAGCGATGTCAAACAGTGAAAAAATCAACCCATAGCCTTAGCCGTTATCATGTTACACTTGTCCAGTAAGGCAGGCAGGCAGTTGAAAACACCATTAAATATTTTACTTTTTGGAAATGTTTCAGGTCATACTAAAGGCACTTTAGGGCTTGGTTATACCTGCCAAGACACCATGAAGGTATATAGTATGAGGCTGGTTTTAGAGTGACATTTTTGGCCAGACTTTCATGATCACTAATATTGTATTGTATCAGCAATTTTAAAATTTTAGCTGATATACGGTACGACCATTTGGAAGTGCTCCATTTCCCCTAGCTCCTAATGTTTTGCTACATCCACAACAACTTGTACAGTGCATAAAAGTGTACAGCACTCTTTTTAGTGGATATAGTAACTTGGCAAAACTTTACATATCTGTAATTTTGTATGGCCTGAATTAGAAGCAATATACTCTAATAAAGCAGTCAGAAAGACTGAAACAACTCTAATAGAACAGTCACTATATTGCTGACTAATACAAGTCACCAACTATAGGACGCATATACATCAAGCATAGTTTTATTTTTTAGAATGTTGTCTATATAATTATAACTTATACAGTTGAACAATGATAAAAGCATTAGAAATTGGTTAAACAGCTGAAAAGATCAGAAACACATAATACCAACCTCATAAGGTGGTCCAGCATGGAATCTAAGAACAGCAAAATCTGGTGAAGGATCTGGATCCTAAGACATACACACAAACTACACAGGGAGCACACGTGATAGTTGCCATACCAAGTGAAATTGTGGAGTTGCTTTCTTGTCTATCAGGTCTGGATAGAATATCTACCATGACAACAGCAGAGTGTAACAACAGTATTCAGACACATGGCAACTGATGTGCTCACATTAAACTTGTAACCTTGTACCAGTTTTGGTGGAGGATTGTCAATGTCATAATGAGTTTGGTTGTACTTGTTCCACTCGAAACCCTAAAACATAATAAGACACACTAACACTTGTGCATATAGCACAAACACACACACACGCACACACACACAAACATCTGGCTTGTGTGCAAAGCAAAGCTTCCAACAACCGTGCAAAACACATCTATTGCCACCCAGTGAACCAGCATTGGGATGCCTGTGCACCACTCAGGCACTTGAGTCATGTGCAGACAAATCCTCCTAGTAACCCACATAAGGACTGTCCAGGTCTCATGAAGAGAGGTTGCGGAACCTGAACAACTCCAACACTGCTAAGCGAGACAAGAACAGTTGGGAAATTGCTTCCCCAGTTAACACCAGGTAGGTTGTTACAGCTGGGTGTGCTTGACACAAGGCCCCTTTTAACAGCTGGGTAGACTGGAGCAATGTATATAAGTTTCTTGACAACAAAAACAACATCAACTTAAGCATCAAACCAGGAACACACGCACAGGCACGTGCGCATGCACGCACGCACGCACACACCGTACCGTATGGACACGGTTGAAGAAACGTGGCTTCCTTGGTTTATATTTGTTCTGCCAGATGTACTCTTTGCTCTTCAGTTGGAGTTCCGAATTGAAAGTATATTCTTCCTCCACTGACCCATCACTATTTACAGTCTGTTGTAGCTTCCGTTCTTCATCCTTTTTATTGGTAGCCTAGCAACAATACACAATGTAAACAATGAACAACAAGAATACCAGTTTAAAACCTGATCAAGTTTTCCTCCTTTCCGAACTAACTCCCTAGCAGAAACCTGTGGGAACAAAACAACACATTATTACACCACATAGCAAAGAACATAATTTTTGAAGCTAAAAATGCCTTAATAGCATCTAAGCCAGACCACATTTTGTCCAGAAGTTTTCCCACATAAAAAGGGTGGCTACATTCTCAAATATACTCTAATAAAACAGTCACCACATGCCAACACGGTAACACAGAATCCTCTACTAATTCCTATCTACAAATGTACGCCAACACCGTGTGCTGCAAAAACTGTTCTTTGTGGTCTATATCACAAACCACTTTTAAAAACAACCACTGGCATCGAAAATTATTTCTGTACCCCCAAATCCATGTACCTGCTATGCTGGTGTTTAGCCCTACTCCCAAATCCTGGATTCAACTACTAATGAAGTTGGTCATGCATCATCAAACATCTTGTGATCTCAAAAGAAAAGTTTGACCCATTCAACCTCAGTATTAATTCTAATGCATGCTTCTTTCAGCTGCCCAACACTTTGTGTGGCTTTACTAGCTAAGGGTACATTATGCATACTTTGGATGAATGTGACAAAAAGGCTACATAATAATCATACCAATTTCAAATGCCACATTTGTTGGTATTAAAAATGTTACCACCATGCATGCTGCCGGGCATGAATGGCACTGATGTTTAATGCTTGGTTGTTATTATAAAGTGATGGTTGTGTAGCAATACGTCATAGGGCTATGACGAGCGATGAAAATCAGGAAAGCTTCCCCCCACATGATATTGAAAATTCAACATACCAATTCATTTTGATCTGCATCTTCTTCTGTCAACTCTTCCTAATGATGCACACCAACAGTAAAGGGAGGCCAAACACACAAGTTCGGCAATTACCTCAACTGGAATGTCTGCTAGCTTCAGCAGCTTTGGACTGTAACATCCCTCAGTGTAGCTGTCATAAGCTATGAATGCAAAAGATACTCTTCAAGTTGTGCTCCTGTAAACTAGCCACACCCCATTACGCTACCTTTCTTTAATATTTCTTCCTCATTAAGAATCATGTCAACATCATCAGCTCTGTAAGGTAGCACAGTAACATACTGTGTGTCCATACAGAATGGGGCACACACCCTTCTGTTGTGGTTCCACTTGGTCCAGGTTTGTCACTTGCTGATATCTCACTCTCCCCTGTACCTTCTGTAGCAGCAATGGGGAAAAGGGGATCCCCTGTAGCAGATGACGATGATGTTGCTGCCTCCTTACAACATCAAAGACGTGCTATATAATAACTGTAGGTGGATGCTCTATATACTCACCTCAACTTTTAGTTGGAAGAGTTTTTTACGAAGCATGGCTTGGTGGCGATCACGTAGACGAGCTCTGGCCATGTGAGCTCTCAGTTGTTGTAGCAATGCCTCCCAGTATCCAATATCAACTGCATTATCACCATCGATCTTAGCCTGTATCTGTTGCTGTAAGGCCAACAACTGACCATACTGTGAATAATATATACACTAGTAAAATTAGACCCCACATACATAGACAGAATTTACCGTCTTTCCTTTAAAGATGGCTGCTACATCACCACTCACTGTAGGATTGATGCCTCCCCTTCTATCAACATGACTGTGGTCTACTGTAACACATTACCTGATATTACACATTGTGACATCATCAAGTTACCTGACTCAGATGGGTCAAGACGTCTCAATTTCTGCAGTTCATCTTCACACACAATGGTCATGTCCTACACACAATAACACTGCTAGTATGACATGTATTGTGATCAGGACACCACACACCTTCCAGTATTCCAAGTGTTGCTTGTTCTCTAGTTCAATATACACTTTAATATCTTCTAACAAATCTTCTAGATCATTCCTGTTGAGCCCCTAATAACCAGAGAAAAGCAAATGCAAAGTCTCTCTGGCCATTCAGACTGCATACATACTCTTAGCAGCTGGTAAGGTTCTTGAATTTCAATATCATTATCAGAGGAATTGACATACTTGGCAAGAACATCAATAGGTTTTGCTATATTTTCAACAGTGAAAACACTCTAGCATTGTTAGTGTATACCTCGTCCTGTCTCTATTCTGATTTGTGAACGTAGTTTAGCTTGTTCCAAGTGGAACTGGAATGGAACATGTAGTATGACAATCACAATGATCTTGTACACCACATACATGATCCTCTTGTTGTTCCCATTCTTTAAACATTTCAGCCTCTTTCAACCGTTGAAGCATTGTCTAAAGAAAACACAAAACCATACACAGCCTTCTCAGACAATTTTCTAGTACCATCTCATTGTCTCTGGCCTCTTTTTCTCGCTCTCGTTCAATCCTACGTCTTTTTACTTTTTCAAGTTCCCTCTACTCAACATCAGATATTAGATAACACACAATATACTTGTATACCTTCATTTCAGTCTGCCGTAATCTTTCCCTTTCTTCAACCTCAGTTTCGGTGAGTTTCATCTTAGACACCTCCTGGTCCCTTTTCTGTAAGGGAAGGCTAAACTACCACACTACAGGTAACCGTGTTGTTTACTTTATGCCAAACAAATTTCTCCAGAAGGTGGTGGTCTCCAAAAGGATTATTCGTGTTGGTATATTCCTGTTAGATGAACGTGGTGCTTACGGTAATTGTTTGTCGTTGCTGTTGTGTCGTTTACTTACTAGTTGTTCACTATCCCAACCTAAATTTTGCCTCCTTTTCCGTTCCTTGGCCTCTTTTTTTGCTAACCTCCTGGCTCTTTTCTCTTCTGGAGTCTCCAATGCCTTCATTATCTCTTTCTCTTTCCTGAAGGATAGTTTTTACATGTACACACAATACAAAAGATAAATTAATGCAAGAGGACTTTTACATGGCGTGCTGTTGATACATTTGCAAAAATTTTGATTGTCAAAATTTTTCCTTGATCGCATGATTTTACCTATGAAGGATTGATTGAGCCTTGATATCTTGATCATCAATCATAAAAGCCTAGTAAATTCCATGTTGCCTTTAAACACTACTTTTGATTGATCTCACTGCTAAAACCCCTTGATCCGATTTTGATCACAAGTGTTTCAACTTTTATCATGCATGGTCTGGAATAGTAATAATACAGGTTGGCCTGGCTACTTCAACAGACAGTATAGAATTGACTACACCTTGTAATGTAGCATGATTTTTCCCGTACAACTTATTTATAAACATTGCATACAGTCTAGGATTACATATAGCTGTTTTAACTACTGTACAAGCTACTGTACAGCTGTAATTCACTATTAAAATTCCTTACTTTTGACGCTCTTTCTCTTCCTTGGACTTTTTCTTGGGTCTAGGGGATCTGGAACGACTCCGTGACGATTCGTCATCATCAGAAGAGCGACTTCTGCTACGTTTATGTTTACGTGGCATTATTTAAAGTAAATAATTTATTATGCGCTTTTAATGTGTTTACTAGGTATGTCAAATTTTTATTGCTATAAAAAAATATATACAGTTATTAGTACTAGTGCTGTCATAGATAATTTAGTCCGTCATAGATAATTTAGTGCTGCAATTAATATACGAACATCATGTTACAAAGCTAAAACTTTAAAAGAATTCGTAGTAGTTTAAATGGCAGACAACCCTTACTTAGCAATAAATCGTGAAATAATTTCAAACCAAACTCATCTCCCATCCTCTCCTTGAGCTCACCCCTCAACTTCATGATCTCCACAAAGCCAGCTAAGTAGCATGGTGCATATCCAGGCCGAGACAAATACATGTAAACTTCACCACGGCTGGAGTCTGGGTCAAACATCACCTCTCGCTCCAGAAATTCCTGACACTCAGCAAACGTCATGCAACCTGTGTTCAACTTGATATCAAGAATGACACGAGCTGCTCTCCATAGCTGCAACCTCAACTGCGTAAGACGAGTTAATGCATTGCTTTCATCAGCTGAAAACAAGACAGAAGTGTCGTTAGCTAACTTCCTTGCAAAAAAGCCAGTCTCAAAAGCCAGTTCTTCAGTATACAGACCCCATCCCTCATAAAAGTAAGTTGAAACTACAAATTTCCTTAGAATACGAGGATTCTGTTGGGCATGAAGAGCTTGCACATGGTGACCAGGGTAGCATTCATGTGGTGCAATGACTCTAATCCAAGTGTAATCATGTGCTTGTAAAAGCCTTTCTTCTTCCTTTGGATCAAGCTGAAGAGTATGCACAGAGTGCAACATCAACTGACCAGTGTTACTCATCCCAAAAGGTGGAGGGTTTAAGAAGTCACCAAATGGAGAAAATGGCCTCAAAATCTCTGGAGTGTAGAAGCCTACAACCTTTTCATTTTCCGGCAGTGATGATACCAGATCATGTGACATCATGTGAGACCTAGCGTTGCTTATTTCTGACATGTACGCATCAAGCAGCTGGTCTGATTTCGGGTGGTGTAGCCAAATAATATATCTGGTTATATCTTGCCAGCTCTTTCCTGGACTGAGTTTAGCAGCAAGAAGAGCAAGTTCTTGTTTTATTTTGGCAAAATGTCTTTCTCCTATTGCTAACAGTTCTTCAGTGCCTTCTAAAAGGTGCTCATATTGTAAAATCTGTGTATAATATTTCTTCCCAACTACAGACCCACTACTGCTGTTCAGTAGCAGACTTTCTTCAGTAAATCGACAAAATTTGTCAACAGAAGCAGCTCCAATAAGAGCTGTACATAAAAGTTCACCAAGAAGATCTGCATTACAAACAAAGCCTGAGACAAGTTGTGGAAACTCACTAGCAAGAAAGGTTTTGAGGTGTTTGCAAGTTCGGATGGCAGTCTCAACAACCTCCTTACATGGTTGGCTCACAACCTGCTCAGCCTGCAACAGCACACGAGGCAGAGACTGTAGTCGACTCAACAGGCATACTACACGATAATCTTGACTGGTGTTACTCATTCCAGGATGAACATGCTGTGAAGTATAAGTTTTGCTACCAGTCATATTGCCTCCCCAAACAGGTAGAAGCGAGTTGATGCTGTCAACTGGAAGATAGTGAAGCAAGTCCTTCTTGTATCTTTCTAACTTTTCCCACTGCAGTAGCTCCAGCATTATACGAGATTTCAGCAACTGCAGGTCTACTAGTTGATCCTCATTCAAAGTGCTTTCATCAATGCCTTCAATTTCATGATACAAGCCCTTCATCATGGACACATAGTTGGCTATCTCCTCTTCGGTGTACAGATTTACTGAAGCATCATAACAGATGCTTGTGATGGCATGCATTGAATAACTAAAATAATCAAAGCCAGAAGAATCCACTATGTACTGATCCACTGCTGAAGGATGGTAGCCCATCTTAGTGGCTTCTTCTGGGTGAGCTGAGAAATATAACTCAAGAAATCTGTAAAAGATGACATAAAAGGGTTAAAAATAGCAATGATTCATACCTCTCACAGATTTCTTCAAGATGTGCTGCCTGATTTATTTGGTTGAGATTATACCTCATTATCCTTCCATGGCTACCTGATATGTGCTGCTCCAGCCCATACACCTGTCCAGACAGACCTCCAGATTGAGACAGAACTTGTTCAATTGCAAAAAAGTCTAGTGGAGTAAGTCTCAAGTAGCAAGCTCCCATCAAAGATTCGTGATAGCTACATCAGAGTTAAAATGGTAAATTATTCAATTATCAAACTCTTACTAACCATGGCTTGTGGGCAGCTGTTATAACTGCTGATATGAAGTACTTGCTCAGAACATACTGAATCGCTACCATGGCAATGGTAACATTGACTTTAAAATCACGGGTAATATAGATTGGAGAACGGTCCTCAGCTATTTGTTTTAATGCCTCCAGCAGCTTTTGAAATAACTCCCAGCCACCAAACTCTTCAATGATCAACCAGTATTTAACAAGACTGCGATTAGCGAGTAACTACATTAACATAAAAAAAAGTTAGTCTAATGTAAGTAATTATACCTCTGGCGATGGTGGGGGCTTTCCCACCCATTTATCAGTTAGAAAACCTCCAGCCAGCACTCCATACGCAAATACAGCTATATCATTATCCACACACAGTTGGACTAATCCTGATTTTTCAGGACGTCTGTCCAACAGTGAGTACTGAACCTACAAATATTTTTCCATATAACAGGAATCTGCAATATAAACTTATGTACCTGCACTGATGATATACTAACACCAGTAGAAAGCATTTCTCTACACAGATCTTTATTAAAATTTGCTAGACCAATTTTTCTAATTACTCCTTCTTGTTGTAGCAAGCTAAGATATCGAATGACATCAAGGTACTGCTGTACTGAATGATCCCACCAGTAAAACTGAACCAAGTCAAGGTAAGTGGTCCCTAGTCTACCAAGGGATCTGTGTACAACACTTCTGACATATGCTTCATCCACCTGGCCAGCTTGAATAGCTTGCAAGTCTGGGACAAACTTGGTGAGGATTTCAATATCGCTTCTGCTGCCTCCTCGCTTGCAGTGAGCTTTTAACAATTTCCCGTAAAGGCGTTCAACTCCAGTGTAGATGTCTCCACAATCAAAGGAGGTGATGCCGTAGTCAATCGCCTTGAGCAGGCCAGCAACCACTGAATGAGGTGTTGAAACATTTGCTGCTATCTGGTGGCCACTGGAGAGCTGCCATCCACCTTGAATGATAGCGGAAAATCTACAACCTTGCAATGTAGTACGAAGCATAAGTGACGGCATATACACTTTTGTTTTAAAAAGCTCCAAATGAAATTTCATCAACTTGCCAATATAGTCAGGATTTTCAAATGCTGCTGCCTTCTCAAAGTGAGTTAAGGCAGACTTGATATTATCAGTATCATCAGTAGCCTCAAAATAGAGCCCTGTGTAGAAATGAGCATAGGCTAAAGCATTTGTTCCATTATAGCTCTTTACATATGTTTGTTGGCCTGGCTGTGGCATGGCAACTTTCAAGACGTCTTCTACAGTTTGTGTCCCGTGAAATAGCCCCAACACTTCTCCCATTGGGACAACGTTAGGTTCACCGCCGAGATGAAGAAAGCCTCTTTCTCTTGCATTTTCAAACCCATACAGTTTACAGTTGCACATAAAATGCCACAACACTTCCTCCACGTCTAAATTATTCTCTTTCATGTCCAGTTCAAACTGTGCTGCACCGTCCTCATATCTTCCTCCATAGTAGCAGGCCAGTCCTCTTTGCCACAGCTGCGGTCGCTTTTCCGGGTACAAATAATAAGCAGCGTCCAGTAGGTGCAAGGCTTTCTCCACCTTCCCGAGAAGAAGAACGTCCATTCCTGCCTGTGTGTAGTCACTGAAGGATGCTGGTGCCCGGATCGTATTTTCATCATCCATCGCCGCTGCAGTTGACAGCAGTCTTATTCCTTGGTTTTATTAACGCGCACAGAATTTCCAGGAAAGAGGTGTGGCTTTTTATAAAGTTTTCGATTGTGGTATTGACTTATAAAATGTTCTGTCAGATGACCACGTTTCCTCGAAGGTCATGTACAAGAACTTATGGACGTGGACGCAAGCCAGTGCAACCAAAAAGGATTCCTCATCTCTTGGGACCCAGTTCTGTGTGGCGGAAGTGTAATCTTGTTATCCCTACAACTGTTACAATGGATCCCCTCATGAAGTACCAATGGCTGACTAAGACCTCGGTAATCCGGGGACTTCCATCAAGGATAACTGACTGTGCAGTTGACAAACAAGACATAAAAGATGTGGAGGAGAGGGTCTCACAAACACTTGCTTTCCAAACACGACAGAAATTTGGCGATAAGGAAATAGCAGCTGGAGTCCTGCAGAACATGTTCAGCCCATTATGGAAACACGCCAGTGACTACAACCACTTGCTAAATTCCTCTCTTGCTTGCTACCCAAAAATTGAGTGTTACTGGAGAAGGAAATCTGTTAATTACATTACAATATTAAAGCCAGCTTATGTGTTCCATACCAGCAACCCTTTGGAGCTGTTTGTAGAGCCTTCATTTTCCCGTAATAACATACCTCCAGTGGAATACACAGCACGTTCGATGAACATGTTTATGCACCCATTCAACCGGATTACAGTGTTTGGTGGATTTAGTCGTCATAGCAACTTTCCGTTTGGTCATACTGTGTTGTGTGTTGACAGTAGCAGTGTAACCGAAGAGCAAGTATCTTCCCGTGCCCTGATCACTTTGTTTGCTCAAGCAGCAGCTCAGTCAGTACAAGATGGTCATAAATTAGATGAAGATCTTTCATTTCCACTGGCCAGCCAAGGAATATTCACAAACGGACAATGGTTTGCTTATTTTTGCTATCAGTTGAACACTCTTGACCTAAGAAGTAACAAGAAATGTTGGAATGTATTCTACGTTGGCCCTGTTATGAAACTGTTTGAGTCTGTTGTCCCAGGGGAGGGATTGCAACACTTCAACCCTGACTGTGCCAAACTATTCCTGCAGTTTATGCTTCAGAGAACCACCAGACAACATCCAAAATTTGATGGTTTCCAATTAGTCCGACAAGTAAAAGAAAAACAAGCTAAAGAAGGCAAAGCAAGGGAAGAGAAATACTGGCAACAAAGGGAAGAATATTGGCAAAAGAAGAAAGGAACAAATTGAAATTTGAACACATTAATTCACATAATAATGGTATACATTATTGTTTGTGTTTAGTATTGTCATCATATAAACTCAATAGTTCCACTCCAATTTCTTTTAGTGTCTCTTCGCTGCATCCTGGACTAAACACCTAATAAGCACAGACATTGGGGAACCTTCCTACATGATATTTCCATTTACCTCCCACCATTGTCGTCTCATCCTCCTGCCTTCAACCTGCATGCCATGACATGCCATGGCTAGGTACAACACAGTGGTGGCTAGCAACTGTGGTGAGTGTCTGACACATAATGTTGTGTGAAATAAGTCCTGCAGGAAGCACCATGCAAGCTGCCGGACTTGATTCCAGGTATATAGTTTCTCTGTTTCCCAATATGATATCACCAAAAAATAATGAAGAAGATACTAGAACAAAGAAATAACAATGTCTGTTTTGTTATTTCCTTTTGGCTTAACTTTATGTGGCAAAATGATTTCTGTTTGAAATTTGAGAGCTCTCAAGAGTACTAGTTCATAAGCAGCCACACTGTCCTTCAACTTCCAATACATATCACCAATTTCTAGTGGAGGTTTATCTTTATGCAGGCACCTGCAAAAAATTGCGTTGAAGATTGTGCAGCTTAAAATATTATACCTATAACAGGTATTCACTATGTCACTTAGTTTCAAATGAGTTTCTTCATTTGTTTTGCTTGCCAGGTACAAGGCAGCCATAGCAATTAGCTGTTTATGAACATTATCACCTGCAGATATATTTTTAATGCTCACGTGATGATCAGTATTTTCATTGACTTCAAGGGTAAACGCGGATTTAAACTTATGATAAAACACAAGAGCTGTTGAAGTGGCAGTTTCACGAAGCTTTAGTTTCCACCCTACCAAAAATCAAACACAACAGATAGGTTAACAGATCAACCAGCGACACACCTGCTTCTCGTATGAAGTGAACCACCATCGAATCCATTTACCGTATAGTGGGAAACTTTTGAGGAATGAAACTTTCGCTAAACTGTGCAAAATACGATTTTCACGTTTTTAAATTCACGAAAGTCACGATTATATTTTCACGAAGCTATCTCTTCACTCGCGAAATTCGCGAAAGTTTCGTCCCTCGAAAATTTCCGGTAGTCAATTCAGAAGTTAAGCGCATGCGTTTGTTTCGAGGTTTGTTTATATGCTCTGGTGGGAGTAGACTGGGAGTGTTTCAAGGAGTGCCTGGTATTTATATCTGATAGAACTAAGCGCTGTTGTTACAGCTTCACAGTCTTGAACATGGTACGTGTGGTAGTCATCGTCCTGCTAGTATTGGTGGGAGTGGCGTACGCTTTCAGTCCGAATTATCCCATGGAGACGTTCACCCTGGACCTTGATGAGCCACCAAGTGAACGATGGAATCACATTCTGGGAAGGTATAATGCCAGCGTACCCTACATACTGAAATACTTCGAGAGCGAGGTAGGCCTATATATGTTGTAATTATGCATCTCGTTATGCATTTACCAAAAATTGAATTGATCAAAGACTCTGTACTGTTTGTGCAGGCTGTATTAGCAGTAGAACACTCTCGCTCACTTTTTAGATTTTACCCATGTGATGTTCATCCGATTGTTTACCACAGAGAGAGAGAGAACCATCATTGAAGAAACACGTAAATTCATTACAATATGATCAATATGATGAGACCTCGGTCTCGTGCGGCCACAGCAAACTCTTTAAAGACACCTAAAATTGTTTTGTTTTTCTTATTTACTCTATACAAATTCTAGTAACACATGTGAGCGTATCATACCTCATCTGAAGGCAGACATTATAACACATCGCCACTATAAAAACTAGTTACTTTCATAGTTTCTGCCTAATAGTGTAGGTATTGTATCAAATGTTAGCTACCACATGTAAATCTGATAGCCATGTAACTGCAATACGAAGCCTATAATAGTACGTATTCACAGGAACTTTAGGAAGTTAAAGTGACAACCAACATTTACATTGACTGAGTTCATTACAGCGTTAATTATCAGTGTGGGTGTTTTGATATTCCCATGGGTGTTGCATCAAATATAATACCACCATACTTGAGTTGTTTATTATAAACCACATGTTCACTATGGTCATGGGACTATTTTCCACAAACCACATATACAAATGCTACCAGTGCTGCTGTGTTTCCCCATGTGATGGTACATGACCATTTCATAATAGATGCTTCACCTATAGTATTTCTCTGGATGGTAGTACTCTTTAGTTGGTTGGATGTTCAAATGTCCTACCAAGTCATCCATTTATGTAACCAGATAGTGCTAAGTGCTATATAACTAACATAAATTCTTAAATTTTTCTGGTAATGTAACACTACATAAGTTATATATTCGTGGAACTGTTATTGATTGATTCTTTCCCTTTTGTGATCTTACGCATGTAACAGGAACTTAATACCACAACACTTTGAAGTGATTGAATCAGTATTCTTGGAATGTCCCTTATGTGATGTGCACGCATGCATTTGTGTGTTATTAAACCCACTACAATTCCTAGTTGTTGACTAAGCGGCATGGACATGTTGAAAGTTTTATTGAAGTTTAAGTGCCAAATCATGTTATTGTTTTTTAAACCAGTTTACTGATTTGGAAAAGACTCTTGTTAACCGAGTTTTGGGTCACCTTCGTAAAATCATTGGAGAAGAGTTTAGTGAAGAAATAAAAGGGATTGCAAAGTACTGGAATGTTGATGTTGGAGTAATTCTCGGAATGAACCTCATGTACGAGTTCAGAAAGGTACAATGTCTGCAGTACAGGAGTATAATAACTAGGTGTGTTCTGTATCAGCTACTGGGAGATCACCACTTTAACATCACTCCTAATGGCACTGATCATTCTGTCCATCCACCAGGAATATTTGGCTGTACATCTGTCATTGCTCAAGACCCAAAAGGAAGAGTTTTTCATGGACGAATTTTGGATTGGAATCTGCCAAATGAATTGCGAAACTCAAGTTTCATGGTGAGAACTTCACTACATTCAGTGTGTGTGTGTAGAGGTTTACTTATTTTACCAGTTGGACTATGTTTCCAATGGCTCGGTAATCTTTACTGGAATTAGTGGCCTTGTTGGATCAATAGTGAGTTTTACATGTATTATGGATCATGTATAATGCATGTATGATACAGGGTATTCCCACTGGAATCAGTAAGAGAGGATTTTCTCTTTCTCTTAATGAGCGTTCACTTGGTGGTGACATGATAGAGGATAGTATTGATGCTCTTTTACTTGGTGGAGCTGAAGTGGTATTATTTGCTCGACAGGTAAAGCAGATGCGTGTTGTGTATTTATGTTTACCTAATATGGAATACATTCTACAGGTCCTCACTCATGCTAAATCATATAATGAGGCTCTGGATATGTTGAGCAAACATTACCTTGCTGCTCCTGTTTATTATATACTGGCTGGGTCTAAACCAAATGAAGGGGCTGTTATAACACGTGACAGGAATATTCTTGTTAACTTGTGGCAGTTAAATGTGTCTACCAGTGCACCTGATAGTTGGTATCTGCTGGAAACTAACTATGTATGTGACCTCTGTAGTATATGTGGTGTGTGTTATGTGGTGTAGCTGTACATGTGTGTTTAAGTGTGTGTGCGTGCGTGCGTGCGTGTGTGTGTGTGTGTGCATGCGGATGTATGGTATCTTGGATAGGATGTGTGTTGTATAGTTTAGCAATTGTACACTTTGTGGGAGATGCTTATTTTCACTGTTTTTCAGGACCACTGGAAATCTCCTGTGCCTTATGATAACAGACGCATGTATGGCGTAAAGTATTTGAAACAGCTTGGCCAAAATGTGGGTGCATCAATGGCTGGGTTACTTGATGTTCTATTTACTTGGCCACTGAGAAACCAATTCACAATGGAGGTGATACTGATGAACCCGAAAGCCTATATTGTACAGGCATTTCAAGTGTTTAATGTTACTACACAATCTCCATTTTATGTGCACTGACAATGTATATATGTGCAGGATGTATGATAATAATATATACTATAATTCAATTAATATTATGTATATATTTGTATATATTTATGTGTGTCAGGCTTATTGTAATTGTTGTCACCATGTTCTTGCTAAGTGTGTACATTGTAATTGTAACTTGCTTGTTTTTGAAAATTTGGTGGTAAATATATTTCTGACATTGACCAACTTTATACACATGCATCAATATAATTATTTTTAAATCTATATATGTCCAACACAAAGGGTTTTGCTTTCTTCATGAACTTGGTATTGTAATGGGTTTAGTACTGTTGCTGCATTGTAAAATGAAATTCCTTATCTAGCTATAAATCTGTGAAACAGCTACTCTGCTATAAACTCCTTATGTGTGCATGTCACCAAAATCAGTAAGCGCCTTTTGCAAATTAATAGCTAAATGATCTCTAAATCACAAAACACTCGACACGTACGTAGTGATGTAGAATATCAGCACATGCACCACTGTGGAAGTGTACATCAATGTATCTACACAGCTTGGGATTATATGGTTGGATTGTCCATAATGTATGGTGCATGCATCCTGAGGTACTGCATGGGTTGTATGCTGTCTTCAAATCAACATGCACATGAAATTCTAATTATCTTACCAATATCTGCTTTCTATAGAGCCTTCTTGAGCGATATATGATTCCACGCATGCAGTGTGTAAGTTTCATTGTCCTACTAGCTCTCTTTTAGCTTCTTCCACCACCCTGTGAGTCAATGAGGCAGCAGCGGTTAGCAGTGATACTTGAAGTATAGTGGAGCCAGTAGAGGAGGGAGCACTGACTTATTTGTTGTAATAGTAAAGGATCAAGGTATTCCTCTAATAGAGCGGCCAGCCAATCTAGTGTAAATATTAACCCTCAGGCCTCATCATTTTCGCAGACTCACAGATGCATACTAGTTTTATATGCTTTTAACACTATGCAACATGCATGATGTACATTATCACAGTTTACATTCTATACACAGTTTCTACACAATAATATTGAAACAGGCTAAAGAGTAGGACATGCAGCCGGATAAGGCCAACTCAAAGGAAATGAATACAATAAACCTTTACAGCCATTCAAAGATCAGATGGCCGTTTCTGGAATATTGTTCCATGAAAGCATAACTATACAAATTCGCCATGAATATCAACATAACTGATGTGACCAACTATATTCACAAACTATATAAGTTATAAAATATTGATTCAATTCTTTTATATATCGGTATTATATGGACTGCATGCTGTCAAATACTCTAATAGAACAGCTAACACATACGCTATTCAGAATCCTACATAGTTGTCGAGTATAAAAACTAGGATCTCAGCACTACCCCATGCATGGGCATGCTGCTAAGGTTTTTGCAAATGAATGCACATGGTCTTGTGTATTTTTAGTTGAACTACTCATGACTGTCACTTATCTCTATACAACTCTTGATCAATGTAGTCCACTTAGAAAGCAGTATGATTTGTACATAAAACCAAAACTTTTAGTCCTGAAACATGAAATAGCTTGTGCCCCCCAGACCCCAATACCCTGGTGCAGCCCCCTACCCACCCCCTTGTCAAACCCTGGATCCACCCCCATGCATGGTTTTGTAGTGTTGAGTGTTCAGGCAGAAGGTATTCATGTGCCAAAACTTGATTGCAGTGGTGATTCCCACCCATAACTTGTTATCTATATATAGCTATTAGTGATACACGCGTCACATGGCAGAGTACATGTGAAAGACAGTCACAGTTCAGCTTAGCAATTGGAGCATCATGCATAGACCCACATTTTGTAAATAACAACTTACATGTATGTGATGACTGTTATCTCAATCTTGACTTGATTATAAGCGCATGCGCGATAAGGTCATAATTTTACACCAAGCAGTTTTGTGGGAGGAGTTCCAGCCAGACGGTCACAGTTCTCTTTCTCTCGTGGCGTTATTTATCTAACAACTAAACGCCTGTAAACATGAGGTTGTCGTTTGCTGTCATCGCCCTGCTGCTACTATGGGTGGGAGTAGCGTACGCTTTCAGTCCGAATTATCCCATGGAGACGTTTAAACTGGACCTTGATGCTCCACCAAGTGAACGATGGAATCACATTCTGGACAGGTATAATGCCAGTGTCCCCTACTTGCTGAAATATTTCAAGGATGAGGTATGTAGTTATGACGTAATTAAAACTATAGAAAAAAGAAAAGCATAAAAATTTAATTAGCACATATTTATCGAATCACGTATTGTGGTTGTTGGTGGTATTAAGTATTCATCGAATTACATTTAGTAGATGCTGGTAGTATCACTATTAACTATATTTTTGGCAGGTGGTCAGGTTGTTTAATCACGTGATCAGGTGCACGTGATCCCCTCTCAACGCAGGTCGGTGACAAGCACGTAGCTGCTATTGCGTTTTCGAGCCTTTGTTGTAATCTGTATGGCTCGATGTAGGATTTTTGGCCCCTGCAGCTAACTCGAGCCTATCTGGACGAGAGTTCCATAGCCCAAAGAAAGCCCATAATGGGGTAGCAGGGGGTTCTAAGTGGCTAGTTGGAGTAGTTTAAACCTTGTCAAAAATGATCATCTTGTTTGAGCTTGGTTTTCCTATCGCCCAGATGAGGTCTTGTCGCCTTTGATAGGCACTGTTAAGCGTTAGCGCCATAGGGTTAGCACGTGTGTCTGCCTATTCATGGCTACCTGGCCACCTCTATGTAAACCGTGCCAGCAGCGCAGTTTAGGAGCTGCAAATTGCTATTGGTTGTTGATACTGGCCGGTATAGAAAGGAATATATTTCAAAACGTTAAGTGAGTGATGTTGTATCAGTGCCATGCCCTGGTCTGGCGAGCAATCCGCTGTCAGCGGACTACCCCAGCTTCATCGATACTTAGCTGCGTGACACTACAGCCTTTGTTTGATTGAAGTTTTATGGTCGTAGTTATGACTTACGCTAAGACTGCTTGCTATAGGTGTGTCACCAGCGTGGTGCAAAGTTGGCAGTATCAGTAGCCGTAGCTATAGCTTGTTATTAATCTATAATGTACGTGTGTATGCAAGTGCGTTTTAGTGGCTGCATGGCCTGTTGGATTTTTGCACTGTAGTCATGTGATGACCTAGCTGATGTGCAGTTGCGCTCTGTCCCCAGCTCGCAGTGCAGTCATAGTGAGTAATATTGGCTCACCTATTTGTGCACTCTTGACACAATCGTAATTGACGTGTTCCCCATATCCGGAGAATTGAGGCACAGCCCAGTCTGATGTGTCTATGTGTCACTAATCTGATACTGCTTAGGGCAATCTCACATCTCTATTTATAGTGTAGGTATGTGTGTTAACCATGCCTGGTGTGATTTCAATAAACTAGTGCATGATACCGCTGGCATGTGGTAATGATCAAATACCTTAGTACAACTTGTCTTGTTGCCTGAAGTAGTGCTACTAGATCTAGACTCACTCGGTTGCTTTGTTCGGTGGTCACCATAGCTGTTATAGTGTGCTGCTTATCTGTCACATCCTGACTAGCTGGATATAGAATATTCTAGTCTGTTTTTTTTTTTTGTTTTTTTTTTTTTGTTTGTTTTTCTTTTTTGATTGCTAGGAGTTCTAGTCAAGGTGTTCCCAGCAAGTGAGCTGTACTAGTCGCAGCTGGTCATCTTGATTATTGGTTATTGATTTAGCTGATATGTGTGTACTGTACATGTGCTACTGAACATCGCTGCCACATCTAGCTACAGCAAATAATATAGTCTGGTGCTAACGCTCAAGTTGATGACTGACTACACTGTGCTGGTCACTTAGCAGGTATAGTCATATGCTCTCGGTGTAGCTGAAGCATGCTTAAACTGTGGCCACAGCTGCTGCAAGTCCTGCCATTTAGTGGTAGTGATCAGCTGATGTGTCACTGTACCATGCTACAAATGTAGCTGTCCTGTCATTCAGTTAAGTGCAGTAACTGATATGCTACTGTATAGGCAACTGAGTAGCCATTTTGTTTACTGCCATCGATGTTGTCATGTATAGCTGATACATATCTGTAGTGAACTGTGCTATACCACTGTATAACTGTCAAATATACTGCAAATGACACTGTCAGGTGCTATCGTTATAGCTGAAGCAGGAATTAGGCCTTTATGATCAGTGTGGGTGAAGAGGAGTCTTTAGAGCACATGGTTGGACATGCTAAGTATGTAAGATTTTGCAGAGACCAAAGCCCAACCTCATGTGATTGCTATGGCCACTGTACTGCATTACTGACATAGTTGTCTCACCCACTGTGACTGATACTGAGTGATAGTGATGCAGTTAGGTGAGAAAGCTCATTGCTGCCCTGTGCTGTTACTATCTGTAAGATCTGTCAATGGTGCAGGTACAAATAACGCAAGTAATGTGTAGCCGCAATCGTGGCATGGCTGTTACGTCTGCAACTTATGCGTCAGGTGTTTTCAGTATGCAGTTGAAATTCCTGACACTTCTGCTGTACATTATTCGTAGCAATCTATCTGATGTGTGGATGTAGGATCATGACAAAGCCAGATGTCACATCTACTACAATTGATGCAGTCAGATGTAACAATATACCTGATATATGTGACTGCACAGTGCTACTGATGTAGCTGTCATGTCCACTGAAGCTGCAATTGATGTAGTGAGGGTGTGTGGCTACGCTGGTGATGTTTCTGCTACCTCCATTGTAATTGATATAGTCTGATGCTAACAGTATAGACTGTACAGTGCTACTGGTATAGCTGTCCTGATCATGATGCAGTCAGGTGATGATATAGCTGATATGTAGCTGCCCTGCTGAAGTTTCTACCACCTCCGCTGTGACATGTTCCTATGTAACAATATAGCTGATGTGTGGCTGTTGCTACAGTGCATGGTACTAATGTATAGCAGTACTATGGCTGTCCCATTTTTCATTTTATTTTTTTTTACCACTGATGTAGTCAGAAGCTAGCAATATAATGACTGTACAGTGTTGTTGACGTAGCAACTACAGCTGATGCATGCAGTATAGCTGTCGTGTAAATGTGTGATGACAAGAGGTCACGTTCACTGTGATTGATAGTCAGGTAGCTGATGTATGCATGATTGTACTGTGATACCAACATAGTTATCACATTACTTTTACTAGAATTGATGTTGCATCATTCATGTTTGAGAGCTACCAATGTAGCCCATGTTTGAATACTATGGATGTAGCCCACGTTTACTGATGTAGCTCATGGTTGAGTGCTATCGACATAGCTCATGTTTGAGTGTTACTGGCGTAGCTCATGTGTGATTGCTACTGACATCACTCATGTTTGAGAGCTGCCAACTTACCTCATCTGAGTGCTACTGACATAGCTCATGTCTGAGTGTAGTAGCCCGTGTTACCGACTTGTATAATTACCTCTTTTGAGTGCTACTGACATAGCTCCTGTCTGAGTGCTATTGATATAGCTAATGTTTGAGTGCTACTGACTGCTCATGTTTATGTGCTACCGAGATAGCTCATGTCTGATACTGAGTGCTACTGATGTTTGTAGCTCATGTTTGCTTGCTACTGACATAGCTCGTGTTTGAATGCTACCAGTGTACCTCTTTTGAGTGCTACTGATGTAGCTCATGTTTGAGTGCTACTCACTCTTGAGTGTTTGCAATGTAGCTCATGTTTTGAGTACTACTGATGTAGTTCATGCTTGAGTGCTACCAATATGTTTATGGTGGAGTTCTACTGTTGTAACTCATGTTTGAGTGCTACCGACATAGCTCATGTGTGAAAGCTTTTAACTTACCACATTAATTATGGGTGCTACCGATGTAGCTTGTGTATGGGTGCTACCGATGTAGCTCATGTCTGGGCACTATCAATGTAGCTCATGCCTGAGTGCTACCGACGTATAGTAGTTTGTGTTTACGTGCTACCGACATAGCTCATATTGTGAGATGTAGACTCATGTTTGAGTACTAACTTACCTCATTTGGGTGCTAGCAACATAGCTCATTTCTGGGTGCTATAGCCGCTCATGTCTGGCTACTAGTGATGTAGCTCATGTCTGAGTGCAACTGACAGCTCATTTTGGGTGTTATCAACATATTGAGTGCTACCGATGTAACTCAGATTTGGGTACTACCAATGTAGCTCATGATCATGTTTGAGAACTGCTGACATAGCTCGTTTGAGTGCTATACCATCTTAACTCATGTTTCAGTGCTGCTGACATAGCTTATGTGTGAGTGCTACCAATGTAGCTCATGTTTGAGTGCTACCGGCGTAGCTTATGCTGTGTGAGTGCTACCGACATGGCTCATGTTGTGAGATATAGCTCATGTTTGAGTACCGACTTGAGTGCTACCGACTTGAGTGCTACCAACATAGCTCATGTCTGGCTACAGCTACTGATGTAGCTCATGTCTGGGTGTTACTGACATATTGAGTGCTACCGATGTCACTCAGTTTATTACCGACGTACCTCATGTTTGAGTGCTACCGATGTAGTTCATATGTGACTGCTACCAATGTATTTTTCTAGTTGTGACTCATGTTTGAGTGCTACCGACATAGCTCATGTGTAAATGCTTTTAACTTACCACATTTGAGTGCTACCGATGTAGCTCATGTATGGGTGCTACCGACGTAGCTTATGTCTGGGTATTACCAATGTAGCTTATGTCTGAGTGCTACTGATGTATAGTAGTTCAGTTTGAGTGCTACTGACATAGCACATGTTTAAGTGCTACTGACATAGCTCATACTGTGAGATGTAGCTCATGTTTCAGTACCAACTTACCTCATTAGAGTGCTACCAACATAGCTCATCTCTGGGTGCTATACGTGTCTGGCTACTAGTGATGTAGTTCATGTCTGGGTGTTACTGACATATTGAGTGCTGCCGATGTAACTCAGGTTTGGGTACTACCGACGTAGCTCATGTTTGACTGCTACTGACATAGCTCATGTTTGTAACATAGCTAGTGTTTGACTGAGTGCTACCAATGTAGCTCATGTTTGAGTGCTACCGTTGTAGCTCATGTGTGAGTGCTACCAACATGGCTCACATTGTGAGATGTAGCTGATGTTTGAGTACCAACTTACCTCATTTGAGCGCTACCAACATAGTTCATGTCTGAGTGCTACTGACAGATCGTGTCTGGGTGTTAATAACAAATTGAATGCTACTGACAGCTCAAGTCTAGGTGTTAATGACATATTGAGTGCTACTGATGTAGCTCAGGTTTGAGTACTACTGATGTAGCTCATGTTCGAGTACTATTGACATAGCTCATGTGTGAGTCCTACCGATGTAGCTCATGTGTGAGTGCTGCCAACGTAGCTGATGTTTGAGTGCTACTACTGATGTAGCTGATGTTTGAGTGCTACTACCAATTAATGTAGCTGATGCTTGAGTGCTACCAACGTAGCTGATGTGAGTGCTACTGACGTAGCTGATGTTTGAGTGCCACCGACGTAGCTGGTGTTTGAGTGCCACCGACGTAGCTGATGTTTGAGTGCCACCGACGTAGCTGATGTTTGAGTGCCACCGACGTAGCTGGTGTTTGAGTGCTACCGACGTAGCTGATGTTTGAGTGCTACTGACGTAGCTGGTGTTTGAGTGCTACCGACGCAGCTGATGTTTGAGTGCTACTGATGTAGCTGATGTGAGTGCTACTGAAGTAGCTGATGTTTGAGTGCTACCGACGTAGCTGATGTAAGTGCTACCGACGTAGCTGATGCGAGTGCTACCGACGTAGCTGATGCGAGTGCTATCGACGTAGCTGATGTGAGTGCTACCGACGTAGCTGATGTGAGTGCTACCAACGTAGCTGATGTGACTGCTACCGACGTAGCTGATGTGACTGCTACCGACGTAGCTGATGTTTGAGTGCTACTGATGTAGCTGCCAATCCACCTGTCCCCAACTGAACCAGGCCTAGCTATCATTCCCCTTTTCCCTCCCTCCAAGGGGCTTTACTTTAAAATGTGGAATCCAACCAGCTTAATTTGCGGTCAACCAATCCATAAATTCCTTTCAAAAGAAAATTCCAGCAACCTTACCCTAAAAAGGCCAGGTACCCTCTACGCCTACCTCCAGGATGTACTATATTTCACTCCTTTCCTGTGTGAAGGAAGGAGAACGATCGATGACTGGTTAGTAGGGACTTCCGGTGGTAGGTGATAACTCACTCGGCGAGACAATACTGGAGCATATACCGATAGAATCAGTTGTGATCTATGTGTGCCACCGCGGCTAGAGCACTATTGATCAAACTAGTGCCGGAAACTTTCTTGAGAATCTTCCTGGTCACATTCTGACGATTATCACTGTGGTTCGCGGGGTAAAAGTAGAAGTTGATACCCTATTATTTGATATCATTCCGTTTGAGGTAGAGATGAAATATCATTGCTCTCCGTCTCGCACTTTTACGCACGACGAGTTGAAGTTCGATCACACGAGCCTACAAATGGTGCCTTCTGCATCACTTGCGTAACTGGCTGGAGGCATGCGTGATTCTTTTTGTGCTAACCACAGTTAAGCTATTAACCTCCATTACAGACTACAGTAGAATCAGTGAAGTTATTGTCAAGTAACGATTAATAGATCTGGCAATGACAACATCAGATGGCAAATTATATTTCCATAATTATTCCTATTAAGCAAAATAATTTGAACATAAAGAGTCTGAAAAATATTTTTGTAAATCTCTAGCTAATCTTTCAGAAGGAAGTATTATATGCCTGACAGAAAGCAGGGTAGGATGGCGAATGAGGGCCACAAAAAGCACATTGGAGTGCCCGACTGTGATCAAATCTGCTGCTCTAAGCTGGATAGGGTGAAAGGTTGGCTCATGAATTTGCTGGTTACTCTCAGGTGCATAGAATGAGATTTGTCTCACTGCAGAGCACATGGTAGACATAGACAGTAAGAGACCACTGTGATTGGATAATCCATCCAGGTCTGTTTGCTCTAATCCAGAAAGCAGTGGGACTATTTATTTGCTTCCTGCATGACTCACCAGTTACCTCAATATTACAGTTGGAGGCCAGACCCAGCAGCGGCAGCAACAGATGCTTTCACTCAGAGTTGGAGCCAATTATGAAGATAGGATATGCAAACCCCCATGCGCCTACTCTTAGTTACACTGGTGAAGGTTCAACGGGACCAAGCAAGGGTAGTATTTTTATTGAAGATGCAACCCTGGTACCCTCCAACAGGTTCCCACTACTGATTCCGATACAGGACAACGTAGTGGTATCTCTGACTTGGGAGGAATTCATCATGCCATCAGGAGTTGCACAGTTAGTCATCTGGCAGTACTGCAGAACAGGAGGGCTTTAGAAGGAGCTTTACTGGCGTCAGCATGGAGAGGCAAGGATAAGTCTACCTACAATCACTCTTCAAATGGTGTAATAGCTGATGAAAGGAACAGAGTAGAGAGCCCCTATGGTTGATATTTTGGCTGAGTTGTTTAAAGAAGGATATGAATATAGATCATTGAACTCCTGCAGGTCAGTGATTTCCTCAGTGCATGACATAGTAGATTGAGTAGAGATTGGCAAGCATCCCTTGATGACATAGATGCTGAAAGGAGCATTTGACCAGAGACCACCTATGCGAGTCCGTTTGGAATGTAGACCAGGTATTGTCAATATTTAAGAATGAGGGTCTGTCCATTTCCCTTCCACTCCAAAGTTTAACAATTAAAACAGTGATACTAACTGCACTAATTCATCCTTGCAGAGGAGCTACTTTAGCTGCACTAGATCTTAACAGCAGACGTATCAGATGGAGTAGTCAACTTATCTATTGAAGCAGTCACAGCAATCTCACCATCAAGTTGATTTCTTTTTTCCAAGGTTTCAGGGTTTACAAGCAAAAGACTTGCTTCTTTTCGTGACAGTCCTAAGGAGAATTATCTGTTTCATTTTTTCATTGGCAAACGTGGGCTTGTAAATTCTAGCTAGACGGATTATGTCATGCCAGGAATTACCACATCTAAGTTTCAGGCTCATTCTACCAGAGCTGCTGCTGCGGCAACTAAAGCAGCGATTTCTGGTGTCACAATGGAGGACATTATGAAAGCAGTAAATTGGTCTGTTGAGAACTGTTCCAGAAGTTTTATTGTCATTCAGTGGAGTTTGGTACCTCTGTGTTGGTGGCCAAGGTTTCAAAGTCATGTGTTGATATGGAAACCAAGCCTCCAAAGTAGAATTTTGAATGGCTCAGGTTATGTAATGGCTGCATGCTCTTTGTAAATATATGAGGAAAGTGAACTTTAAATATCAACATGTCACCCCCACCCTATTCCCTTGTGCATATTTGTTAGCAATCTAAAAAGTTAAAGGTCGTGTTGCTAGATATTCAAAAATTATATGAGTAGGGATCTAAGTGGTGAAACAAGGGATGAATGATGGTGAATTGGATTATATGAAAATTTTCCAGGGATGAATCACCTTTCATTTGAGCTAAATCTCCGTTCTCCATACATATACCAGCATGACGGAGGCGGAAGGGTGCTAGAGTTTGGGGTGCCCAAAATTTATGTTGGTAGTAGTAAGTGTGCGAAGCACTAATTCTAGGGGGGTCTGGGGGGCATGTTCCCCCAGGAAATTGTGAAAATTGGGTATCAGGAGATTGAATTTGGGGGTATTTTTGGTGGATTTAGCTGTCAATAAAATGCTATCTATTTTAATACATACTTGACTGTTGTATTAGGGTGACTGCTCTATTATAGTATCTCAATTGTGATTGACCAGTTTCCGGAAACTTTGCAGGAGTTCACTTGATGACTATTGCACAATACAGGTTTAAGATGGGGGTGCTCAGCACCCCCAGTATAATAGTTGGGGGTGCTGGAGCACCCCCAGCACCCCTCTTCCGCCACCTATGTGACTATATGATATTTAATGGCCAAATTGCCTATTAGCATTAAATGAATTTATAATAACAAATGTGATTTGTTGTCACACATTAATGATCTTGAATGATCGAGCATACATTTACTTGAACATGATTTACCTTACCCCTTAATTGGTCTAGCTGTATTAATTTTATAATAATAGCACATGCAGTGAAAATAAGGAATAATGACCACGCCCCTTGATAGAGGCTGACTTGAGATACTCTAATACAGCAGTCACCCTAATACAGTGCTTCCTTGATTATTCAAACTGAACACTTGGTTATATAAACAGTGAATATGACTCCCTATTAGAGTATTTTTGTCTCAGATGTATGTTCTATTAGAGTATTTGAGCAGGGCTCTGTATATAAATGAATGGGCTTTGATTATCCAAACTTTTTGATTATCTGAACACATCTTGGTCGAGGGTCAGATAATCGAGGGAGCAGTGTGTATAGTATTCTAACAGAACAATCACATGCGTATAGTTGTATGCTATAAAAACATTTTTAAAAACTTATTTAATTAAAGTAAGCAATAAAAAGTTGTGAAACAAGATGCTATTACAGATAAGAAAATCTTTACTTTGGTATTGAACAAAATTATCATTATGACATGCCAGTGTAGGGATTTTCTCACTGTGGTGATTTAAAAGAGCTGTAACATCAGACGAATATCATTTTAAGGTTGGGAACCACTTTCTTATTATATTGCGGATTGAATGGCAGATATTTGGAAGGGAGCGCACTAATCACATCCCGATGTCTTGACCCTCACTGCAATAGTGTTACAATAATGTAAAAGCTTTTTGACATAGCTCTACAGGTTGGTTTGTGAAAATGCACAGTGATGTCTGCTTTTGTAGCAAACTTCTTCACGTGAGTGGCAGTTTTCTAGTTCCATATATACACACTTGTCTGTTGTGCAGCAGTAATGGCTTCCTTGGCTACACAACACACTATTGTGTGTGTTTTGATTACCAAAGTACCAGCTATTGTCACATCAAATTAGTTTGCAGAATTGGAAAAGAGGCTTGTTAACCAAGTTTTGGGTGACCTTCACAACATTATTGGAGAAGAGTTAGGTGAAGAGATAAAAGGGATTGCCAAATATTGGAATGTTGATGTTGGGACGATCCTTGGAATAAACCTCATGTATGAGTTCAGAAAGGTACAATGTACATTGTATAGTGCAGGTGTAGCAGTAGTTGTATTTGCTCTACATCAGCTAATGGGAGATCACCACTTCAACATCACCCCAAATAGTACTGATTCAAAGTCTGTCCATCCACCAGGAATATTTGGTTGTGTGTCTATGGTTGCTCAAGATCTTGAAGGAAGAGTGTTACATGGAAGAATTTTGGATTGGAATCTACCAAATGAGTTGCGAAATGCAAGCTTTATAGTAAGAACAGTGCTTCTTACATATGTGTAGTTATGTACATGTCTTATCAGGTGGAATATGTTTCCAATGGCTCAGTAATCTTTACTGGGATTAACAGTATTGCTGGAACTATAGTTAGTTATTTCCTGTTGTGTATGCTTGCTACACTTAACATCACAGGGGATGCCAACTGGAATAAGTAAAAAGGGATTCTCTTTATCTATCAATGAGCGTTCACTTGGTGGTGACTTGATAGAGGATAGTATTGATGCTCTTTTACTTGGTGGAGCTGAAGTGGTGTTATTTGCTCGACAGGTATAGCAGATGTGTGCTATGTATTCATGTTTACCTAATATGGAATACATTCTACAGGTCCTCACTCATGCTAGGTCATATGATGAGGCTCTGGATATGTTGAACAAACATTATCTTGCTGCTCCTGTTTATTATATACTGGCTGGGTCTAAACCAAATGAAGGGGCTGTTATAACCCGTGACAGGAGTATTCTTGTTAACTTGTGGCAGTTAAATGTGTCTGCCAGTGTACCTGATAGTTGGTATCTGCTGGAAACTAACTATGTATGTGACCTCTGTAGTATATGTGGTATGTGGTGTGCCTGTACGCATGTGTTTAAGTGTGCATGTGTATGTATACACACGCATGCAAATGTCTCATACAGCAGGTCCAGGTGGGACTTTGGGTGTCCACATCTTTACCTGGTACAGCCCCCTGCGGGTTACTAGTCCTGCCCCAGGTGCACTGACTCCTAGCACCTGAGTAGTGCACAGGTGTCCCAGTACTGGTTCACTGGGTAAGCATGGCCGTGCTAGCATGGCAGCTGAACACTTTGCTTTTTTTTGCTTTTGTGTGTGCGTGTATACGTGCATGCATGCATGCGTGTGTGTGTGTATGGTATCTTAGATGGGATGTATTAGTTAAGTAGTAATTGTACACTTTGTGGGAGATGCTTATGCCTTTTTCACTGTTTTCAGGACCACTGGAAATCTCCGGTGCCTTATGATAACAGACGCATGTATGGTGTAAAGTATTTGAAACAGCTTGGCCAAAATGTGGGTGCATCAATGGCTGGGTTACTTGATGTTCTATTTACTTGGCCACTGAGAAACCAATTCACAATGGAGGTGATACTGATGAACCCGAAGGCCTATATTGTACAGGCATTTCAAGTGTTTAATGTTACTACACAATCTCCATTTTATGTGCACTGAAATTGTATATGGCCATTCTATTTATTTCTGTGTGTGAATCAGACTTGTTATAATTGAAATTAATTTGAATTGCTTGTTTTGTAATTTTTCTTGCTGTAATTCGAAATATTGTTGTTAGTAAGTATATGTATTTTTCAGGACAAAAGTATATGTAAATGTGTTGGCAATTACTTGTAGTGAGGACAACAGAGAACATTATACAGGTGTAAATGAAAATAAGAATTTTACAAGCTAGTAAAAGCTTGATCTTGGCTAGCATCTACACTCCTGTAAGAATTGTAATTAAGTTACGATATATGGTTTGGCTTTACGTTGTGTGAGGTGCTGATTAGTAATAAATAGTTATATGGGGTGCTAACTTGTAGTAGTTCTATACTGTGTGAAATACATGTTTGTACTCTGCAACATATCAATTATATTATTCATGAATCAGTTAAAGTTTTAGTTGTGCAGTTTTATGATAGATTCATGCAGTGGCTTCCCATGAGGGAAATCTTTAACATCTCACAGCTGTTAACAGTAACTGTGCATGGACCCCCTGATTTTGTTTTAGTCATGGACCCCCTGATTTTATTTGTGTGTGCATTTTGTACAATTAAAATAGTGTTTTCAATAGCAAGAGTTAGCCCCTCATTATTATCTCTTGCATTAGCATGCATGCTTATAGATAGATGACTAACCAACATCATACACTGATTTTAGTTGGCATATCTAAATACTGTAATAGAACAGTCAGTTGTTCTAACAGAGAAGTCAGTGCACAACATTACCCTCAGAACTAATTTTCCTGTAAGGGCATGCCCTCAGGTCCCCTAGCACTAGGGATCACCTATGCTACAACTAGCCATGCATTCAGACTATTTTATAACAACTACTTGGTCAGTATTTTCCCATTATTTATCACTAAAATTATCAATAATGTTATTGCTGTGCACATTTAACGGTACATGAATGTTTGTATGCTGCGGGCCAGTGCAGTGACTCTGACAGCTTGCTTGCTACCATCAACAATGTCTAACAGTTTGAAGGTGACTGGGTGGTCTTGTCTGTTCATCACTACTACCACTACTGTTTTGTCAGGAGTGAGAAAGGCTACTGTTTCCAGAGTCGATCCAGCTACAACAGTGTCAATCCTTACAGACTCTCGGGGAACAAACTTGCTGGAAACAGAACACAAAATTATAAACAACACACTAGATTCAAGCGATGAACAGTCTAACTTATCCATCTTCAAAACAGGTAGGCCTGTGTCAAATATGCTAGCATAATAGGCTGGAATGTTATGCTAACATATTAGGTGGATATTTCAAACTAACTTAATTCCATGAAAATAGATCGATACTCCCTAACAGAGCAGTCAGTAGAAACTGCAATAGAGCTGCATTGCACATAGCTTCTTAAATTGATACTCTCTAATAGAACAGTCATTTTGTAGTGAAATACTCTAATAGAGCATTCACTAATTAAAATGTTATAAGATTATTGTAAGAAATGTTGCTAACCTAAGAGCATAATGCAAGCATAATGGGAACACTGAAGAGTACATAATAGGTGAAAATTTGGGGTAATTCCTGAAAGCATTTTGGGCAAAAGTTTGAGCATATTATGTTACATAGCTTCCATTAGATGGAGAAATAAATGAAGCTCACATAGCCTAGTGTAGTAAAACCCTAGGCAGTGGCTAACTAATGCTATGAACCATATTTCAGTAACTGGAAATCATATGACAGCTTTCAAAAATCACTACATAAAAGTCACAATACTGCTAGGAATTCTAACCTATAGTCTGTAAAGCAGCTTGTTCCTTAGGTTCCACATAATTGTTAGTATACAATATAAGTTAGTTACCTGATGTGTCCCACATAATAGTAAAACACTTGAGGATAGATGATCTGACTATTGTAGTCTACCAATAGCATGGAATCAAAGCCACACTTGACTGCACCTTCACACTCATCAGGTCCTTTGTGGTTAGGTCCACCCAACACGTCTAGCAGGAGATTCCAGTCAATAAAACCCACCACCCAATTGTTCATATCTCCTATTATGTCATGAGCATAGTGTTCCCCTTTGCCCCATTCAGGACTTTTAGGGTTAGTCTCTCTGTTTTCAGTAGACTCAGTGGCAAGGATTGGTCTGTCAGGGAAGAGATTATGAGTGGTGTTGAGATTAGAGAATTGGTCTCCTGTGTACCAGTGGATAGCTGTACCCCATACATACTGAGCTGCATCACTGTCAGAATAGATCGTCTTAGCCCATTCCACCACATGGTCCTTGTTGTGGTCATAGATGAGGATATTCAAGTCAGGATGGTCTTCCTTTAGCTGAGGTCCGAGATAAGTCTTGATGAAGTCTCTCTCAGTCTCAGGAGTGAAGTGCATGGACTCATAATTTGAGGGACAGTATTCTGGTTCATTTTGGACAGTCACTCCCCAAATGTTTATCTCTTCTGACTTGTAGGCAGACACAAACTTTGAGAAGTAGAGGGCCCATGTGTGCTTGTATTCATCCTTGAGTTCACAATTGCTGCAAGACTGAGGACAGTAGGGTGACTCTGGTACCTTCATCCATCCCGGTGGGCTCCATGGAGAAGCAACAATGTTTAGTGAGTCATTAGTCCATTTCTGCATGGTAGTAAGAGCTCCCTTGATGAAAGGGATGATGTTCTCCTTGTCATGGTTGATGCTGAATTTGCTTAGATCTGCATCTCCACTAGTGTTATCATAGTTGTAGTTCTCTAGAGAGAAGTCACAGGAGCCTATGGGCAGCCGAGCCATGTTGTACTTGAGTCCGGACTCTGAGAAGTACATGTCTAGCAGTTGGGCTTGCAGAGTAGAGTTAAGCTTGGAGAATATGTAGGAGGCAGAGTCAGTGAATGCTCCCCCAAATCCCAGCACCGTCTGGTATGTCACCTGCCTGCAGAACAGCAAGAAGGAACATTGTTAGCTGACATTTGGCCCCCAGCTCAAATACTACCTGTTCACGGTTATGGTGGAAGAGCTAGTGAAGTCTCCTCCAAAAGTAATACTTGTTTGTTGAGAAAGGCGGTCACTATTCCCTCGAGCAGTCCGGTACCACTGGATGGTTGTGGCACTACTGCCTGGGCACACAACAGCTACCAGCAATACGAAGAACAATTCTGCAACAACGCTAGCTGACAGTGTCATCACTCTTTTTCTCGTCGATGCCGTAACTCAACTAGAGTTTCTAGTAAATGACCTTTACAGCTAATGTGTAGGGGGCAAGTAGGAATGTAGCTACACTGCATTTTAGCATCGCGTCACGTGAAAATCACGCGATTTCCTTTGACAAATCGCGTGACTTTCACGTGACCGCTCTATAATTTTTTCACAAAATCATATGCTTGGCCAGTTTCTGCAAACCTCACAAGTCTCTCTCTCTCTGGCAAACATATTTTATACTCAATGTTAAGTTGAGGTCTTGCACAACAATAAAATAATAGTAGCTATGACGCTCGAGCTATGGTCTATGTGCTCTACAGCCGCCACTTAAATGTTTGCTAGTCTCCAGCAGTGAGCTCCCTAGGCTAGTTAATGGTGAATAGTTGAGAATATTTTATGTGCCACAAAAATATCTCAAGAAATAACATATTATAGTGGCCAGCTGATGCAGGGAGGAAGATAGAAAGGTCAGTGGGTTGATAGCATCATGTGTCACACACACACACACACACACACACACACACACACACACACACACACACACACACACACACACACACACACACACACACACACACACACACACACACACACACACACACACACACACACACACACACACACACACACACACACACACACACACACTTCTACAGTAGCTGTTGATTACAGTTACAGATGTCTTATGATCATCAGATTTTCTTAATTAAATTTCACTACACTATAGTAGCGATTCCGGAATTCCGTAAATTTTGCATAAAATTTTCTCCGTGAATCTTCCATTGGAGAGTTGGCACAATCAATTCGCTGCCATACGAGTGATTGATCAAACAATTGGATCGTTTTTAGGGTTTCTGGGGGCAAGGAATACGATGGTGCAGTTAGTTTTCTGCTACAAATATGTTTGTGCGGAGTTTTATGCCAATTATAATATTATTTTGCAATATAGCCACCACAATGTTATGTTCTCTTTGCAAGAAACAACCCAGCACATGTTAGTTACACCAAGGTGAACATTTTTATCCATGTAGTTTTCAATATTACTATGCTAAAAGTCAGCAAATTTGCACCACAAACAGCTCATCTCTTTGATGCACCATTTTGGTAGCTGTCAAGGAGCTGCACATTAAGTGAAAAAATAATCATATAAGCAGCTATAAATAAACAGTACAACTCATTGCTTTGTATGCACATGGTATTATTGAGTGGAGGTGACTGGTACAGAGTGGTTGCACTTCACCATGCGTATGCTGTATTGACATCCACAAGATGCTAAATGCATACAACTATTTCTATGGAGGTGACCTTTATTCAGAGGGTCTTACAAGTACGGTTACACTGTGGCCCATGTATTAAGGTATTTATAACAGAAAACAGAAGTTCAAAATGTAATAGCAAAGCTCAGCTATAAGCATTTGTTCAATTGTGCCATTTTTGGGACCTTTTTCAATGGAAAGATATGGAGAAAATTTTGCCTATTGTAAAGGACAAAATTGCTTATAACTCCACCATTCTATGACGGATTTTTAAAAACTAAGTGTTTATGAGATCCTTAGGGAGTACTGCACAAGGCTATGCTAAATAAAAACTATTTCCATTAATTTTAAAATTCTCCCGGAATCGCTAACTATAGTTGCAGCTGGCACCGAACTTAACATATTAGGTGTATTACATATTATTCCCTTCATAAAATGCACCACAATGCATTACAGTGGAACCTCAGTTATCCGGATTCTCGGTTTACCGAACTACGGAAATGACTGCTCTATTAGAGTAGTGACTGTTCTATTAGGGTAGTTGATAATACTGAAATAGTTCTTTAGGTTATTTATACACAGTTTCAGAGATACGAACTTTTCAGAGTTGTGGTGGTCCCAAGGGGTTCGGATAACTGAGGTTCCACTGTAACTGCATGATTATGAATCCTATGATAATTCACAATCACTTTTCCATGAATTTACTATGTTTTGTATGAATTTACAATGAAATTTTAAAGTACTGGATATTAAAAGTAGAAATTTATTCTCATTGTTACATCATGGGGGTATCATGGGTGGTGATGGTCCATTTGCAGTAATTGTTCATGTGCAACATTTAATTAGGGGAATAGCTCCATCAGTGTGTTGTGTAGATAGTCATGCAGGATGGTTATGTATAATATATAGTTCAGTAATTAAAAAGTTTGTGTGTCTTTGTTATGCTAACTACAAGCTATACTTGAGTTATGTGAATATTTTAGAATGCATAGTATGTGTCATAATGTAACTGTATTGGTTTGAACAGAATACTGCATGAGGTGATCCCAACTGTCTGTGGCAGTTTCAAATCATTTAATATGTTTAGGCTATATAATGGAGGATAACACAATAGGATCAACAGTACGGTGAGAGAAGGAGGGACCATGTTATTAAGGGTTACAAACATGCCTATATTTTCATGCCTGAGTTCAGAGTAGTACTGAATATCTGCTATCCCAAAACATACATAATATAATATGATCCACCAGTGTCACAACAAGCAGTATAACACATTCAGTGGAAACTTTGTTAGCTACACTAAAAAAAACATGTTTTTACAACTAGGTGAACCAGCTCTACCAACTAAACTATCTGCTATACACTAAACAAAGTTAGTATATATATATATATATATGAGTTAATTACATTGTCGTAACAAATTAAAACAGATTATGGACTTGTGGGGGATGAGATATGCTCATAGTATAGAGGATCTGGGGCCCAGGAAACAACCTCAAAGCAATTTGAGATCTGAAAGTAATATCAAGGAAATAGTGAACTAGAGAGGACAAAACTAAGGAGAACTTTGTAGCTATACAGTAGTTACAAGCCAAGGTTATAGGTTTGGAAGTAATTTTGATAATTTAGTCTTTCTAGAAGAAAGTAATAATAGTGGACTGCAAAAAGATAAATTAAAAAGTAGCCATGCACAACTATATTTTTAAACATTTAGTGGACCACACAAAAAAATTTATGTACGTAGCTATATGAAGATTGAATCTAGGAGTACAATCAAATAATGGAAGAGATGCACACATACATCTATATATGCAGGGTTCTGCCCAGGAATTCCCCTATAAAGTTTACATGGTAGTGTTGTATTAGAGTATATTGCATATACATCTGTTTAAATTGTACTGGTCAGTTTTTAGAGGTGTCACTGCCGACCAGTGTGGGCAGAACCCTGCATATAACTTCTAACATGATACTTTTCTGTGGTGCAGCCTGCTATAGTCTGAATTTCACAACTACTTTTTTGGCCGCAACTAGCCCCTGGTACATTTGCAAGAATTTTTGTGCTATGTTTTTCACTGTCAGGGGTACAAATGTATGAATTGGGACATCTCCTTATTTACTTATGGAAGTATATGTATTCAAAGAGTGCATTGGGAGAGAATCCACTGTAGCTAGATATATGAGCTACGAAACTTGGAGAATTGTGATTTAGATTCTCCAAGTTAACAAATTCATTTCCAATTTCAACATTAAAGTAAACCCAACTGTAATGATACAGCTACATTTATTACAGAACTGCTTCATTAACTGTTCTGATCTGGTACAAAAAAGATTGTTACGAACATTTCTAAAGAGTAGGTCACTAAAGTTTTTCATATTCTGAAGTAGGTGAAGGCCCAATTTGTCTCGTACAAAAACCGCAAGTGACAAGATCAGCAGTGAAGAAGACTCCCTCCTGTAGTACCAATGACATTGTTTAGTACACATTCAGGCAATGTAGCACTCACAATGGCTGACTTGAAAAATGCTTTCCAGAAGTCATACTGCGGCAGCATTTCAGGACAAGTTGACTTTCCCTTAGAAATATTGACAGCACTGCCGATGATCAGGTACAGTGTAACTGTCACCGCCAGGCTAGGAACAGTACACAATAAGACACTACCACAACTGACATCATTTCTTACACTAGCATTATTATCAGTCCAGGCCAGCCAACTTTGTCATTGTCATTTGAACTACTACTATGTCTTTTTTGACCAGAACAAGCTCCACTGTATGAAAATTCGACAAATACCTGTACAAATACAGTAAATTATTGAAATAACAAATACATGTAGGCATACCAAGCAGGCATCTTCTGGGTTTAATAAAAGTCCTTCAAAATGATCAGAAGCATCTCCCGTGCTTCCAGACTGACTCCATGTCGCTCCCAGGTCACATTTGAGGGTGACAATGGATCCCACATCACTGGTATAGGTACTTGGACACTTGGGATTATGGGTACCATTGCTGTAAGCTGCTAATATTGTGTCATTAGCTGTAATACAACAACGACCATAATAATATACTTGGATGATACTATTAGCTAGTTTACTTACTGAAGCTAACAAATGGGTTGACAAGATAATTGTATACTCCAAGACTGTAGGAAGTTGTACCATTTGTGATACATACTGAAGTGTTCACTAAGCCTTCACAATGACCAACACCAGATATTGGTTTACAGAAACTTATGTACATGGTGCATTGACTACTCTCGAAAAATTCCCTACAAGAATCTTCTGGTATATTACTGACTACCCAGTAATCAGGTCTGTAAACAGTTAACACACATGATATCACTATTACATGCAATACTGCTACCTGCTCAATGTCTTTATATCATGATGACTGTCAGCCTTACATTCTGCCGGCTCACATATCTTGCTGTATCCAAGAGTAATAACCACCTGAACAAAAATTAAAACACCATGCGTTTCTTATTACCTTACACTAGTACAGTAGGACCTCGACTATCTAAATTCTTGATTATATGTAGTGATGTGCGATACGCCTGAAATGGTGTATCTGTATCTAACAGCTGTGTAGTCACGATACGATATCAATATAGTGCATCCTTTGTACAAAGAAGCCAAGTTTAATTAAGTGTGTGGGTGGCTGATAAATTTATATTGTTTAGTACCAGCCATTACACTATTATATAACAAGCTTAAGGAGTTTAGGAAACAGGTTAAAAAACTCAGCTACACTTTTAAATTGAAGAAAGCCAGACCTTCATATTCCCGTGATTGCACAATCAAAATATCGATGTGCACGTGTGTATCGGTATCGCAATATATCGATAAGTATCGCACATCACTAATTATATGAACAATAGCGGTGACTGTTCTATTAGAGTATTTAGTCAATATGTGCATGTTCTATTACACCCTGTTCACACTACCTTCTAACCCGGGTAGAGCACGGCACGGCACGAAACAAATTGTAGTGTGAATCAATTGAGCCATGCCGAACTGGGTCCAGCATGGTACAACAAGGAGAGGTGGGCTGGCACGGGTTGGCCCAGGATAGGGTGCAGTGTGAGCTGGCCAACTCAGGTTAACAGTATAACTTGCTTCTGTTGGCCACAAAGTGAGTATATTCTATGCTTTGAAACTGTTCTTCAAAATGGCTACGATGTACCGTAGTTCTGGTAGACTTTGTGACAGTTACGCTTGTACGACACATTAATATTCCTGGGGAAAGGAACTTAAACATGGAATTTATAACATTGTACAACTTGGTTCTACGCTTCTTTGCCACAATTCTAGTGCCTTTTTATAAAGTGCCCTAAAGCTCATAGCGAACTATCAAGCTTGCATCAGATGCAGTAGTGTGAATAAGTACCAACCCAAGTTCAATAACCCAAGTTGAAAACACTCTGGCTAACCTGGGATAGTGTGAACGGGCTGCTAGAGTGTTTGAACACAGCTCTTAATGTAGATAGACATTTATCCGAACTAATTCACTTATCTGAACACTTTTGTGATTGAACTGGCACACACAAGTGTTTGGATAATGGAGGTTCTACTGTAGTGTCTAATTGTTTACTTTTCCTCTTTGTGTTGACGTACACTTTATCAGCATTACACAAAACTTTACCTCTGATTAACTTTGAAAGCTTTAAATTTGGCATAAACACAGAAGATACAAAGTTTTTGAGGTTTCCAGGGACTGATCAAGCAAGATTGAGATACAGTATGATAGGGAGGGTTTGAGCTTTTCTGGTCAAAAATATCACCCCAAAACCATACTGTCATGTCACCTTGACTGTGAGATATAAGCAAGCCCAAAAGTGTTTCAAAAAAATGCTTCCGATAAGTTGCTATGGACTTCGTGCAACAATGGACTTATTCATCCTTGTTTAACATTATTATGACTGGTTAACCTATGCATACTGCATTAGAAGAAAGAACGGCACCTTCACATGCTTCCACGAATCAACATTTTGTACTGTCAGCAAAGATAATAGGACACAAACGAGGACACAGGAATAAGTTTATCTACTCCAACATAGTCTAAAATTGTATCTCAAGTTTAAAAATTTTTTCCCAGGGCATACCTCAGACACCCAGGATGGCATACATGTGTCTGTTGTATGCTTTAAGTTTCATAGCCTGTTCCTTATTTATGCTATGCCAGCAGAAACAGCTTATATCAACCAATTCCTAATATAATAATGTTTAGAATGTCAGCTTTAAAGATTATGTTGGCGAAAATTGTCACCAGATTCAATTTCAAAACACATAATTTTCAAAAGTTTCCTGAGGGATACCACAGACCCCCTAGATTTAAGTGTACATGGAACAGAAAATTTGGAAACCTGCCACCAAAATTCCTGAAGCTGCTCTTCATTGTTAAGGTGATATTTTTGGCCAGAAAAGCCTAAACTTTCACTATTCCTAACATGAAAAATTCATATTAATTACAAGCACACTATACTAGAAATATTTTTTCTTACATATGGCTTTGTCAAGGCCTAGACAAGAAAAGACACCAAACTACTAGTTTGTTATACAAAATGTTAATTCCTGATTTTTGGTTCAGGAAAATAAGTGAGTGAAACTACGAATGCGATTACACATTAATAACATGTTTAAATAAACATTTTGTTCGACAGTCACTTGCTATCCCATAACCTTATAAGGGTGCAACAATATATTGCAATATTTTATATCACAATACTGATGAAACATATTGTGTATTGCAATATATTGCTGTGTTACAATATATAGTTAAATATTGCAGGGTTGTATTGGGCTGTGGCTCCTGGAGGGCGGGCATCAAAGCCACCAGAATGTAATTGTTGATGTTTTAGCAGTGACTAGACTAAAAGCCATATCCTAAACAAACAGTACTGGTTGTAGTACTGCCTACTTGTATTGTAATACCTGTTTAAAATTGAATACTAACTTTAGGGGGATAAAAATTTTTTTTTTTTGTAAAATTCATAACTTTAGTAGTACTGCTCATGGAAATATGCTGAAACTTGGTGGAATTATTCACATTATGTTTGAACAAAGTCATGTGGTCACACCCACTCTGTGACAAGAATTGTGTACCTGTCAACATTTAAATATGATCTTTGAAAATTTTTGTACGAAAAAATTTATTTTGCTAATAACTTGAAAAGTAAAATAGCTACAACTTGCAAATTTAGTACACAAGTTGGTGGACAACTCTGCTATAGCAAACACACCAAACTTGAAGGAGATTGACCACTCACTTTGCTGAGAAACACCAGCCGCAATCTCAATAAATAGACATTTATTTTTGGAATAATAATCAATTTCTTTGCATATAATCATCACAAACGCTACAAACTCACTACAACTGTTATATGGAATTAGTAATGGATGGTTAGTTCTTCATCACAATCATTGAAGAGTACAGCAGCGTTGCCATAAAGGACGCTTGCGACTATGTCTGCTAATGGCACCATTTTTGACTAAACTACTTGCCTCTCCGCCTTCTTCGGCCTCATTGCAGTAATTAGAGTGCTGTAGTGGTTGTATTTCACCAATTGTAATTGTTGTCAGGTAGCAAATCTGCCAAGATGAGAGTAAAGACTTCATTTTGCTTCATCCCAAATGGCTGCATTTTATTGCAGATCTTTTGACCAACTTCACGGTGCTGTATCTCTGGAACACAGTGTTGTACCAACTTTTAATCACCACCACCTTGTTGGAAATTTAATTATCTTTCAAATGGCGCCTAGTATTAGGGCATAGGTCTTCGGTTTACGCACTGTACGTAATATTTGAACTAGCATATTTATGACCCACCCTCATATTTAATGAGTTATTAATTAATAACTGTTGGCCATTAGCAGCTTTTGACTGGTGGGTGTACACCACATGACATTAATGCTATCTACTGCATCTGACGTAGCTTATATCCATGAGATATTTACATAAGCATAGCACTTTAACATCGCCAAAGGCCCTAATCCAAATATTATTACAATATACAGCAATATATTGGAACATTTTTAAAGGCAATATGTAATATGGTTATTTACCTGTATTGCTGCGTCCCTATATCCTTAATTTACATAAGTACACCTGGAAACAAGATATCCTCAAAAAGCCCTTGGGGGATGCTGGCTTTTACCTGTCTATTTAGTGAGTATGTGATAACTGTTCTATTAGAGTACCTCAATTGCTACTTTGGTTGTTACATTATAACACACATAAGTAGTTTACTCTGTAGGCATGACAACAAATCAATTATGCTATGCCAAAAAGTCATTCATAACTCTGCAAACGTTTATCAAATTCTCACCAATATTTGATATTTGACCTTTTTTAGTGCACCAAATTTCAAGGCAATTGATAATACATGTGTGCAGTGCTTGTGAAGCGTGCAAAAAGTACTTAGAAGAGTTGCTGGCCTTTCCCAACATGATGCAGCCAGAAACTTGACAACGACTAACATAATTAATATAAGATCTTTAAACAGGCTGTAGGACCAGGTGCCCTACAGACCTTCAGCACTTGTGCTGTAAAGCCTTAATAAATAAATAAATTTTTAAAATAATAAATCATTTAATCATTTTAAAAATTAAAATGAGATATGGAAAACACTGACAAAATTAATGTAGACTAAGTGAGGCCTTGACAAAATGCCTTACAAAGAAATATGATTGTCATTTTTCAGAAGATCAAACTATTTGTATTATTTTTTGGTATAAAGACAACCTTACTCAGTAGCACATTTCTCCACACACATACACACACACACACACACACACACACACACACACACACACACACACACACACACACACACACACACACACACACACACACACCCACACCCACACACCCACATTCCCATTTAAGCGATCACACAAACAACACAAACAGGTATGAGATGTGTGTAGTGTGTGTTTGTGTGTGTGCAAGTGTATAGTAACTTACTCCACAGGGATCATCAAAGTTCACAAAGAAGTTTAACAAATATGATGAAGCTTCACCATATCCTAGTCCAGGATTTCCTTCCCACGTATCATATGCATTACATTCAAATAAAATATTGGTTGTAAGAGCCGCCAAGCATTCAACAGTCGAAGATCCATTGTCCCACTGAGCTACAAGTTCAGATGAGTTAATGCCTACAAAACCACATAGTTTATAGAACAACTTGTAAAGAAAGGAACAATTATAAAACAAAATAAAACTACTGAAAATGTACAAATTTTCAATATTTTCAAGGAGAGAATTGTTTTTGATATGGCTTGTTTTCAAATATAAACAGTCCAGCTTCTCTTGTCCACTATTTACTTGACTACTGTAGTGTCAATGTTAAGAAAATATGATACTTGTGTAGATGATGAAAATACTTTATTTTTCCAGAATGGCCTAACACCATTTCTACATGGACACCCAAAAGTGGGGTTGAGTAACTAGGGAGGGTGGAAGCAGTTTAAGCGCCATTAAAATGAATTATGCAAAACCTTCGGTTTGTGGTGATGTGAAACGTGTGGATTATGTAACAAAGTTTGGCATCATTGTTATTATGTTAAGAATATACATACTTATCTAGTGCTAGAATTGCTACTATACGTGCCAAAGTGTTCCATCAGTTTTTGCCTAGAAAACTAACTGCTTTAATCATACAGTATGATAGTACTGTATAGTAGGGACCACAAAGGTTTGGGTGTGGCCCATGAAAAAACATCACCCAAAAACCAGCCTCACTTTTCCCTGACGACGATGAGGCAGTACTGGTTAGGTAAAAACAAGCCCAAACAAGTCTTCGGAGTGACCCGAAACACTTTCAACAAGTTGCTACGAAATTTTTTTTAAAAATTATTAAACAGATTTTCTAGTGACTGATTGTCCAACAAGCGTAACTCGATAACAGCTAAGGCTACGGGTTGATTTTTTCACTGTTTGATGTCACTTCAGCCGGACATGTGCCTTTTGGGATACCACAGTATGTACAATGCTTTCTTCATGGACTTACCAGTGTCCTCCTTTGTGTTCCATTCATCTTGGCTGACAGTGAAAGGTGTCAATTTGGCAGTAGCGCGTGATGGCTCCCTTTGTAACGGAAATCGTCTGTATTTTTGATTCGCAATGCTGTGTAACAGGTTGAACATAGCTGACAACAAAGCATAATGGATACTTTACTTTTCAGACAATAAATGGTAGCTAGGGTGTGTGGCACCATTTCTTTTGATGCAGTATGCGTGGGTTCACCATTTTATTTTACAACAAAAGTTAACAAACAAGTACATTAAAAAATTGGAATTTTCAACTAGAGTAGGGACCATAGCACATCGATAATAAGCACTGAAACAAGCTGGAGTAGTGCACGATATTAAATCACAGTAGGGATATAACACTTCTTATTGTTTTACTGTGATTTAATATCATGGACTACTCCAGCTTGTTTCAGTACTTTTTATTGATGTGCTATGGTCCCTATTCTAGTTTTTTTTCTGTGTACTTGTAAAACAACGTACATCACCTGAATCCTCACATGAAGCATATTCGAAAGAGCTAATGATCCCAACCATTTGCTGGTTATGTGTAGTGTGTTGTTATTCCAAACAAAACTATGTAGTTAACTTAATATTCAAGTAGCACCTAAAACGCTTCCACTCTCCTCTGAATAACTTACGATCAATGTGTGGCTTTAGGTTAAAGGAGTTAAGTCATGTATGCCTTGTGTTGTGTGAACATACATTCCCCAAAAGTTTTATGCACTTTAAAGGGTTAAAACAGGCGAGATGACAGCTCTTTTGTAAAGTAAGGCAGTAAAGTTTCAGAATGACTTCTGGCCTTGTAGCCATTAACAAGCACTGTGTTACTCCCCCAACTAATAAACCTAGTGATAATGTTGACAGTGGTGTTTCCCATAATCTACTCATCTAGTCTTACAGTTTAGTGATGGTAAGTGTATATTCTAGTGTTTGAATGCAGTGAATTAGCAAGTAAATAAGCTCCCACGTGAATATGACATGGAGAGGACAGGCATAAGATATAACGACCAGTGCTTCCTATTCTGTGCAATTCAAAACACAAATGGTGAGGTACTTAGGCAGTCTGGTCAGATAAGTTAACCTACTTGAGTGACCTGTGCAACAGGAAGCTAGGATTCTCAACAACAGAATTTGGACTCCACAGGCTGAGATCAGGAGGAGATACCACTGCTACCAATGCAAGAGTCCCAGATAGGCTGTTTAAAAGGCATGGGAGATGGAAATCCAAAAATGCAAGACAGATATGTCAAGCACAGCATACAAAGCAGGGTGCAGGTCTCCAAGAAGTAAGGACTGTATCTTCTCATCTACAGCTCTAAGTTGTCACAAAAATAGCCAACCAGCAGTGGTGGTACAAACCCTATGTGTTAATTGGTATGGTAGTAATGTAAAGCATGCATCAAGTGTAAGTGTAGTAGTATGGCAAAGCGTAGTAGTATGGTGTGGGAGTTGATTTTTTTTCTTTGTACTATTGTTTCTGGTAAGGTTCCTTGGTGGTCTGGCCTTTCACCTTCCCGCACACAAATGATGTCATAATGTGATTTCTATACTGCTGTATATTTATGTCATGCTTAAGAGAAGGCAAAATACATTAGAAACACAGTACCTCATGGAAGCCAAACCTCAATTGCATACCTTTGATCGCTGAGTGATAATCTTCTAAGCACTACATACACTCCCTTTACTTGTAGACCTGCACGGTTCAACCCTAATGCTTTGTTCTATGACTTTGAGGGTTAAGGAGCTCCTATGAACACATCAACCCAGTGGGGTTCAAAGTGACCATGGATGTTAATGCCAGGAGAAGGTATATATTACCTATGCTTCATAGATCCTTTACATCCTGGGATTGGAATCTGCTGTTTTCAACACCTCCTTCCGCACCTTCATCGACACCTTTCTACAAAGACATCTGTGAATTAACGCATTAGTAACTTAACTTTGGTTCGATTACTTGACCCAAGTTATACTTATGGACTGAATTTGACATTCATATAATGAACAATTCGAGACTTACAGTTAGCCAAAGCTTCAGTCGGCAGCAAGTTTTGTTACTGTTATTTGCCTCCACAATCGCCTTTTCATCCTATTCGCAGTAAAGAACAAGATTACTGTCACGAGATTCACAGTAAAACAGTAGTTCAACTTTTCTCCACCCAGTCAACACCAATTAATTAATGGTGCGGATGGTCTGAGCACAAAGTACATCAAGTATGTGGAGATTCCTATCCCAGGAGTATAAAGGATGCTCCAATCAATACATTGTGAATCGCAATAATTATATCAGGAATATCGACATTATATTGATTTATAGAACTTTGCGTGGGCGAGATCAAAGGAAAAAGTGTACTTTAAATTTCATAAAGTACACTCTCAGCCGGCCAACTGCTTCATCGACCACAAAGAGTGCTTTATTGCACCGCAAAGAGTGCTTAATTCGTTCAATAAAGCACTCTTTGCGGTGCAATAAAGCACTCTTTGTGGGCAATAAAGCACAGTTTCCCACGTGCCTTAGTGTAGGCTAATAGCCTATGGGGCTCGTGCCAGTACGACTAATCACCCAAGCCGGTGAAGGCTGATAGCCTCGCCGCGCTGAGTGATCAATCACCCCAGCCAATACGAGTTCCACCACTGGATTGCTTTTATAGACATACCTAAATGCTTCGATGATGGGTGGGAGAAGGTAACGTTGCTGTTACGTTTGTTAATGTAAACGGACAAGTCCTGGAGATATCACAGAAATACTTCACCATGTGACTCGCAATAGAATCGATTGTGGGTTGCGAGCAAAACCTGCCAAAAGATGCAATGAACGTCTACTATGCCAAACTATGGTGAAATACGCGTAAGTTATTTTGTTAAACTAGTTTGTGTGTTTTCAGACTGCTAATAGTCCGTGCAACGCTTGTTAATTACGAGTCCTAGTGTATGGTGAAGCTACACGACTAGAAAGTTCCATAAATCATTTAAAGCATAGCCTTGCTCGTGCTATATGAAAAATAAAGTACTCGGCCGCACGCCTTGTACTTTATTTTTCATATAGCACTCGTGGCTATGCTTTAACATATACATAAATACTACATAGCTACATGGCTGTGTTCAGAATTGCTGAAATGCAGATGCAGTGTACAACCAAATTATTGATTTAGCATTGCCACAGAGTAAAGATCTTCTTCAAGAAAAACTGACATATACACGAATTTTGAGGATACTTTTTTCAAATCCTGTATCGTTCCATCTCTGGTTTACCTTTGGTACTTAAGCCTGTCAGCCTTTGTCAGACTGTGCTACAATGCCAGGAATATCATTCTGAAGGCCTCACCTGAGACAGTCTAGATTTTTTTTCTCTATATATATCACTAAAAGCCCAACATATAACTTTTAGCAGGGATGGTGGCACCCAATACATGATCTTCTATCACCTTATCATGAATACCTGTACACAACACATTCTGTACACATATCTGGAAGCCATAATGGATCATAATGCAATGATTCTCAACAAGCAGACCCACGTATTAGCTGTTAGTTCTAAACACAAAAAACAACCAGTATATTGGAGTCAGGCATATACGTATAGTAACTCATAGTGTGTCTGGCATACTTACAATTTCATTTTAGACAGCTGAGTACCTAGTCCTGTATCACACTGAACTGCTCTATAATCTGGGAGGAAATTTTGAGACGATTGCTCACTCAGAAACATCAAATTATGCAAGTGTTTAAATTAACCATACATAAGCGTCTAAAAATTTGGTAGTCCAAATGGCTATTTACTTGCTGTTAAGTATACGATCACTGTACCGTATTTACTTGGTGTGGCTACTACCTCACTGCTGCAGGATAGTCCACTTCACCTCACTAATCGGATAAGCAAATACACTCTTCAAGGACTACGGATTCAAATGATAGCCATGGCGTTTATCCTCTCTATCTTTAAGGGAACAGCGAGACTACTAGTCAAACGTAGCGACTATTAAAAATGTAGCATGTAACCAAGGAAATACGTTTTATATTACAGACCAACTCCAATGACCTAAAATATTTAGTTAAGTTTACAGAGCTGGCATTCGATCACCTAAATTTGTTTTGTGTTCATAATGAACAAGTGTAAGGAATATAGTTGTTGATGTAAGATGACCACCTTTATTTTATTGCTATTTATGCCTATGATCCCTACTCAAATAAAAAATTTCTGATTTTTCCTGTTTGATGAGCCAACATGCATATTGTATCAAAGGAAAGAATGATGTGGGCCAGACATACAATAAAAATTTATTAAGCTAGTGAACGACCCCCCCCCCCCCCCAATTCCCCTGAAAGTGATGTGGCCATTTTGTTTCATTTTCAGCTTTGTTCCACCCAGCCACCTGGTAAACAGTAGGGCTGGGAGATAAAAAGATTATTATCTAGATAATAAAATCACCTATCATAAAAATAAGATAACAAATTTGCTTATCAAGATAATTTAGTAAATCTTCGTAATCTATTGTAAATCTTGTGGAGAGGTGTCAAACAAGTTGGGGAAGTGATAAAATTCAGCCACTACTTGACTTTATGTCAACAAAAGTGTTTATAACACTCCGAGATACTGTAATATCGTTTATCAAGATAAAATGGTTGTCATTTATCAAGATATAGGTTTTACCATTAGTGTACAGCATTACAAATGAACCCCCTGCAATCAATCCAATCACTACGGAAATTGCAACTATTTACGTGACTATCAATACTGAGGAGTGAAGTGGCCATTCCCAGGTATCTTCTATCCTTATACAGTCTTACAAACGAAGAACAATATGAAAACCTCCTCTGCAATCCAGTCGCTATGGAAATTATGGACAATTCTTGTGACAGCCAGTTGTGAATCAACAATTAAGCGGTAGTGGAGAAAGAAATGGGATACAAAGGAGGACAAAGATAAATCCATGATCCATGCATTGTAGCTGATGCAGCTGGCGAAAAGGTAACATCTCAGATCGAAGTGATGTTGAACAGCGAAGAAATCAAACCCATAGTATTAACCATAGTTGAGTTACAGTATGCTTGGCTGAAGGCATCATTCAGTAGAAAATTCAGTAAAATAGAAAACCTTTGTTGGGCAAGCCTGATCTAGACTTGCCAGATACACATGGCTATAGGATCAGTAGTTAACACTTGAATTGGGTGCCATTCAATATAACTTTATTAAAGCTGGAGTGTGTTGACCCCTTGGACAGCTACGGACAGTGTAGTCTTTGTTGAAATATCACTACAGCTAGCTATCAGAATGGGAAGAATACCTAGTTATCTAACTCTCAGTATTCTGTGTACAAAATCACTGTGGAGAATTTACTTTTGATTAAAAAAAAACACCTATAGTATCTCTACCAGTGATAGAGAATTGTTGGTTGGTACTGATAAAGTCAAGCCTTATTCTGTTGGCTGAGTGTTGTCACTGAATGTATACTCTCCCTATACAAACATTATGCGTCTTTCTCTCTTACTAATACTTGAAGTGCAGCTTTCTGTTTTTCACTGGTCATTGCAGTACACCCAGATGTCACTCTCTACACCTAGCCAATCTATATAGAGCATCATTATAGAACAAAGTGTCTTATCTTGTGCTGAACCTCGTTTGTCTTTGATTTCTTGGGCTACCCTCTCCTTAATTTCTACTCTCTTTCCATATCGATTCATGCATTCTACATTTTCATTTTGTGCAACGTATGTACCATTTCAACTATCAAGTGTGGGGCTTTCCAATGGGCTATGCAATGATAGTAAAACCTGTATCTCGATAAGTAAGTCATTTTATGATTTTTATCTCGATAATCAATATTATCTTGATAATTATGTGAAACTGTATTTTAAAATTTTACAGAATTGTTGACATAAAATCGAGTAGTGGTTGTTAAGTCAGAAGTTTATCATTTCCCCCAACTAGTTTGACACCTTTCCACAATTTTTCCATTTGACTGTGGTTGATTTACAATAGAGTACAAAGATTTACATTATCTTGATAAGAAATTTGTGACCATCTCAGCAAAAACCTGACCTGGTCACACAACTTCAGATTTTTTATTTTATTTTCTCAGCAATATTTTCTGCAGTGTCCAAGGTTTATAGTCTTGAGTCCAGGCTGCATTTATCCAATACAGGTTTGGAGAAGAAAAAATGATCTAGGCACAAGACTAGGAGGTCGGGGCTTTATTGCCTAAAAATATCACCCAAAAAACCAGCCTCACTTTTCCTTCTGGCAATATTAATTAGATGGGCATAACCAAGCTTCAGAGAGTGACTCCAAACCCTTCCAACAAGTTTCTATGGAATTTTAAAACTTTCCTTTTTTGTGGCGAGCCTGCCAGCAGTATTGTCAGTTGAGCACGTGTACTATGGCTGAGAATAAAAGATTATCTAGATACCTAAATTACAAGGCAGTAAACATAAACGAGATCGTTATTTCTTCAACTAAACTACTTTCATACCAAGTGACTACATAGCTAACACTATACCTTGGTTGATTTGTTAATCCATGGTGAACATTTAAAACTAAATTGCAACACTGTAGACTAATCGGAAGTGGTCTTAAAGGTAAGAGATTGAAGAATTTCTTGCGTAAATTTCAGATACGTGCTAATGCAAATGGAAGTTATGACTGCAAATGTAAGCGCCTGTAGTTTATTTTCAGTATAGGTGCTGTAAAAATCGATTGTCTTGCTCTTCCTATCGTCTAGCGCTACAATTCCAAAACTACACACCACAGGAGAGCCTTGATTCTTGATTGTCTACCGTAAAATACCAGTAAATTATTATGTTTGCTAAAGTTAGCTTTCAAAGGTACTTAATCGTCACTTTTGCAGATGTCTCGATCACTTGATTCATTGTACAAAAGCCCCTTGATTGAATCTGATCCGGTCATAAGTGTTTCAACAGACAGTATTGAAGTGACTACCCCTTGTAATAGAGGTGATGGTGTGTGTGTGTGTGTGTGTGTTGGGGGGGGGACTTTACATACTTTTCTGTAACTACCACTCACTCATCCGAAACGGATTCATATTATCATCATACGCTCCCATGCTGTATCCCACTGTCCCGTTAGTGACGCAAAGGCTGGTCGGTCCCAACACATCCTCGCTTGTATCACATCCGGAAATGCTTGAGGGTAGCTCCTGACAGAATGCCAAAAACAACGTACACTCATCAAAGCCGAAGTGTCTGCAGTTAGCTTCTGCCAAGGTAATCTGCCAGTACCCCGGCCTACGGACATGATGCAACCGTTCACATGCTGTTACAACAAATACAGAGTAAAATCACTTTACTAATGGCTCGATGTTATAATCTCCGGCAGTACATATTTCAGTTTGGGCACTGGCCAGGCACACAATCCCTAGTAGGAGAGCTAGCTGTCGCATGGCATGCATGGCGCCGAATAGAAGAGTAACTGCGCACGCGTATCACGTGCAACTATCATTCCGTTACTGATGCCCCGCCCATGGTATTTTTGACACAAAAACAACCGCAAAAATCGTAGTAGAATAGCAACTTTAGGCTGTATGTATTGCAAACGATGCAACGCTTCTTACGTGTTGCTCGAACGTCTGTGCATGAGCACTGCGTGCGATTTATGCAGAAAATTCCTGCGTAGACAACCTGCATCCGGACAACTGCGTCTGTGCATGGTGGGCTCATTTTAGTTTGTCGTGAATCCAATAGCAAATAGGTAATTCTCCATCCCGAAAAGTACTTTACACATGTAAGCTTACGCTTTTTGCCAGGGCGTTTTTCGTTTCTAGCATGTGAAGCACATGCGCAGTTGGTATATTCTATTCAATTGGTTCGCGCTAGCAGTCATGTGCTCCAAGGTGTGTTCGCTGCATCTGCTTCTCCTGCTAGGGATTGTGTGCCTGGCAAGTGCCCAGACGGAAATATGCACCGCCGGACATCATAACATCCAGCCATTGATAAAGTGACTTCACCATATTTGTTTTGTTAACGTACACCACGTGAACGTTTTTATATCTAGGGAAGGATACTGGGTGATAAACTTAGCAGACGTCTACTGCAGTCAGCTCGGCTTTCCCAGTTTGTGTAAGCTCTATCTTGCGTTCTGTCAGGAAATAACTCCTAACATTGATCCCGGATGTGATTCAACTGATACTGACGAGGGGCCATCCAGCTTGTGTGTCAGTAACGGAACAGAAGGAATCAACATTGGAGCTTATGACCCTTCAGAAAACCCATTTCAAATAAGTGAGTGATATTGACAATTTCATCACACTCAGTGCAACAGGTGCATCGAGGGGTCAGCCACTCTGTGAAATATTGTTGATTGAAGTGCTGAAATTGTGCAAGGGTGGTAACATAGTAGAGAATAGCCAAATGTAGCAAATACGCATTTCATACGAAATTGCAAGAAGTGTTAAATTCCCTGTAAAGTCTTTTCTGAGTTAGATTGTGATCAATTACTCCTGTACATTAAATATTTTAGTGCCTGTTTTGGTGACCTGAACTAATGTCTAACCACAATGTTCTAAATTGCAACCACTTGTGAGGGGAATTTATGATTCAGTTGCACTGGGTATCCACATTGCAGTAAACAGTATTGTACCTTCAATAAAATACAGGGTAGTTAGTATATGTGCATAATGTTTTCTAATGTGACACTTGCTCAATTGTTGTACCTGCCATGTTATATCTATGACTTTTTGTATTACATGAACCATAGATTTACTAGTTGTGTGTTTGTGTGGAACACTGGCTGTGTGCAGCAAGTTTGAAGAGCCTGTGTACTGATTATAGCTTGTGGTTTGAGTGTAAACAAAACATTCAAACTCTGTCCAATGGCTAAACAGTCTTGAATCACCCATTCAGTGGGCTCAACATATCTCAGAAGCTACATTAGCCAAACAAATCAACTAGTCGTCAGTCTACAGTTGCAATAACCAAGAGTTCATTATATAAGCACCCAATATAGCCTGTACAAAATCACTTTTGTCAAGGTTACTTTTGATCAATTGACTAAGTGCTTATTATTAGTATTGATAAAGTCAAACCTTTATTCTGTGAGCGGGGTGGATAAAAACACAGTGATTTTTCACTAGCTGTATACCAGTTGGCCACTCTCTTCCTTGCATATGTTGATTTCTTGTTATAACTGTCGGGGTGGAAATGGTTAGCATTTAGGGTATGAGATTTGCAGGTGCTGTACAATTGTTCACATAGTAGTTGGTTTATTGTTGTAGCTGAGTCAACTAGATTAACAAACATATAATTTTAACTAGCAAGTATATTTGTATTAACCACAACTAGTGTGTGTTCGTACATTATTATCATGTGATATTTGGTTAGAGCTATACACTTGAACTATGTGGTTTTGTAGGTATCAATACAACTGATCTCATTGGATTTTGGAATAATGGATCTAGTACTGATAAATGCTTAGTGCCGAACACTTTTCAGACTACAATTGCGTTTGAATGTGACCCATATGCTTCTTGGGAGAACTCAGGAGTGGGTGCTGGAGAAGCAACGTCATATCTGAAAGACTTTTTTGTCAACTTTGAGAATCCCTGCGAGGTAAGTCTAGACTATTTACTGGTCCATGTGACATCACATTTTGCGGAAATCTTTGTTTCTGAAGTGTGTACAGCACTTCTTGCAATTTTGAGCAAAATGCATACTGATGCGTGTTTGCTATTCTCGAAGTGAAATAAGCCATGCTACCATCCCTGTTAAAGAAATTTGTCCAGTCTGAGGCATGATATGGGTATCCACCACCATTGTGGTACCAGATAAATAAAATGAACTACTTGTAAAACACGCATGCGTTTTCAGCCACGTATGGAAACACATGTGGATTCACACTACGCTTTACGTACGAAATTGCAAGACCCTGTAGTAAACTTGATGTCAGACCACTTGTCCTTTTTGTATCAGATTTGTATGAACAAGAAGGTCTCCATGTGGTGTATCACAGGCAGATTCCTATCCTAGACTTGGCCTTCTTTTCTGCTATGTGTGAGACACTGTTAGCTTTGGGGGAGCTGTTGATACTTCATGGGACATAATCTCTCTAATTCCATACTGCATGTTCATACACTCCAACTACATTAGAGTGCTTAAATAATGTCCAGTATCATCCTCTACCATTGGAACTGTCTCTTTGAGGATAGCCTTGAAATATTCTTTACCTATCCCAGCAATTAAAGAGCTAACCATGTAGTCATCTTGTTTTCTTAGGTATATATCACTCTTGGATACAGCAAGGTGTGTGAGCCGGCAGAATGTAAGGCAGAAAATCGTCATAATACAAAGACATTGAGCAGGTAGCAGTATTACATGTAATAGTGATATCATGTGTGTTAACTGTTTACAGACCTGATTACTGGGAAGTCAGTAATATACCAGAAGATTCTTGTAGGGAATTTTTCGAGAGTAGTCAATGCACCATGTACATAAGTTTCTGTAAACCAATATCTGGTGTTGGTCATTGTGAAGGCTTAGTGAACACTTCAGTATGTATCACAAATGGTACAACTTCCTACAGTCTTGGAGTATACAATTATCTTGTCAACCCATTTGTTAGCTTCAGTAAGTAAACTAGCTAATAGTATCATCCAAGTATATTATTATGGTTGTTGTTGTATTACAGCTAATGACACAATATTAGCAGCTTACAGCAATGGTACCCATAATCCCAGGTGTCCAAGTACCTATACCAGTGATGTGGGATCCATTGTCACCCTCAAATGTGAGCTGGGAGCGACATGGAGTCAGTCTGGAAGCACGGGAGATGCTTCTGATCATTTTGAAGGACTTTTAGTAAACCCAGAAGATGCCTGCTTGGTATGCCTACATGTATTTGTTATTTCAATAATTTACTGTATTTGTACAGGTATTTGTCGAATTTTCATACAGTGGAGCTTGCTCTGCTCAAGGACATAGTAGTTCAAATGACAATGATAATGTTGGCTGGCCTGGACTGATAATAATGCTACTGTAAGAAATGATGCAGTTGTGGTAGTGTCTTATTGTGTACTGTTCCTAGCCTGGCAGTGGTAGTGGCACTGTACCTGATCATCGGTAGTATCTATAATGTTACTAAAGGCAAATCAGGTTGTCCTGAAGTTCTGCCCCAGTATGATTTCTGGAAAGCATTTTTCATGTCAGCCATTGTGAGTGTTATACTACTACTAGCGTGTATACATACTAAACATCACTGTTACTACAGGAGGGAGTCTACTTCACTGCTGATCTTGTCACTTGTGGTCTGTGTACAAGAAAGGTTGGGCCTGCACCTTCTTCAGAATACGAAAAACTTTAGTGATTTGCTTTTTATTAGCATAGGAGTGTGTGTAAATCTTTATTTTGTGTTCTGTCGCTATTCGGATTTTTAAATATATAGATGGCTGCATTGTTTTTATTCTTTATGTGTTTATTTCACATAAACATTAAATGAATGGATGTCTTGTGTAATAGGACACATGATAGTTGTATAAGCTGTCCCATTGTTTCTGATGGGCCATCGTCCCAGCACTTCCAGTAGTCCTGATGCAGACGCTGCCTGGCTTCTTCCCAAAAGATACATATATTCATTGCCATAATGTCTCCTATTGTCCCAGGGGTCTACAGGCTTCCAGTGATCCTGTAAATTAATATGAATGGTTGACTTCTACTGATTATATTAACACCCGCACATACATAGTTGGTTTCCAAGAGGTACCAATTGTCTTCTACATTTAGTGGCCACAGGTCCTCCAAATTGTTGCGATTTCTAGTCAGTACTGCCCCTTGATCAGGCTCCTTGCCAGCTAATATGTAGTACACAGGAGCAGCAATGTCACCATCAGCCAGTTTTCTAAGTGCATCCTCATAGTCTTGGGCACTGGTCAGTACCTAGTGTGTGTTGTATTAGAGTGTTTGTACATCATTGGTTGGTCAATTACTTGTCTTAGATATTGTGAAACATCAGGTGAACCTTGCAACACTGCCTGTAGTCCATCTTCAATAATGTACCCTCCAAGACTTCTTTCGTTCAAACTAGCCGAGAAACCTTGGACACTTAAACCAGTTTGCACGCCCTGTATACATAATTATCATGTTTAACCACATCGGTGTTGAGGTTATTGTACGAACTCACCACGTATCCAACTTGTGTTACTCCAGTAAACAACAATTGGTCCTTATGTTTGAAGTCTACCTGTAATGTCAAAGCAAAAAGATGAGATCAAGGATTCATATGTAGGGGAGAGAGTGTCCAACTGGAAGTGGTAATCACTTCTACCTTAATACAGGTTTAACCTTATCAACACTATAACTAGTCAGGGGTTAATCTGGGGGGGGGGGGGGGGAACAGGCACTGACTGTGCCCCCCTGGGTTAGCTTTTGCCCCCCCCCCCCCGGGTTTATACCTAAAGCCTTGAGAAACGGAAAGGTTTAATTGATCCCAAAGTTGTATAATCGAATAGTCAATATTCAATGGCATCACAGTAAAATTTCACCGAAATTGAGTATATTTATGACTAAATTTTCTAAATTTTCCTTGGGGGAGCATGCTCCCACCCACCCCCCGGAATCTGAAGCAGCTTGCTTCCCCCCCCAAGCTTAATATTCTGGGTTGAGCCCTGCTAGTAATAAGCACCAAATCAGTAATTCTCTACCACTAGAAGAAGTATCAAAGGTAAACTTGACCAAGTGATTTGTACAGGACACTCTCCCTCACATTATGACTTCTTGATGATGTGCTACTTCCTACCATGATGGAGATGTTTCTTATCTCATCTGGGAGGTTCCAGTCAAGGTTTCGTCCATGGAAGATGGTGCCATCTGAATCCTGGGCAACAATCGATGTGCATGCTAAACCTGCTGATGTGTTTGTTGTGTTGGGATGCCCTCCACCAATCTACACAAACACACAGGTGCGTCACACATGCATACTTCTTCATAGTCTCGCCCCCATGTGGGGGTGAGACTAATGCACCTATCAATGTTATCCCCCACCTACCCCCTCCCGGGCGTAGTGGGGGAAATGATGGGGATTTGACTTTTTGAAAAATCAAATTCTCCACCCATGGGGGAACGACTAGTGGTCAAATCTCCATGTAGTATGGCTGTTAGGTACTTTAGGAAACAGGTCAATTCCTTTAGCTTGCAAGTTAAAACAAACGCCTAAAATTTCGAGCGGTCAAATGCCCCACTAGTGGGGCAGAGTTTCAGATCAAATCAGGTCAAAATCCCCCACTAATCCCCTAGTAAGCCCGGGAGGGGGGTAGTGGGGCTTAACATTGATAGGTGCATAACTTCTTTACAGACACACACACACACTACCCTTCGCATTTCATATGACAAGTTGAGCCCCACAATCAGCCCAAGGTCAATACCCCAATATTCTGCAATTCCACGTAGCTCTTGACCAAGCTCACCCATCAAGCTATCAAAGTTAGCCATGATGCTCTCCAAAAGTAGTTGCACAGTTTTAGATGGCACCTGTAAAGTGGACAGTACATATGCACGATAATATACGTTGCAATATTAAACCATGGACTGGAAGTAATCGATCACGAGTGGAACGGACGAATTGTAGTCGCTGAGCACGTGACGCCATCGTTGCTCCGGAGAAATCGATAAATCGATCGTGTAGCGTCTCATCTCCACTGATCTGGCCTCGCATTGCACGAGACAAATGAGAAGAAAACCAGCCAAAGCCACACCGCCCTTCATTTCATGTTCATTAATTGCGACCTCCCAAATAAGGTATTAATTAAAAAATATTAGCTGCAATATTACACAACTGGTGTTTCTTAAATATTTTCCATTTTTTCTATGCTTAGACATAAATTCTTTTCTCTGTGTTCAAAGGCCTCTTCTTTACATCCATCTTGCCACAAGTGCACCAGTCCTGGATCTACTGCTCGGAAAATAGACAGGTGACCAGACATTATAATCAGCTCTACCAAATCCAAATCAGGATGATCCGGGCTGAGCTGCAACACCTTGCTGAGGTCTTCATTGCAGATACATCCTAAATGATAGCTACCCTGCATCCAGTAGCCGAGTTTAGCAGTGATCTGGAATCTTGTTGCATAGGGATGGAGCATTCGTGATTTATAGAAACTGGATGGATCGTGAGGGTTGTAAACAGCTGGGAAGTAAGCCTGCTGATTTATAACTGTGTTCATTCTACACCTTTGAAGAAACTGGTTGGAGAAATCGATGTGTATATCTGCCAGAAACAGTAGCTCATATGTAGGGAACTCTTCTGAAGCAAGTTTAAAGGCTTGTAGTCTGGAAAATGGTTTTTGAGTGATGAGAATCTGCAAGTCTGCATGAGGATATTTCTTCTTATATAATTCTACCAGTTGCACTGTTGTATAGACATTCTTACTGATAGGACCTGTGGCCGTGTTTGGATACAAAATCACCAGTAAGGAGACATATTCAGGAGGATTATGAGCTAACAGACTATTTTCAAATGACATCATAAATCTTTGAAAGGCTTTAGAAATCGGTGGTGCTGGCACAATAAACACTATTTTAGTGTTTCTGTATAATGCCTCACTGACTGAGGTTATTCTAGCTGGTTCCATCTGTCTTATTACATGAACAATTTTTCTATCAATGTTGTCTCCTTGTTTAAAAGCAACTTGCACAAGGTAATCGATTCCTCTACCAGGATCAACACGATAAAGCATGTTTTCAAGTTTAATGCTCTTCACATCTTTGGCTGATTGGTGAACTAACTGTTTGGACACATTTAGTATAGCTTGCTGATCTTTATGATGGACTCTATTTAGAGGAAGACTAGGACGGTAATGAGATTCAGTGTATAAATGTGTACTATCGGACACCTGCCAGTGTATAACACTGGGTAAAGTTGTCTCTTGATATGGTGGCCTTAGTCCAGATCGTGCCCATGTTGGAGTACGAGAGTGAGAGCCAGCAAGGGTCATGTTTAATGGTGATGCTCTGAATGTGGCTTTCATCAGCATGTCTCTCAAACTGTCCACATTATGCTTAGTATTGTTCAATGCAATTGAAAGGAAATGGTGATGTAGATGGTATACCTGATCAGGTTTATCTAAAGGAGAAAGAAATATAGCCTTGCTAAGAGCAGGATTTAGCTCATGGTTCCCAACCTGTAGTTCATCAACAGTAAAAGCAGTGGAAGCTTTGTAAAATAAGTCCTTCATCTCTCCTGCATTGGTACAATTGACTTTTCCAAACTTGCGAATGCAACGTGATATCTCTACTTCCTCGTGGATACTCCTGGCCTCCCTGTGACACTGATACAAGTGGTCACATAGAAGATTCAATGTTGCTCTGCTCAGTACATAGGCAAATGCATCACAGTAGTTCTCACCAGGTCTCATACCCAAATCATCTCTTTCATATTCAGTAGGGACAATTGGTAGGCCCATATAAACATGTTCTGAACTGTCCATCCGTACTAGCAGTTCTTCAAGCAAAGCTGTTCTCACATACGTGTCACCACGAAGCTTCACATACCAGTGGTACTGGTCTCGGTGGCCATCACAGATTTGTTCAATTGCCATTGTGGCAGCCATTTCATCCATGCCATGTTGACTATTCCTTTTCCTTGCAATCTGTACCTTCTTAGAAGGGATCACTAAGGGTATATTATTTCTCTTTATTAGCCTCACGTCTTCATTCTTCATTGAATAAAATGCATGGACTTTGAGGTTGCTCATCCCATGCCCCCAAGAATTACAGGAAGCCGCCACTTGGTTGATCATAGAGGTACGGTCGGTTACTACAATATTATACAGTACCAGTTCTCTAGTATCATACAAATCCAGTCCCGCTGCGTACTTAGATTGCGAGGAAGTGTCCGACAAATGCGGGATAACAATTTCAGGTTTGTTGACAATTATCAGCTCATCAAACGACCAAAATCCGATACAGAATATAGTTGCCAGTAGTGTCCCTGTAAAAGCTCCTAAACAAAAAGGAATAATCTTATTTAACTTAAACACGGCCATTTCGCTGGTTCTGTTCATCTTGAAATTCCATTAGCCAACTAACGTTGCCACGTGCACTCAGGGAAATTTGTAGATCACGTGATAGTGTTTACTAAAGACTGTTTGTTGCGTAGCGACACTGGGTGCTTCAAGGTAAGTCAGTATTATCATCCTACGTACTGTACGTTGTGTTTTTGCATCACCTTATCCACGTAGATTACACCTTATGGACCACCCAAGCTCGCAGTTTCTAATAAATGCCAATCCTGTGCTATCCGCCAATCCGCCTACCCCACACCTTAGCTTATTCGGGCCAGACTCAGAAGACGAGTCGTCAGATGAGTCGATACAAGAAGATGCACTTGGAACTATCACTGCACCTCTATCTGCAGATGTTAGCATAATTGAATTTTTAGTGTGTTATAATTCAAATTCACTCCCTTAGGAGTTTATCAAGGAGACTCCAAAGTCTTTATCAGAACTGCTAGACATTGTACACTCGCGAATACAATGCAATTCAGAATTAAAAACTGTCCCTAATGAAGAGCAGCAAAAGTTTATATCAATTTTAACTGGTGAACTGACCAGTCAATTCAGAGTGATCCATCATCAGATTGATGATCCTTTCTTGGTATGATTGGGTCTGCATTATGTACATATTTCAAATTGTGAAACACTGTGTAGGACTCTATTCACAATAAGGAACTGCATCGAAGGATTGTTGTAGAAATTGTATCAATATTGGATAACTTATTTTCTCAATATTTATCGAGAGCAGCAAGTATATAATAAAGTTGTTGTACCTAACTTATTTGGTGGTTATGCTAGGACTGACACAGCGAAAGAGTTTGTTCAGTTTTGCTGCTAACATGAGTCGTCTTAGAGCACAGTTAGCGGTGGAGACAAACACTCGGTGTGTGTGCATGTGTGTGCTACCAACCCCCCATGGTGGGCCTCCTAACACACTACATGGCTAATTGCAGCATCTCAGTCCCTGACTGTGTGGAATCCCATGTGTTGGCCTTTGGCTGCATGCACTACTACATTTTTAGGAGAAATGGACTATGCCTAATGTCCCAGAAGTTTGTCTGCACTTCTGGAGGTTGCTCACCTGGCCCAAATAAACAGTCTTGTAAAATGGGTCACTCTTACTACCTCCATGGGGTGTTGGAGGGGTGATGTATATTTATGTGCATGTGGGAGGTTCCAGATTCATTGCCTGCCAGCTGCTGCTTGTTCTTTCCTTACTTTACTTACATTGCTTCAGTCTACCCAGTTGGCCTGATGTCAACTGGGGAAGCAGCCCACACCAGCTGTAACATTAGTGAGTACCTGGTATTAACTGGTGACGCAAATGCCAACTGTCCATGTATCATGTAACTGGTTTGGATACCCACACCTTCACCTGTGAGACAAGGTACAACCTCCTGTGGGTGCACAGCCAGCTGCGGGTAGGCATGACTGTGTATGTGTGTGTATGTGTTCAGAATTGTATCAAGTTGTTGTGTAGCATAAATATTCCACTGATACGTCGAAAGATTCTGGATGATCTGCGAGGTTCACTCAGGATCCGACGACACTTAAAGACTCCACCAGTTCCACATTACCAGCTTGAGGGAAAACTGAAGGAGACAGAAATTGTGGTAGGTTCTTAGTACCTACTGAATGGTTTTAGCTTGACCTACAGGATGAAAACCTGGATGCATTCAATGCATTGGAATTAGGTAACAGAGCAGGTGTCATCTCAAAGAACATCCTTAGCAAGGTAGACTACAAATGATAGTTCCTTCTTAAGGATGACTTAAGTTTAGGCTAGGAAGAGCCTCAATGAAGCAATGGCATTCAGCGAGAGTAGACGTGAAAGTCTTGCTGCACAATCACTTAAAATGAATGATGAGAATATCAGTGACCAATCGTCAGTGTGAGTAATGTCTTTGGTGGTCATGACATGTTTTGTACTATTATCGTGTTAAGAGGTAGTGGCTGCGAAGTGGAAGAAGTTGTGGATAATTGGACACCTCATGTAATTTGATTTTAACTATATTTTATCACATTCTTCATTAAAGAGGTTTACAGATTTCTCGATCATTTTCCCTGCCTGAACTGTGGCAAAATTACATTCTTGATGACGTTGGCCAGAAAAGAGGCCCTCAACATATTACAGGTGTGGAGGTATTTAATAAATTCAATGTGAATTCCATTGATTATCAACAGAAAAGGAACCTGTTGTTAAACTGTGGAAGATTGTCAAGGCCAGCAGTGTTGAGTCTCTGAAAGTACATACAGTAATATGCAGCACAACTTTAAATGTAACATGTTTTGATAGGATGTCTGCTTAATTCCTTTTGATAGCTCCAGGGAAGAGGGCAAAACTACATTGTATGTAGACACATGAGACTCTTAACTTGTTATTATTACCACATTATCACACTAGGTTAGGAGAGTTTACCGAAGAACAGTTTGAACAAGATTTACGCCAGTTACTTGCTCGCCATCAAGATATCCATAAAAGAAATACTGTGAGCTTGCATTCTTGATTAACGTTGTGTGCCAACAAAATGTTGTAGGAGGATCAGGGCACCGAGTTACTCTCTCCATTGCTGCAAGTGAGAGGAATGTGTGTGCGTATATTTGTGGCTGGAGGTGTTGACAATTAGCTATTAATTATGAATTTCTTATCTCTGAATTTGTGTATGATAAAGTTAACGATGTGTGTAGTGGTGTTATTTATGTTCTGTTTGAAGTATTACTTGTTGATAGGCACATGTACATGGCATAAATGCTAAAAAGTCCAAAAAGCTAACAGAACATAAAGAAAATATGCTAAAAGTGAAAGCCACAGATAAAAGCAAGGAAGTGACTGACAAGAGTACGGCGAAAAAGGAAATCACTTCACTGCCAGTTGCACAACCACTGCCAACATTGTTTACTCAAATTTGGTACAGAAATATTAGTGATGTTTATCAATCCTATCAATGTTTCTGAATTACAGTCCATCACCAACTGCCACCACAGAGGAATACTCTGAATTCTTGTCCAGTAGCCAACTCTCAGCTGTTGAACCGGAACCAGCTGCAGTAATGGCAGCACCAACAGGTGTACATGACAAACAGTTGGACTACAATTCGATGATTCATATGGTTTCATTCCTTGAGCAACAAGTGGATGAGATGGGCTATAGCCGAGACGATGTGCCTCCCTGTTTCTCTGAACCACAAACTCCTACTGCAACTAGGTACAGTCATCTTCATGGTCAATTCATTTTAACATAAGTACTTTATGGTTGGTCACTATATTGTTGTTTAGTTGTGATGTGATTGAAGTGGACCATACTCATCATCCTAAGGTAAAGCACTAATTCATTATTAACTTGCGGTCAACATTGTTTCTTTCTAATTATAAATTCAAAGCATGTTCAACCGGCTGTGGTGACTTCTCATTTGCCTAATAAAGTGAGTCATTGTGTCAGTTTTCAGTTCACTTAAGTACTTATCTAGACAGCTATCTTTGTTGTTGTATAGCTGTTGATCATAATTCACACCAAATTGTTGTCCTTGCGTTACTGTGTTGTTTATGTGGGACCAAAATGGTTTCATTTGATCTCTCTTGAACCTTCACTTGTACACCTATGGGAGGGATTGCGGCCTCTTTGTAGAGCCGCCGTTTTGTGTGTGGCCGTTTACATGTTTGTTAACTGATTGTCATTATATTTCAGGAGATAGTTCAAACATCAGATGTGAGGGTCTCAGATCGTGTTCCACAGCAATCACTCAGATTACAGTCTTTTAAGCCACTTTATAATGAAATTAGTGGGGAGGTAATATTATATACAATTCGTATACCTCATGTTGCTTTAAAAATTATCAGGTGACTTCAAAAATGGTAAAAGAAATCGACAAAAACCTCAGGCAGAGTGTGGAAATTCAGGAAGTTTATGAGGAAATTTTAAAAAGCACTCCAAAAGATCATTTAGTGTTTCACAAGGTATGCTTTACACTAACCTTTTCCATGTGTGGTGATTCTTGTTGTTTTAATAGGATAGACTAGTTGAGCCAAGTATTGGGGAATACACTGAATTGTCCAAAGTATTAGCATCTAGCACACTGAAGCACAGGAAAAACAAACGCATTGTTAATGGAAAACTCCATCGCAACATACCACCACCCTGGGGATCTGAAGGCAGAAAAGAATGGGAAGAAAAGTAACACAGTGTATGCTGTATTATTGAGTAGTGTTAATTTATACATCTAACCTACTAGCCAAAGTTATTCAGGACCAACTCCAGAAGACATACTGGTTAGGAAACACTTAATGCTACCCAATATTTTCAATAGCTTTTGTTTTTTAGGGGAAAGGATTCACTGGTCCTGTGCCTCCTGAACTGGCCCCAATGTTACGGGCCTACAACACATGGGTGACTTGGTGGAAGTCTACTGTTAATGCTGATGACTACATGAAATATGTCATCAAACAGGTACACTTCCTCTCTGCATATATATGTGGTATTGCCTGTAATACAGGAGAATGACTACCTGGGTGTCGTATACCATCTGTATCACTCTGATGATGGTAATTCTGAAGAGGAAGAAAGAAAAAGGGAAGAGAAGAAGTTACAAGAAACAAAGCGAAAAAAATTTATGTAAGTGTAAACTTGTAAACATTGTAGCTACAGGTTATGGTGATGTTGCAGGGAGAGGGAAAAACATCTTGCTAAGTTGACCAAGAAGAAGTACAGCTACACTGCTGGTCAATGGAATGTTAACACAGTGTCAATGGGTGGTCTTGGCAAGGATCCTGACCTTTCATCTGAGCTAGAACAAGGTGGTCTGTGTGTAGTGTATGTGTAGTGTTGTGTAATAGAAACAAGTGTTTATTGTACATATTGTGTTTTCACCACTTGCAAGTTGTATGACCTATTATTGGCTGCCTCTTGTAGTAGAACCACCAGCTACTGACATTCTAACCAAAGAGGTACTTCCATCCTTAATGCTGTACTGCCATGCATCCTTACATCTTTAGGACCTAGATAGCTCATCTTATCAGGCAAGACTGGAGGTGATATGGAAAAAGCTTGCCTTTCCCGAACACCTTAAGATTGATATGGCCATTAAGTACTGTAGTTCAGCCCATAATGTCAAGAGATTATCAAAGGTAATTAATTAATTGCTTGTATTGTTAACTATTAACCTAAATGTTTTACCGTTACTTTAAACAATCACTCATACAATCCATTTAACATGCGTGCAGCATATTTATAAAAACGAAGTTGCACGTAAGACTTAGCTATGTACAAATAGCATACAAAGTTACACAAGTTCTTTAAAAAGATGATTAGTTAGTTCAGTGGTCTGCTATATGTTACAATACCAAGTTCTTGGTCGCAACTTTATTTCCACTTTGACAAATTCTGTTAAGATGTCGTTCTGTCTCCATAAGACTCCTCTTGGTGGATCTGGACTGTAGTAGCCATTCAAGTTGGAATCATAGCAGTTGTTATACCACCATGCCCCACGATCAGCCTTTGCACAGTTACCTACAAATTTATCATTGTCACTATCATAGGTGCTAAATTTCATCTGGTTGTGATACTGCAGTGAGTCACTAGCACTCCCAGAATGGCCACGGACCCAAAGAGGATACTTATCTTCAACGCTGCCAACTCTGAATGACTTGTACTTTGCGTATATCCACGTACCGTTCCGGTACTGCAAGTCCACGCGTAGCTGTGTGTCATTAGACGTGGCGGTAAGTTGGTGGATGTTTTCCAGGCCGTACCAGAAGTCCCCCTCTACATTACCAAATCCGGTAGTGTAGGCATTCCATTTTCTGTAAAAATTTCTTCCTGCACTGTGTCTTCTCTGAATCACCAGCCATCCACCGCTACCCGTATCCAGGTCGCAATATGTTGGCTTTCCTCGTACTAGGTACACTCCAGATTTTTGAATTCCTAAGAATCTTAGCTGGCAGCAGTTGGAAAAATTGATCTGCTTGCTGCAACCCTGTGATAATGTCTCTATTTTCTCCAGCAGTGCGCCAAAATCAGCTTGACAAGTCAAATTCTTGGGAGTTATCGGCGTGCTTTCTTCGTCCTCATCGTAGTAAAGCGCTGCAGACAACGAGTAGCCACGTTGAAGGCTAATAGCAGCTGTCAGAAAGAGAGCAAGTAGCACCGATGCACACATTTCACACGGCTTATTAAGCTGGGGCATCGCTTGAACTCAGCATAAATAGCTAAATTTTGTCGGCGCCGCGCGCAAATTAATTTACAAAACTGTGATGTTCCCGCTTTGTAGGCGCTGCAAATCTGGGAGGAAGCGAGTGAGCTGATCGAACACCGGGAAAAGCTACTGAAGAGGCTTGAACAGTTTGAAAGAAACGCATCAGACCCTGCAAGATACTTCAGTAATACAGATACAGCCAGCAGACTATCTGAATGCAAGCAAAGGTCACATCTGCACAAGGTTAGCCATACATATATGCTACTGTTAGTGAACGTATTAAACAAATTGTATACAGCTAGTTGATGAAGCAGACAAAAAAACCTCCAAGCTGGTAAGACTAGCCCAGGTTGAGTTCAATGACATAATAACATACCAGGTTAGTATATCAAACATTACATAATGATTATGGGATACATTATATGCATACAGGGAAGATCTTATCAGGATAAAATGCAGTCTGATCGAACTGAAATGTTATACTGGCTACAGCAAGAGAGAAGACAGGTGTCACTCATGCCAACTGTACAAACTCTAAACATCAGTCTTCCCCCGCTCTCAATATCACAAGTATTATAGATTATTTTTCTGCCTCAGTCAAATCAACATTGTTAGTCAGTTTATCTTCAAGTAGTGCCTAATATAGATAGGTGGTATGTGATACACAGCATACACCTGTTGTCCTACCAATTCTCTTCTGGCTTCTTCAAGCTTCACTCTGGCTAAACTCATGTCCTATTGAATACCAGAATGAAGTGTTAATGGCGTTACAGAGCAGTTTTACATATCTACACTAATTAATAGCCCTACTTAGCAATAAACAAATTGTGGGGTGATAACACCTAGCTATCTTACTGGTGGTAGGTTTTGAAAGCTGGATATCTTCTCTTTCAATGGGTTGAGCTGTTTTCTCAGCTCTGATATTTCCTACATGTACACACAAAGATAAATTTTAACAACACACAATAGCTGACCTGTGATACACTCAGAAGTGACGAATGACTAAGTGAAGATTGATAACCATTTCTGGATAGCTCTTCCTATTAGAAGCATAACAACAGTTAGCTAGCTTAAATAACTATCTACCTTCATTTTGTTAATTTGGGATTGATATTGTTCTGACTTTTGTTTTAAGAATTCCACATATTGTAGCTTTTCCTCTTTCACCTGTTCTTGTTGTTGTTTCTGCTGTTGGAATGTCTCCAACATTCTGTGGATAATGTAGCAATGATGTGTGTATAATGTTTATCTTACTGGTGGTAATGATTAGCAGTTGTTCCAGCTTTTTCTGAACGCTCTAATTGTCTTTCCGTCTTCCGTTTGTCCTTCAATTCTCTCTCTGCTTGTTGTGCTTGCTTCCTCTTACGGTCACTAACCGCTAACAAAAAGCTGCAACAAGACAATATTACATACGTGAAGTGTTAAAGAATAATACCTAGTATAGGAGCAGTCTTTCAGATCCAGGTTGACAGCCATAGTGACAGTGTCTTCAATTGCCTTCCTTGCTTCTTCAGACATGTCTGACTGATTGATACCAATGTGTTTATGAAGTCCTTGTAACCTCTTGGCTATAAATAAAAACACCCTGTAATCCAACATATAGCTAGAATATATTATAATACAAGGGGCTAGCTGTATGTAAAATTTTTATTCTTCAGTAATAAGTAGATAATTGGTTTATAATTGTTAATCAGAAATTTGTAGTATACACTGAAAGAAGGCAACTACCATCATATCGTGTGTGATAATGTGATAACGATGGTAAGGAGGATGAGTTGATTAGTTAAATGGTGCATATAATGTATTGTGTGTGTGAGCTATATGAGAGAATAATTATATCATTATACCCACAATTAGTCACATCTCCACTTCCTGAGTTGCTACAATACAGTGTTGATATGAAGGAATGTATATATGATAAGACTTTTTGAAATGGACGTTAACTATGCCCACACAACACAGACTCCTTGTTGAGCTCTCTAGTACACACACTGGGAGGCTTGTCAAGTTCGACCTATCTTAACTTGCATAGCTATCTTGATGTTTACCTGTTCATTATATTTGTTATGTAACCACAATTTGGTTGAATAACTAATGGTCAGATGACAATTTTCACCTTTTACACAAAAGGTTCAATATTTTTGAATGCTTGAGATTTTGTTCATGCTTCCTTTAGTGTAGAAGACAATTTGTGATGTGGAATGGAATAGTGATGAAGGTTTAGTGTTGGAGATCAGCATGTGAAACAATTTGGCAGAGACAGATGTACCATGCAGCCAATCTTTAATACAAAATGACACAAATTTATTCAAAACTTGCCAAATGAACTTTTTTTTATTGGGAGAAAAAAAGTTGATGGTTATTTAATAACACTGATATGATATAGCATGTCAATGCACAACAATAGCTTGGTAGATAACAAGCTGTATGTGTATGTACGCAAATTTGATTAGACTGCTCACTTTCTGCTTTATACTCTTCTGCTCTTTGTCTATATCCTTCAGCTACTAGTTGAACTCTCCTCCTATCCTCTTCTGCCTCAACTGCAGCTTCATACAACAAATCAATGGTCTGACTGTTTATGGTGTAGTCAGAGATCTTCTGCTCGCCATCAAATACAGAGGACAACCATTGCTGCACCTGTTGTTAGTGTAGTCAGTTGTAATATGAGAAAATTTGTGACTTACAAATGCATATTTCTCTTCCAGGGATGGAGTCAACTCTGCCATGGCAAGGTGGCGGCAAATTGAAACATATACACGCACAGATTCGATTGTGGGACGTGAATATGTGCACGTGTACTGCACGAGCTGAGTGGTATCGAACAGTAGAGTTGGCAGAGGGCGCACTTAAAGTGTACATATTAAGACAGTGATTTGCTGTGTTGTAAGTAGCGTATTACAATAGTAACATACAAGTAAACAATACTAAACATAGTGCGTTGTCAATATCCGTCTGTTCTTCATGATCTGATGCAATCAAAGTTTCACGTCACAGGATTGGGCAGAGTTTGCTGCTTCTCTGCCCACAATTTTAGCAAGGCATAATTTATTTAATTGAATTGCTGTCTGTATTTGTAAAAAAAAAAAAAAAACTATTGGAATTTCGTTTTTTTTTACAAATGTAGCACTCACATGTGTGGTACTACTTATTTGTGTTAATAGGTGACACTCTCATGATGAGCAAAGACAAGAGCAACAAAAAGAATGATGCTTTGTTGGCTGCAGGGGAGGATATTGTTCAAGCAGTGGTGATTGCAGATAGTTTCAACTATCGGTTTCTTCCTATTACCTCAGAAAAGCCTCGGGCACTGCTACCCTTGGTGAATCGTCCGTTACTGGATTATACTATAGATTTCCTGGCAGCATCTGGAGTACACCAAATATTTGTGTATTGTTCGTCACATGCTGGTATGGTGAAGAGTCACTTGGAGAAGTCCAAATTTAGCAAGCCCAATTCACCTGTCCAACTGACAATAATGATGTCTGAAAACTGTTACTCGCTGGGTGATGCCATGAGGGACATTGACAGCCAGTCTCTTATCAGTTCAGACTTCATTTTGGTATCTGGTGACTTGGTTTCCAACATGAAGCTGCAACAAGCCATTGTTGAACACAAAGAGCGGAAGAAGAAGGACAAAATGAGTGTCATGACTGTGGTGTATAAGAAAGCATCTCCTGATCATCGAACACGCAGTAAAGAGGACGACATTTTGGTAGCTTTCAACACGTCTGATCATCGTCTATTACACTGTGAGAAGATTAAGAAGAAGAAAAAGATGACCATTCCCCTAAGTCTGTTTGAGGGGAAGAAACAAGTTGACCTACACTACGATCTACTCGACTGCCATGTCAGCATATGTTCTCCAATAATTCCGCAACTCTTTTCAGATAACTTTGACTATCAAACTCGCGATCACTTTATCAGAGGCATCTTAGTCAATGAAGAGATCCTTGGTAATCACATATACACTTACATTATTTCTGATCAGTATGCAGCTCGTGTGTGTAACCTGCACACGTATGATGCCATCAGCAAAGATGTCATGCACAGATGGGTATATCCTCTTGTTCCAGATATTGCACCAACTGATGAGTCACCGTACTCTTATGGTCGCCACAATATTTATCTAAATAGTGACGTTACACTGGCCAGAGGCTGCATATTGGAACACGATGTAGCAGTGGCGGGGGGAACACGGATCGGTGCTGACACATTTATTGCTAACTCTGTAATTGGTCCCAACTGTGTAATAGAAGATAACTGCCACATAGAGGGTTCGTATTTGTGGAGTAATGTCAAAGTCCACAAAGGGTCAAGGGTGGTCTCCAGTATAGTTGCTGACAGAGTGGAAATCAAGTCCAATGTCACAGTGGAGCCCGGCTGCATTATATCATTTGAGGTGGTGATTGGTCCGAACTTTACTGTTCCAGCTGGATCAAGGATTACCAGTAAAGTGGATGTCAGCATTGATGATGACAATGGTGGCTTTGATTCTGATGATGAGAAAGATGTTAAGACAATTGATGAGAACACTCAGCAGGTATCTGCAAAAGAAGTTGGCAGTGAAGGATTTGGTTACTTGTGGCACTCACGGCAGGCTGACAATAATGCAGACGAAGACATTATAGTAGAGAAATGGGCTGTACAGGCTGAGTCCAGTGACTCGGATGATGTTGGTAGTGTCGCATCATCTCGTGGCCAAAGCCTTGGGCCTTCATTTGAGGATATGGTGGATGCAGAAGTACTGATGCAGGATCAGTTTTACACTGAAGTACTTGAAAGCATCAGATTGGGAATTGCAGAGGTCACCGATATAGAAAACCTAATCTTGGAAATTAACTCTTCCAAGCATGCGTACAACATTCCAATCGATGATGTTCCAGTTGCTATCATTCGAGCTATTTTGGAGGGGCCACAGAATGAATTCCCATCCACCATTGCAATGCTTTCCTACATTGAACAAGCTATCAACAAACTGCAGTCCTTACTACAGCATTACATGAAGAACCACTCAGTTCAGGTGAAGGTCTTAGGTGATACTGCAGATTCTGCTAGCCAAAACCCTAAGCTTCTTGCCGGCTTTGCCAAGATTGTTCTCTTCCTATACAACGTTGATGTTATCAAAGAGCAAGCCATTTTGGAATGGTATGAGGGTCTGCAAGCTAATAGCTCAACCAGTGCACAAGAGGTTCTTGCCAAGATACAGCCAGTAATTGTCTGGCTGCAAACAGCTGAAGAAGAATCTTCGTCAGAGGAGGAAACTTGACAACAACCATAACTGAATTATTTTTTATTTAAAACGGGAAAATGTATATATATTACAACTCCAGTTATAATTATTCCAATTACTAATAAAATAAGTAACAGTTTTACTTTCAATGACATTTGATGATCGTCAGGAAGAACTAACGGATGAATTTTTTTCTGAGTAAGTGCATATGTGACCTCATCCAAACTGGATTTCGTTGATGGGACAGAATCTCTCAATCTCTGAAGATTAGTATCTAGCACATCTAACAGAGTTTCTGTTTTGTGCTTGGCCTTCAGTCCAGACTTGAGGCTGATTAAATGTACCTCTGCTGTGTTGAGGTCATTGTCACCTGCGAAAAACATCAAGTGGTAATTACTAATTGATAAAATTCACATTAACAGTCCCTAGTACCATACTTTAGTAACTTGTGTGTGGTGGCATCTTGGCCAAATAATATATTGAACAATAATACACACAGCCAAAATTTCCCAAATGCACAAAGTGACCAGCCATCTGCTTACACCCAATGGGGAGACAATAACTGAAATAACTGACAAATTTCACTGTACAGTAGCTTACAATCCTAGGACAACACTCTTGGTGTCACTTGGGCATGGAATCATTGTTTAAGTGTTCCTGTTACATCCAAATTTAGAATACCAAGAGTAAATATGTGTAATATTTATTTACAGGACAGGATCAATACGATTCTGACTGCGAACAAGATTAAATATATAAACTCTACAGCATTAAAACAATAGAATACCATACAACAGAAACTTCTATGGAAAGAGAACTTGACAAATTCATCAGATTAAATGGTGACGACAATCACAAAATTATTATTACTATGCTAATCAAGGTTTGATAAAATAAAAGCATACTGATTTGTCAACTTTTTCCCCTTCAAAATTTCCTGTCATACACTACACAACTAACTTGACTCATCAGCATCACATGAGTCACTATGGTAGACTCCTCTTAAGCCAATGTCATCTTCAGTTGTGGAATTAGTGGACTCGTTTGAAATTTGTTTAGGCTTCTGTTGTCTTCTCTTATCAAGTTCACCATCCTGTGACAGTATGCTGTGTACTTTAATAGGAATTTTGGCTGTTTTCAATGCGAAAAAGTCTCGATCATTATACAGGCAATTTAATCTCTTTATATCAGATACCTGCAACCGGTAACTCCAGTAACAACGACACTTTCAATGCTAACACTCACTTGACAATTATACCTTAATGCAAAGGTACGTAGAGTATCACCTTCTTGAACAGGTTCTTCAACAATGGTAATGTCTTTTTCTTTGTCATTCTTTGAAGATCTTTTCCTACCACGTGGTTTTCTATGGTGAATTCTTGTCATCTCAATTTCTTCGTTGTCATTAGAAACTTCGGCCAACTCATCTTTTCCAAACAGATAAGCAGTTTTTCTTGTGTGGTTTTGTTGTTGAGGGATAAGACTAGCGGATGGTGATTGCGATGATTGGGAGGTTGCTGATGAAATTGGCCGAACAAAACCATTTCGTAACTTCTTTTCAGTCATTTAAACTTAATAACAAAGCCTGTAGTTACTGTTTGACCATGCGATGACTGTTCATTTGTCGAGTTTGAACTCTAATATTTTCAATGTCCTGGAGGGCTCGCGCTAATTGATTAAGCTTACTTTCAATAGCTCACGTGATTCGTATTCTTGTTACAACCGAGTGGGCTGAGGGAGAGGGAGGAGCGCTAGCGTTGCTTTCTGAAGAGGTGAGCAGTTTGTGCAGCGTTTACTATTGCACTATGATTCTTTGCAGGTCGTGTAAAGAAGATGTACTGTATGCACAAGAATGGCTTCCGAAGATGCTCAACATAGTTCTGGCCGGTTATCATCGTTCTCAGTTTACGAAGACCCACCGGTGACCGATCCTCAAGAAATAAACCGACAGCTGGACTTGGAATTACAATTGAAAAATCACATAGAGGAACTAATAAAAGTGTACCTGGACTCCGACAGTCTAGACAAAGTTGAGGAATTGACTGAGCATCAACTCAGCTGCTGTGGTAGAATATCCGGCCTTCGTATACAACTGCTACGATTGAGGCGCTCTTCTACCATATCCTCCGAAGATATTAATCTTACTGTGGAAAATCCTTTGGAAAAGCCTCTAGATATTTTGATGATGATGACCAGTGAGGAAGATGCCCAAACAGTTGTTATTACTCCTGCTACCAATGGCACTGTGAAAACAGATGGTGTAAACCTTCCATCAGTGCCAGCTAGTGTAGCACCGGACATTGCAACAGATATAGCATTGAAGCAGACAGCCGAAGCTATAGTGAATAATGTCATTACAAATTCTGTAGCACAATTGTCAGACCAGACTGATATTCTGCCTGCTGATTTGCCTTTGCAACCATTTGGAGCAGTTGATAAACATGAAAAAGTAATCAGTGAAGTTGAAACGGCCACAGAAAACAAACCAATAAACAGCGAAGTTGTTCCAGAAGATGTGTCTGATGAAACTTTGAATGATCAGCGTGCAGCTAAAGCAGTTGTTCATGAAACCACATCACCACCAGCTCAACCTGATAAAGATGGTGAACAAAATGGTCAGGTCAGTTTTGATGCTGATCCCAATAAAGCACAGCAAGCCTCCAGTGGTAGGGTGGAGCAGTTTCCTGTTACAGAAACTGTTCAGTCCTCTTTAGAAAACCAACCTATCAGTGAAGACCAGGCTGCTGAAGGCATTTCAGATTTATCAAATAGGCTCGAAATAGGACCAGCCAATGATGACCAAGTGAGTAAAAACATTGACCCGTCCACAGAAAATCAAACAGTTGAAGAAAATGCAGGCTTGTCTGTAGATCATCAGCTTACCAAAGATGACCAGACTACTGAGGTTTCTACTGGGAATCAACCTGTTACTGATGATCAAGCCACTAAGGAAAGTACAGATTTATCTGCTAATGAACCACACTCTGAGAGTGACCAAGTCAGTAAAGAAATTGAAGTGTCCTCTGAAGGCCAAGCGAGTCCTGCCACCAGTGCAGATCTAATTGAAAGTAATGTAGCCAGAAAAGATATTGAACTGTCTGAACAAGATGAAAAATTTAAGGAGGATCAAGCCACTACAGGTTTATCTGCAGATGAACATCTTGGCAATGCCAATGGAGACAGCAAGTCTCACACAGATCAAACAATCACTGACACGAAAGGTTTGTCTGCTGGTTCAGAAATTAAGCAGGCCAATGAAGAAACAAAGCTGTCCACAAAGGACCAGCCTGTTAATGTTGGTGCTGCTGCTGTTATAGACAGACATTCATCAGAGCCTACCAAAGACAAGCAAGTCAGTGAAAAGACTATAAAAGACCAATCATCTACCAATGGAGACCAAACCACCAAATTAGGTACAGATTTGTCTGCTAATGCTATGAATGAACATCGATCAGAACTCACCAAAGATGCCCTAGTCCTTTCTGCAGAAAATCCAACCACAAAAGATCGTGCGTGTTCACAAATTGTGTACAACAAAGATAGCCATACCCTTATTGCTTCAACAATGTCAGATTCACACCTTGTACAGTCACAAAAAAGTGAATCTAGCAAGGTCCACAAACAGAAGGCAGTTACACTAGACAATCGTAGAGGCAGTGCTCCTTTGTTTAAAAAGAAGCAGAAGAGTTTGAGTAGAGATGATGGTGCTGCAGCTAATGTTACTCCACTTGGAGCACTTTCAACTTTTGAGTGGGATCCCAGCTGCTTGATCGAGGAACTATACATTGATTGTAAGTCAATAGCACCACCAGGAACACAGCCCAACAGGCTGGTAGTGGTAATGGAAAAGCTTCCTCGTAACCAGGAGAAGAAAACTATTGCAAAGGGCTGGAAGAAGCGTTACTTTTGCATTACATCTGGTAACATGTATTATTATGAGGAGCAAAAAATGACTAAGGCTCTTGGAGTCGTCAAGTTAAGCGGTGCCAAAGTATCTTGCCAGGACTTGATCATTCGGGTCACAGACAAAATGAACCAAACTATTGTGATGCGTGGAAAACCAGAAGATAGTTACCAGATGTATCGATCACTCCAGCTAGAGTCAGTGCACCCCACATTGACCAGCATCTTAAATCCATATCCTGGAGATGGTCACCCAGTAATCATAGTGGATATTGGTTCATGCTCGGTTAGGGCAGGATTCGCTAGCGGAGATTCTTACCCGCACCTGTTCTTTCCTGCTGTGTGTAGTGTTGTAAAGGACACTGATGAAATCCAGGCTTGTGGGATGGATGCACTTTTGCCCTCCACTCGTCAGAATTGTGAAATTGTGTTTCCAACTCGTCAAAAGCTGCGCATGGACCAAGATGTAATGACAGTGACACTGAGATACATTCACCGTTTTCTGTTGCACATTTTTACCAAGTTAAAAGTTGAGCCTTCATCAGCAAAAGTGTTAATGACTCTACCGCAAAACTACAGTGATAAGGATAAAGAAATGTTGATGGAACTGCTACTTGAAAATTTATCTTGTGAAGCAGTCTCTCTGCAAGAGCAGCACATCCTTTCATTGTATTCTTATGGGGCAACGACTGGTATTGTGGTTGACATTGGCGATCGCACTGACATTGTGCCCATTGTGGATGGCTTCAAGATTGATGCTGGCATCACCAAACTCCAAGTTGGTGGGGGCACAGTCACTGACTCCCTTAGACGACTGTCAACTGAATATGGCTTGCGATACTTTTCTGAAGTGGAGTTCTATATCATGCGTCTTGTTAAGGAGAAGCTAGGGTTTGTGTCACAAGACTTTGCCACTGATATGGAGCAGTCTACAGCAGATGCTGTCAGCTATACAAGAGCCTTAGAGGTTGGCCATTATCAGCTACCAGATCGAAAGACTGTAATTGCAATGAGCTCTCCACTCTTTCGAGCATTTGAAGGGTTTTTCCAACCGTCAGTATGGGGCAAAGACATACCGAGCGTTACTGAATCAATTCTGAAAGCTATCCAGTCCTGTGATGTTGACCGCCGACGTGAAATGGCTCGTAGTATTTTCCTTAGCGGAGGTGCCACTCTCACAACTGGATTTCAAGAGAGACTTGAACAAGAACTGACATCCATTTCTCCATCATCTTACAACATACAAATACAAGCATCTGTAAGTCGGCATCACGCTTCTTTTCTGGGGGCTGCTGTACTAGTTTCACTTGACTCCTTCCAAAACTCATGGATTACTAAGGAACAATTTGCAGTTTCAAAAACTTGAATTACAACTTTAACAAAACACTTAACATTGTAGTACATGTTTTCTTATTTATGGGTACTTCATGTTGCACGTGCGGTCTGGACTAAAATGACGTAAGGCTTTGTACGGAAGTTCATGGTCAAAAGTGAATAAATGTGTTAGGTTTGTTTATTAGTTGTTAAAATCAAAGTGTAGAGTTGTAGAGTAAAATGCCGAAGGACCATTTCTGGAACAAGAGAAGTAGTAAGAAGGAAGGTACGTTAGATGGAAAGAAAGCTAACGGATTGACAGATGACTGCAACGATGGAAGTGTTTCTCGTGGCTCACAGAAATCGAAGAGTAGTACAAGTAAAAAACATTTGTTTGGAATAGACTGGAGTCCTATACTAAACAGAAATGGTGGTAGAAAGACCCAAGAACATGACAGTAAAGTTCCTCGTTCAGTTTCGTCTTCGGCTTTAGCTGAAGCAAGAACTATAGCATTTAAGAGAACGGCCTCTAACGGAGAGGTCGAGCAAAGCAAACCAGGAATCGATTATGTAACTCCACTAGACTCTCAAAGACAACGTCACTCTTCAGATCAAGTTCTTCAAGCTAAGAAACCTACTCAGATATACAGCGTGCCTGTCGATACAATCAGAAAGACAAATGGACACTTAGAACATGGTAAAGTTAAGAGTCCATCTCCTGTAAATTCGCACGTACCAAGACCGCCCCAGCAAGACTACACTGAGCCATGGGAGTATACTACTAAAGATGCAGCTGTCATGGGAAGGTCACATGGTTCTTCCAGTGTCCCTCACATTAAAACTAGTGGTAGTTATAAGAAGAAGGAAAATGTCTCCTCAGCAAGTGATACGTCAGTGAGCCCACCACCATTATCACCAGATGCTAATAGTGATGATTACGAGGAGCCGTGGGACAAATTGAAGCGTCCCAACGTTTATCATAAAAAGAGCCGAGAAAAGCCTGTAGGCAGAATCTCTCCTCTCCCTCCAATGAGACCAGTGCCAAAACCACCTGTTGAAATCACAAAACAAACCAGTGAGGTGCCAAAGCTATTATCCCCTGTACCTGATGAAGATGATGTTTCTAAAGTACGCGTACCACCAAGACGTACTGTTTCTTGCAAGACTAGTGTTGTAAGTGACTATTCAATGCCCTGTGATACAAAGAGATTATCAGATACTGTTGTTAATGTCTCACCTTATCTTAAACCAGTGGAGCAGTTCCCGCTGCATGATGATTCAAGTTCTGAGGAACTTAGCCCTACTCCACCTCCTCTGCCTATCCGTTACTCCAGTGCACCTCTAATAAATGCTAGCCTAGCTCTGGATGAACAACCGTAAGAGAATCATACTGTTTGTTGTATCAACACACTACACACTGTGTATCTGTTGTAGGTGGTATCATTACAAGCTGAGCAGAAGCGAGGCCGAAGACATTCTCAGACACAAAGCAGATTTTAGTTTCTTGGTCCGTGACAGTGAGAGTTCTAGTGATCCTTATTCACTCTCAATTCGGTAAGGAGATTATTAATATAGGTGTTCCAATTTTAGGACTGTGTCTTGCATTGTTACTGTTGGTGTTTAACCTGATAAACTCCTTGTGGCTATAATGGAAGCCAAGGATCTACGACACATGCACAGCTTCCTCAATGTAGTGAAGCTTACCAACACATTTTAGGTGGTTCTAATTAAATACTCAGTGAGTGGATTCACCTGACAGCATAATAGCTCTGTCCCTACCAAAATTTCTTTAAGTGCTTTCCTGTAAAGTAATATGATTATCCCAAGGAAATATGACCTTTCTAAATGTTTACTAATCTGATTCCTTGTTAAATTTTATCAGTAGTTTGTTATTACTGCTGTTTATTTTCTTTTTCACAGGAATTTTGCCACTGGTTTCATGCATCTTAAGATAGCTTGTAAGAATGGCATGTATGTACTTGGACAGTTCAGCAAGCCATTTAGCACAGTCCCAGAAGCAATTGAGTTTTATACAAGGAACAAGCTCACCTTAAAAGGTGCTGAACACAAACAATTGAAGCACCCTGTATATAAGAATGAGTGCCATTAAAACACAAAGGTCTATTTCATTTTTTTAAAGACTTAAAGTACATTGTATGTATGTGATAATTTCAAATTGTGTGTAATATATGTGTTAGGGTGTGTAACAGAAGCAGTTAACAGAATTAATGACATGGTTACAGAGGTCCATAGGGTGGGTTACAATAATACTTAGTTAAGTGAAGGACATAACTTAAGAGGCTCCATATTTGTGCCTTAGCAGGGCAGGTGGGAGGATAGCCAATATGTCCTCCCATGGCTTCTCTACCACACACAGTCCACCCTGCTCTGTTGCCTTAGCAAACAATATATTGTTGAAATGATTGAACACTGATAAATTGCCCAACTGATATGGAGAGCACTTCCTATCTTCAAGTGTTCTTTTCATTCCTGCAGATTTGTGCTGCTCGAACTGCTTATAGTCAATCAACGCTAAACTCTGGTGACTGTAGAGTGCTAGCAATGGTTTGGGTGACTGTATAAAGAATACTCCTTTAATAGGTCCCATCAGTGGGGAACTGTTGTCTGCTTTCAGCCACTGCTTTAGTCTATCTTGGATGAAATTGTAACAGAAGATATCGTGACTGGCACAACACAACACAATGTGGTTTTGGTAAAAACAAACAGCAGTTACCAGTGAGGATAACTTTGGGATATGGTTAATGATCTTACAGTTGACAACATCAACAACTACCCCAGGCTGGTCCACATAACACAACACCACAAGTTGACTACTATTATTGGTTGAGATTAACGATGGTAGGTACTTGGTGTTCTCCATCACTTTGGCCATATTAGTGTAGTGTGTGCCTTTGACTAAATCAATGTCTCCTTCGGTAGAGCAGAGAAGCAATTCATCTTGCTGCACAAATGTCATTTTATGTGCTGAATAGTTTAGTCTAGTGAGGCTGGTAGCTTTACAGTCACTCAAAGACAATTGGTAAATCCAAATTTGATTGGCACTGGTTGCTATGGCACAAAGTGTAGCTTCACTGTTCATTGTGAAACATTTGATGTGGTCTTGTTCAGAAGATTTAATCTTCAGCAGGTGAACTGGACTAGGATGGTATGGAGTAGTCTCTGTGTCAATATCATCTGGTATGCTCTGGAGTTTCCAAAACTGGAGGCAAGCTGGTTGTTGAGTTACCAGTATGTCATGAACAAGTTGATAGTGTAGGCAATGGTGGGAAAATGGTGGAAAGATTGTTGCTGATTTCTTTGCCCCGAAATATTCTAGATTGTACAGAATAAGTTGTGTGTCAATGCCACCTGACACTAGTTGGTTTGACGAAGATATGGCCAATGCACGTACATCGTGTGTATGAACTAGAACTGATTCTGATGCCACAAATTGTCCACTTGCTATCCTCTGCAATCGTACCACTTTCTGGTCAATGCCTGATGCAAACAGTGTCCGCTCGTCTGTGCTAACTGCAATAGTTAGTATATCTGCCATGTGAGATTCAAACGACTGTATCAGGGTACCCATCTTGCCATCAAATATCTGCAACTTTCCAGTTGACAGTGCGCTAACAATGCTGAGTCCGTCCAAGCATTTTAAGTCCCACACAATTGTGTTCTTCGAGACTTGGTGGTCATCCAGCGTTATCCGTAGATCACACGACTGATTTGCTGCCTTGTATTTGCGTATTGTGCTGTCAACTCCTCCGCTGATCAAGTACTTTCCTGATTTGCTCCAAGCAAGAGACATCACTCTTCCTTCTTGCTTGCTAAAAGTTTTCATGTAACTGAGGTCTCCCTTATCTTCTCCAATCGAGTACAGCTTGATGCTACCATCTTCACAACCTGCAGCCAGGCATTCCTTCTTCTGATTAACTGCTAGGCACCAAATAGGAACCCCAAATGACTCCACCATGGCGACTGGCTGCTGCCTACCGGTGTCCCATTCTTGTATTAAGCCATTCAGCCCAGCAGTAAATAGCCTATCTCCACAGCACACAAGGCTTTCAATGCTTGATCCTTTGGCACTAGGTATCACTATCTCTTGGAGCCAGTTCTCAGCAGGATTCCATATCTCTATACTACCATCCGCCCTCGATAGCACCAGCTTTCCACTTCCTGTAAACGCCAAACAGTTGATAGCTTGAGCGTTGAAAGGCACAAATCGTATTCGATGGACGTTCATATCCAAAGCATGGTACTCGTGTGACGTCAATGTAGCTCACGTGCTAATCATGGCACACTACGGGGAAGATGACGGCTTACCGGAGCCGGTGTACTTCAAGCTAGAGAACTTTCAGCTACCGGATTATGTATTAAATAGCGACCCCGACCAGGACTTATATTCTGACGATGACAGCAGCGTCGGAGATGAAGACGTCGAATTAAATTTGTTTGCACCTCCTCCAGAATCGTGAGTGTCTTTACCATTGGTGTGTACTAGAATGAAATGTCATGAGGGTCCACGTAGACAGCGTAGACTGAACTTAGTGATCCTAATGTTTTAGTGCGGCTATTCGTTACTTAGGTGGTACCATGGAATGATCAGTAGACATCTTGCCCAGAGCAGAATGGAAGACAAGAACGTGTATGGCTGTTATTTGATCAGAGACAGTGAGACACGGCCTGGCGAATACACACTCTCCTTTCTCAGTAATACAAGCATCATACATCATTTTAAGATCAACGCATCTTGTGGTGACTACTACATAGGTGGTAGGCAGTTTGATTCATTGGAAGATCTGATCGGTTTTTACACAAACTGCTCGTGTATTCTTGAGAATGAGTGCTTGAAATATCCAGTATCACCACCTTCGGTGAGCTAGTAACTAAATAGAATGAGTGGAATAATTTCTTGTGTTGTGACAGTATGTGCCACTCTATTCTCTGCTGAGGGCAACTGCAAGTCACAATAGGAACGCCAACAGTGATGAGCTTAAGTAAGAAATGTACCATATCCCACACACAACACACAGAGAGAACATATTAATAGGATTGCTACCAGAAGTCTTGAAGGACATTTGTTATGGTATATGGTTGAGATAATTGTTTAGAATCATAATTGACATTGGTAATCAGAGTGAGCCCATTTTAGGGAGAATTTTTGCAGCTATGTATGTGATAAAGGCTTTTGGCTGATGTACTTGTGTAATCTTCTCACCATCGCCTACTATTTTGTAATACTAGCAGTATATATACATTACATGCACACTGCACACACTATACATGTACATCCACTATACCCACACACACCACACTACTGTACACACAATGCAATTCATTGCTGTTTAGTTGGTAATGCATTGATTATTGATGAATTGAAATGGAAACAGGGTTGGAAGATACACTTTACAATTACACCATTGTGTTACTATAGTTATCGTTTTTGTAATGGAAATCTTTTAGTCTGTAATATCACACTCCCTTCTGTTGTCATTTTACTTTCAGTATCAGTCTCAATGAAGTGTTTGTATTGAAGAACAGGCTTAGTGATGACTGGGGTTGGGGTAGCTCCCAACTGTCCGGAGAGAGTGGACTAATTCCTCTCAACATAATGGAAGAGTGTGTAAGTATCTGTTTGTTTGTGTGTACACCACAGGAACCATAGGATGCATTTGATTAATTATTTATCCAACTTGGCAGCCAAGTACTGAGCCTTACTATGGTAAACCATGGTTCTATGAGTCTGTGTCGAGAGAAGAAGCAATTCAAGATCTGATAGATCGTTAGTTTTTGTTTGCTGATGTTGTGTACCTAGTAATAACTGCTGTAACACTTCAGGTGGAGTGTTGGGCAGTTTTTTGGTTCGACCGTCACAAGGAAGAGGCACACAAGGCAGAGTTTACTCAATGGCTGTTAGGTAAGTGTGCATGCGTCTGTCTGTGTAGTCTATCTGTGTATGTGTTTGTGCGTCTCTCTCTGTAGGTTAAAATATTGTAATTTTTTTTCTGCAGAACGGTAGATGGAGTGCAGAGATTCCTGATTGACAGGGACTCATATTACTACGTGTGCGGTAATCGCCAGTTCACCAGGTTTGTCACTTAACTACAAACAACACCATATCATGTACTCTAACGTGCTGCATGTAGTCTGGAGCATATCATAGAACGATACATGAAGGAAGAGATTGTGGCTGGCCAGACGTTGATTGCTCCATTACCAAAGGTATATACACCATATATGGTAATGTGATTAATTTGGTTAAATGACTCACCTCTACTTCATACTAATGTGTGGCAACATTGACACTTGTGGGGCTTCTATTTCCTGTTTTCCTAATTACTGACCCTGACACACAGACACTAACCATTGGGTTCAGGTCTCCAACAGAGACCTCTTTAGTGTTGTGTTATAAGAGTCATTATTTGTGTGTGTTCTGTAGCGTCAAGTAGCACCTGCTAGGCCGCTACCAGCCGTGCCACCTCCTGTGCACAGTGAAACCAGTCAGAGGAAGCATTTAAACAGCTTCATCCTCAGCCGAGGGGATAACCACCCCAAGGACAAATCTGGGTATTTGGATGTCAAGAAAGGTTAGTGCAGCTACTCTTAGCAAAGCTAGTAGTCAATTGGCTTTATATACTGTAGGTAAAAAGACTGGATCTAAATGGAAGAAGAAACAGTATTGTGTGTTGAAATGGGAAGGCCAGCAGCTCACCATTTATGATAATGCTCAAGTATGAACTCTCTACAAACTGTGTATTGAATATACTGTATTTATTCCCTTGTGTACACAGTCACACAGAGCTAAGGGATTGCTGGATTTGAGCCATTGTCAAATCCTGGATGTCCACCCAAGTATTAAGTGAGACAACTTGGTATTTGATAGCCTATTGTGACATGTTTTTTTTGTTTTGTTTCCTCTTTCAGGCCAAAGTGTTTTGTTGTTGCACAAAAATATTTAACAGAATTCAACTACTGCTACCTTCAGTCAGATTCAGAAGATACTATCAGGGTATGTTGTGTCTATTGTAATGTAATTTGTACTTAAGAAGCAGGGGCTTTATTTAGCATTTCAATAATAGCCATGCTTTGTATAGCAGGAAGGTATTCATTTTAAATGGTTTTATAGTCAAAAGGAATCAATTGAATCAGTTGTAAATTATTTTCATAGAAGCCTAGAGAAATATTAGCACAAATAAAACAATGATGATGTATACATGGTCCTTGTTGAATGCTTGGGGAACTTTGTGTGTTCCAGGAATGGAAGTCTGCAATACGCAGTTCAATCATGCGTTCAACACCAGAGAACAAGAAACCACTGGACTATGTGCAAGAGTTGTGGTCATTGACGTTGCATGTGAAGGATTGTAAACTAGCAAAGGCTGTTCCATTTTATTACTGTACTGTCTCCATTGATGAGATCCCTGTGGCATGTACAAGGAAGGCATCTCAGATGATTACCAATTTTGATGAGCAGTTTAACTTTATGTGAGTTCATGCACACATATGTGTCTGTGCGTGTGTAGCGAATGTGTGTGTAGTGTGTTCATGTATATGTGTGCATTGTTTGTGTACATATATGTGTGTGTTTGTGTGTGTGCAGTTATGTGTGTGTTTGTGTGTGTGCAGTTATGTGTGTGCATGTTTTGTACATGTTTGTATTTGTGTGGTGTTTGTATGTACATTGTGTCACCAGCCAACAAGCAGAGCATGACTTTTGGGTGTATGCATGAAGAGCTTCTGTTGTTACCTACACTGATACAGCTTCATGTCAGCTGACATTTATAATGTACAATTTGGAGATGATGGGCTATCCATCTCTCACATTAGCATACTGCATGGTGTTGGAATCATCTTCACAGGAGCATAAAATTTTGACATCTGTGTATGTGTTCTATACATAGCAAATGAAAACTATCAGGTTTATTCTATCTCATATGGATTGGATGTCACAGTTACACTCTAGTACGTAACCTGCTATTATTAAATCTTGGCAAGACTGATGAAGCCTCTTTTCACAGACTCTGTGAAGTGAGAGCTCAGTAACCCTTCCGTAGTATGGACAAGCATTTTTGTTGTGGCTTCTCACATTTAAGAGGATAAGTTCACACAGAGGTTCCAAGGTGGGGTGATGTTTATTTAATATTCCTGCTATGTGCTGCTGCCTACTTAAAGTGCAACAAAATGTTTCTAATCAGTTTATAACAATGATGAGATGGTCCTGTTTGATTGAATAAAAACATTTATCATTTTATTGTTTACTGGCCACCAGCCTAGTGAAACCACCCATGTGTAGGAAGTAGAATTGGCTATATTGTGTTCTAATTGGGATGATGAATAGAGCATAAGGAAGCATGTGGAACACCAGGTAATGGATTTAAAGTTGGATAACACAGCCATTTTTGTTCCATTCTACATCCTGTGTCATTCTGAGAGGTAGTGTTGTAATAGTTGTCAAATATGGGTGTTGTTTATTGGTTTTCATTCACATGCTGTTTGTTGTGGCACAAAGCTGACAGTACTGCACAGGCTTGCACAGGGTTGCATTAGTAAAGCTAGTCTCATTGTGGCTTCCTTCCTAGTCACTGATGCCCCTTCCTTCAAACTATTCAGTCTTTAAACACCACACAGTGTCCCTAACACCTTATTGATGCCATTCACAGATAGTGCCTGTAAGCTCCAGTAAACGATCTATTATTCAGAAATAACAAGAGTTCATAATATATATATATACTGAGGAGAGTGTCCTACTCTCATATACCCCTGTAGAAGGGCGTATTGTGAAGTTATGACTTAACATTTCCGAGTTTGCCCGTTTCTCTTTGTATAATTAATGATGTCATTAGTTGAACATGGTATCGATTGAACGCGTGCCCAACAACGTCATTAGCAACCAAATTAACTCCAGCTCTAAGCGTCTCTCACTGAACTACAATCGTTCCTTCATGGGTTAAGACCGCTTTGTAGGCGTTGCTTGCTAGGCCATTCACGAATATGGCTATCCTGAGCGTCGTGAGTGTGAAACGGTGCTAACGATTCTTGCACTTTTACGGCTGCTTGTACGTCAAAACCACAACGTCTTGTCGTTACGTCATAACTTCACGATGTGCCCTTCTACAGGGATACATGAGAGTAGGACACTCTCCTCAGTATATATATTATGAACTCTTGGAAGTACTCAACTGTATTCCACTTCACCACCTCCTATTGTATGTACTTTACTGTAGTGCATTTTGAGGATCACTTGTTCCATATACTTCGTTCTTGAGCTCATAAACTTTAGCAGATGCTTGTGATGTCTTCTAGAAACATTTTGGGTAACATATACCCTATGTGTACACTACATGTCTATACCAGCGTGTACGAATTCTGAGAAGAAGAAAAAGTATTCATGGAGTGTTTAGTAACCAAAGTGGTATATGTTGACAGTTTTTGGTAATTCCAGACAGACGGATGACACACAACCCTTGTTGAATAAGTAGTGACGGTAGCAGGTGTCACCTATTTAGTCAGCTAATCGTGTGTGGCATTGGCTGCAGTTACTGGCAACAGGTTTCTGTGTATTGATGTTCACTGGTGGTTGAATACAATTGAATGTGATATGCTATTCAGTGAAATAAGTGCCAATTAGTACACTGTAAATTATAATTTTTGTGAAAAAATGAATGCTTCAATTGTGGCATGTATAAGTCTTTGAGATGTATTGTTCACAGTTCTAATGGTAGCTTGATCCCAGTTGGTCTCCTTGCTGGATTCATACTTTTTTACTTCTTATAAAGAAAACTATATTTTATAGTGAAAATGTACCAGGCCAAATTTTTTGGTCTCAGTGTGCATTAGTTGTACAATTCAAATGAGCCGAAGTCAAACATTCACTATTTGATTATTTCAGCTTATAGTTTCAAGTTATTAATGTTGATATTTGGCATCAACAGATATCTGGTATTGCTTACCAACCACAAGTGTGCTCAGATATTGCAAAGTATCCCATAAAGTATACTCCTTCAGTGTTTTGATAGCAAGGGAAACATAATATGAGAAAGAGATCATCAATTACTATACGAGAATGCTGAAGATTAAATCAAACAGAGCTCTATTGAGTACAGAAAATAGTCAGACCAGTGGTACCAGTGGTACCAGTGGTATGCTTGTGGCAACGCTTAAGCATTTGCCCTCAGATTATCCAACACTATAGGGCAATTATGGCATGAAGTAAAAGCATGAAGTATATTTTTGTGGACCTATTACTGAAAACCTCATTAGTGGGGCCATAAGACAAGGTGGCCTTGTTATCGAGGTTTTCACAAATGAACAACTGGTCAGTTGCTGTAACAGGAATTTACAATATTATTGGCATAAACACTATAGAACTTTATAGTATACCAATTATCACAGCTTCATTGAGGGATTGGCTTGTAAAAGCATGAAGTATATTTTTGGCAACTGAATTAGGTACTTAGGACAAGTTATGCAGTGATTCTTTGGCTTTTAACCTACTGCCTGCTCAGCTTACCAGTTTGGTTCTGCAGTATGTGGCCACTGTCATTATACAATGAGGTGACGAAAATTAAATCAGTGTAATACAGTATAGCAGGGGTTTTTCGACAGGGAAAATTGTGTGATTTTGTGGAGTGGCAGTTATCCATAAAAAGTATCCCCCTTGAAATTTGCAACTCAGAAGAAATCCTATCAAAATTTTGGTTGGTGGCAATCCACAAAAAAAATTCTCCCCCCACTATACATCTGTACTTGCTAGATGTGGCCACTATAATCATTAATGAGGTGGCCACTAAGTGAAGTTTCACTGTATACATACACATCCATCAGCCAATGAACTCTCAGAGTGGTAGACTGCCTGGCATTGGCAGGGCAGTTATGGTGTCATAGCAGATCTCCCTGGCATGTAATTTTTTTGCATTATATGGTTCATCGTCATTAACGGCTGGGCTGACTGCATCACTACGTTTTGGTCCCAACCCTGCAAAGTTTCTCCATACAGGCAACAGCTTTCTCCAGCATATTGATCAGTTGGTTCAAAACTGGCACTGGTAGACATACCAACACCATTTTAGGCTAGTGCCAGTTGGTTTTGACCTGTTTACTTTTGGAGAGGCAATTATCATTGGTTGATAAGTCTGGGAAACCTAATGGTGGCATCTTGGAGTAACCTGAACTGTGTTCTTTACAAGGATTGAATAACTCTCAAACTTTCCTCTGAACACGCCCTAACTTTAGCTGTCATTTGAGTAGCCCAGATTGTATAGTTCGCCTTCCACTTCAAGTGTTAAATGCAAGGATGAGCCCACTATATAGTTTTACTAGTAGTACTGAATTTTCAACTGACTGACTGACTAAGTGTATTATAGAGACATGATTAGCTCTAATTTCTTCACAGCCAGTCATCAGTTAAGTTCATAACTATATGTAACCGGATTTGAGATAATCTGGCTTCCATGGAATCCACGCACACAACATCAAACTCAACCAGAAATGGATTACTGGTCTAATACACTAATTCCAGTTTATCTTTTCTTCAGAACTGTCGAGTCTGCAGCTTTTATCAGACCCTGTGAAAGCCACGAGTGGAGGTTTGGCACCATTCAGTACATGGAGGATCCATGAAGAGCCCAAATGGGACCTCTAGATTACGCTCTTCTTCCTGTTTCATTTCCTACTCATATATTAAGTCCAACCACCCACCCACCACCCCTATTAATGCCACCATCACCCTTGCAAAAGGAGCTATCCAAAACAGGGCATATTTTGGGCATCAGAAGCTTATCTAGTATATGGAAAAAATTAAGAATTTAATAAAAGTTGTAAAACAAGGAAGATATACTAGTGGACAAGATATACTAGTGGACATTAAATCCCTACTCCAGTCAATACCCACAACTGAATTAGGGATTGGATATATTTTCAGGTGAACATGCTCAAAGTGTTCAAAGATCCCTCACCAACTTAACTTCAACTCCCTTTAACTGTTAATTTCCCCCCCTTTTAAGTAATCTTAGACTAGTAAGTAAACTTTGTAGCTAATCACTCTACAATTTAGCTTCCGGCCACTGACACAGGATGTCAGTGGACCATCAGTGTGCTGCCATATGTCCCAATTCTATCATACCAACATCTGCAACTTGTATGTATGTAGGTATATGTACACTGTATAATGTCAATGAAGAGAGCTGTCACTCCAAGAAAGCAGATGACCTCCCTTGTTTCACTACCTTTTTTCTATGGTCCCTAATCGAACTTAAAATTCTTACTTTTTTCTTATACTTGTTTGATTACTTTTTTTTGTAACATTGTTAGGACTGGTGAACCCACGCATACGACATTAGAATGGAAGAAATGATGCCAGGCTTATTGTTTTTGTCTGAACATGCGCCCCATCTATCAATTACAGAAGTAGTGAAGTGGCCATTACACTTTCTTTTTTTTTTTCAGCTACAGGGGTATGTTCAGCCCGTTCCACAGCATTACAAATGAACTAGGAGAAGGACCTCTGCAATCAATCCAGGAAAACTCAGGTGGTATCCATCAAACATAGGAAAGCAAGGCCATCATGTGCTGGTGCCGTGAATTGACACCTTGTGCTGTTAGCAAAGATAAATGGGACACAAAGGAGGACACAGGTAAGTCCATGAAACATGCATTGTACATATTGCAGTATACCAGAAGACACCAGTCAGGCTAAAGCGACATCAAACAGTGAGAAAACCCAACCCTTATTCTTAACCATTGTTGAGTTACGCTTGTCTGAATGCATTAGTTAGTCAGTCAGGCAGTAGAAAATTCCATGAAATATATTTTTGTAAATTTTGTAGCAACTTTTTGGAAGCATTGCAGATCGTACTGAAGGCACTTTTAGGATTGATTATACCTAACCAATACTGCCAAGGCACCATGAAGGTATCGTGAGGCTGTTTTTTTTTTAGGGTGATATTTTTAGCCAGAAAAGTCCCAAAACCTTCTAATTACTATATGATATATAGAGAAAGTACTGCTGTACTGTAGGATACACCCACACAGTGTGATAGCCAATAGAGGTTATCCATTTACGTCAAGCTGCGTCATTTTAAGTTAGTAATAGTTACTAGACACCATGTTTTTGAGGCAATGGGACCCATGTGAGAAAATGAAACTTTTTGTGATTTTGCACAATTGAAGAAAGACTTGGGGGGATCGTTACACCAATTGAGTTACTTATAGTAATAGCCCATTGAAGAGTAGGAATAAAGGGGACTGGGTTAACTTAGCAGTACAAGCCAGCGAGCAGCTGGAGTTTAATGGCCCTGTTTCTTCCAGCTGCAAAGCGATATTACTAAGCAACGAATAACATAACAAATGCACCACAGCTTCTTATTTTCACTAGCATTCTTCAGCTTGTAACTCACTCTTGCTTCACGCATTCACGAAGATAACCTGTAATTATAAAGAAAATACTTAGTGTGACGTCAAACGGTTAAGCTCTATATTTTGTTTGCATAGCTCTCGACACAGAAATCAAAATTATTTCACAATGATTATTTAAAATTGCCATATCTCCTAGTGAAACTTTGTGTGTGTCAAAACCAGATTTTGTTGAATTCAGTTACATATCACAGGTAACACAGAAGTTCACGTAAGAAATATATCATCAAGGTAAAGACAAAAACTCAACTGAGATTTTTACCTTATATGGCATGATTGGTAACAGCTGTTCTGTCCAATTGGTCTTGGTATGTGGTAAAGAATCAAGACATTTGTCATCTTGTACTATCTTCCTTTCCTAGCTACAATTCATCATTAAGTTCATATTATATAGTTATACAACGGCCATGAGTGCTTTGCCTGATATAAATGCACGAGCCTGAGGGCCGTTAGGCCCGAAGGCAAGTGCGTTTATACAGGCAGAGCACGAGTGCACGTTGTATAACTGTTATGTATACTCACCTAATAGGTGGGGAGAGTCTCACAAGACAGCTATAACACTTATAAAGACCAGGTTTCTAACATCGATTGTGGGTAACCAAGCCGGACGTTGCGATGACGTTCCCCCTGCAGTACTGCAGCCACCTGAGATATTGAAAGCTAGTATGCTATGGGTTATATCACTAACCTGCATTCGCTGTTCAACTCTCATTATGTAGTGCTCAACATGCCAGCGTGATCACTCAATCGCCATACAGACTAATCGCCATAGTGATTCCCTCGAGCGAAAAAAAAGTAGCTAAATAGACGTTTTAAGTAAACAAAACCCAACTACTAAACGATACTAGTCTAATTCTTACTATTCACACTGGCTAAACTCGAATCTGGTGGCATGACAAAACTGGTTACCACAATCGAACGTAAAGGTTAGTATTATTTAGAATATATTTGTTTTATTGAGTCATTGTTGAAGTGGACTACAGTTTAATCTGGGCTAAGATGGCACCAGACTAGTAAGGTATATAAGTACGTTTATATATATGTAGACTAGAGTTGTGGCCACCCGCGTTGGCTTTTTCGATCGCCATTGGCTGCTTGTAAACATTATACGTATTGGTGACGTTATGGCCCACAATCGACCTTTACATGTCAGGCTATAAAAGAATTCGAGTGATCTGTGAAGTGTCCTTCCACTTATTAGGTGAGGTGTCGTAGTGGTCTTCGCCACCGGCACTTGTACTATGCTGCACAAAACTGCAGCCAGTGCAATATCTGTATATTGCACTGCGGTTGGTGCATTATAACTTATAATGCGGTCTACAAAACCGCAACCAGTGCGTTATAAGTTATAATGCACTCGCTGCGGTCTGCAGCAGTGCAATATACAAATTATGGCACTGGCGGTGCCTTTGAACTGCCCACGCAGAGTGGTACATTAACTTATGAGTCACTGTATTTACAATTTAGAAGTATTTCTGCTTCAGTGATGACACCAGTGTGTGTGTGTGTGTGTGTGTGTGTGTGTGTGTGTGTGTGTGTGTGTGTGTGTGTGTGTGTGTGTGTGTGTGTGTGTGTGTGTGTGTGTGTGTGTGTGTGTGTGTGTGGTGTGTACGTGTGATGTCACCACGTATCATAAGGTCAACCTTTTCACATTGTACAGGGATCTCCCCCGTAACTTGACAGCATTATCAGTCGCAGTCAGCAGCACAAGGTCGAGGATTGCGGCAAAAGATAATCTCATTGGTGAGTGATGGACCTTATATCTAGATTCTGGTAACAGAAGATGTTATACAGCTTGGGTGACCAAATGTTTTGCACCAGTTGCTATAGTGATTCACATTTAGTATAGATAACCAGTTCCTTCAGTGCTATGAAGTGGTATGGTAGCACACAGTATTGAGCAGCAAGTGCTGATTACCACTTGGAAAACCATACACACAATGAACCATCTTTACTTCAATCATGAAGTACAAATTTTTGCTTCACCTGCTCAGAGCATATTATTTTTAGAATTTACAAAATTTTACTGAAAGTTGTCCCTGTTTGTAACTTACATGATATGATGTTATCGTGTGTAATTGTGTATCGATATTATGTTATCATGTGTAATTGTGTATCCAAAGACTCTAGTACAGCTCGTGTCATATACTGTCATGATGATATGCAATGTTTAGAATTAGGCCTTACATTAGCTACTAATTTTTAAAAGGATTTTTATGTTGGATATATTGAAAAGGGCTGTTTCTTCAAAAATAGTTTCTCAAGGCCTGCTGTTCAAATACAAATCTCCACAATCATAACTCTTCCCACAACTTGCAGTATCCATTGCATGACTTATGTGATGGTTTGTATGGTATCAGGTGTTGGACAAACATGCATGTACGCCATAATCTCCAAAAGGTGTATCTTTAAAAATTCCAGAAGCCTACATAGCCCGAGTGGTGCATAGACATCCCAGCACTGGTTTGTTGAGTGGCAATAGCTGTGTTTCATACTGCTGCCTGAGGCTTTGTTTTACTCTTGCTACAGTAAATAGCCTTTGTGTTAGCCACTTTTTTTTTTTTGATTGATTGACCCACTCATGCATAGTGTTATTTACCTTCAAATAATGAACCAAAATACTTCAACTCACCACTAGGTGTCTCAGTCATTTGTGTGATCAAGATTCACGGTAGTGAGTCGCACGGCCAAGGAAAGTGGGGTGTGCGACTACCGTGAGTTATTTACACGAATGCACACCTAAAACCCACCTTTAAACCATTCTTTGTGTAAAAAAAAAACCTCGCGATACAACAAAACCTTTGGTATATTGTTATATAAGTGTATTACTAAGTAAGTAATCCCTGTTACATTTTAGTAATGCTGCATAATATTTTGCTGAAAATGTCATATTCTTCTCCTTCACATACTCGTTAGCGCGAGCCGCCCATTTTTTGACACTTATATCTTAGACTATGTTAGTTCCACAGCTTTGGATTTACTATCACAAGTTCCTTGGCTAGTTAAGTTTCTTCAGTACAAATCTTGGAGCTCCACCTCTCTTGTGAGAGCCACCATAAGCGATTTTCTCAAAGTTTGATTTATTCACTGTTGTGCTTCGTAGGATAATCTTTGATCTGTAATTAATCATATGGAGTAGTTTCACTCGATTATGACCTGCCGTTTTTCTGGGAAGTGGTGTGTTAATTTCCATAAGCGAGCTCATAAGATCATAACATCGCCTACGCTAATTGCTGATTTATATTGCAGTCTTTTTTTTAATTTAAGGCACCTCTAACTACAGTAGCGTTTATTTACAGTCAGTGAATTCGGCCGTTTATTTGCCATCAACGCTAGGTGAATCAGTGTGGTGAACTCGGTGAACTTGCTATCGCATGCTATTCTCAAGTATTTGTTATCAGTTTGGTTGTTATTTAATGATGGGTTTGAAGTAGCTAACACAGCCCAATATACGGTGCATTTCAAGATATGTTACAAAAATAATAAGAAATTTGGGGTACATTCTCACCTGTCGAGAAATGTCCTTTGCTCTGATGGTTTTACTGGTGCCTAGAAGCCATACCCTATTGAGGTTGCAATACCTGCCTATCTGTACCAATTCTTTGGTCATGTCCCAAGCTATGGCGCAATACACACAGTTGTGTTAACCAAAGGTGGCTTGTATGAAACTATTAGCTTGATATATTATTTTTTTATCTTGATTGATATTACCAAGAGTTAACACAATACAGAGTCTCTACAAATGATATATTGTGATTCAAAGGGATTCTCTCAGACATGTTAACAAGTACACACTGCCAGAAAAAGGAAATGTGATGATTGTACATGAGAAGAACAAAGAAATGTGATAATTAAAACAATTTTCACATATAGAATATACTACAAATCACAGAGGAATCCCTTTGAATCACACTACATCATTTGTAGAGGCTCTGTATTGTGTTGGACACTCTCCTCTCAATTATTAACTCTTGATATTACTCAGTGACAAAAATGTGTGATATCCTAAAACAAAAAACAGCCTTGGGGCTGTAAAAAAGGGCGCTGCAAAGCAAAGCAGGATCAATCAAGCAACATGACTGGTAAGAACAAGGACTGATGTTAAGTTGCAGCCAAGTGAATACGGTATTACCCATTCTCTTTGTATCTAGCTATAGCTATAATAAAACTAGAGCAAATACACATGCAGCTGTTATTAAAATTAGATTGTCATTTGGCCACTTTTAATCGATTCTACTTTGCTTTGCAGCACCCTTTTTTTATAGCCCCAAGGCTGTTTTTGTTTTAGGTACTATAAACCAGTTCTCCAATTGAATACTTGATAGGAAAAAAAAAAAAAATTAGTACAAAAGTTTTGGTCCCATTCAAAACACACCTGCCTCTTATAAATGCAAGTCTCTTTGTTGCAGCAAAAACCTGCCAAAGTATCTGTTGTAGATTTCACAATAGATTTTAATTAGGACTGGGATAAATATTGAAATTTACTTACCTTCAAACATTTGCTAATAAAATGTTCTAACATTCGAAGCTTCGGTGTTAGCTTTTTTCAAGTTACAGGTTTTCTTGTATTTATGCACATCCTTCTTAAGTTTTATCTTTCTAAACCTATTTAATAAGTTTGTAAGCATTTGGAAAGTGCATAGCAGCAGTACTGAATGACGCGATCAATCGATTGCAAATGGGCATGTCCGCTATACTGCAATCATGCATAGGTAAACACCAACTAATGGCGATAAGGACATTTTCCATGCATTATCTATCACTTTATACTTTTATAATTTGAAGCTTGCTTAACCTTTGAATCCACAAAACATTCAAAGCTTCATCCCAGCCCTAATTTTAATACAAATAATTTTTTTATAAATCTTATCAGTCAAGTATGTATGTAATATCATTATCAGTACGATTCAGTAGTGTCATGTATTTGCTACTTGCCATGTTCTTCATGCAGGAAAGATAACAATAAGCTTTAAAGACTTACCAGACTGTCAGGAGTATGACCAATGGCACCAACTGACACCGAGGGCAAAGGGCTCTCTAAGAGTGACTGCTGTCTTCAATGTAAGCCTTAGAATAGCCATATGTGTACTGTAACATGTAACACAATAGTAATAACTGCAAATGATGAAAATTTGGTGGGACTAAGGTTTATCAAATGGTAAATTGAAGGAAATTTGCCAAACTTTTATCTGCCAAACTTCTTGAGGTGGTGGTCAAGCGGACAACAGGTGCCCTTGCTATTAGAAACCTTATAACCTATGAATCCAGCTGTTGTGTAATAATATCTTGCAAATAATATGTGGGTGTGCCTTGATTAGTCACGATGGTGGAATTAATCCTTGTTGGGGTGCTCCATGTGTAGAGACCTACAGAATGATGTGTCAAACATGTCCTTGTGAAATGTGCATTGATTTTGTAACTGTTAGCCACTATACCTGTTGAACAGGTTTTTTCCACAACAGCTCATCGCAACAAGCCAAACTTTTTTGATGGATAACTAACAAATGTTACTTTGTATAGCCACTTTGTATAGCCATCGCACTGAGGCTATGTGTTTTAGCAGTGGAACTAGTTTTTTTAGCTTAATGTAAGTTTTATGCATTTGTAGTGCCAATGCTGGCAGTAGAACATAATGGTGTTATGGTTACCAGGAGGGACGATTATCATTTTGCTTTTGTTTATAAACTTGCTTTTCGAATAAACAAACCATCTTATAATATAGTGCTGAAGATAAAACAGTCTTCAGGAAACCTCTTGTGTTGTTGTTCTGTATCTCTAGTAGACTTCCCCTGAAGAGAGATAACAGCATTTCAAAAAATTATTTACATTGTAGACAACCACTTGACTGCCACCTTAAAATACTCTAATAGAGTGCACAGTATTATTTGACTACAGCGCCAAATGGTCTAATAGTACAGTCATATGTTGTATGGTTATTTGATTATAGCACGAGGTGATTCTTCCTACCAGAGAATATTCTAGTCTTAAAGAGGTCAGTTTGTGATGTCTTGTATAGTCAGTGAAGAATTGTTGCACCGCTGCAGATTCTGCTTAAGGACAACCTTGATGTACTGGAATCACTAGTCAAAGTTTGTAAGGAGCATCATGCTGAGTTGGCATCTCGGCTGGTGCATATTTACCTTGATACGGACATGATCATAGACAAGTTGATCAAGTGCAATCAACGAGTGATTGAACAGGAAAGTGAGTCAAATAATGAAATGTACAGTGTCAAATACAGTAACCCACCTTTATGCCAAAATGTCCTCCTGAAGTATGCTGTAGCTATGTGCTATGTGTTTGGGGAATTGGGCAAACTTTCTTGGCCTCAGTAGACAGGTGGCTGTCTTAGACATGAGGATTAGTGTATAAATTCTTCAGTTAAATTCTGGCCTTTTTAGAGAGGTGGTCTTAACTGTATATGTAACTTTTCTCCAGCAAACAAAGGCACGCTGTTCAGAGCAAGCAGTCTTGCCACCATGTTAATGGACCAGTACATGAAACTGAAATGCTTAAGATATTTACACGTTATTCTTTCTGGTATAATCCGAGAAGTGCAAGAGAGTACAGAATCATGTGAGGTATGACATGGACTACCCTCTCAAGTGTTCTGTGTTGTTAATTTGTAATGGCTGACACAGTTGGACCCAACCATGATGGACAAAGATGATAGCAAAGACAAGAATGTTGAGAGATTGCAATATTTTATCACAACTACTGTCAATTTAATATTGAACACAGCGGCCGATTGTCCACCGTAAGAATTTTCAAAGTTTTGCCTTTTTTAGTTATAAATTACATGCTCCAGGCCACTGAGGCATATTTTCCACCACTTACAGAATGATGTTAGTAAAAAGTGGCCAGATGACACCACTTGTAAAACAAGAGCAGTTGGGTGAGTTACTGCGTGTGTCTGTGCGTGTGTGTCTCTGTGTGTGTATGCATATGTGTTATTCTTTGGTGATGATTTCAGGGGATTTTTATTTCTTCGACTGATCTGTCCTGCTCTTCTCAAACCTCAGTTGTTCAACTTAACAACAGGTATGATATTAGTGGTGGTTATTCTTTTACCTGTCTGTCTGTTTGTCCAGATACTCTTAGTCCGACTGCAGAACGGACACTAAAATTAATAGCAAAGTATTTACAGAACCTTGCCAACCAAGTGGAGTTTAAAGCAAAGGTATGGCAGAGAATACATTGTTGGCAGATCCTGTAAGACCTGCTGCTATTCCTACAGGAGCAGTACATGGTAGTACTGAATGAAAACTTGATGGGGAATATGGCGAGAATGAAGAAGTTCATCGACAACCTCTCGGTAAGAATAATGACAAGGATAGAAAATGCTGTAATTGGTCATTAGGCATTATGAATGTACAGTGGCGTACTGTTATTTTTAGTTGTACAATATACTACTGTTACTGCTCTTAACCAATGGCCCATACTTATCATGTGCTGTATGTGTAGTCGAAAGTTTTGGGAGAATCATCCTGATTACGGTAGTAAATGTATTCTGTGTGTAATGGCAGCATTACATGCACCCAATGGATATGTGTGTACCTATTTGTTTTGTAGAGTATTTCAGATCGTCCTGAACCACCCACCTACATCAGTTATGAGCCGGGTAGAGATTTGGCATTTGTTTATCGAATCTGTGTGAAATATCACGAAGAGCTTAAAAAACATAAGGAAAATGTACGTGGTTTGCAGTAGTACAACAGTACTCAGCAAATTTTGCTTTTATCATTTTAGGTCCATATCTTACTGTTAGCGATGCAAAATATCAAAAAAGCGGAGGAGAGGTATTTAAGAAAAACATTGTGATGAAATAAAATATTATATTATATGAATGAAATTAAAATTTTATTCCTTTTTGTAATAATTTTAATTTGACAAAAATTCCAATTCAGACACAACTACAATTGATCACAAGTAGAACAATTTTTAACTCAAACACTGGTACTATCAGAGTGTGTGTAACATGTAACCATGACAACATTAATGTATGCAACATAAAATATTTTTCATAAAAATCAAATTTTTAAATAGAAATGAAATGAGTAAGATGAAATCTCTTTTCTAACAACGATACTTGTATGAGACTTGGAGATCTTATCACCTGTCGCCAAGAGTCCAATCTTTAGTCTTGTATGCACTGATGTGTTTGGCAATGTGTTCGACTGTGCTGCTTGGTGGAAGAAAGATGAGTCTACAACAAATGTATTGAGAATGACAGCTTGTGTAAACTGATGCTAGCTCTAAATGGGGGGATAACAACTCAGGGCACAGGGCAGATAGATGCCTTAAAGGGGATTATTATTTTTTACTAAGTTCATGATTGTCTGATTGTACAAAATTTATAAACTGCCACCATTATAGTTTGTAATCTACTGTATGGAGAAGTAGCCATTATTGAAGTTTATGGCATCATAAGTACACTAATGATACAAAACAATATTGCTTCACAAACGTGGTTCACAGAAACAACATTATATAGTGTTACAAAAATTTCCAAAAGTAACAAATATAAAAACTGATCAATTATTACTGACAATTATAATTCAATTGTTTGCAGTGATCATTGGAAAGTGTGCTTCAGAGTCAGACTCATTCTCTACTACTACCACCAGTCCACCACTAGAAACAACACTGCTAGGAAATACCGGTTTGATGGGTTTGTTATGTTGTTAACAACAATGTGATGGTGGGATTACTGGTGAGTACTAGCACCAAGTGTAGTAGGTCATTGGCTATCACTTTCACCATCTTACTGGCAATAACCAGCTTGGTCTGGTCTGTATCCACAGAACCGTACAAGTTCTTCAAACAATCCAGTGCTAACAAAATCAGGAAAAATAATCGGTAGACTAGCCCAAAGTAGTGCATCACATGATAGTTTGATGAATGGGTAACACTGAGGTAGATGGTGTGGAATATTACTGGTGCCAGTAATGCTGCAGGGGGTAGTATAATATAGCAACAAGTTTACTCCAACCGTGACAATATGTCAACTCACCTATATATGCATGTATCAGGGATGTTCAAATATATAGCAGTAGGCAGCAACAAGGGATATATCCACTTAGTCCAGATGCTCACATGGCAATTTGATAGTAGTTTACTGACTTGTACCTGCACATCATTACATAAGGAATATATATATCAACAGAACACCAATCATTCCTAGAATTAGAGTGATGAAACACATTGTCCAAGCAAAGGCGGCCAGCTATAGATCATGTGCCATACAACAAGCATATCTCCAATAACGTTTAAACATCCAGTTTAATAATAAAATGTTGTGGGAGCATCACTTCCCTTACTAGCATTCAAGTATTACTGAAAACCCTCAAAACCCAAAAACCTCAACTGTACATTCCCTTACTAACATTTAAATGTTATAAAACCATCTATGCCAGTCAAGCCGTACCCCCTACTAACCATTTATATCTTTGTTGGAAAAAACGTCAAGTTTCCCAACCAATTCCACAAAAGAAAAAATTTAACCATCAAGAACCCTCAAAACCCAAAAACTCTATGCCAGTCCAGCTTTACACTTCCCTTACTAACATTCAACTAATATACAACCCAAATAAACTTGGGGTATGCTATAGTGGAGACTGGCTGTGTCATGAGTATTGATTTTGATCTTTGTGATTGGGTGAAGTGGCTAGATTGTATGGTTGGTAGAGCTTGATACATGAGTGTATAGTAGTGATAACATAACATTATAATATCTAACACAACCATGTGCACCTGCACGTATACGTACTTCCTGTTTATAAATCAATCCTACAACCAGGGTGGTGTAGCAAGTGCAAGATCGAGATACTCTAATAGAGTAGTCATCCTAATAGAGCAGTCACCCTGAAAAGAATTCAAGAGATCAACTAGAAACAGGTATATAGCCTGTATAGAGATCAGCTACAAACAAATTGCCCTGTAGAGAGATCAGCTATAAGAAGTTACCTTGTAGGGAGTTCAACTACGTAGTTCAGCTAGAAGAAGTCACCTTGTAGAGAGTTCAGTTACAAAGAAACCACCATGTAGAGAGTTCAGCCACAAACAAATCACCCTGTAGAGGGATCAGCTAGAAGAAGTTAGTTACCTTGTAGAGAGTTCAGCTACAGTGGAGGGCAATTATTCTCAGTATGCAGTTAAGTTAGCTACCCTTTTCTTTTGATCTTCACCCTTTTGATCAGAAACCAGTCACTAAAAAGCCTAGAGCTGCCCTTGGCCTTACAGTGGTGGAATGCATGGGATGTATCTAAATGATCATGATGTGAGCATGGCAATTAAAGATTGCTAAAATTGACTTGTTGTGTTAGTATGAACTGAGTCAACTGCACTATCCAGTGTCTTGTTGAATAGTAGACTAGTAGATTCAATAGCCTCATTTACCAAACTACCACAAGACTTGTTCATAAACCAGCTGGCAAAGAATCAGCATTTTGACCCTATTTACATGTCAATTTTGCAAAACACATTGCTCACATCTTCAGACAACTTAGCTATTGCTTGCACGCATACAATGTTCACACTGTATTGTCCATGTACTCAGATGCTTTACTACAGTTGTCACAATTATACTCTGCCTCTATTCTAGCTTGACCCACAATCAGGGTAATGCATGGAGCAAGTGCCAAACAATGACATAGAAGTCATAACATAATGTACACACTAACTTTAGTCAAGTACAGCAGACAAACAGGTGTGTTAACCAATAGAAATGACAGTTATAACTTGATGATTGTTGTTTCATTCAGGAATCATTTTTCAATACGATTTTTGTGTTGAATTGTAGCTGTACTATATATCTAATCCAAAACAGCCAAGCTGTAAAAAAAAAGTGTGGCCTTCAAAAAGGCTATGGTGAAAAAAGATGTGAAATCCAAGGTGGCGGCCAAGAAATGGCTGTGATGGTAGGTTAATAGTAAAAATTTTAACAACGACAATTCAGGTGAATTTTGGTGCCGCTTGGTCTTGGAACAAAATTCACCTGAATTGTCGTTATTAAAATTTTTACCATTAACCTACCATCACAGCCATTCCTTGGCCGCCACCTTGGATTTCACATCTTTACCATAGCCTTTTTGAGGGTCGCACTCTTTTTTTATAGCTTGGCTGTTTTGAATTAGATTTCATTTCTTTCTGTATTTGTATACCCCAAAGCCAGCCTATGGCCGGCTTTGGGGCTTCTTTTTTTTTACCACAGGAAGAAGAAAAGATGAAGCAGATGTCAAATACTTTAAATATTTCTGATTTTATCAGTACATGTACAGATTATATATATATATATATAATACATATATGTATTACAGAACTCTCTATACATGATGGTTTCTTTGTAACTGAACACTCTACAAGGTGACTTCTTCTAGCTGACTCTCTATACAGGGTGATTTGTTTGTAGCTGAACTCTCCACAAGGTAACTTCTTCTAGCTGATCTCTCTACAGGGTGATTTGTTTGTAGCTGAACTCTCTATAGGTGATTTTTTTATAGCTGAACTCTCTACATGATGGTTTCTTTGTAGCTGAACTCTCTACAAGGTAACTTCTTCTAGCTGATGTCTCTATAGGGTCACTAGTTTGTAGCTGAACTCTCTACATGGTGGTTTCTTTGTAACTGAACTCTCTACAAGGTGACTTCTTCTAGCTGATCTTTCTACAGCATGATTTGTTTGTAGCTGAACTCTTTACAAGTGATTTGTTTGCAGTTGAACTCTCTACATGATGAATTATACTAATATCAATATAAAAATCCTTAATTATACCTACATAGCTTGCTACACTGCTGCTCTGAACACTGCGACTGCCTATTAGAGTGATTGACTGCTCTATTACTGGCTTGATCTGAATGTGACTGGCTTCCAGAAACCTCAGAAACCCCTCTAGAGCTGCCCCAGAAGGCCATAGCCAGATTATTATCAGATATATATAGGTTCTTTGGATAAAAAAAGTAGGTCTTTGTGTGGTCAGGATTATACTTATGTGCGTGAAGCATGTTGATGCCCCCTGAGGAAAATAAATGCTAAAAGCTACATTTCAGTCACTAAAAATAACTGCTTATACTGAAATAGTCAACCTTTTTTTAAAATGAGGGTTCCCCTACCTTTGGGCTTGTAATGTCAATTCACCTGTATAAGCACATGCAATCTACATTGTTTCCAGAAGAGGCAACCATATGCATGCATATCACCTAGTCATGTCATACTCCCCTATTGTGCCTGCTATTTGACTTAGGCTATACAAACCGATTGCATATAGATTTAGTTTGCTTCTGTAAGTCTTCTCAGTCAACTACTTCATTCCTTGTACCAATTTGCACGGATGAGGATAATTACACCAGTATACAGAACAATTTAATTTCCTCCTATACAGTACTCATCACCACTGAATGCAAACTGCATGACCTAAACATTTGGAAAGTTTTCCTTATAATTTGACCTATGCCAAGAACTGTATGTACTGTAAAAAAATCGGCATGGCCTAGTTGCCAGAAGAATTAGGAGTTTAATTTATTACAACAGAGAAAGTTTCCTGACTTCATAACGGCCAGGCTATGAAATAATTAGGTCACAGGCAGTCTTCAATGAGTGGCCAGGATGAAAACTAGGGTTGTGAATACTGTCATTATTTATATCATAATTATATTGTAGCCATATTTAGCCACTACCTTTGACTTTTTTTTGTAAAGCCAGTTTTATATGGCCCGGTCCTGCACTTAGATTATTTTGTTTTGTAGCTTGTATTTCCTTTATATGTGCTGAATGCTTTTATATTATGATCTCAAACATATGCTTGTTGTTACACATGTTGTGGTTTATATGTTACAACTCTGCAGCTGGAGCTGTTATTGATTTATTTGCAAACATGATCTATGGCAGATCAGAAGAATTACATGCTAAATTTTATAGATACAGCATAGATAATAGACATCCCTACCTGGATTGGAAACACACGTATAGTGCCCATACAAAACTACCAGACTATCCACGTTTTGCACCTGAAGTTTTGAAACACATTTTTTCATTCAAAAATTCTACTTTATTGTCTGGATACAGCTCGGTTGATTTAACTAGTAAGTTAAGTTGTTTCTTGGGTGGCGATTGGCTTACTACTGGTATAGGCACTTTCCATACAAAAAGCATTTGAACATATTTGTGAAAATGGCGGGGTTAACAAATCTAGTTTAAGGCTGATGCTTATTTGTTACTAGTGCTACGTGTACTGGTATGTGTTTCATGGTATATTCGCTGCAGTTTAGTCGAGTTCATGAATCCTGCCTCTCATATCAACCTTTCGCGCTTGTCAAACTTCTAGCTAATACACATCAGTACACCCATTATGAATAGGCCAAACCTTATATTCCATAGCAGTACACCTACTACTCACCAGTAAGCAAAACATGTACTTATAAAATCTACTCCTGGTACTGTGTACAGTATAAGGGGCGCGAAGCACGGATAGATTAGGTGGCGCTTAGAAGTTTCTGATCCAGTATGGGGTGTCTATTATCTATGGATACAATAAAAGTTTCTTTGGTGCCATAGCAATAGTTACTAGGCAACTGTTGCTAAGTGTGATTAACCTTTACAGTAATTTTTTTTTTTGAATTTCTGTTAGTTGTTATAGTTGTCGGATTAATCAGCATGAAGCATGGTAGGTAATTACAAAATTTTTTTGTGCAATTAGCAAATAATTGTACTCATAACAGCCAAAATTGCACATGACTTCACCTCACACAATTTTGACTATTACTTGTGACTACTTAGCAACCACATTGTTGTTATACAATAGGCATGGGCAACATCAGTTGTCACTTCATACCATCAGATTAACAGTGCAATTGCAATAACAATCCATGTGATTTCTTGCACTACCTACTATTAGAATGAAATACTCAGTTATCCAACCTCATTTATGCAAAATTTGAAATGACTGTTCTATTAGAGTATTTTTTAGTACAGGTGTATGTTCTATTAAAGTATTTCAACAGAGCTTTGTATATATCTGAACACTTTTAACATTACCTGAGAACAAAGGGGTTACTGTACTGTGTGATTATTAACCTAAGCTTATTATTTAAGCAACTCTGTAGATATCACAACTATTACTGTATATGTTAATTTTATTATGTGAATGATCATCATGTCTGTGCTTGATTTATACCAAAGTCACTAGCTACTTTCCGAACTTTGCCTTTGGATCAAAAATTAAGAGTGCCATATTTTAAGGTCATTATAAATAACATGTTTGCATTTTATGACAGAGTTTGATAATTTTGTGTGCAAAAGAAACAGAAATAATGTGCAAATTTCAATGGCTCACTTCAATGGTTGGGAGACAATTCTGCCACATAGGCAACTATGTCTCCTGGCTAATTTGACAGAGTCTAGCTACCCCATATGATTTCATGAACATTTGTTTGTTTCTTTGATTTCTGGTTAATTATTTTTATACAATTTCTTCCTTGTTTATGTTTCCTTTTTTGTTTGTTTGTTTGTTTGTTTACTAATTGTCTTGCTTTGTTTTTTATGTGTGTGTGTGTGTTTGTGTATTGTACTATGTGTATGTAATTGTTGTTGTTGCTATGGTATGTTGTATATGTAACACTCCAGCATGGAAGAACGGCTAGTATGAATGCTGTGAGCATAGCTAATTAACAATCAATCAATCAATCTCAAGAATGTCCATAGGCAATTTCCCTCAAACTGCATGTGGACTACAAATTTCACTGCAAAAATGTTTCTATTTGGAGAAGCACAAAGTTACATATGCATGAAAGTTCATATGCATATATAAACAAATTCACTACTCTGAACAGAAACTTCAGAACAGAATTAGTGGATGAGTAGTACTGCACGTACAATTAAAAACTCCACTTTATGGAAACCCACCTATAGCTAGCCTTCCCAGGACCTAGCAAATAGCCAATCAAAAGTATTGAAATGGAATTTAATACACTGTTGCTATTATTCCAACAGTCATAAGAATAATAAAGAAAATATAGACAAAAAGGTGCTGCAAAAATGACGATATACAAACCAATTTTCTACCTGGTAGGTTTCTGGAAAGTAAATGACTATATTCTTCACTTTTCACAATCTTAATAATCATCCTTAACTCGTCAGTAAAGTTTTTATCAGATGCGTATGCATGAAACTTCATTTCAATGGGTTAAAGCACCTGTTTTCTGTTGTTATATTGTTACACAATAGCTAAATCAAAAATAGTTTTTCTAGCAGCTTAAAATTAATTTTAATTCAACACTACAATTAATAACAATGAGAATTCTATCTTTTTTTGTAACACTAGGAAAATTATAACACTGGAAAAGATTTTAGCAATGCACTTTTGACTTCATTTACAACAGAATACCACTGAGGTCATAAAAAAGATCATATGGAATAGCTGCTTAAGTACAAATAAACTTTTATATGCAAAACTGAGCTTTAAAAGCTGCACAAGACCTGTAACAGTCCATAGCAGTTAATTCAAAACAGAGTTAAAGACTTTCTGAGTAATTTATTTCAGTAACATTAATTAGTTACCTTACAATAATATATATATATATATATATAACAGAATACTCCATGCTGGACACAAAACACTACATCATCACTTTATTGTTGACAATTAGACACCTGCCTAGCAAAATGTTCTAAACTCTATGTGCCTTCAAAATCCAGATACATTATTATGATGCGACATAATCTTAAAACTCAAAGTAGCTACATATGGACAGTAGCTCTCACGTGTTACATGCGAGGAACACATGCATTTCATTTCGGTATAGTTATCTCATATAGTTGTCTATCTTGTGCATTGCATTTCATGACAAAAAATAGCTTCTCATGTCACTAAAATCTATATGTAAAAATACAAAACCAAACTTATAAGCTATAAAACATTCCACATTTACAATTTGCACAGAGGAGTATGCCACTCTTACGTATGCATATATCATTTTAGCCTCAGATGTCACTTCGTAGGTTGAGGTCTCGGAACGTGTGCAAATATGCACCTGCAGTTAAAGAATGTGAAGCAGGATAGTTATTATACGAGCAAAATTAACCTTAACACTGAAGTAATGAGTGCTACTTAGTAGTTATTAGAGCTACAAACTAATTCTTACGTAACAGCAACAAAATTAATAACAATAGTACACAATAATAATACAACATTATGGTTTGACTTACTGTTAACAATATTAATGACTATAACTTTATATTTTTGGAACTCTACAACACAATATATAACTGAAACTCTAATGGAAATTCCTTACAATTACAACACCACCGTACTTGATTAGAATTGGTGTGTGCATACATTATAATTATTATGACATTTTATACCACTGCTCCCATGCATGCAATACCTGGGTCAAACTAGAAAAGATGATTCTGATCAGGCAAAGTGTAACTGTAGGGAAGCATCTGAGTACACAATACAGTGTGACACTTTATGTCATTATGCATAAGTTGCTTGAAGATGTGTTTTGCAAAATTGACTTTACGAAACTACCACAGGACTAGCTGATGTAGCTCATAACTAGTTCATCACAGCTGGAAAAGAACCAGTGAATACTTAATTATGATCCTGCAGAAATGAGGTTATTGAATCTACTAATCTACTATTCACAAAGGCACTGGATAGTGCCATGGCCTAGTTGACTCAGTTCATTAAAGTTTTCCATTTTTAGCCACTACCTCTTTTTGTAATAAAGCCAGTTTTTATATGGCCTGGCCTTGCATAGCAAAATGTTTTATTTTTTTGTAGCTTGTATTTCTTTTATATATAATTGTGCTGAATGCTTTTATTCGATGCAATTGTTCTATCAGAATATCTCAAATGTGTGCTTGTTGGTACACACGTTCTGGTTTGTGTTACAACTCTGGAGCTGTTATTAGTAGGAAATCGCACACATTTTAGTGCAATTAGGGAATAATTGTACTAATAGCAGCCAAAATTGCACATGGCTTCACCTCGTACAATTTTGACTGTTACTTGTATAATTATTGTGTTTGATTACCTATACAAACAATAATATTAGTATGTAATTTGTCTGATCTACCATTTGCAAATAAATCAATAACATAGTGACCACCCTTCATCCGACAACGATGGCAACTGTCACAAAATAACCACTGCAAAAGGCTAATCACACTTAGCAATACTTGCATAGCAACCGTTGTTATGGACTTTTACCTTAGCAATGGTTACCTAGCAACCACATTGTTGTTATGCAATAGGGCATTTATTACTCTGGTAACATCAGTTACCAACAGAGTCACTCCATACTATTGGATTGACAGTGCATTACAAAAACAAGCCATGTGATCTGTAAGTATGACAAACTAAGTCACCATGTGATTATCAATCAATAATCAATGTAAGCTTATATTTAAGCATCCCTGTAGATATCACAACTATTACTGTATGTATTTTTTATGTGAATTATCCCTGTGTCTGTGCTTGATTTACACCAAAGTTTGTATATACCAAATTTTGCCTTTTGGGTCAAAATTTTAGAGTGAAGTCATTTGCATTTTATGACAGAGTTTGTGAGCAAAAGAAACAGAAAAAAATGTGCAAACCTCAATGACTCAGAGAATGCCATAGGTAATTTCACTCAAACTGTACGTATGTGGACTACTGAAGCTGGAGGGAATTCCACTGTAAAAAATGGAGAAGCATGGAGCTACATTAATTAGCTAGCATGATGCTTACGTCATTAATATTCCTGCTATAATAATAGCTACACAGCACATAATATATTGTATCAATAAACACGCAGATGCTATCACATTAATATAGCTGTACATGTTAATTCACATCAAAGCAGCACATACCTTACATGTATATATATATATAAACCGATTACTTTTACAAAAAAGTTATAAAAAATATAAAAAGAACAATCATCGAGTTATAACTGGTCTGTGAATAAAATACTTTATATAAATCATTTCATTGTCAGTGCACAGGATAGGAGGTTGCAGCTCAAATATTTCGTCCATAGGTTGAATAACTGGTCTGTGAATAAAATATATTAAACAAATTAATTCATTGTTGGTACACTGGATAGGAGGTTGTAGCTCAAATATTTCATCCATAGGTTGACTATCAATATCAGTGGAAGTTGAATGGTTTTGATCAACGTCAGTTAGATACATATTTATTGCTATCATTAAAACAAAAACTAGAATGGCAAGGTAGCAGGTTGTTGTATGATACATCAACATTGATAATACCAACACCTTGATGTTAGCAACAATCAGCTTAATGACATCATGTACAGCATATCTGATAATGTTCATCCACACAGAGCAAAGGCCAGTAACTACAACTTGAAAGTTGTTCCCATCAACATCATCATTTGCATGCATCCTTTGATATACTATTCTTCTAATATTTCTCCAAACCTTTTTCGCATAGATAGTTGTCCCTCAGTGTCATGTGAAGACCTGGTCTAATTCTGTCAGGTAGTTGTCTCTTCAACCAGTGGTAGGTAAAATAGGTGAGGTCAGGATAGCAGTAAATCATCATCCAGGCAGTACAGCAAAAACGATATATAGAGAATGACCAGCACATGTACTAGAGAGTGATGGGAAGAGTAGTATACACAGAGGTAGATGAAATGGATGAACAGCCAGATACGAGCAATTAACAGTGTGACGTCGTCTGAAGCCAATGTTGGGAATCCCTTGTTGCAGTACAGTGGTACTATGATGGCTTGAATTGGAACACACAAACCTGTGATCATTATGTATGTAACTCACCTAGCACTAGGCAGAGTGTGCCATTGCACTGATCATGACCAGTAGCAGAGGGATTGTTACTCAGTAGTACCCTGACTCTAACACAGAGGTCTGTACATCAACACACATCTGCCACATTGAGCACACACACACACACACACACACACACACACACACACACACACACACACACTAGGTCATAGCAATGATTGCAACCAGACGTGGTTTAGAAATATTCTCCAACTTTAGGTGACTCCATGGAACTTGAAAGATGATTTCTATATCAACCGAATAATTTTCCAATAATACACACTAGGGCTTCCACCTCCGTGTAATCTCGTGCTCTTTCCCTCACTTAGCAGCTGCATGTCACTGTAGTCTGGTGGATTTATGATGTATGTAGCTACTATGCATGTTATTTCTAATGTCACTTGTTCCATTAGAGAATTTCTAATGTACATGACCTATCTTTACAGAGGGTGTTTTTCTGAACCAGCCCAACTGCTAAGTACCTATGGTGTCGGTATTAATTAACAACTAGCTAGTAGCTGATGGCTACATCAATCAATGTAGCAAATCTATTGTAGACTACTAATGACATAATCAAATTCAAGTGATAGATAGAATACCGTAGGTACTGTGAATCAGTATACTGTAGTGTGCTTTGTTTTGCATAGTTTGTTGTTCTCCCTTTTCCTGGTCTGGAAATATTCTTTCCCCAATGGATATGAAAAACCCTGAAGACCAACACCAGAGGTCCTGGGTTCAATCCTCCAAAGTGTCACAGTTACACATTTTTGTTCAGTCATCATTTCCAACAATGATTCCTTTCATATGTGGATATTTACATGAATGCTCTATTAGAGTATACTTGATTGCTCTATTATATAGAACATTCTCATGTCCCCTCTGTAAATCCTTTCCTAAGGGATAAATGTTACTATAAAAGTTGCACTGTACTGCAGCTGTTAATCATGTACATACTCACTTTTGTTTTGTGCTGCCAAACTAAATGTTCCTTCTGTAAACTTACAGAAGTGGTCTAAATTGTAAAGAAACGACTCCCTATATGCCCATTGATCCATGCTCTAAAACAGGAGACATGATGTTATATAGCTATAGTTTGTGGGAACCTAGCCTTCGGCTTTATATTACTTTTTAAATGCAGGTGTGCAGAACCTGCATTCATGGTCTGAAGGTAACTCAGTTGTGTCCACAGCAATACAATCGTTTGTAAAACTTACAATTATAGCTAACTATTAAAAATTATGTTTACAAGTGCTTATTTTATAATTTATGTATATCTACTTGCATTTTCCTATAATAATTAATTGTATTCAAGTTTGTTACTGGTGTAGGATGGTGACAGAAGTTGACATAGATAGTTGTTGATATCAAAAGGGAGTTGATGGATGCTGAATTGATTTTCGATGAAGAATATATGTCACAATTAAAGATTAGTGTTAAGTTAATGTTTTGTAGTCAGACACATAATTGTTAAGAATATAATAGAAGTTGCTAACATGCATGGCGTTGGATTCTTTCCAGAGCAGAGATGTCACAAAGAAGGAAAGGGGTGCCATAAAGGGAAAAAAAAGGCGATAAATACAGTTTTCTTGGTTAAAATATCATGCTAGCTATAGGATAACAGTATGAAATTTCTGGTAGCTATGTATGCTTGGTTAGTATAGTTACTCAAACATAAAGATAGTTGACATGTTTCACAAAGTAATTTACAATTTCTGCCATGAATTGACCCTGGATTTGCACATTATACTGAAATGCTGGCAGAAAGACATTTTATCAAGCATGCAGATTTTCCCCAAACAGCAAATCCATACAGCTAGCTAATATCTCTTGACCACAAGTAACAATGTACATGCAAAGTTAAAAACTTATTTTGATAGGTTATTATTTACAGGCTAAAGAGGCACTTATATTCTGTCCTCACGTATATTCTACTTACTGGTGTGCATGTCTCAAAAGCTAAAGAAATTCAGCTAGCTATATACATAGTACTGACTAAATGAAAGTTTCTGTAAACATCCTATAGCTATATAGCAGTAGCAGCCGGACTTTATCTGACTTGCTCATGCAGATATCTGTATGACCACAAGTACATAAAATAACTTGGTAATTGCCAAAGATAAATGATATACATGTATGTAGCTAGCTAAAAATGGTATAGTACATAAAATATAAAATATATAAACAAGGTGTGTCATTTGTGAGCTATATAGGCAATAAATAATTTTAATGCATGATTTACTATTTAACATAAATAAAAAGATTCAGTAGCGTGTGGATGAATACAGGCCGTGAGTGGATCATCATTACTGATAGAGTGAATTTCGTAACATTGATGACAAAAAGCCAGTCCACACACTCTTGAAAATTTCTGACTTTCAAAATCTTCAGACTCGCTACACATGCGCCAATCTTGAATGGGAGGTGTAGCTAGAAGCATTTTCCTTTGTCTGTATACTTCATAGCACCACAAAATGCAGTACATTGTAATAGTAACCATACCACCTATTAGAACAGCTTCCAGACTCTGTTGCAGTACAATGAATACCATTGCTGTCAGGAGAGATATTTGTGAATAAATCTTTTCTATTGACAGTTGTACTTACTCATTGTAAACACAAAAATTAGAACTGCTTTTTGTGTTAAAACTGTTTGTCCATCGTCATTAATAGCATGATATTTCTTGTAAAAAGACTGTTGTTCAAATTCAAATTCCCCATACACAAGATGATCTTGCTCATGTACATGTCTTACACCATAACATATACCCACAATAAGTATACCAGCTAAAGCAGTGGCTAGTAGGTACTCTCTCAAAAGAATATAGACTATTGCTGGATAGAAACAAATCTATAAACATGTTTATAATACACAGATGAGGTTACCTGATGAAATAACAAATGATAGCAGTGTAGCCAGATCCATAAGAACATCAAGCACAATGTATTTGATGATTTCCATCCATACTGTAAATAAGCCACTGACTGCACCTTTAAAGTTGCTTTCATCAATATCACGAGCATTTTCACTTGTTCTCAGGCTGATCACTCTTCTAACATTCCTCCACACTTTGATACTCAGATAGTTGTCCCTGACTATCACACGCAGAACTGGCCTAAAGCTGTCAGGTAGTTGTGTCTTTAACCAGTAATAACAAGAACGAGTTAGGTCAGGATAGCAGTAGATGATCATCCAGGCAGTACAGCAGAAACGATACAGAATGGCCAAAACATGTAACAGAGAGTGGTAGGAAGAGTAGTATACACAGAGGTAGATGAAATGGATGAACAACCAGATGTGAGCAGTTAACAGTGTGACACCACGTTGTTTAAAACTAACGTTGGGAATTTCCTTGTTACACTCCATCGATACAACAATAGCTTGAACTGGAACACACAGTCCTATGGTATAATTAAGGATAACAAACTGGAGCAGCATATAACCAGAACACATTAAATCCTTTGAACAGATGAATTATGAAATTAAACTGCCAAAAAAAAAAAGGAAATTGCAACTCGTTATAAGGTGACAAAAGACATGTTGAATGATGTTAGGTTGGTTTGATTTGGTAGGGCACAGGTCACGCAGGTGTAGCCAAGTTTTTCAAAAGGGTGGGTTTTAACAGCAGGATTGGATCACTGATGTGGGGTGGGGTTGGTAGTGGTGAGGAGTCTGGGTACATCCCCAGCCACTGAGAGGCCTTGAACATTTAAATGGTTCAAAATTCAACAGATTGTTGTATTTCATATGCAAACTAGTACAGTGAAATGATATATAACATATTTACTTCATTAATTGCCATGGCATTTACTACCTTAATTCACAAAATCGATGTGGTGACTATTGGAATTGACAACCACTTGATGCTTGAAAATGACCTTATTTTCAAGTGGTACCACTCAAGTGTGGCTACCATTGAAGGTGTAAATATGGTCCTATTGGGGATACACTTACATGCATGCAATGACAAAACTGAACAGAATGACTTAAACAATCAAATATTAATTTCAATCCAAATAAGAGCATTAAGGGTGCATTTTGTACAACAAAGTGACATGAACAAAATGTCTATTTTTATCCCATGGCCAAAAAACCTGCAGACTAGCTGGCATGTTGTAGTATGCATTTACACTCAGTTTTGCATGCATGGCCTACATTTATAATGTAATGTAAGTTGCTATGTACTGGTCCTTTCCCTCAGGATAGAAGACCATAGTCTCCATCATTTTCCAACAGTCCCTTCTTGTTTTAATAAGTTCATTAACACTATCTATATGTATGCTCTATTAGAGAATCCTTTGGTGGTTTCAATTGACACTAGAATTGTTGTGTCAGTGTGCTTCTCATTGTTACTCACTAGTTTTGTACTGCCAAACTAGTATATTTTTGTACAATAATTGGTTCCTGTTGTGCACTTAGAAAAGAGCGGTTTCCCAAAGACCTTTCCTATGCCCCTGCGATTACTGCCTGCTGCTAGGCAAGAATAGAATAATACTAGGGAATAACAGAATTATTTTACACAAACACACATGCACAACAACAACAACAGCAATAGAAAAGTCAATTCACTTTAGTTGGCTAAGTGTATCTGTGACTCCCTATTATACCCACCATCTTGGCTATTAGTTACCCCCACACAAAGTTGCAGTGGCCTTTCCTAATCCTAGTGGTACATAAGGAAGATGCAACTGTCCAGTTAAAATATGGTAGTTTTAGGAGTTACATGTTCAAAGGATTTGAGGTATATATATTATAATTCACCTAGCACTATAGAGTGCATCATTGCACTGACCATGGCCAGTAGCAGGGGGACATCCATCCAGGAATATCCTGACTCTAACACACAGTTACCCACATCAACACACATCTGCCACATTGAGCACACACAGGTTAGTCCCATTGAGATCATGACAATGATCGCACCCAGACGTAGTTTAGACATATTCTTCAGCTTTATATGACTCCATGGCACTTGAAAAATACCCACTGAGTAACTCTCAAGCAATATGCAGGTAGTCCAGTTGAAGAGCAGCAACACTTGTGGATTCACATGAAATAGTACCAGTAATGGCTCAAGTGGTATCCAAAACCGGAAAACTCCAGATACAGCCAGTGACAGTCCCAGAGTATTTAGTACCAACTGTTTGGGACTGCAACAAGACTTCAAGACACCTTCTAGGACACATCGTAACAACTTTACTACCACCTGGAAAGATACAGAAAAGAATATGCAGTGATTTTCCAAAACATAACATACGTAAATACATTAGGACCAAGTCTTAAAGCAGCTCGGAAACACTTTCAGTACTACTTTAAAGTATCACATACATTGCATAGAATTTTGTGTAAGCCTCAATAGTCGCAATACAAAACTAGTGAACTGTGGGATATTCATGAAAACACTTTGGTTTGTAAAAATACTTGTTTTAGACTTTCTGTATAACTATGAACAACTATATACCACAGGTGATTTGGGTGGAGTGTAATTTGATACAGTTTCATGAGTATAATTATAATGATGACTGTTCATTATTATCAACAATATTTCTCTTGGAATGTCATCCCATAAGTGATAGACCACCAGAGACCTGTGAGAAGGCTAATACCAGTTAATATATGGAGTCAAATCTTGAATAATGTACATGTTCTGTCAAACTCGGCATTTGTCTTCTGATTGTACACACATGACACATTACCCGCCAGTGCACACCTGGTAAAGTAGAAATGCGGATTGGAATTCTCACAATGGTACGGTTTGACATAGAATGTGATAGTAACGAGGTCAGGACTATCAAACAATTTCATTGTTCAATGGCAAACGGAGCTAGTGATGAAGACATAGAATACTGCTATTTTGCTGGGTGCATAAGGATCTCAATTCAATAGCTCCTCAATCAAAAAACTACAGAGCTGCAACACAATATCCTTCACTTTAATGCATGCCGATATGTGAAAAATTTGAAGCAAAGAGCTTCATAGATTTTGTAGATTATTCCACTGCTATGAAACTTTTCCCAAAGTAGATTAGCCAGCATTATGCAAATGATAATTGCTTAGCTACAAAAAATTTCCTCCAAATTTTGCCACATTTACTCATCTATGTATACGGTACACTATTCTATGGTAATTACATGTATCTCATACATGCAGGAAGGTGATTCACATCTCTTTTACTAACCAAAGACCCAGAGAATACCTTATGTCAGAGAGATTCACAAATCTGATTGGTGACTCCAGCAGACAGCAGGGTGAAGTTTGTATAGTTTATTTAAATGATGCTTTGGATTGTTCTGTACACCTAAAACAATATTCCACCTGCTGGACAGGTGTCAACATTCATAGCAACCAAAGTTTACTTAGCTGCATAGCAACCATGCCAATTTTACAAAATAGCTTTTGTGGGTTAAGTTTTACCCAAAATTACTTGATAACCTGACCATTTGTATTGCAATTGATGTCAGAAAAAAAACTGAACAATTAAATAGTCCCATTAATTCTTGAAGGTATCATTATACATACCATAGTATGTACATATGTCTCAATAACTGTCATCGCTTGCTCTCTTGACTTTAGTTAGCTTACGTTTGTTTCAGCTTGATAACTATACTATAAAAGCTACCATTACTTTTAGACCCGAGAGAACAAAATGAATAATAACTCTAATACCAGGTATTTAATTACAAAAGCACTAAAATTTCCTGATAGGGATTTCAACATAAAATACTTTAATAACTCTGATCTTTTCAAATGCTTCTCATTGTGCCATGATGATAGAATCAAGTGTCTCTTGACTCTCTGGTGATAATGGTTTGACTCTTTTTGGCTTCCCCACTTTGGAAAAGCTAATACATACATCCATTCTCTAGCTAAAGTGCAAATGATTTATGAGGTACAGTATTAATAATGCTCAAAATCTCACCATAACATTGTGCTAAAGATAGATTCTGCATTATTTATAGGCTTAAAGAAGTATACCTGTAAGTAGATTAATTGTCAAATGAAAGTGCAAACAACTATAATAATTATTATAGTACTTGCTACTAGCCGCAAGTATATAAGATTATTAACTGCCTACATGGTGCTCAGGTTCTTCATATCTGTTCCACTATTATCTAATTTACCTTATTTCAAAAAAAAAAAAAAAAAAAAAAAAAAAAAGAAAGTTCTGCCTCATATAAGGTATATACATGCAATGATGCAATACAACAGTAGCTGCCTCTTGTACCACCTATGTAAGTTAAACAGTTGAACCACCCTGAAATATGAGGACACCTTGATAATCAGGGTATTTGCCAATGGTCCTATTTGTATAAATGCTAGCAGGACAAATTTTGGCACTTTAGTGAAGTCCTATAAGGTGTTCACAATAGAGGAGTTCCACTGTATTACAGAGAGCCTCTAGTACAATGAAAGAAAGGAACAGCTAGGCTACACACGTTATTTATGTTCTTCATCAATTTATTATGTACGGTAAATAGATCATGTTATTCCCTTCAGGGGTGGACGTGGACCTAGGATTTTTAGAATGGGGTTTCCAGTGGTAGTAGGACTTAGATACAGGGGTCAAGGTTTTAATTTTACAATGCTTGAAATTTAATAAAACTTGATGTTTAAAACACATTTTACAGAGTTTCTGATCTACTGTAATATGTCATGTTTCACCAATAGTTCTGTAGTTAGCTATGATAGATTGGTCTACTGAATCTTTATGGCTAGCTTCAAGTATTTAGCTAGTCCGTTTATCAACTCGTTGCTTCATCATAGCTACTTGGCATTTCTCCTTCATTCACTATTACCATCACCTTCTATATCCTATTCTGTTTGCTCTGTGGTCTTGGAAGGTTTACTGTTATGTCAATAACAAGAATTAACAGGGGTGGAGAACAGTACTCTAAGTTGGGGGGGTTGACATAAATTTGTAAAGATACTGTAACATCTCTAATTGTAGACAGGTTTGGATAAATTGCATCCTAAAAATAAATAAATTACAGAGCTAGCATCTTGTTTAATGTTTCAACTGAATATTCTATTAGAGTAGATGACTGTTCTATTAGAGTATATCAATCTTATACTTGTGATCCTTGAGTTTTACTGCAAGAATAGTGAAAGTATCAGTTAGCAGATGAGCATTGGTGAGTATGATTCGTGTGTTATATCCTATGGGTTTATACAGTAGTTGTAGTTAAGGAAGAATCTAGTTGCCAAGGGCTGGACAGCTGTTCTGAAGTAAGCCCAGCCACAAAGGGGGGGGGGTTCCCCCTAAAACTGCCCCCTGCAGTTTGCACTGAAGTTATGTCTCATATACAGCACTGTTTGCTATTTTGACTAAAATGGCCATCAAACCAAATTCTTTAAGGTATGTTACACTTGCTGGCTGCTCCTCTTGCATGAGCATTTTGCTAACCTTGCAATTTAGTATGCAAGAGAGAACTTTCAATGATATAGTAGTATTCAACATACCAGTCAATTTGTGATCAAATTTACAAGAAAGGTCTCTCTCACACACGCACGCACGCACAGCTATTTAAAGCATCCATCACATTATATTGCAAGCATGTTTTTCAGTCGTTGTTTATATAAAAACATTTGACATTAAAAAAATTGAATTAAAAGTCTTCCCTGCTGCCACCTATTTGCTCCACTAATGTTTTATTGGCATTGATTCAACAGCACTGGGGTCAGCAATGGCATGCCATATGTACGTGGGTGGTTTGGTTAGTAACAGATCATGATGCAGTACAAACTTGGGTTTACAAATACTTCATAACAGTACATGTTGACTCTGCATTCTGTTTGTACAGTGTTTGCACATGTGTTGCATATATACAATGTTCTATGAAATGTAGTGGTAGATTGGGACAGTGCTCGGTTCCAACAAATCCATAACAGTCAAGCTGTAAAAAGGGTGGCAGTGGCACTGTAACTGTATCGTTCAGAGCTATAAACTAAAAGTGTTAGTCTAAAATGTGTAGCTGTAATCTAATCACTTTTCATCATTGCAGCAATTACTTGGTTGCTGGTTTTGAATTAACTTTAAAGTCTTTCTATTCAAGGTCAACAAGGCAGCAAGTCAAGCTGATGTCGAAAAGAACTTGCATTGTTTACTTATATCTAAAAACCGTTTAGTTAATGAGATTACATTAATTTAACTACTACAAATTTACTTAATTGCTAAGCATAAAAGTAACGGTGAATCTGTTCATTCCGGTCGCCTTTGGGCCTGCCTTATTAAGGAGGTGGTTGCATTAAACATGTTAATGTCATTGTGTACACTGACATAATTACACTGACATAATTACACATGACCTATTATACAGTGATCAAGACACATGGTAGTGTGTCGTGCGGCCAAGAAGCCGGTGTGCAACACCGTGAGTATATTGACAGGAAGAAAGAAAATGCGATTTTTGCACCTCTGTAGCTCTTGCTGCCTTTATGAAACGAGATGATTTTTGCTGTGGATATGTCCGCCAACGTCAGTACTCCACATACCAAATTTGAGTGAAATTGCTTCAAGCGTTCCCGAGATATGCGACTTCAAAAATTGGCTTAGTTTCTTCATTTTTTTTTCTTTTCTTCATTTTTTTCTTCCTTTTTTTGCACACTTACAAAATCTGCCATAAAATGCGAACGCCACATCCGATTTAATTTGAAATTTGGGATACAGAAGGGGGGGGGGGTATAAAGGCGCATCTTGGTACCAAGTTTGGCTGAAATATGATAATCAGTGAAGGAGTTATTAGCAATTATTCACAAAAAATAACACCAATATGTTGTCAGGGTAAACTGCTTATGGGAAGAAGCTGAAAATCGGTGGGTGAATAGGTAAACTATTGAACCTCAAACCTTTTGTGGTTTGAAAGAAATCAAGCTAAACACCACGAAGATACAACGAAAAAGCAACAGTGTATAACAATTATGCAATCGAGATTAGCTAATAAAAAATGACTACTTGCCATGCCTATCAGAAAAACCGCTTGGAGTAATGCTTTGAAAATCGCTGTACAGATAGAGTAATCATCTTAGAAAGGTGTAGAAGAATCATACTTAAGCCACAGAGTTATAACACGAAATCCAACTTGGTGTAGCAAGTGCGAGATCAAGATACTCTAATAGAGTAGTCACCCTTAAGAGAGATCAGTTAGAAACAAGTAACCCGTATAGAGATTGGCTAGAAACAAATCACCCTGTAGAGAGATCAGCTAGAAACAAGTCACCCTGTAAAGATATCAGCTAGATACAAGTTACCCTATAGAGATCAGCTACAAACAAATCATCCATTAGAAATAGGTGCTGGAAACAAATCACCATGTAGAGAGATCAGTTAGGAACAAGTCACCCAGTAAATAGTTCAGCTAGAAATAAGTTACCCTGTAGAGAGATCAGCTACAAACAAATCATCCTGTAGAAAGATCAGCTGGGAACAAGTCACCCTGTAGAGATATCAGCTAGAAACAAGTTACCCTATAGAGAATCAGCTACAAACAAATCACCCTGTAGAATTATGTCCTGGAAATAAATCACCATGTAGAGAGTTCAGCTAGAAACAAGTCACCCTGAAAAGAGTTCAGCTACAAACAATGAAAGTTTCAGCTACAGTTCAGTTATGTAAGAAGTCACCTTATTACCTACAGTATGTGATAATCATTCAGTGTTAAATATAAAAATATTTAATCAGACAAAAAGCTATACACACAAGTGCTTCTTTTGTTCCACAATTCCTGTAGTAAAGAAAAAAAAAAAAACAAGTTAAAAGGAAGCACCAAAGCCAGTTTATGGCTGACTTTGTGGCTTGCAATACAACTAAACCAAAACAGCCAAGCTGTAAAAAAAGAGTGCAGCCCCCAAAAAGGCCCCCTGGCCTTTTTGGGGGCTGCACTCTTTTTGTACAGCTTGGCTGTTTTGGTTTAGATTCTATTATACAAGTTTTAATGTAACTTCAAAGGCAAATTTCAGGGTACATATCTTATAAACCCTGGCTGGCCATGGTACATTTAAGTTAAACCATGGCTGGTTCTGGTACATTTTAATTTACCATGGCCTTGATGTGGGAGCAGTACTGCCAATTTCTTTCTATAAAAACTCAAGCTGAAATCGATTGTGGAAATTTATTATTGGTCACATGATGAAAACCATGCATCTGATTTTGCATCCTACAGCACTCAGACGAAAGTGATTTGTCATCCTTGCTATCCTATGAGTTGAGAAACGTGTACTATGTTCACTGCATTTTCAAATACAGACACGCCCATTTTTCTTTTTGAGTAACTCAAGATAAACACTCTACAGCAAAGCTTACCCCTATATGTAAATGTTTAGTAAATGTTGTAAACAGTCTGTAAAACGATGTAGTGACTCGAAAATCCTAGTAAAATTGCTTGATTTAACTTTTCCGTGATACCCTTAGGACTTGCCTGTTCATGTTAACAAACGTAGTCACAACATTAGTTGCTGCTGACCCATAATCGAATTTCACAAGTTGGTCTATATATTTAAATTCAGTGGTCGGTCTCATATTGGTTTAGGTGATTAATCGCCCACGGGCTCTTAGCCTGTAATTGGCAAGGTACATATCAGTTGTATCACGTGCCCTCGTGATTTGTCTGATATGTACACCCACGTTCTTGGGCCTGCACCCTCAAGTACATATCAGGCAAATCACTCAGGCCCATGATACAACTATTACTTGTATAGTTGAATATTAAAAGTAATGCACAATCACAAATGCAGTAAAATACCTACAGTACAGCAAACAGGCATAACACGGAATGTGACCAAATGAATCAAATGAAACTCGGTGTATGACTTTGTCTCAGGATTCACTGTCTTTGTGCCAATTTTGATCTTAATTTCTCTGATAATATAACATGGAATGACCACAATACTAGAATTTCCTGAGTTAATATCTCAATTTGTCCAATGCTGACGGAGGTCCAGCAAGTAGTTTTGATTAGTCCATAGTATGGAGAAATATTTTGTGACAAAATAAACTATAGATCATATTGCAAGGTTCAGCCAAAAAAGCCCCTTCTTCTGTCGGACTAATTGGTTTTGCTTTGCAACGAAATCTTTGCCACCTGTGGACTAGCCACTACCAATACTCCTGTAGAACCATTTGCAACCGGGATCAAAATCGAATCAAACGATCAAGAGGTTATTTTATACTGAATCAAGCAATCAAGACGTCCTAAAAAAGGACGATCAAGCACCTTAGAAAGCTAACTTGTAAGCAAACCGAGAATTTATGAGGCTTCTATGCTAGAATGTCAAGGGATCAAGGTACATTGTAAAATGAAATCAAGCAATCAAGGTGCATTTTCATCAATCAAAAATCTTAACCTCGGTCGCAAATGGTTCTACAGGACTATTGTAGTGACTACCCCTTGATTAGAGTACCGTTCACCGATATGGGATCCTTACCACCAAAACCCATTGAGATAGAGACGTTCATTTTGTGACAGGTAAACCATGGAGAAGAAATCGAAGAGACAGCATCTAAAACATCCTTGAAAACTTATTAATTCATTGCATTACAATTGATCTGTACATCATCGCTATACCCTTGGAGGTTAGCACCGACTAGGAGTTTCGATGTTCCTCTGGGTGTGGAGAGCCCGTACTGTCACAACATACTCCAGAATAGGTCTTACATAAGTTTGATAGGCAATTAGGCATCTATTTTGACATTTCTTTGTCAATTTGAGGTTGACGCCCATGCATTGTTTACGTGTTTCTAAGGGGTGTGTAACTCATAAGTCAAAATAAACACTCACGACATTAAGCTCACTTCCATGAAGATTTAATGCACTTCTTTAACAGCTAGTTTAACGGTTAATCCTCCATTGCCAATCATTTGTCTTGGTCGCGGAGTTATACGGAGTTTGGTCTGTCACGATTTCTTGCATGTCCATCACAGACTACTTTATATGGTTGTACAAGTTTACTGTATTATGATTCACAGGCTTTAGCCATAGATTATATACTAGGCTTTAGCCTTCTCACAGGTCCCTAGTGGGATAGCATTCACAGATTTATTTATTATTTATTTATTGCTTTATGGTGTAAACACACCAAAGGTCTGTTGGTAACATGTACCAACAGCCGCGAAAGTACATTACATTACATTACTTATTTACCTACTTACTTACTTACTTATATACACACATACATACAGATTCTACAAGTATAGTTCAGGTTTGAGGTGGGTGGACGTGACTGGTGGCACCTTGAGCAAGGACAGAGATAGTGCAATGAGCAATTGTTGTTATCTTCAAAGTTAGTTATAAAATGATCCCAGAGAAAAGTTTTTAGTTTTGATTTTAGCAGAGGAAACGTTAGATCCAAGTTAAGGATAGGCATGGCATTCCAGAGAGTTGGTAATCTATGGAAATAAGAATGTCTAGATACGTTATTTAAATGATGAGGGATGATCAATTTGTTGCTGGTGCCGGATCTAGTATTAGCTGAGCTGAAGTTGATATGATCATGAATATTGAACTGTTTAGATTGTACCTTGATTGATTTGATTGCAAATAATATATCTTGTAACTCGAACAGGTACATCAGAGGAAGGATCCTTAGTTTTACTAGACGGGTTTTGTAACTACTGGTGTAATCATTTAATAGATACTTAGTGGCACGGCGCTGGATTTGCTTGAGAGTTAAAATGTCTTTCATCAGGTGTGGACGCCATAGTTGGGTGCAATAGAGCAGCTGAGATCGAACCATTGAAATATATAATGTGACCAATGTAGAAGCAGAATGGGTAGAAGCAATAGTACGACGTATTAGTCCCAATACCTTGTATGCACGAGCAGAGATTGATTTGTAGTGTTTGTCCCAACTTAGATTCTCAGATAATATGAGCCCTAAGTCCTTGTGTGAGTCATTATGTGGTATAGTAATATCCGAAATGGTGTAGGTGGTTTCAAACTTGCATTTAAATGATAAATGTACGAATTTTTTTAGATTAAAATTCAGATCTGTCTCTCTGGACCAAGTAAATAAAGCGATGATATCTTCTTGCAGAGCGATGTAGTCAGATGTAGTACAGATGTGCATGAAACACTTGGTATCATCGGCAAATTTTAGGAGTTGGCTTTGGTGTATATATGATGTCATGTCATTTATATAAATTAGAAATAGCACGGGGCCAAGTATGCTGCCCTGGGGCACACCTGAGAGAACTGGCAGTAAATCGGAGTAACAGTTGTTAATGCAAACACGTTGATATCGATCAGTCAGATATTCCCTGAACCAAGCCCAGAGTGTACCAGTTATTCCAGCAGACCAAAGCTTGTTGAGCAAGATGGCATGAGATACGGTATCGAAGGCTTTACTGATATTGAAGTACACCACATCAGTTTGTGAGGGGCTGTTAATTATGTAGTCTAGGAAAATTAGCATTTGTTGTAAGGTTGAACAGTTTTTAGTGAAACCAAACTGAGGACAACTAATATATTTACTAATGTGAGTGATAATTTTGTTGTAGATTAGTCTTTCAAGAACTTTAGATGTGTTGGATAGGAGCGAGATGGGACGATAATTTCTTACAGAACAATGGTCGCCAGCTTTGAAGATAGGTATTACTTTGTGAATTTTCCAGCTAGAAGGTAAGGTGGCATGACGTAGTGACATGGAAAACAGATGATGTAGTGGCTCACACAGAGGTCCAGCACAGCTGTGAAGTACTTTAGGAGCAATTCTGTCAATGCCGCAAGATTTCTCAACATCTAATGAAATGAGAGCTTCAAAAACATCAGTGACAGTAATAGTTATGGAGTTTAAGGATTCATGTGTGGCTGGGTAATTGTCATGGTTTGCTGGTGAAGATGAATTGTGAAAAACAGAGTGGTAGTATTGATTAAACAAATTGGCCTTGCTGGAGTCAGTGCTAGCGGATGAAGAGTCAAAGTTCATGATAGGAGGATTAGTATTAGACTTAGTGATAGATTTTAGATATTTAAATAATTATTTTGTTGTTGTTAGTTGGGGCAAAATTGTTTATGAGGTGAAATTCATAGTTCTGTTTGGCTGCTTTTATTTTGTCTTGAAGAGAGTTCTCAAGGGAGTCAATGATATGGGAAATGTGATATGTTGGGTGCCGCTTATTACTACGTCGAAGAGTTCTGAGACGTTTGATGCAGTGCCTTATTTCTGAATTGAACCATATGGGGTGTCAGTCTGAATGAACTTTATTTACAGGAATGAACAGTTCCATGGCTGTAATTATCTGATATTCAACAATGAGCCATATATACTCGAGATGAAACTGACAATGGTCAATATGATGAAATGAATTTTTTTTTTAGAAAACTAGGTATAATAAATGTGCATGTGTATGAAAAAGCTTATTACAAATTTGAACTGTCTGGTTTTTCATCAATTATCCGTGTGTTAATAGTTACATCATGACGATGATCATGTCCAACATTTGTGATCTCCAAATCACCCCCACCACTGGGAGCATTGATCTCATGCATTGATCTCTGATAAATTGCCTTTAAACTCAATCAGAGTTACATATGCATGAAAGTTCATATGCATACATAAACAAATTCACTACTCTGAGCAGAAACTTCAGAACAGAATTAGTGGATGGGTAGTACTGCACGTACAATTAAAAACTACACTTTATGGAAACCCACCTATAGCTAGCCTTCCCAGGACCTAGCAAATAGCCAATCAAAAGTATTGAAATGGAATTTAATACGCTGTTGCTATTATTCCAACAGTCATAAGAATAATAAAGAAAATATAGACAAAAAGGTGCTGCAAAAATGATGATATACAAACCAATTTTCTACCTGGTAGGTTTCTGGAAAGTAAATGACTATATTCTTCACTTTTCACAATCTTAATAATCGTCCTTAACTCGTCAGTAAAGTTTTTATCAGATGCATACGCATGAAACTTCATTTCAATGGGTTAAAGCACCTGTTTTCTGTTGTTATATTGTTACACAATAGCTAAATCAAAAATAGTTTTTCTAGCAGCTTAAAATTAATTTTAATTCAACACTACAATTAATAACAATGAGAATTCTATCTTTTTTTTGTAACACTAGGAAAATTATAGCACTGGAAAAGATTTTAGCAATGCACTTTTGACTTCATTTATAACAGAATACCACTGAGGTCATAAAAATGATCATATGGAATAGCTGCTTAAGTACAAATAAACTTTTATATGCAAAACTGAGCTTTAAAAGCTGCACAAGACCTGTAACAGTCCATAGCAGTTAATTCAAAACAGTTAAAGACTTTCTGAGTAATTTATTTCAGTAACATTAATTAGTTACCTTACAATTATATATGTATATAACAGAATACTCCATGCTGGACACAAAACACTACATCATCACTTTTTTGTTGACAATTAGACACCTGCTTAGCAAAATGTTCTAAACTCTATGTGCCTTCAAAATCCAGATACATCTTAAAACTCAAAGTAGCTACATATGGACAGTAGCTCTCACGTGTTATATGCGAGGAACACACATGCATTTCATTTTGGTATAGTTATCTCATATAGTTGTCTATCTTGTGCATTGCATTTCATGACAAAAAATAGCTTCTCATGTCACTAAAATCTATATGTAAAAATACAAAACCAAACTTATAAGCTATAAAACATTCCACATTTACAATTTGCACAGAGGAGTATGCCACTCTTACGTATGCATATATCATTTTAGCCTCAGATGTTACTTCGTAGGTTGAGGTCTCGGAACGTGTGCAAATATGCACCTGCAGTTATGCAGAATAAAAGTAACCTTAACACTGAAGTAATGAGTGCTACTTAGTAGTTATTAGAGCTACAAACTAATTCTTACGTAGCAGCAACAAATAACAATAGTACACAATAATAATACAACATTATGGTTTGACTTACTGTTAACAATATTAATAGCTATAACTTTATATATTTGGAACCCTACAACACAATATATAACTGAAATTCTAATGGAAATTCCTTACAATTACAACACCACTGTACTTGAATAGAATTGGTGTGTACATACATTATAATTATTATGACATTTTACACCACTGCTCCCATGCATGCAATACCTGGGTCGAACTAGAAAAGATGATTCTGATCAGGCAAAGTGTAACTGTAGGGAAGCATCTGAGTACACAATACAGTGTGACACTTTATGTCATTATGCATAAGTTGTTTGAAGATGTGTTTTGCAAAATTGACTTTACGAAACTACCACAGGACTAGCTGATGTAGCTCATAACTAGTTCATCACAGCTGGAAAAGAACCAGTGAATACTTAATTATGATCCTGCAGAAATGAGGTTATTGAATCTACTAATCTACTATTCACAAAGGCACTGGATAGTGCCATGGCCTAGTTGACTCAGTTCATTAAAGTTTTCCATTTTTAGCCACTACCTCTTTTTGTAATAAAGCCAGTTTTTATATGGCCTGGCCTTGCATAGCAAAATGTTTTATTTTTTTGTAGCTTGTATTTCTTTTATATATAATTGTGCTGAATGCTTTTATTTGATGCAATTGTTCTATCAGAATATCTCAAATGTATGCTTGTTGGTACACACGTTCTGGTTTGTGTTACAACTCTGGAGCTGTTATTAGTAGGGAATCACACACATTTTAGTGCAATTAGGGAATAATTGTACTAATAGCAGCCAAAATTGCACATGGCTTCACCTCGTACAATTTTGACTGTTACTTGTATAATTATTGTGTTTGATTACCTATACAAATAATAATATTAGTATGTAATTTGTCTGATCTACCATTGCAAATAAATCAATAACGTAGTGACCACCCTTCATCCGACAACGATGGCAACTGTCACAAAATAACCACTGCAAAAGGCTAATCACACTTAGCAATACTTGCATAGCAACCGTTGTTATGGACTTTTACCTTAGCAATGGTTACCTAGCAACCACATTGTTGTTATGCAATAGGCATTTATTACTATGGTAACATCAGTTACCAACAGAGTCACTCCATACTATCGGATTGACAGTGCAATTGCAAAAACAAGCCATGTGATCTGGAAGTATGACAAACTAAATCACCATGTGATTATCAATGTAAGCTCATCCCTGTAGATATCACAACTATTACTGTATGTATTTTTTATGTGAATTATCCCTGTGTCTGTGCTTGATTCACACCAAACTTTGCCTTTTGGGTCAAAATTTTAGAGTGAAGTTATTTGCATTTTATGACAGAGTTTGATGGTTTGGTGAGCAAAAGAAATAGAAAAAAATGTGCAAACCTCAATGACTCAGAGAATGCCATAGGTAATTTCACTCAAACTGTACGTATGTGGACTACTGAAGCTGGAGGGAATTCCACTGTAAAAAATGGAGAAGCATGGAGCTACATTAATTAGCTAGCACGATGCGTATGTCATTCCTGCTATAATAATAGCTGTACAGCACATAATATATTGTATCAGTAAACATGCAGATGCTATCACATCAATATAGCTGTACACGTTAATTCACATTAAAGCAACACAAACCTTACATGTATATAAACCAGTTACTTTTACAAAAAAGTTGAAAATAAATATACAATTCAAAATCTTCATTAAAAAAATATAAAATAACAATCATCAAGTTATAACTGGTCTGTGAATAAAATATTTTATATAAATTATTTCATTGTCAGTACACTGGATAGGAGGTTGTAGCTCAAATCTTTCATCCATAGGTTGAATAACTGGTCTGTGAATAAAATATATCAATTCATCGTCAGTACACTGGATAGGAGGTTGTAGCTCAAAATTTTCATCCACAGGTTGACTATCAATATCAGTGGAAGTTGAATGGTTTTGATCAACGTCAGTTAGATACATATTTATTGCTATCATTAAAACAAAAGCTAGAATGGCAAGGTAGCTGGTAGTTGTATGATACATCAACATTGATAATACCAACACCTTGATGTTAGCAACAATCAGCTTAATGACATCATGTACAGCATATCTGATAATGTTCATCCACACAGAGCAGAGGCCAGTAACAACAACTTGAAAGTTGTTCCCATCAACATCATCATTCGCATGCATCCTTTGATATACTATTCTTCTAATATTTCTCCAAACTTTTTCACTTAGATAGTTATCCCTCAGTATCATGCGAAGACCTGGTCTAATTCTGTCAGGTAGTTGTCTCTTCAACCAGTGATAGGTAAAATAGGTGAGGTCAGGATAGCAGTAAATTATCATCCAGGCAGTACAGCAAAAACGATAGAGAATGGCCAGTACATGTACTAGAGAGTGATGGGAAGAGTAGTATACACAGAGGTAGATGAAATGGATGAACAGCCAGATGTGCGCAGTTAACAGTGTGACATCACGTTGTCTGAAGCCAATGTTGGGAATCCCCTTGTTGCAGTTCAGTGGTACTATGATGGCTTGAATTGGAACACACAATCCTGTAATAATGAACTAGCTAGATGTTAACAAGTGGTATGTATGTAACTCACCTAGCACTACAGAGTGTGCCATTGCACTGACTATGGCCAGTACCAGAGGGACAGTTGTCCAGCAGTAACCTGACTCTAACACACAGTTCCGTACATCAACACACATCTGCCACATTGAGCACATGCAGGCAAGTCCCATTGAGGTCATAGCAATGATTGCAGCTAGCCGTAGTTTAGATATATTCTCCAACTTTAGATGACTCCATGGCACTTGAAAGATGAATTCTATAGCAACTGAATAACTTTCCAATAACACGCACACAGTCCAGTTGAAGAGCAGTAATACTTGAGCTATTGACGCTAGTGGGTTTACATGAAGTAGTATCAATAATGACTCAAGTGGTATCCAAAACCGGAATACTCCAGATACAGCCAGTGATAGTCCCAGAGTATTTAACACCAGCTGCTTGAGACTGCAACACTGACAAGGTAGTAAAATTCCTTGCATTAGAGACATCTACAAAGTTGTAAATATAGCAGTCATTTTCTGTTTACTGTCCAATTATTAAAGGTAACTACAATATGGACACACTGAGAACCATGGTTACAAATGGGTCAGTATAGCTGACCACTGACCTGAATATTAATCCGGATAGAACCTGGTTATGGCCCGGTTTAATTAAACCAGAGGAGTGTGTCAATTAAAGTTTAACCAACGTAGTTTTACAATAGTCTACACGACATACACAAACAACTAGCTACCAAAGTGTATTTGACAATTTGATAAGTGTACATGGCCATTTTGCTCATGCGAGGGTCTAGCCTACAGACAGCCAACACACAATTCTGATAAGCAGGTGTGATACTGCACATGCCAGTATAATCATGATAAGTAGGTGTGGCTCTATGTATGCCTACAGACAGCAATACACATTTTCAAAAGGTGGGCAGGGCTCCATGTAAGCTTCTTGAGTAACCGAATTTCCATCAGTTAGTGATCTAATCTGGGTCACACCCAGATATTCATATAAAAACAAAGTGGATTGTGAGCAAAAACGTGACCTAAATGTCCTGGATGTAATTAAAACGTGTAACCACAGCTTCTGCAGGACAAGAAGTGGCACAAATTTAATGGTGGGGTTCTTACAACTCAGCTTCTGGTGTTTTATCAAACGGTACGGTTGTACCATTTAAGTAGGAATCCAGGTAAAAATTTCGCGTGCCACCCAAAATTCCGCCTTTAAAAATCATCCTAGAGATATCTTGTGAGACTAAAATCACCTTTACGGAATAGTATTAGTCCATATAATACATAAAACAGTATTAAATGCAAAAAACCCTTACGAGTGGCCGGATACAGAATTTTAAAAATCGCCAAAAAATTGAATTTAGACTGACTGACTGCCGGACTGACAAGCCTAGAGGCCAAACAAAGCAGTGCACAGCCACCATTTTATGCCACAATAACAAACTCACCAGTGGGATGTGCCTGTTGGAGTTCCGACGAGTGTGTGTGCCCTCTGTACTTTGTCTTTTCTTTTATCTTCAATCAAGTTGCTTGTCTTCTTCTTCATCCAACAAAACCATATCGAGGCGTTAACTTTCCATATCAACACTTTCTTTAAGCAGCATAATAGATGCCACATGATTATTTAAGGCGCTTAGACTATGCTACTGGCTACTGTACTGAGGCATAGATTATATATTCCTTACTGATATAATCTATGACAAAGGCTATTGTATGAATCGAGGTACTGGTACTAGATAGCTTTCACGATAGGTCTCAAGATCACGCCCATTCTTCATTTTATGCTTTATCGATCTATCGATTGAAACCACAACCACGATGACACACCCCTTTTATGCTAGCTGTATTTCAGTGATCACACATTCAAGTTGGAAGGCTGACTTGAGATACTCTAATAATTGATCGAAATCACGCCCCCTTTTGGGCAAGCGCACATCTTTGCAGGCTGACTAGAGATACTCTAATACAGCAGTCACCCTAATAGAACAGTCACATGTTTATAGCTAGCTGTATGCCTTAAGGTGGTGCTGAACCGATTAAGGGCAGCCGCACAAAGTTAATTGTACAGCAAGTTTGTGGTAATGCGCGAATAAACGCAGAAATTCATAGACCACAACGAAGCATCTCAGTTGACAAACAGAACAAGCTCTGTCAGACCGCCATTTTGTTGATACAACTAACATTATTCATGCTTTAAAACTATTAGCTTGTCACAACTCTGGTTAATTCACTGGTGAACGGCACCAGCTGCCATCGCGTGATTCCTGTCATACGGACCGCGCACTGATTAGCCACACCATCTCCTTTCTCGCTAAATAACTTCAAAATTATGCACCACAGACCATCAAAATTTGGTATAGGCATCGGGTAAGTGATACTCTACAATAGTACGCTTCGAATTTTCGCGATTCGGGTTTGATGGAGTTGTTAGCCAATGTTGTAGCCAACGGGTGTGCATTTTCACTACTTTCCATGTTGTTATCAGTGAAAAGGAAAGCGTAGAATTATTCTACAAGGTGAGAAATGGTTGGAACCGAAGTGGCTTAGCGCTAGGTTGTTCATTGGCCAAGTTATTTAAAAAATCGGGTTAAAACTTGCGAGTCTTATAGGCGAAAAATGAAGGCGTGTTATTTCATGGAACTTTGTATGCTAAACTAAAGTATCACAGGCTATCACAACAGCTTTTAAGGCGTAGATTAAGTTGTACACTAGCAAAGTTTTGGGTCACCCTAAAATAGCTCATTAAGCGCGTGGGTTAAAACAAATTGTTTTGTGCGGCTGGACTTAATCGGTTCAGCGCCACCTTAACAAAAAACTAAAGAAACTAGTATATTAAAAAATTATGAATTTAAAAATGAAGTAGGAATCCAAGCAATAAAAAGTAGTGGAACAATGGTAGCTATTACAGCATAGCTTGGTGGGAAATCCCTACTTTGGCATGGTATAGCAATGCCAAAGTAGGAATTTCCCACTGAGCTATACTGTAATAGCTACCATTGTTCGTCTCTTGTTTCACTGCTTTTTATCGCTTGGATTCCTACTTTATTTTTAAAATTCATAATTTTTAATATACTATATATTTACATGAAACATACACAGGACATAGAACAGAAGTTGGGAAAGATGATATTTGGGCTGTTTTTCATGGGTTCAACTCAAGAAAGAGATTGCCACCAAACGTACTATTGTACATCAATTTGTCAATATAAACATTAATTGTGGGACCCTTATATCGTACTTCTTACAATATTGCTAATAATCAGGACAGTAACCTGCACTACTGAAATACTTCAGTTGCTCCTGACAATGTGGTCACAGACAGTTTGAGGTGATGTAATCATATACTCCAATAACATGCATACATTTTCTGGCTACTATGATGCCCAGGTGTTACTGCTCTATAGGTTGTTGTTAGCTACAATCGCAAGCGCAGACTATGCTTTCTATGGAGGCCATCCAGTAACTAATCATTGTAAGATGATCATCCATTGTCAGTTCATTGCATGCACAATGTAGTAGCATCACTCTTGTATACATGTACATCCCTGACATGTGGGTTTGTCTATTTTATGGACTGGATTGGAAATTAAGCACCTATCAAACAAAGTTACCCCCCATGTGGGCAAGGAGGGAAAATAGGAGGGGATTTGACCCAACATAATTCCTCTACATTCCTTTCTTTCTCCATTTGAATACCGTATATGACCGTATAGAAGCCCGGGCGTTTATTTCCTATAAATCATTTTTGACCCGGCGTTTAAACGAGACCGGCGTTAATTTGGACCCGGGCGTTTATTTCTTACTAGCCACTCGTTGAGAATGACAGGTGCCAGTACAAGTACCTACGAAATACGAAATCCATAGCCCATCACGTACATAAACCCATTTGGACTCCTCTGCTGGGTGAACATTGGAAGTCGGGCGGAAAGATGACAATGACCACGATAAATACGCTATGGCCATCACCAGAAGAGAAGGCATAGTCGAACAAGACAAGACATCACATGACTGGTGACGAGACATCACTGTATAGTTAGCAGCTGACACGAGTTTAGAACCCCTTTCAGTGCATATCATTAGCACCCCGGCGTTTAAATGAGCCCCGGCGTTTATTATGACAGTCCCCTAGCTGTACCCGGCGTATATTTGAGCCCCTGCGTGTATTTGAGCCCGGCTTTAATACGGTCATATACGGTACATCTCAATCCTTTTTTACAAGAATTGCTTAATCCCCCACACCTAGGGCATAACTTTTTGGTCCAATGGCCAATCTTTTGCCCGCATTGGGGTAGGTGGGGTAAAATTTTGATAGGTACATTACTTGATAATAGCTAGCTCTTAAAATTTGCTAACTACAGTAGATCAAACTTTGTCATCACTTTCATTACAAATGTAGCTATAATTCTTATGTCAAAAAGTACTGTGTGATTCACTTTTTGACACTGGTATTCACTCTCTTACCACACATAATTATAATACATTTACTCGTGATGTAAAGGTTTTTGCTGTCAAATATCTACTGGTTCATTTGGTGTAAAATAGACACACCCCATCAATGAATTACCTTCCAGTAACATGCAGGGTATGTAGTGTACGTGTACAGGGATCGACAGGATAGCTGCGTACTGGCCGTCCTTTATTTCCGAAGGAGAAAATGAGGACTCCAATACTAGATGTCCTACTGCAGCTGTAGACTAGTAACAATATTTATATCCCACAACAATATCACCACTACGCTTAAGCTAGTATTTATGCTGATTGGTAGACTTGTTTACATGCGATACGATTCTTGAGGGGGTATTGTACTGGGTGTGTGCGCGCGGGATAGCCACAATATAGTATAGTAATACAGCACAAAACTTACTTTGATGCTGCCGCACAATGACTCTTCAATTCTTGCCTTGCGTCTCTTCTTTGGTCTCGACACTCTCGTAGCAATGCCACGAGTCCGGAGTTAAGCGAGGAGATCCGAGACCGATCATTTATAAATGTGACCGGGCCTGCGAAAATAGGGCATGTGGGCACATGATTTTTGCCTACTTTTTCAAACTTCAATGATTCATTATTTTTTGTACCATTGTGCTATAGCAATGTAATTTACAGCTCTTCATACGTATTTAATTGGCTTTATAATACAAGTTACAGAATTCAATTATTCTGTCTCAGTACTGAGATATGACCTGTAGAATGACGGGGTGTAGTTTGTGCCCACATGCCCTATTTTCGCAGGCCCAGTCATGTACAACGTTATAGGTAGCTATGGTAACGTGAATGGAAAAATTGTAATGTGCAGGCATTGTACTACAAATAAAAAAAAACTACAAATTTGAGCTGTCTGCTTTTTCATCAATTGTCCGTGTGTTAATAGTTACACCATGACGATGATCATGCCCAACATTTGCGATCTCCAAATCACCCCCACCACTAGGAGCATTGATCTCTGAGAAGTGTGTGAACAACAAATTGCCTTTAAACTCAATCAGTCCACGATCAGGATTCTTGAACTTGAACAACCTGGAACAACAAGATAATACTATATATGAAGACTTGACCCTTGCTTACCATGGTAGTCCAAACATGTAAAAGAAATATTTGATAGGAATGAGCCACAACACCAGAAATAGTACACTACATAGCACAGCAGACCAAACAGCGATAAATAATCCTCCAGCAAGTTGGTACAAGAAACGAAAGCCTTGCTCCTTCAGCTGTAAAAACATTGTGAATATAATATGCTGACTACAAGAAGTGATACACTTACTCTGCTGGGAAGACTTAGTTCCTCACAGAAACACAAGGTCTCGTAAACTTCTCTAATCAGACAATTCTGACTGAAGATGCCAACACACATTACACCCCAGAAACCACTAAAATAAAAAATAATGCCCAAAAGTTCTTTATGTTACAGCAAAGACTAACCAAACTCCATGAACTGGAAACACTCTTGCACCATCGTATAACTTCAGGAGGTACACGATATAACAACCAAGATGGTAAAACAATATCGTTAAAACTAAGTAAAGGAACATTACAGTAATACACATGAACTCAACACTCATCACCTCCGATCAGCAAGGCCCATGGGGGGTCAATAAATGGACAACAACCAGTCACGGCTACCAGACAGGCAAGCACCCCATTGGCTATCTCATTGGAGTTGAACGTTTCATCACGTTTGTACATCTATAAAAATAAATATCCAACTTTGACACCTCAGATCAAGGAAACCACAGGGCTATATTTCATGCATTGCCCTGACCACGCGATATCACGATATCGCCCTGTGGTTAGGGCGATATCATGATATAGCCCTGTCTTTGATGCTTAGGCAGTTACAAAGCATCAATTCCCTTGATTCCTTATATTGAGCTGATTACAGTTTTGCATTGTGGGTTTGAGTTTAGCATGCTGGTTTAGTTAGGCTAAGCATTCTCTTGAAGGAAATATAATTAGTGAGGCATTGCATAGTTCAGTTAATAAGCATCACTAAAATAATTGTTTCTGTAGAGTCTGGTTGCTAGGCACATACACCTAATAAAAGTTCGCAAATAGATATTGTGATTAATTAACATACAGTTAAGCGCATGCGCCTAATAAATAAACTTTGTCGTGATTATTATGGATTCTCTCTCTTGGGGTAGTGTGAATAGCAGTCATTACATCTACCAATATCTTGAGTTCAGATGTTGTGCACTGCATCCTTCGTGTGGAGCATACTACAGAAGACCACTTCACTTGATAAGTATAGTAAAGGCATGTATTTTGGCTTTGTACTTCGTGAAATTTCATGCTATACACTGTTAGCAAACCTCTAGCATTTCTTCTCTTGTATAGCTTCATCTCATGTTGGAGCTTTGTGTTTGTCCACATGTGCTTATCGATCATGATTAAGTATGAGAAATGGGTATGCACTTAATATATACGTGCGCTTAACAACCAGACTCTACGGCATATCAGGCAAATCCCTCGTGACCATGGTATATATCATGTATGCTAAACCTCTCTAAAAGGACATTGAACATATTAGCTTTCAATAAAGGATAATCTTAGAGATCCCCAGACTAAAATACAGTTTTACCTCTGGTAAAGGACAACCTCCTTATAACAGTAAAATTCAAATCTGTTGGTCACAAAGTTTCTGCATTACATGATCTTGTAGTACCTGTACTAGGCCAGACACGATGGTGCTAGTTAGACCTCCTGAAGCAGCTGCTAATGCCATGACTAGTGCAATACGTCCAACTGATGCATGGGCTATCTTTCCTTTGGTACAAAATCAAAACCAGTGTATTATGTGAAGGGAACATTTGACTGCTGTCATACCTTCCATGCTCTCTGTGGAGCCTGCATTGAATCCAAACCTGTTGGTGATGGTAAACATGAATTAAATAATAGAGCACTAGAACAGACACTACAATTGTGTTAATATCATATGTACACAACAACTTCATACATGGACCAGAGGTCTGTGTTACATACTGATATTGACATAGTCAATGTGATACTGTTATACTAAAATACTCTAATAGAGCAGTCAGTGATTGCTCTATTAGAGTGTATACTGACTGCTCTATTAGAGTATATGTTATAGATTCCTAGTGTGCCACAAACGAGTATGTTTATACGCAGTACTGTTACTACCCACATGGGTCACGTGACCTTCCTTAAAGGAAGTAAAGATAGACAACAGCAAAGGTGTACCATCATGTCACCAGTACACATGGATGGCACAGCCATTGGAATTCCAGCAGTAACATGTGCCCTTGACATTCCACTAAGCCAAAATGCAAACTTAAATGCCTCCACAGACACCAGTTCCAAGTGATATCATCAGGTGGCACCCTTGGCTGAGCACTAAGTAATCCAACCGTGATAGTATAGTCAAGTTATGTGGCTAATAGTTGTCGCCCAGGAGTCACTGTGAGGAGGTGCTGACTGATATGGTGTTGAACAAACAAACAAACATGCACACACTCACACATGCATGCACACGGATGATACACATCACTACACACACAAACACACACACCAAGTTGTCCACAATATTAGTACTCCAAGGGCTGCACTCTCAACATTCTCATCACCTCCACCTTTTGGGTACATCCACTCCAAAAATGAACCCCTGATGGCATACATACAGTCCATAAACAATCAACTAAACTGACTTGTTCACCTGTTCTCATCATCGTCTGGCTCTTCAGCTTGTGCTTGATAAGCACTTGCCTCCTACACAACACACACACAGCAACACTCATTTATGTCACTCCTCAGACACTCACATAAGAGACATACGGATGACTTGCTCCGTAACTTGCCTGTAATTCGTGTTGTTCAGTGTGTGACTCTCTTGACTCTGGTAGCCAAAAGCATGGAAGATTCATTGTTCCTTTTGAGACCTTCTTCTCTAGTCTATGAAATATTTGTAGTATGAATGCTGCCATGCCACCTAAAAGATAAGTCGGGACTACAGATGAATGAAATGATACAATTTACTAACCACAAAGATGTACAACTCCTGAGCCAGCAAAGTCAAGAAAAACAAAGTCTCCCAAGTCCTCATTTGAGTAAAAGCTAACGTTATGGTCCCGTTCCACAGTCCGTGTTCCATTACAGTAACGGAATGGAGACCACATTAAATTTTCATTCCGACCAGCAGCCCACATCCAACGTGCCAGCGCAGGATGAATAAATGCCTATTAAAAACCACAAGCCACTGTACACAAGATAAGAATACGATATACAAGACACACAATAAATTTCAACAAGCCATTACAGTATTGTAACTGAATGCCTCAAAATACTAAATCACAATAATACAATAGCTATTAGAGACACAATACATAAAAAGGTTTTCATTACCTGTGTATTGGACAAAAAGGCTTGATTGAGTAGACTTTAAAAACTTAAACACATGCTACTCTAAACACTTTAACAATGCATACATACTCAACTTACAGACATAAAGAAGGCGTAGACAAATACAGACAGTATTCTCAGCTGTATCTGTTGCCCTACCAGTGTGCCCCCAATAATTGTGGCAGTGTTGCTGGCAAAAGTGAACTACACACAAACACGTTGATATGCGCATGATAACTACCACAACTAACCCGGAAGAACCAGAATATGTAATCTTGTTGTTCACCAACAATAAATCCTGAAGTGCTACCAGAGAAGGCATACCCAAACAACCAGAATCCGATGGTGCTGGCAAACGTATCCACATATTTCTGGACATTCAATACATGGAAACAATGTCACATACCATAGTGTAACTTACTGCAAGAACAACTCTTCTCCTGTAATTGGCACCACTCTTGCTAAATGCTTCCTCCACATACAAGAATCCAGCTTTCTATAACAACAGATTAGCTTGATTACCCAAGGAAGCATGTGTGTGTGTGTGTGTGTGTGTGTGTGTGTGTGTGTGTGTGTGTGTGTGTGTGTGTGTGTGTGTGTGTGTGTGTGTGTGTGTGTGTGTGTGTGTGTGTGTGTCAGTGAAAAGGGGAGCAGTGTGCAATACTGACCACAACTTGGTCTGTATGGAATTCAAGTTGAAGAAACCATATAGGAAAAGACACGAATGCAAGATGGAGAAGAGGAGGTTTGATGTGTCACAGTTAAGGTCTGGGGTTGATGGTGACACTGGCTGTGAGGCACCAGTAAGTATGAGGTTTGTAGAAGAGGTGCTGGAGAGGGCACATGCTGTATGGCCGGATGATGGTAACATTGATGAGCAGTGGTCTGTGTTTCGCACTGCCTTGACCGAATCTGCTGCTAGTGTGTTGGGTTATGAGAAGAAACACCAACCTGATTGGTTTAGAGTCGTCTGATACTTTAAACCCATTCCTCCAACATAGAAATGATTTGTACACTACTTGGTAAAGAAAAGGATCATGATAGGTTTAAGCAAGCAAGAGGAGAAGCAAGAAGAGCAATTAGGAAGGAAAAGAATGATTGGTTTGTAGCCAAAGATACTGAGATTGAACGAGGGAGTTTTGGTGGAGTGGAAGTATGGTGAGGTATTAGAGACTTACAATATGGAAGGAGAGGATTAATTCCATCTAGAGTAGTGACCATTGATGATGAAAATGGAAATCCATGCTGTGATCCTGTCTCTCAGCAAGCTCGATGGAGGAGACACTTTACAACTGTCCTCAAAATTTGTAGTCATTTTGATCCCCAAGAGCAAAGTCCAGTGTTTGAGAAGATTGTTGCTATTCCATCTAACAATGATGTTGCTGTTGCTCTTGTAAAAGTTAAGAATACGAAGGCTCCTGGTAGCTCGGGGATTTTACCTCAGATGGTTAAGATGGGGATGAATAATGGTGAATTTTGTGATTTGCTAACCAACTTGCTGAGAGCTGTGTGGAAGGAAGAGCGGGTGCCTCAAGAATGGGTTGATGCTATTTTGATACCCATTCCCAAGAAGGGAAATTTGAAGTGCTGTGACAACTGGAGGGGGATCTCTTTGTTGGAAGTAGTTGGTAAGCCAGAACCGGTTGCAGGAACTTGCTGAGAAGTTACTCCCTGAATCGCAGTGTGGTTTCAGGAAGGGTCGAGGTTGTAATGATATGTTATTCACTATTCGGCAAAAGCTGTGGAACATCGAATAAAAAGCAATTTTTTGTATTTGTAGACTTAAGAAAGGCATACGACTCAGTGCCCCGTGAAGCCCTTTGGAAGGGTGCTTGGGAAGCTTGGAGTACCAGAAGTGTTGATTAACATTGTGAGGTCCTTTCATGAGAACATGACTGCTCAGATTAGGTTGGATAGAGGGAATTGATGTGAACAATGGCTTGAGGCAGGGATGTACTATTGCTCCAACACTATTCAATTTGTATTCTTGTGCTGTTACTGAACAATGGTTTTCCCAAATACAGAATGTAGAGGGTGTAGGTACTAGATTATTATATAGACTAGACCAACAGCTTTTCCGAAGGTCCACCAGTGGGGCAGAGGAATTTGATATTAATGAGTATCAGTTTGCTGATGATGTATTAGCCACATCACGTGTTGGAGCTGTAGAGGCCATTAGAGAATATCATTCTGCTGCAGCTAGTCTTGGATTGTCAGTTAGCTTTATCAAGACCAAGTTCATGGTGGCTGGACATGATATAACGGAGGAAGATAAGCAGCCAATAGTAACATCTGGGGGGAATGTGGAGTGTGTGTCCGAATTTGTATATCTTGGTTCCCAGATGACATCTGATGGGAAGTTGGACACAGAGGTGGAGAAATGTATATCTGCTGCATCCAGAGCTTTTGGTGCACTACGCCGTGCAGTTTTCCAAGACAGAACCCTGACAGTTCTCACCAAGAGACTTGTGTATCAGGCATGTGTACTCAATGTATTATTGTATGGAGGAGAGTGTTGGACACCATATAAGCAACACCTTGTTCATTTGAATCATTTTCACCATCGGTGTATTAGGACTATTCTTGGGATAAGTAGGAAGAAGCAGTGGGAGCAGCATATCAATTCTAAAGTAACCCGTCAGATGTGGGGTGACCCTGAGACCATCAGTGAGAAACTGATTAGGCGTCGGATAGAGTGGTTAGGTAAGAATGGGAGACAGCAGGACCCCCAAAAGAACATTATTTGGGTGATTATCCAAGAAACGACCATCTGGTGGACCAAGAAAGAGATGGAGAGATGTTGTGAAGGCAGACCTTCAGACAGTAGGACTATTGGATACTTGGTACACCTCAGCACTCAACAGAGATCAATGGGACAACCTGTATAATGAAAGAGTAAGCAACAGTCAACTTCTAGCAAGAACAGCTTTACCAACAGTGCAGTGTACGGTGTGCAGCAGGACCTTCCGTAGGGAACAGGATAAGGCAAGGCATAAATGTATAGAAGAAAGACTGAAGCCAGTGCACCAACAACAGGGTACACTGCAATGTGCTGTTTGTGGAAGATGGTTTAGGAGTAAGGGTGGTCTTGCTGTACATAATTGTAATCCCATCAAGCACAACATATTTGAACATGCACCAATTCCAGAAGTGGAGAATAGAATTCAGTGTTCTGTATGTGAAAGATCTTTTAGCCGGTCTAGTGATCTGAAGTGACACAAATGTCTGGCAGAGAGATCTCTGCCAATTGAACTTCAACATGGAGCTATTCAGTGCTCATTATGTCACCGTTGGTTTTGTAGCAGAGGAGGACTAACTGTGCACAAGTGTCGACCAGCTGAGTAGATAGCTTAAGCTTTTTCATACAACCGTATGAAGACCACATGACCTTTATGGTAGAGGTGTGTGTGTGTGTGTGTGTGTGTGTGTGTGTGTGTGTGTGTGTGTGTGTGTGTGTGTGTGTGTGTGTGTGTGTGTGTGTGTGTGTGTGTGTGTGTGTGTGTGTGTGTGTGTGTGTGTGTGTGTGTGTGTGTGTGTGTGTGAGTGACATTACTACAGAATGCCCTACTGTCCTTGTCTTGTTTAGTGGCATTGGGGTCGCTGTGAAACTTCAGGTTCCATGACCTCTCTCCGTGAGACCTAGACAGTTCTGCAGATTACTATCCCTGAGGATTTCCTGCACAAGGCTCAATCATCTGAGTGGTGCACAGGCATCTCAGTACTGGTTTACTGGATGGCAATAGCTGTTTTGCACAGCTTCCATACACTTTGATTTAGTATGTGCCATCAAAAAGAATTCATGTTTAATGGCATATTTGTGACTGAATTTGACAAAACCCGGCTTTGACGCACAAAGCTTCGTTAGGAGATATGGCGATTTTAAGTAATCATTGTGTAATAACTTCTCAGTGCCTACAGTTGTGTAATAACTTCTCAGTGCCTATAGCTGTGCAAACACAATTTGCACCAAATATGCATCTATTTACTAGCTATCACTGAGTGGGTGTATACATTTCTGATACCCAAAATTAGCCCTGTTTTGGGCAGCTTTTCTCGAGCGGGTAATAATATCACAGGTGGTAGTAATAGGGTGGGAGGGTGGGGGGCGGTGGGTGGGCTTAATATAGGGGTATAAAATGAAGCAAGAAGACGATTGGAATCCAGAGGCCAAGTTTGGGCTCTCCATGGCCCTCAAATCACTCCAAATTGACTGAGGACACTATTGGCAAGCTCTCTGTGAAGTCCCAGCTCACTACACACCATTATCACAAAGCCATGGCCATTCAATGGCACCAATCTCCCACTCGTGGCTTTGACAGGGTAAGAAGAAAACTGCCACAGAAACCAGACTTGCCAGTCCTGAAGGAAGTACAGTGTGGAATATGATACTGTATTAGGCCAGCAATCCATTTCTGGTAAAAACATAAGTTTGATTTTGTGTGTGTGGAAGCCTTGTTATGTGAAATCCGGTCACATTTTGACTTGTAAACTGATGCTGATGTATCTGGCTTTATGGGATTATGGAGAATTTCCAGTGCTATTCTCTTTCATTGTGCCGTTTGCTCTCCGTTTTGTTCAGTAAGCTCTTCATGGATGACATCTTCAATCAGCCTGTATACTAACATCAAGCCACTGGGGTTCACCACCATTAAATTACCCATAGGAAAAGCTTTCGATTGGCACCTGGTTTTCAATGAAACACGATTTTTAATTGAAGGGGTCAGTGGAAAAAGGGAACATGTGCCATTTCTCCATTTTCTAAAAATTTGAATGGCTTGGTTTAACCATGTGAATAATATTGTCACTAAGTAAACAACATAAAAGTTCATGGCAGTCTCAATATAACTTTTAGCAAATATTACAAAAATTCAATAATGCCCCAAAATTCTGTTTAACGCCCATTATGTGGTCACCCAATCTTTCAAATGGCCTTTTGCCGCTGGCCCCTTCAATTGCTCTATACAAATCCTATGAGCTCACGTGTGAGTGTATCGTATCCCAACCAGGGAGCTGAACAACAAATTAAAAATATTGGCTGTTCTCTGGATTCTTAGAAAGGCATTCTCAAGTTACTATCTATTCACTTTCAATACTAGTTAGTATAAGAATTACAGTTTCATATTTCAGTGTGCGCAAACAAAATTGACACAAACACTGGTAGATGTTCTGGTTTATTGTCTTGTCAATGCTATTACTCTTATGTAGTTGGAACACATGTTATTTGAATTTATGTTTGTCAATATTTGAATGGTAATGCACCCAATGATTCCACGTAACTGACTGATGAGATGAACCTAACTTAAGATTAGCACTGTGCAATAACAAAGACTTACATCTCAAAGCATCCAGAATTATTGCTTGGCTATACAAGTTCAAAGGCAGTAAATGGTGTGGTTTGTTCTTTCTAACGCATTTTATATACACACACAAATAAAATCCCCATACACTCACATCCAACCAACTGATTCCTTAGACTCACTATACAAGACCATCTTTTCCATTTGTTTAATGGGTAGGGGGAAGGACAATGCATGATGACTTCAAATCATTCTCACCAGTTAAAAGACTAATTAACAACAATTGATAGTCCCAGAATCACAATGCATATGACTTAGAAATCCGCCATCTCCTCCTGCCAAAAAGGCTGAGTCAAAAACTAGAGTTTCCTGCTTCAGCATCAAAAATATACTACCCCATGCCAGTTTTTTTGCAGCTAGAACAAAAAATCCCCGCATTCTTTACTACAGGAAATTCTGAAATGTATTTGTTAGTGCAATGTACCATGAAACCTATACAGCAGTAGCTAAATGCATTACGAATCACTCACCATAAAAAACATCAGAATTGCACAAGACACTACCCATGTTGCGCTTGCATCGCTGTACCGGTCCGAGTAGCTGGCAGACTGAAATACAGTGCTCTATAAATTCACATCTTATCTAACGAAACTTACGCCACATTTTGAGTCGTCTCTATCAGTGCACTGATTCTCACTCCACTGATTCTCACTCGAGGACATGTTGCACAGGAATTTCCGTGAACTGGCTAATCAGCGCGGGCCTCTAGAGTGGCACGAGACACGTAAAGGTGTGTCAGTTGCAATCACGTGGTTGAAGGATTAACTGGACAAAGCTAAGGACAAGTATGCCCAGTGAACACCAGCTACCGTTGTGGAGACGCTGGTCGTATGGAGTTGGTCATGTTCTTAACGATCTCTGTGCCAGTATGTGGTTCAGCTACTTACTCGTCTTCTATCATTTCGTTATCAAATTCCCTAACGCCACTGCTGGCCTGTTGTTGCTGATAGGACAAACTGTGGACGCTTTATGTACCCCAGTAATAGGGTATTTTTGTGATAAAACACAGTGTTTCTATGGGAGGAGAAAGATATGGCATTTGGTCGGAACTATCTGTGTTGCTGCTTCGTTTTCCTTCATCTTCCACGTGTGTATCACCTGTGAGGACGTTTCAGTACCATACCTCGTCCTCTACTATGCTTGCTTCATTGCCGTGTTTCAATTTGGCTGGGCCTCTACTCAGATATCTCATTTGGCATTGATCCCAGACTTGACCAGTAATAAGGACGAACAAGTTGGACTCAACTCGATTAGGTGAGTGTGTTTACACGTGTTCACCATGTACTGATAATGTTTTGACAGGTATGGCTTTACAGTGTTGTCCAACTTGGCAGTCTCACTTGCCATGTGGCAGTTACTGGATCATGTACCTACTGCAGCTCAGCATGCACACAAGGGTCACAAGAGTCACGCCAACATGACGAAAATTAATTACAGTGACAGATATATATTCTGGGTATGGTCACACCATTACAAGTCTTACATGACTTTCGCATATGTTTTAGTACACTCCTCTGGGGATCATTGGAGTAGGACTACTTTTTTCAATAATATTTCACCTTGGTACCAAAGAGCCAAAGGCACAGTACAAAAGGAGGGAGGATTCTGACACAAAAAATGAGAAACCATTTAAATGGTACATGTGGTTTAAGAATCCTCAGTTTTATTTGGTAAAATATAGTCAGATTTTGTGATATCATTATTGTACTTATTCCAGGTAGCAATGATTTATATGTGTACTCGTTTAATGGTAAATGTCACACAAGTGTATATTCCACTGTACATGCTTGAAGTAGTGAACCTGGATCGAGTAAGTAGTTATCGCTACTTGACATTCCATCCTTTAATTGTTTCCTTCTACAGTCCAGTGTTGCCAAAGCCACTCTAATTATTTATGTCAGTGGATTTATAGCTAGTTTTACTAATAAATACATCAATAAATACTTGGGCAGATATGTAAGTTGTGTTGTATGTGGGTATACAGCTGTGATCATGACTGTTACAGATTACTTACTTTCTTGGATTGTGTATTCTTTGGGCTGCCATGTGAGTCAATACGATTGTTTTTTTTGCTTAAGATTAGTTTCTAAATTTTGTAGCTTTTGGTTTCAGTTTCAAGAAGAGGCAAAATACCCCACCAAGAAACACGTGTTCCACAATCTTGTACCATATGGAGCAGGTGTCTTATTGGGAATTAGCGGCTCCATCCTATTGGTGACTTCATTGTCCATGACAGCGGACTTGATTGACCGTCATGTAGTAAGTGACTGTACAACCTACAGTGAGTGAGTGTGTATTATTTGATGGTTACTTAGTCTAGTGGAGCTTTTGTGTATGGTGCTATGAGTTTCACGGACAAACTCGCCAATGGTGTTGCCATTCAGATTATCCAGCTATGTCATCCATGCAACCAGAAAAATGAGTATGTGCAGTTTTTGTGTCAGAGGGAGTTGGTTACATGTCGTAAACATATGATGTTTTGGGGTATCGTTATGGGATTAAAGTTTGATGGGTTGTTAATTGCATAAAACATGTCCATCCCAAGGCCCAACGAACACAAGTCATTTTGCGCATTGAAATCACTTTTGAAAACTTATAATGCTATGAGATAGTTGCAGCTAACTTAAAGCTGAGCGATAGTTGCAATCTATTGATCATTGTGATAGTGAGTAACAATCATGATTATGATAGTATGCAATCATACTATCGTGATAAATTATACATATCTGTGCTTAGTAGAGAAGTAAACATGATATTTGTTAAAGTTAAGGTTACTGTGAAAACATGCACAACAAAGATTATAACTGTAATACATAACAAATTTTACCAATGGAGCTAGTGTTAGAAAAACAGATACGTGGAGTGTAATTGGATTGTTCATGGTGAGGTTGAGTGTCCTTGATAACTAGTAGTAATATCGTGATACTATCGCTATTGTGGTGTAAAAGAGTTACTATCAGTTATGAATAGTGATAGTTGTACTATCGCTTAGCTTTCCTACAAACGAAGTAGTGGGCACAGTGCCAGATATTTTGTGTTGTAATGTAATAATGGTCAAGTCAATGTTGTTTGATGTTAAATATGGTTGTAGTTGATCTTGTGGAATGTAAACAAAAAAATATCCCCCCAATTTGCCTTATGTGATTATACAATCTATCTAATATGGCTACTGAAATTGGTTTGGAATTTTTCATGTATACAAGAAGCACCTCTGTCTACCACCACTTGTTTCTCAGCTAGAAAAGCCACACTTGTGTTGGGGCAGTACTTGTGCAATTTGTGAGGCTTAGCAATTCACAGATTAGAATACTTCATCTCCTTTATGTGCATGTGACTTACCTCCTCTGTTGTGTAGTGGGTCATTGTTACTCTTCCTGCACTACAGGGTGTGCTGTAGCCTCTGTCACAGTTACTATCGTCAAGTGATGGTGTTTGGTCCTGCCGGACCTTCTGCCTTGGCCTTTGTTGGTTTAGTATTACTATTCATTTACATACGAAGGGCAACTAAGGAACGTCCAAGTAAGATGCAACTTTACACAGTGTTGTGTGTATGTATAATCAACAGCTTCACCCTGTCAAGATAAACAGGAGCAATGTGAAACAGATCCACTACTTGAAAGTTCGTGTTCCTCTTGTAACCAGATTAAAGAGAGGTGCTTGTGTGATTTCACATCAGATGAACTCAACATTAACAAGACCATATCAAATTCATTTGCTACCAGTACTTGACAAGCATTCTTTATTTCAATGTACATGTATATTTATTTTGTATTTTTAAATATATAATTATTAAAAATAAAGTGCTGTTATATGATTTTGAGGTAGAGTTGTCACAGGCATGTTTGTGGGTGTGTTGCAGTTTACACAAAAAATATTGTACACCACCAACAATTTATTAAGTTATGAAGGATTATTACAATTGAGGTTTATCAACTATCATTACTAGTTTGTTGATCAAAGTTTGATGCTTCATGTCCTAGCAAAGTTGATGGGGGTAGATCGCTGCTACAGGACAACGGCCTTGCTATACTGCCGTTCGGTTGTCTTGAGGGATGGGTGACATTAGATGAAGCGGAATGTCGTAGGTCTTCCCAACTTAAACCAGAGAACGTTTGTTGATTTAAAGGTCTCTCTACCATGTTGAGAAGGTCAGTTTCTGTTTTGCTGGTCATCTCTTCAGCTGGTTGATCATCCTCTATTAAACTAACTGAACGATTTGTCCCCTTTAAGGTGATGAGTTCTTCTTGTAGACTACAAAAACAAGTAATAACATGAACTATTACAAGCATCAGTATAAGATTCACTACCTCTGAATGGTTGAATCTTGTTCAAACATTACTTCCTGATAAAAGCACCATTATAGTTGTACACAGTTACATAGTACATGGGACTCACTTTGAATCCTTCAAGTGCCTCCATTAATTTCTCTATACACCTTAACTGTAGTTGTTCCCTGGGATCTCGCACTAGCATGGAGTGAGCTATTTAATAACAGAGATAGATAACTTGTGTAAGTAAAATCATGATCATACCTCCATCAGGGAGATCATCTAATACATTAGCTCCAGCACCAGACGAACTGGAGCGATGGTTCTGAGGTGAGTATGATGGTGGGACATAATTTCGATCTCTCTTTTCTTCTTTTCCTAAAAACGTCTGACTTCTTTCCACTTTGCCACCTTTACTCTTCAGTACTCCACGTTGTTTGGCAGACTTAATGTTGACCATGTGCATGTCATCTACAATAACAGATGAATGCTTCGGAGCAACAATAGTGTTGGCTCTTGAACGAGTCCTGGGGCTTCCCTTCTCACTAGTTTGGTTTCTTACTGTGACAGTGGCTGGTGGGACTGAGACGACACTGATGCTACTACCATAGCGAGACGACATGGTCTGTAGTTGTGAGAAATCCTGTAGGCTAGGGCTGTAGGGTAATAGGTTCCTGGCCATCTCAATTGCATCTTGACACATTGACATGTATTTCTCTCTACATGATGAGTTGGTCGTTATTGTTGTAGCACAAAACACAACCGTGACTCACTTTCTACTTGAACCCTTTTTTTTCTCCCTCTTCTTGACTGAGCCGCGCCTCACCTGTAATACACAAACACTAGTGACCTAGTGCCATTAAACATTTGAATCATCTCTCTTGACAAGACTACAATTTGTTAAGTGACCAACAGTTAGCTTTTTTTACCATTTCTTCAGGATGTTGTTCCTTTTTGTCATCTGTTGTAGTTGGTGCGTGTGCATTACCAAAACGCTCTGCAAGTAAACAAGTGAAAAGAATGACAATGTGCATTATAGCCTTCATTATACAGTCGCTTAGCATTCATTATACTATCACTTGGGCCACAGTTGTTTAAACTCAAGATTGTTTTCCACAAACAAATTAAATAAGGGATTTAGTAAGCAGACAAAAAAAAACCAAAAAAAAAACCTTCACCAAATCATTAATCCCACAATGGATATCTCACCACATCTGAGGTTGTTTTCCTTGCAATAGTTAACTTGACTGTCTAGGGCTTCCTTCCATTCTCTTAGTATTTTGCTATTGGCCCATTGTAGTGTGAAAAACTCTGGTCTTTTTCCTCCCTCCATAAGGAACAGTTCACAACCAGAAGACTTGACAGATGCTTCATTGACACGAGCATGAAGGTCAATCAATCGGATAACTGGAGGCTGAACAATAATAAAGTTTATGGGCTGATCATCACCTAACTAGCATGATATATATAGTAGCCTTTTACGCAATACGGGAATTTGTGGTTTGCACATACTCTAAATTACTATGGAACAGAAATAAAACCAACTAAAATTAGATGTATAAATATATGGGGATACTGGACAAAACATGACAAAATCAGGCTTATTCAGTAGAAACAGTATTGCCGTAACAATTCTATGGCAGGAATATGGTGATATTGAAGTCGAGGTTTCTATTGAACTAGCAACCTGATTTTGTATTTGAACACAAGATGCTATTAATCAATTCACAGCAATGTTGTGTTGGGAGTTTGAGCACAGAAGCTTTAACAGTAAGGTTGTTATGCCATGTACGTACCAGGCAGGGCATGAGCAAAACCAACCTCTTAGTGAGTTTTCTTACTAGATGTACCTGCTAGAATGCTACAATTCTAAACATGTGTTAATATGTAAAAGTGCTACTTTCATGTTTTCTACAAAGCAAAGCTTTATACGTCCAGTGATCTGCAAATATGTACAATTCCCTATAATAATACTCCTCCCTCTCCTTATAATGTACTGTAGATGATTATGGCACTTTGTGTGGTCATGTTACTGTCAAGCTACAAGTGGTGATAAGGAAATGCTGCTGTTTGGAACTATTTCAAATGTTCCATACAGTTTGAACTAAGTCCTGTAACTACCTCCTTCTAATAGCTCCCATAAAATTAATTATCACCTATTGTTTACTAGCACACTGAGACAGTGAATAGTGTGGGGAATTTGTAAAACAGAATAGTAGAAGAATAGAATTCCATTGCCTCAAATCGTGGCCGCACTCTACCTCGGATGCTTTCCTTAGCACACTTAGTTCATGCTTTCCTCTTCATGATTCATGGCACTGCACAGAATTGTCAGATGCTATACTGCACTAGGTGCTCATTTGAGACCTGGAATTTATTCAAACTTATATATTTGGTTGTAATGCCTACTACTCAGTAACTAAGCATTTATATGGGACAGCTGTAGAGGTGTGCGATTATCTAGATATATTGAGATAAGGATGATAGGTTTATTAATCTAGATAATAGTAAACTTCCGTAAATTATTTGCATACCTGATGGTGTAGGCACCTCCTGGAGGCTCTAACTCTCCTACCACTTGGGAACAGTGTTAAGACTAACATTTTTCGCTTTTTTATATTCTTCAAATTGCAATATGGTCACCTTACTGATTACAATATTGGCAGTTTACTAAAATAAACAATTTTGTTTCAGTTATTGAGATATGTTAGATAATCAAGATAAGTTCAAAGGAAATATCGAGATATGTCTAAATTGGTCATTGCACACCACTAGACAGCTGTATTCTGAAACGGTAAGCATATTGAAACTTATCATAAGTACTTCGTGTAATTTTAAAGGCATGCTTGGGCTGCCAAATATACTGTGAGGATGCTGATATAGATATTTTTGGTGGGAAAATGCAAACCTCTGCAATACCTACTACAGAGTAATACTGATATAAGCAACAGTAAAATTTTCCTCCTGCGGGCTGCCCCAGGAGGACTAGTAGCCCTCTTGCCCACACTGACTCATAGCACCTGAGTAGTGCACAGGTATGGTTCATTATGACCATACTAGCATGATAGCTGAAGGATTTGTTAACGAGGTGCACACCCTGCAGCTGACTGGCTGGCTGTGGGGCATGCACCTAACCGTTTTGGGAAAAAAATGTGTGTGCATTAGTCCATGTCATTTTGCCCACATGAGCAAACAGTTGTGTCAAAAGCAGCCTGCATATGTGAAATGATGGCTTGTATTACACTTTCAAGAAGCTAAGCGTTATGCTGAGGCAGCTATTTTCAAAATTCGAGTTAATTAATTAAAGAACATGCTGAAAAGAACTCTCCTAATGGGTTATATGGGTATAATATACAATGAAAAACAGTGCAATAGGCTTCGCAGGATACCAGAAATAACGAATTCCTAAGGGAGAATGTCCACAAAAATGAAGGGCAGCCTTGAGAGATTTCTCTAAACAATTCATGTAAGAAAAGATACTTCTGTGTGCAATTTGCAGTTAAAAGTGGTACACTCCCTTAGCAGTGCATAGCAACGTAATTACCAAATTATAATATAATATAATTTATGAATTACAAAATATGCTAAATTACAGTATTTACAAATCTAATTATCTAGCTGAGTTAATAACAGCAATGGCATGAATATAACCTAAATTATATACATGGTTGATTTAATTACCTTGTAAGAATGGGATAGTATTAACTGCATGGGTGCATGGATTTTAGAAGTACTCTAACAGTTAAACATATTAAAGTTATGACCTTGAACATGCTGTAGTGGGTGATTGAAAGCATAAACATCACAAATATATCTAACATGCAGTATCAGTAAGAAATGACAAGCAGCTACAGTCAAAACTTTCTTATTCTTGGAGCAGTCAAGATGAGTAGTGCTTATTTTAGCATTTTCATACTTGCTGTAGTTGATAATTGTCTGACGAGAAAAGAATTCAGACAGTTGAGCAGGTGGCTTTTCAGATATAAGTGATAAACAAGCAAAGTAACAGTACTTAAACCTGCATAGAACTTTTGGGGAATGCGTGTTTACACAGTACGGGCATGCATGATGACATCAGGTGGGGTAACTTAACTATTGTAGGCTGTAGCCTAAAACTACACAATGACTGAAAGTCTGTTCACTGGGGGAGAAATTTAATTCAACACTGTACTACAGCGGCTTACTTGTTAAGAAGTGATGAACAACAATTTGCGTTTCCATGTTTCAAAATCCTTGCCACATGTTTCATTTCAACTGTGGCCCAATAGAAAATTTAGCGGCAAAGTGAATGGACTTGTCACAAGGTGATAGGAGCAACCACCATTGAGGTATGATCACTTTATAAAGTATGTAAACGATTTCTTACCGAATAGTTATGTGTATGGCTAATTTAGTTACCGTTTAGTATTAGGGTAAAACCCTAGGTTAAGGTATAATTTTAATCCTTGTTAAATAGTAGAATGATGAAAATTGCATAGCCATAGGACGTATGCTTTGAAAGTTACAGTGTTTTGTGCAAAGTACGCATATCTAAGAAGTTTAAATGGACTATGTGGGTGTAAGGGTTAAGGAATGTTTGGGACAATCAGCTAGTAAATTTGATAACTCACAGCACACAGAGTACATATTAAAACATGTAGACAATCACAGTTAGCAATTAGAATGTACTTAAAGAAGAAGACACTTTTCAAGTTTACATGTAAATGTACCTTTCGATCTTGTAAGCAAGCCAAATTGTATTTCTGATCTCCCTTTGTTAGTAGCACCACCATGTCAGTGACTAAGACTATTATAACAGCTGTAAAACAAATGATCATTTACATGGCAACTACCATCAGTAAATTGTGCAAGCCACACACACGGACGCAAGCACACACACCATAACACATATTTATACACGAGTATCTGTGCATACATCACAGCTGAAGCAACACACAGACACAAAATTATATTTTAAAACGTTTACATTACTAAATTCTTACACAACTCCTTCTCTTGTGAATGTTGTGGTGATCCTATCCACTTTGCGTGTCCTATCTTAATCAAATTCCTGCCATTAGCCATCAGATTGAGTGACTTCAACTCCTTACGAGTTGCCTCATCCTTCTCAACGCGAGGTAGATGAATCTCGAGGTTACTCTGGATTTCTAGCAGCTGTACATGACGTGAGTGCTCGTCAACTATTTGATTGACTCGTGAGGTAACCTAAATGATATTTAATGAACATGATACAGTCAACAATACACATACCTTCACACTGTGTGTAAGTGCCAGCTCCAAGTCTTCAGCATCAGCATGCTTAGAGTCAGTCTTCTTGTGCAAACGATCCAGAAGGTGAGGATACTTTGTAATTCGCTGGGCAAGAAGTGTTATAAACTCTGGGTAGTTTCTTCTCTGACACACTTTAGAATTAGTAAAAGAAGTCGCAAGTTTATGAAACCTCTTCAACTTAATTTGGTCCCGGTATATGTCAAGGGCACGCAACTGTCGGCTGCAGAATGCCCCATACACACTGGCAACCTCGTCACCCTTTTCACCAGTAAAATGCTCCACTAACACATCACCAATTCGATCTATCACACAGTTGGTAGCTTCATCTTGTCGCTGTTTCAGTTTACTGTAAAATTCCTTGGTCAATACTAACAGTGGATCAAGATGAGGAAACATTTGTACTAAAATATCTTCTGGAAGTTTCAGTTGATCTTGAAATGTTTTCTTAAACATGATTAGCAAAATTTGCAATGCTACTAAAATGTGATTCTCTGTTTGTATTAGTTCATAAATAACTGCTTGACGGTCTTTTTCTACCTTACTTAATTTTGACAGAACTGCTGAAGGGACATTGTCTGCCCAGTCAGGACTATCATGATCTGGAAAGAGTTCTGGCATAGACGAAAATAATTTAGTCACCGATTCATCCTCTTGATTACGTACCATGGCCTCCTCCTCTTCCTCCAAGCTATTATCAAACACAGCGGTAGCTTCTTTTTCAGTCTCACACAAAAGTTCACTGCTGGAGCGAGTCTTCCTCTGCTCTACACTATCAGTTTTGGGGGGAACAATGTTAGTGCTAGATGCACTAATTTTGGTTGATCTATGTGGCATGGCATGCCTGTGCTTTTCTGTATCACTATCACCAGCTGTTGTAGCTGGCTTCTCACGGACTTCTTCAGGAGACACAGTGGGTGAAAAGTGGATGGACCTGATGTCACCACGACTGGACTGCCTGGGATTAGCTCGTTTAGTAGGAAATACATTACCGTAAGCAATGTCAGATCCAACTGATTTAGTTGCCTCATCTTGTACATTAACAGCTTCAGATGATGAATAATTGGCTGATGAAGAATTGGGACGAGGATAAGTTGCAGAACTGGAATTGCTTGACTTAGGTAATTTGACAGTAGCTGGTGATCGTTGTCTCTTTGCTGCGTTCTTGTCCTTTGGTCTTCTGCCGAAGAGTCCAAACTTTCTGTGAGTGCCTTCGTGATCAGACCCCATTGTCTGGGCTCGTTTCAAGTTCACCTGTTTATCTTTCTTGTGACCTTTCTGAGGAGCCTCTGGGGGTTGTTGGTGAGCAGTCCACATAGCGCTAGTTCTGTCTAATGAAGACTCAATCTCTGGATCACACTGCAACAGTGGTTTCCGTGATTGCATGATACCAGCAATGCTTGGCTGGCTCATAACATTATCAACTGGCTCTTCGTCCTCTGCTGGTAACATGGGCACAGGAGGTGAAAGGGTTCCAGATTTTCTGTGATAAGAAACTGATGTTGATTCAACAGGAGTCATGTTAGATATCAGTGGGGAGGGTGGTAGTATTGCTACACCTGCAGCTCTACTAGAAGGAGTCAAGCTGAGGGAAGAGCCATCAAGTGGGGGAGTAGAATAGTCAGTGTTATCTCTGATAGATGATCTGTCTTCTGCATAACTAGAATCAGAAGCAGCAGATGCAGATCGTTTCACTAAAGCAGCATGTCCTGGCTGTTTCTTTAGTCCACTGACATCTGAGTTATTTCTAGTCACTGGGTATCTTTTGCTCTTTGATCCAGTAAATTTTGAGAAAAAGCTTCCCCCTGATCCACTCCTTTGTAGTTTAGGGGGATAGGAACGAGACATTTTCTCTTCACTATCCTGCATCTCCTCCACCAATTTAGGGTGCAGTCTGTTGTGGCTACGGAAAGCTGTTATAGATTGAGCACTACAGAAATCATCAATGTTGGAGCTGGAGTAAACCTTCCTCAGTGCTACTGCATGTGGAGAAGAGATGGCATGAACTCGTCTTGATTTAGGATCTGTAATACAATGAGTGATATCAGCCGATCGTGGTCGATTACCATGTGACTGAGCACTACTTGGTCGGTAACGGACTACATACTCAGAACTTCGGCCACCTCCTTGTTGTTTCCTGAGGTAAGCTTGTTGCATTGCATACAAATTATCCAACGTGTCTGTACTATCACCAATATCTGTGTACTCTTCAGCTGAAGAGAGATTCAAGTCTGAGCTAGAAATGTGAGATCTTGAAACGACTGGCTCACTTCCAGTGCTGTACAATAATCCCGGGGCATCGTCTACCACCTTAGGTATGTCAGACAGTCTCTTTCTGGCAGGATCAACAGGAGACGTAGCTCGGTCTAACAGGCAATGATCAGACATGGAATGCTTAACACTATTTTGGGAAGGACGTCTCAATGGTCGATCACTGCTCTGGTCTTTCGAGTCAGTACTGGTCATACTAAGGTGTATATCATCAATACTGCTGATCTCAGAATCACTTGATGAATCAGAGCCCAACAAAGCATCACTGTATGTATCAGTGCCACCAATTCTTTTACTAGCCTCTTCAACACCATCATCCAAACTCTTGTCTCCTTCATCAGTTGTTGATGATTGATTTACCCCAGGAGATAAGATGTCTGGTGCCGACTGAGTCTTCATATGATCATCATCACTCAAATCATGATGTTTTTCAGATAATATACTGCGACTCGGTGATGGTGATGTTTTCTTGTTGCTGACATAGACTGATATTGAGGTAACACGTTTTATTGAAGGACTAGAGTCAACAGAAGCAGGGGCACTCTTTGATGAACTGCCAATCGAAGCTGGAGTACTGGTCTGACGATTAGCCTTAAGTGTCCCCTCATGGTCAGATGGAATTTGATAAAACTGCACTGGAGTTACACTGTCTTCTCGCATATCTGGACTAACTGGGGAAGTGGAAGATGACCTTGTTGCCTTAGACTTGATAAATTGTTGGGCAGCCGCATTTAACTGTGGCTTATGCAGAGAAGAACCCCCAGCACCATAGAAAGACACTCCTCCATTTTTAGATCCTGTTGTGTGCTTGTAGATGGCACTGTGACGGTGTGTATGCTTGGGCTCAGGAGAATTGTCCTCACTGCTGGTGTGATCATCACTGTTAGTAGAGGAGGTACTGGCACAGGTATATGTCTTAGTTCCTGGACACAAGACATACAAGATAACCACTGCACATGCTTAAACCCCATTACCATTCATTGATGAAGGTGCAAGCAATGAAGGACATGAATTACTGCAGGCTGTGGTGAGATTGGTGGTCTATAACAAATCAAAACATATACTGTCACCCAATATTACTATGTACATTAGGAAAGGAAACACTACTAAAGGAATTCACCATCACAACAACACAAGCAAGAAATTTGAGAAGGACACAGAACACTAACCAGATCATTCACACGGCCCGTAGAGGGCTCAGCACCTGTAACAGCAGCCAAATTGACAGCTAGTTCTACAATATGACATTCTACCTCCTCTATCAAGCTTTGGCTTAATCTTGGCTAGTGTTGGTGAACCCTGGGGTATCTGCTGCTGTTTCTTAATACAATCATCAATGGTGTTATCAATATTTTGACTGTGGTCACCTTTGGTGGTAAAAGCATGCACCAATAAATATCATACAGGTTATTCATATGTGAGACAGGTAGCCAGGAATGTGCAGTTACCAGGTGTAGTATGTCATTAACAATCACTCACTTGCTGCCACTCCAGTGTTCCTATCACTGTGATAATGTCCCTAATGTGAAAAAGATGGGTAACACCACTAATAGGCCTTGCTACTAAAGTTGAAATACTAGTATAATCAGCCTTATAAAAACCATCCCTATATTACTGTAATTACAAATACTAATTGAAAATGTGAAATACTAAAATACACTATGAATTATAAGTACATGCAGAGACAATTCTAATTATAGTACAACCCATATATATATACTCACCTGGGTACTAGATAGTAGCAGGGTAGGACCACATGTTACAGCAGCAAAACTGTCAACAGAGAAACATGCCAAAATGAATGCTAGCCAAAACAGTTCAACTTATAAACACTGGCTGAGCTATGCCTGGCATTCCGGTTGTGTTACCATGGACCCATATTTGGTTACTTAAAACAGTTAATTGTACATTACTCAAATTTCAATGAATAAAGTTATCTACTTCTGACTGGAAATGCTTCCCAGTCATGGCTAATTGAGCAATAGTATATTTTTAGAATCGGTTAGCCACAAACCTGCGAATAAGGAAGAATCCAACCATGCTGTTTACACTACCACATTGGCAAGGAAACATATTTTAGAATATTTTACATTGTTCAAGTAATGATAATTAAAATAACATCATTACACCCTTACACATCACAATGACCACTGGTTACATATCTATGAATAGTGTACCACATAATTCTAAGGTATTCCCATGGTTACCAGGCAACACAATTCTCAAGGTGAAGCTCTTCACTTCCCAACAACAACTGAGGCCTCATATTTCAGTACCATTGAATTGATAATGAATGCTAATTATCTCACAAACATAATACACTGGACATGGATGTCAAGCAATAAATGATATATCGCATCACCACTAAATGGTAAGGGCTTGGCTGAGCTTGCTGTATGTTACATCAACTTTTTGTTTCCTTCAAGGAGTATGGGCAATACTTCCCACCTACTCGGGAAACAGAAGCCACTCACAACTGTTGAATAAGACTATAATTTGGTTTCCTATACAGAACAATCTTATGGGCAGTTAGTAGGATGATGTAAAAATGGTCAATTTGTATGTGTCCCCTTGCAGACAGGGAAATACAAAGTAGCTAGCTGACAAAATTGTATACACAACCATACACACAGAGTAGCCGAGAAAGATGTAATGGACTATATAGTGTATCACCAGTAACATGAGACAGTGCAATACATGTAACTCTTAACAAGCACGTGTACACATTAAAAGACAAACAACAAGGTATGTGGTATAGATTCTACATGTACTCAACACGGCCACCTTTTGTAACAATACTTATAACAGTTTAAGTGGGAAATTCACATTTTACTTGTACCACCACTTCATAGAGAATTAACTCCTTCCATCTTAATCACTTATAAAGTTGTCACATCATCCATGTTCAAACAAACACAACATATTTTGGTAGCTCTTAATGGAACCACATAAGCCTTTAAAAAAACGGTGTACTAGACAGTTTGGAAATGTGCACAGCTAACTGACTTTAGGCCATAACATTTTAATATTATAACAAAACAGTCAGGTTTAGACCTAACTGCTGAGTGAGTACATGACACATTCATGTGAACAAAACGATAAGATACAATGATACTCCCATGTAACAAATGCAATGTTTCAGACACTGGTGCATAACTTACTCGTTTAACAACTTGGCCGTATTGTCATTGCTATTTTGACTGGCCACTTCAATAGGTGACAAGCCCCATTCATTGTCCATGTTGACAGCCTCCTTGGCACCCGGCAGCTTCAACAGATGTTTTACAAATTTATTCAGGCCAAGTTGAGCTGAGAAGTGAAGTAGCGTATCTCCTGAATTAGCTCCTACAATACAGAGAAAAACACACGATTAATAAATGCCTGTAAGATGTCTCAATAGACAACAAATGTTTACTAAACAGTCTAATGAACTAAATTAACCATTCTCAAAACTTCCCAATTATGTAGCAGAACAGGGTAACATCAAAGCAGTACATTAAACCATACTTACTTTTTAGGTTCTCATATCCCACGAGTGTCCAATCTCTGGGTAGAGCTATACTGCTGAATGATGTAGTCAGTTTAGCATCAAAGGCAACTAATTCAGCTTTGTTGTTCAAAGGTGGTACAAATGACATTAGAGCATCTAGTTGAGGTGTTCCTGACACGCTCTGTACCAACAGCTCGGCAATGTAGTGCTGGGGTGCAGCAGTGTAGATGAACTGGCTCCGATAGATCACCCTTGACGCATCTTTACCATCAATTACCGACAGCGTAATCTGCTCAGGTTTGTGGTGTGCTATTAATAGAGTAGATAAACTAACCCATATTCACAGAACAACACAATAGAGTTGGAAATGAGCCATTAATATATAGGTTGCGAGAAGCCAAACCATCAACCAAATAACAATAAAGCTATTGTCATGAATATATTGCATACATCACTATGACAGAGCAGGTAAAATTAATTGATGGTTAGCAAAGCATTCAACATATTTGTCTGTTCATTCAGGGCATGCAGGAAGGCAGTCCCTGCCAGCCACAAACTAAGTACTTACCATGACCTAACATTCAATACTCAATATACAAAATCATCTGTCCCATGACTATAAGGTCTCAGCATTGGTCAATGTGAAACCTATGAGTATGCCCCCTCAATAACTAGCATGGTTTCCCTTATTCAACAGTGACGGCCCAACAAGGTCATTTATTGTGTTCAGCTTGATATCAGAACTAACCGGGGATTAGCACTGTGAATGTTAGGCTGTTGAGAGGCTCTGCTTGAACACTGTGAGTACTCTCCGAGCCACGGAACACCACCAACATGCCGTCCTCAGGGAATTGGACACCTTCACAAAATGTTATCAACATCTGCTTGTTTCCCTATTTAGAAGTGGCACCATTTGATGAAAAAGTATAAAACAAAATTTGCTGTCCTCACATTGAGTGTGCACTCTTCAGGTGACACTGTTACACCTCCCAAAGGTGGCTCCATTTCACCTAACAACAAGAGACGTTTCATAATGCAACTGGATACACTCGTGAATACTTCAGAGCCAGTGGGAGTGCGCATGGCTGAAACGGGGGATCGTTTTCGAGCAGCTTCCCACCATGTTAAGAATCGAGTTGGCCACATCGACCAAATGACAACAGAAAACAGCTAATCACACAACATTACAAAGTAGAATTGATGTAGAAATGACGCCTCAACACAAAAATATTCCGTATCCAGTAAAAGTAGTCTGTAATAAGCCAACAGAACACCCCAAGCTCTTAACGCCGAAGTTAACAAATGATAAACGTAATGTTATTCGTACTCACCGTTCTGTTTTGGCTCCGTTGTCTTAAGTGTTTTCATCCTCCGTATCCTTATATTATCATCGCGACATACCCTCCGCTGTTCTTGCCTTGAACATTCTACAGCTTACTATGATAAGTTAGATACCAATATTAACGTATTAATGTAACAAATTTCACTAATTCGTTAGACCACTTCACGAACTTATCACACAACCCCTAAACATACAATTTACGGTAAAGGTAACTAATTTCCGTAAACTATAACTGAATCTTGCACGCCAGAGGATATTAAATTAGATGTACAGCCAGAATAGCACACTAGGACATGACGAAAACATTTCCGTGCACACATTTCATGTGCTAGAGTCAATGTTCTGTTCAGCTCTGTGTCGTTATCATGGCAACACAGAGGTCATGTGATCCACAAGATATGTGCTACTGCTCTTTCTTCTTAGGTTGTTTCTTCAATTTCTTTGCCTAGCATAGCAAATAAAATAGCACCACACATAACTGAATACTGACCTCCAACAGCTTTCTTTTGGTGAAATGTAGCTTTCTATTTTCACCAAAATTAGACTGGCTTAACTTCTGTTGACAAACATTAATATTCAATCATTGACTAGAGACCATAAAGCATTACCAATTCAACTTCCCGTCGTGTTATTGTGATCAAATTGATATGCTTTAGTGCTTTATGTTCTGATACATGATACTCCTCCAATCTTGTCTCTACACATCAACACATTACAAGTGATATAAACAATCAGACCATATACACACTAACTTATATGAGACTCGATATTGTGTAGTCGCTGTATATCGTACTGTGTAACCAAGGTGATAGCCACTCCATCTCTACCTGGATACAAGACACACACATGAGTCACTAAACTATTTGGATGTATGACTACTGACGCACACCTGCTCTAGCAGTACGACCAACTCTATGGACATAATCTTTCGGTGATGCTGGCACATTTGTATTGATAACAACATGAACTGACGGAATATCTAAACCTCTAAATAGTAATGAAATACATAACCATATAAGTATCATAAGTACAACACTTTCTTCTGCGGTAAATTTTATAATTAACAAAAATGAACAAACAGATTGTGGTTTCGCTGTAAGCCCACCAGAAAGACATACCTACTAGCCACATCTGTACATACCAACATTCTTGTCTTTTTGGATCGAAATTTGGCCAAGGATGCTAAACGTTCACCCTGGGAAAAAAAAAATATATCACACTACAATACAATGTTGCATGTCACAGAACCAATTCACCTGACTAAGCAGTGAATGCAAACAAGTGCAAGAGAATCCTAATGTCTTTAGTAGCAATGTTAAGACGTGACAATTTCTAAGCAGCCACATGTACAACAGTTGTGTAACAAAGGAAACTCACCGACAACTGTTAGTAAAGAGTATTAGTGTTTTCTCTTCTTCATCGTGTAAGGTTTGAAGAATATTAATCAAGTAGCAGTCTTTTACCTACCAAAACGCTGAACTAGCACGCAATTAATACACACAGACAACTTACTTTAGCAGGAACTAAAACATATTTCTGATCAAGGAGTTCTACAGTAACTGAACTATTGAAAGAATTTAAAGACATGTGTAAAATTGATTGGCCATTCATTTATGTGGTTATCTTACTCGAGTGGTGCTTGCCAGCAGAACGGCTTATTCACAGCTAGTTGTTGCAGTCGATTTAAACTATCCGACAGGGTTGCACTAAAGAATAATGTTTGTCTTTCCTTTGTCATTGAATCAAAAATAACCCGCAAGTCTTCAGCAAAGCTGGCATCTAGCAAACGATCAGCTTCATCCAACACCTGGAATAATAATATGCACATAATACATACACAGGCTGTTATAAGTAATACAATAATCAATATTACAAGTAGAAGGGATTTTCAGTTTGATTAGAGATCATGGCAATGAAAAGTAGCGAAACAAGGGAGGTCGCCTACACCTACAGCTATACTAGTGGACAATTAATCCCTACTTGACTGAATTAAGGATTAACTGTCCACTAGTCTAGGTGACCTCCCTTGTTTACTACTTTTTTATGGCCATGATCTCTAACCAAACTGAAATTCCTAATTCCCCTCTACTTGTTTACTTCTTTAAATAACATAATTATGACTAATGAACCTGTACATACCGCATCAAAAGGAATAATGATGCCAGACATGCCATTAAATTAGACTTGCATCTGAACATGCTTCAACTATCAATAGGTCCATGAGGCATGCATTGTACGTACTGCGGTATGCCAAAAAACACCGGTCAGGCTAAAATGACATCTAATAGCCTTAGTGGTATGTTTGTCTGAAAACATCAGGCAGGCAGTTAGATGGTTAGTCAGTCAGTAGAAAATCGTTAAATTTAAAAAAAATTCCATACCAACTTATTGGAAGTATTTTTGGTTGCTCTGTATTTCGGACTTGCTTAGACTCACCAATACTGCCAAAGTGCCATGAACGTATTGTGAGGCTGGTTTTGGGGAGACATTTTTGGCCTGAAAAGCCCAAACCGTCATGATGCGGAATATACAGTACTATCATACTTTAAACAAACTGCCATTGTTGTGGAATTTACAATTTACAGTAACCTTACCAAAAATTTAATCTTCTTCAAGGAGATGGAATGTGCTGTTTGTAGGTGACCAGCAAGGCGACCAGGTGTAGCAATCACGATGTGAGGTTGTTTGGCAAGTTCCAAACTTTGTTTCATCATGTCTGTATCCACAGCGTGAAGTATAGCATAGTATAATGATGACAGTAACTCACCAACACCTCCGACTATGACACAGTCCTTGTAATTCATTGGCCGACTGAATACTCTAAACTGATCAGCAATCTGGTATGCTAATTCCCTACCAGAACAAATGAAATAACAAGTAAGATATAATCACTGTGACCTGCCAAAAATTCTAATTGCAAACTTGACGTATAAAACTTCCTAGTCATACAGCTGCTATTGAAAAAATTGTGGGCAAAATATGTAGTTCACCAACCACAAACACACTGTATTTCTAAGATGGCATGTATGGATTGTATGCAAAACACACACATTCATTTGCTCTTTTTTGAAGAGTTTAGCAAACGTTGCTAACAAGGGAAGAGCAAGGGGTGACACACTGTAAAAATGCTAAAGGACAAATCTGCAAGTATATATAGCATATGGTAAGGGAAAATTCACCAACTCAAACATCCTGACCATGGTTACAGCAGTGCATGCCTATGTTAATCCCTTGAGATACAATAGTAGTAACAATAGCAGTAGCAAGAGCTCATTATTTTAATTATGTACTCTTGATAATAGTCATGTAGCAATGTAATGCACCTATCATTCGTAACCCCCAGTACTGGCTAAACAGGCCCCAGTACTGGCTAAACAGGCCCCAGTACTGGCTAAACAGGCCCCAGTACTGGCTAAACAGGGGAATTTGCAACAAAATATTCCCCAGGTGTAGGGTATTAGCCACTGCAATAATTTCCATCATTCCATTTTGTACCATATAGTACAACACTTTGGTGAATAGCATTACAATCGCCAAAGTTTTATCTGCCAATTATTTTTAGCAATCACATGAGCAGATTAGCCATGTTGAAAGGACGGGGTATTGAAGTATTGTGACAGGTATCGTGGGTTTTTCCAAGCATTCCCTTCGATTATCGTGAGGTTCATTGTCCCACAAGAATCCAATTTACATTGCTCTCGACATTATAAGAACCAACGAATGATGCTTACACTTGTACGGTAGGTACCACATCGCTACACACAAGTGCAAGCAATTGAGACTTGCTAATTAAGGGGTTAACAGCCGTCTCTATCATGAGTCGTCATCTCTCAATGCGAGGGATAAAGATTCACGATCGAATTGAAGCGGCTGCCATGCCCCTTAATTGGCAAGTTGTTAACCACTCACACTCGTGTGTAGCATTCGAGCGGTACAGTACGTGGTAGTTAAAAAAAAATCACCATTTGCTAAAGGTTTTTTTCATCAATTTTGCAATAGTGAGCTTTCACCAATCTCAGGAACCTAGCTAATGGCAATGGTTTCGTGTTAGTATACAGGTAGCGTCAGTATTCCAGCAGGGACATTTGCTTATGAAATTGTCTCATCCCCCTCCACCCTGTCTGTACTGGGGGAGTTAGAGGGTGCATAACAACCACACACGTACATTACATACATACCTAGTTGGTGTCAGTACAAGAGCAAACAATCCATGGGGATCTTCTGCAAGTTTCTGAAGAATTGGCAAAGCAAACGCTGCGGTCTTTCCACTGCCAGTCTTGGCACAGCCAATACAGTCTTTACCTTTACAATGACCACGTGTGTAACACACGAGACAACACGAGGTGACAAACACATAACTAACGACATGATAGTTCTAGGCAATCTCATCTTACCTTGTAAAATAGGCGGAATACAATTAACTTGTACTGGAGTAGGAGTCCTGTATCCAACCGTCGATACTTGTTTCACTATCCATTCTTTGAGTCCCAACGTATCGAACGCCATCTGTAATCTGAAAGTATTAGAATACAGGCCGCGTATCGAGGCGAGAATTGCAGAGACATGTCAAAAAGGAAGAATCGATCACGAGAATTCATTGACAATTCTGATGATTCAGATGACACTGGGGTAGGCCTTTACCTTAGGCAATTGGTGTTAATTTTATGTGCAGACTGCAGCCGCCAAAAAGGCTAAAGTTGTAAAACAGCAACCACAGGCTTCCAGTGATGCAGATTTGGATGATAAACTTGAAGTGAGTGAGTATGTTCATAGCTAGTTCTAGGTACACAGTGACTTTTGTTGCCCTTATTGGTTGAAGTTTGCTGTCACCCAATTTCATACAAGGGGCTGGTCACTTCTAATTCATTAGTGACAGTTGATACACTTGCAACCAGGATCAAGAATTTTGATTGTAGAAATTGTTCATACAGGATATTTAACTCTCGGGATTCAGTATCATGGGATGTAGTTGAACTGTTGATATGCCATGTATAATTGTTTTATAAGTAGCTACGATTTTTTGTCTTGCCAGGGCTCCAGTTATTTTTTGAAAGTAACTTGGTAACCCTAAGACTAGACTCCTGACCCCTTGTAATTGTATTGTACATGTAATTGTCAATTATTATGACATTTATCTCTCTTTCTCATGTTTAAAGTTAGCCTTTGAAGGTGCTTGATTATTACTTTTCGTCTTGATGACTTGATACACAAATTCCCTTGAGTGGATCTTATCCCAGTTGCAAGTGTTTCAATAGACACTAGAAGTTGTCATATCATCCCACAACACTATTATTTATTGTTTGTGTAGTGTGTCATGTATACTTGTGTGACCACCTATTACAAGCAAAAGATTTTATATGCTTTGGCCCCGAAGTTGATATCAGAATTTGTTAAACGCAGATGCCACTATAGTGGCTCTCACAACATGCATGGGTTCAAAGGCATATATATATAATATATCTTGTAAACAGAATATCCTATGAGTAAATGGTTTGGACCATGTTACTATGCGGTTAATGGCCATTTGCTTTATCCAAACATTGTAGCGCGATCAAGCATGATATAAGACGAATTGGAAAGAATTTTTACTAGTTTCTAAGACGATACTTACGGTGATACTACCCGTCACAACAGATAGAAGAAACAAAGAAGGGTTAGTAAAAGTTATCTGATATTGTAGATCTGTTCATTGTGAGTAGTTGATGATTTGACGAAGGTTTGGGCCTGAAGATTATATGAGTGAGATGAGCAAATGTAACACTGGTTTTTCCTTCTTATTGCACAATTTACAGCAATTTAGTAGCTCTAATAAAGTACACATAATTAGAAAGTTTGTGGTATGGCCACAGGGTGCTACATACTTTTGCTGTCAAGTGACTTCTGAGTTTCCTGCTACTCAAGAATACCTGTAAGAGATGAGCAGTATAACATGTATAGGGTGGACCTTGGACAGTGTTATATTTGCTCATCTTACTCATATAATCATGATTTAACTTCAGGCCCTTTGGGCCTTGGTCAAATCATCAATTATATTTTGTGAGATTCACTGCATGTAATACTGGTAGATTTCAAAGCTCATTCTTGCTTACGAACTGACAATCTCCTTGTTGTGAGTACTGAGTAGCAGGGAACAAACCCTTATGCTACTCATGCATGGCCAGAATAGCCTTTAGGTTTCTCATGCCATGAGTTTATTATGATGTTAGCAATTATGGCATTACATGGCTGACAGACTTATACACAGGGTATACATATGTACAGCAAGATTACAATGATTCATCTTACTGGCTGAATTATTTATGGCAAATTAACAGTTACTGTCCTGATCATCTCCTACTTCTTGCTAACCGTGGTAGTTTTTCTGTCTGAGTACTGAGCACCAACTGGGCAAAATTCTTCTCAGCTGAGGTAGATGATCGGTAGCAGAATTGTCGGAATGTTGATTCACTACTCCAGTCTGCCGTCTTATACATCTGCAATGTGCAGCTCCTTTCCTACAGCCGCTGAAGTGGAAGCCCTCCACACTGGATGTGCTTTGAAGGTGTCTGTGTCCACCCTTACCTTCTTCAGAGTGTCCTTGATCCAGTGAGCCATCCTCTGGGATTGAGGTTTTACATGCGACAGGAATAGAGGAGCTGGCACGTCTGCTTGAAAGTCTCTGCAATTCTTTGTAGCCTGCTCATACGCATGGAGGCACTGCACTATACAGAGATGGTTGTCATGAGGAAAGGAAGCAAAGAAACATTCCTTCAGTGATGCCCCAGTTTTCCTCTTCTTGGTAAGGGAAGTTAGTTTGAAAACTACCCCATCAGGGAAGAAATATCTAAACTGCAGATCCAGGGCCTGTAACTCTGAAGTTCTATTGGCACCAACTAGAGCCATCAGCAGTGCCAGCTTTCCTGATAACTCCTTCAAGGATAAATCCTTGTTGTCCCTTTGACCTTTAATTCAGGAGAGAACTGCTGCCACATCCCAGGTGGTGGAATACTGTGGTGCAGGAGGCCTCAAGTTGTAGATCCCTTTCATCACCCTGGAGGCCACGGGATGCTGGCCTATCGGAGCTGCTTCAATGTTATTGTGAGTCATAGAGACTGCGGATCTAATCAGGTTAATCAAACAATATTGAAGGACCTCCTTGTAGAGATCTGCCAGGAAGTCTAGGAATGGCTGGATGCTACATGAAATGGGATCAACTTCCCGTTGGCAACACCAGTGACTCCAACATGACCATCCTGACTGGTAGGCTGTATTTGTCCCTTTACTCCACCCTGCTTATAGGAGTTCTGAAGCTTTTTCTGAAACTCCTGTTGCTGTATGCTGCTCCCTGATACTCTGCAGGCGAGAAGCTGTAGTGAGCCTTGGCGAATCAGTGGGTGAGTATGATTGCTTGGGTTCTGAAGTAGATCCATGCGATTGAAGACCCAAGGGGAAATCCACTAGGCATTCCATCAACACTGGATATCATGCCTGTGAGGGTCACTGTGGGACTACTATTGTGATGGTACTCTGCTCCTGCTGGATCTTCTGGAAGCATCTCCCAATTAGGCTAAAGGGTGGAAACACGTATCCGTCCAGATTCTTCCAATTCAACTGGAGGGCATTGTTTCCCTGAGCAAATGACGTAGTCCGGGAGTTGGTGATTCAGCCTGATTGTACCCGGCAAATACCCAGTGTCTGCTGAATCATGTCGAATACCTCCCTGTGGAGCCTCCATTCTGCCAATGACTCCACCTGACATGACTCCTGATCTACTATAGTATTCATGATTCCTGGGAGATGTTCTGCAGACAGGATGATCTCTGTGTGTGGAGACACCATTGCCACAGCTGACAAGCTTGGAAGGAAAGGATTGGTGAGTGTGTACCGCCTATCTTGTTCACATAAGAGACTGCTGAGCGGTTGTCCATCTGCAGTAGTACCTGGAGATTGCTCCTTTGCTTGGTGAAGGCTTTGACTGCAAAGGATCCTGCCAGGAGCTCCAAGAAGTTGATGTGCTGAGTCTTTTCTTGGACTGACCAGTGGCGTCTTGTTCTTACCCCACTGCAAACTACTCCCCATCCTTGGAGGGAGGCATCTGATTGTACAATCAGGTCTGGAGAGGAGGGAGTGATTTCTCTTCCATTCCATTTCTGCAGGTGGAGGATCCACTAGTGCATCTTGTCCTGAGAATCCTGATTCAATGTCACCCGGGTTCTGAATGAGGATGTCCTCTTCAGGGTTTGTATCAGTTGTTGTTGTAGATGGCGATAGTATAGAGGAGCTGGCAGGACTGTCAACCATGCGGCTGACATTCTTCCAATCACAGATGCCAGTACTTGGGCTGTTATGGTTACCTTTGCCAGCGCGTCTGCAGTCATTGATTATTTGTTGTATTTTCTCCTCTGGCAAGAATAATCTCATCAAGGTCGCGTCCACTAGTAGTCCCAGGTACATGCTCCGGTGTGAGGGCTCCTTCGCTCTGTTGACTGTGAAGCCCAGCTCTTCTAGGAGGGAGATAGTCCGTTGGACTTGTTGCTGCAGTAGTTCCCGATCCTCTGCCATCACCAGGATGTCGTCTAAATAGATCACTGTTCGCAGGCCCAGAAACCTTAGGTGAGCCATTACTGGTTGGAGGAGCTTGGTGAAAATTCTTGGTACCCTGCATAGACCAAACGGTAGATGGGTGAATTCGTAGGTGGTGCCTTCCCATACGAATCTGAGGTATTTCCTGTGATGTTTGGCAATGGCCACTGAGAGATATGAGATATGCATCTTTCAAGTCTACCAAGCACATTCAATCCCCTTCTCTCAACAGCTCCTTGACCCAACAAATTCCCTCCATCTTGAAGTGGTGATTGGACATGAAAGTGTTGAGGGGTCTCAGATTCATTACTGGATGCTGTGATCCGTCCTTCTTCGGAATTACAAAGAGTCTGCTGGTGAACTGTTCCATCTGGGGATGAGTCCTTGCTATTGCTCCCTTGGCTAGCAGTGATTGGATTTCTGCTGTGATTGCCTGGTGTTCGCTTAATGATCTGGCCACTGACATTACTGGGCTGATCTGGAGGGGGTCTGTACCTGGTAGCCTTTCACCACCTCCAAAACCTAGGGGTCTTGGGTAATCTGTTTCCATGCTGGTAAGCAGAATTGGATTTCCCGGCTGGCATTAGTTCTGTCTGTGTTTCTTGGTCCAGTAGTTTGCTTTCCCTCTGTTGTGCTTCGGGTGTGGGCAGGGATTGTATGGCTTCAATTGACACTGATTGTACAACTTCGATTGGTGCTGGGATCCCTTGCTGCCATACTTGTTTGGGGTGCTTTTGGACAAAAAAAAATGTAGATCAGATGGATCATCTGGATGGCTTCTCTTCCTGGACTTATGGGGTGGAGCTGTAACCTTTGCTAGTGCCTTATCTGTCTCCAATTTCTTGGAGGCTTTCTCCGAGAACCCCAGACCAAAGAGCTTGTCCTTCCTGTGTTTGTACTCCTCTGTAGCCAAGGATTTAAGGCTAGGATTGATTCTTGCCCTAGCAATCTTTCTCCTTTCTAAGGAGATTGAATGGGATGCGCTTCCCAGCAAAACCAGGGCCCTTTGGATTAGCAAGGCAATTTGTTCTTTATCTGCCTCCACTACTGGGTTAATCATATCTGCCCACAAGCAGGTCAGTTGACCACCAACATCTAAGAGCTCCTCTTGAATGTCAAACAACGTTTTCTCCTGTCCAAAGAAGGATCCTTGCCTTTGTCCTTCAGTTGTTTCTTGACTTTTTCATCGAGCCTCGGTACTTCCATTGCTGGACAATTTGGTTTAGGGTAGTCGTCTAGAATTGCCTCCCTTTCTGCCGGTAACAATTGGTGGTTGAAGTGTCACTTGAGGTAGTTGCTCATTACTTCTGGAGGAGGGTCCCACGTAGTATTTTCAACAACAACTGGGTTAAACTCAGCAAACAGGCTGTTCGATTTGTTGTCATGAATTGTCACGTGGTCCTTATTGTTGTCCAGTATCATCATTTTCAGCGTCTTGTTCAGGAATTTCTACCGGAATTAAGTCACGGAATGAAATCAATGACGCTTGGGGAAGAGTAGGATGACCTCCTGGCCCTGCATGTACAGGTGTGAAAATGGTGGAAAGATGGCCACCACAATGGGGAAAACAGGTCGGCAAGGACCCTCTGGAGAATGGCTGCAATACATCTACACCTTGAGCTGTCCCACTAGGGGTAAGGTGCGGCGCGGAAGCAGGAAACGTCCCACATGGGGTGAAGGGGTTGTGGGTTGACACGCGGAATTTAACCTCTGCCACACTCCATCCTCTTGACAGGATTCAGCAGCAATCTTGCTTAAGTTCCTCGTCGAAAGCTTCTTTCTGGTTGTCACTCATTTCAAATATAGAGAGCTACCAAACTGCTACACATGCAGCAAAAGAAAAACAAAGCGGGATTTGGAGTATGCGGTGCCCTCTTATAGGCAGCCATATAGGATATACGACAAACTATCTAATTATGCTTTATTAGAGCTACTAAATTGCTGTAAATTGTGCAATAAGAAGGAAATACCAGTGTTACATGCAGTAATGAAATTTATACAAGTAAATTAGTAACCATGAAAAGCATTAGAAATTAGTGAAACAAATTACCAATTAGTTGACTAGTGATTTAAAATCATTTCCAAGGATGAGGTGATTGCACACGCTTGAGTGCCACCAAAATAATAATATTGTCTAAGTACATAAGTTTTATTTGGTTGTATGTTCACATCTTACTTTTCTTTAACAAAAGCAGGTTTGCATAATTTGTTGGGAGTGTGGCCTCATTGTGAACTCTCGATCCTTATAAAATTTGGTTAGCATGTCCTAAGTAGCCCGGTTAAATGTCGCATTTGAATAGTGGCCACACTATGCCCTTAAAGATAGAACATAAACGTTGCCCTTGAATGAATGCCGCAGCTATTATTTGAATCTGTAGTCTTTGATTGTTATAAGGAGTTATCTGCCTATCCTTGGGTTAGACTTTCCTGTAGTACTATTCAGTAGTATTCCCAGTAAGGAAAAGTACAATAGTTATTTATCTAGAGGCCACGCCTTTCATCCGCTGTGTGCACAACACAGTAAAATATACTAGAGCTACTAGTAAGTATGTACATAGTCATCTTATACAACAATTTTTGTTTGCTATATACTGAATAGTTGCCACACATGAGAACTGCTTATGCTGTAAACACACACACATCGTCGAATAGAGACTGCCCTTGAATAGTAGCCACACTGATTTACTATGTTAACGTAGTCATGGTGTTGAACCAAGTCAATATGGTATTTACTTGCATGAACCTGATACCTTTCCATATGATGAAATTGATCAACTACTGTATCCAAATATGGTGAGAAGCTTTATTTATAGTTCTCAAAGTAATTTTCACTGAATATCCTGAATTTACCTCTATTGATGCCAATTTTATGAGCTTGTCAGGCAGGAAGTTGAACCACAACTATATTGTTATGCATAAAAGAAACTAATCTTATTAAACACACTACAAGTTACCACACAAGTAAAGGATAGCATATTTATTGCTAGCAAAGTAAGGTCATGTTTATACTCTTTGTAAGGAGCTCACCAGCCACATCATCATGAACGAATGCTGGCTTGTGTGTTCTACAGTCACTAGAGGAAGAAGCATGCCATCTTGACTTTTGACCCTTGAAAGCTGAGTCAATTAGTCTTTATTCTAGCCTCATAGCACATAACAGAGTTATGGCCACTTTTATATGTTAATTTATGTTTCATTGTTTTACAAGCAATTTTTCTGACTATCAATTTTCCTGGCGCTTTTGCCTTTGCCACAATGCTATTACATCACCCAAAAATAGTTATAGTTTCATTCATGTATATGGCTTTAGCACTACAGAAGGGGAAAGAGAAGCATGTGTTTTTGATACTTAAGTGGTACTTCATTTTGCCTAGCTCTACTATTTCTTTCCATGAAGTTGAACCTCTTTTGATAAGGCCACAAAGGACCAAGAAATGTAGTCATTATATTGAGGTTGCCATACCTCTGAGCTATATTATGGTCCTCATGAGTCAAGTCCTGGAATGTGTATCTCACTTGTTAATCCTCAAGGATGAAATTTTCATGGACGGCTAAGCAACCATGAATCCACAAATATTATATTAGTGCATAGATGGTTCTGGGCAGACAAGTTCGCACAGAGCCACACAAGACAACGTAACCGGATGAAGTAGGGTTCCTGTGATCAGGTAGTAAGTGATGAGTGATGGTAGCTATTGCAACATATGTGGGAATATCCCTACTTTGGCATTGAACAGATGGTAGTAACATGCCAATGTAGGGATTTTCCCACATAGCTATGTAAGCTATTACATAGTTATGGTAGCTATGTAATAGCTACCATCAACATAGCTACCATCATTCATATAATCTTACTGGAACCCTACTTAAAAAAAACCCTCACAGTTAGGTGATGTCATAGGGATTTAACCTCCTCTGAAAATACTGGTACCAAGTATGGCACTTGTCAGGTCATAGGATAACAGCATTATTGTACTCTGTGTGTTCCCATTGTGATGTACTGATCTTTGTGTAAATATTTCTTTGCAGTTGTCCCCAAAGAGGTTTGTAACTGTGCGCACATTTAAGGGCAGGATTATGGTTGACATCCGGGAATACTGGGACTCCGATGGAGAATTAAAACCGGGAAAGAAAGGTCTGTATGAGCAAAGTAAATGGTGTCATGATGCTTTATCACAGGCATTTCGTTATCACTGGAACAATGGGAAAAACTCAAGGGGTTTGTTTCAGAGATTGACAAAAGAATATCTGGAATTTCATAGAAAACTTAACATACACATGTACACAACACAGATACAATATGATTTACACGTTGAAATGATCAAATCTTTCTAATTGGCAAAAAGAAGTGTGTAGTAGACACTGACTAGTTTCATTTGCCTTCTGCTTTCTTTAGTTGTTTCTCTCTCATAATATCAGCATCCCTATGAGGAAGAAGTGAACACAAATATATATATTTAAAATGTCTTGCACACAGCTACAGCTAGACTTGGTGTGATAAGAGGTTCATTGTGTTTCTGTTTGTGCTACTAAATTGGGAAGCATAGAAACACAGAAGGTACAAATGGGGTACATCAACTGATCTAATTTAAATGAATGTAGCTCCACAATATAAACACAAATTTTAGTGTGGAACTGAGGAAATCACCTTAAGTAAATGGCCAAGCTGTGATAGCCTGTGAAAAGGTCGTGAAATCAAAGGTGGTAGCAAAGAAATGGCTGCAATGATTTTTTCACAGCTTGGGTGTATTAGTTTTGCTTTTTTTTCCCCTACAGGAATAGCAAATAGGATAGAAGAGAATGAAATTGTATTTATATGGTTACTATTTAAGCATTGAATGAATGTTCTATTACGATGACTGTTCTATTAGAGTATCTTGATCACACATTAGGTCATAGCTGTTATTCCAATTACATTTAAATCAACCCAATTAGTTACTTTTAGCTGTTGATTGGTCACATAAACATATCTGTCTTGCAAAAATCCGTACTCTCCTGGTTTCAACATGTTGAATAAACTGTAGTAAGTTGGATTCATTTAACTAAACATAGTGCTGGTCACAGCAAATTATCTTGGTGTTTAGAAACACAAGCAACTTTGCCAGTTGTACGATAGCCACCACTTGAATGCAACATCGCTACGTGCAAGCGATTAAGACTTGCCAATTAAGGGGTGTGGCAGTCATTTCTATCGCGAGTCGTCATCCCTTACTGTGAGGGATAAAGACTCGCAATCAAAATGGCTGCCACGCCCCTTAATTGGTGAGTTGTTTAATCACTCACACTTGCGTGTATACAGTATGTGGTAGCTATGTTCTATCATAGATTATAAAGAAATTTCAGGTGAAGTGCCATTCGCTAAAGTTTTTTCCGCCAATTTTGCAATGGTGGGTTTTCGCCAAACATTTTTACTGCCAAAGTTTTTTATTATACGGTAGCCAACTTCGAAAACCACTGAGCCACGCGTGTTCAAATAGTTTGGTGCAACGCCGCATGCATTCGAATAGTTTGATGCAATGTACACCCATAGATGGAAGCCCTACTGTAGTCTATTAACACTATCAGCGGAGAACCTTGACTGATGGCCATGGTAAAGAAGGATAAAAAGTAATTACCACAATGGCGCACTCATTATATGTTTATCAATATGCCAAAGGTTTTTCTTAAGCGAATTAGAAACATCTCTTTGAAAGAATTAGGGCTGTAGCTGTAGCCAGTTTTCCGCTACGCTTGACTGAAGGTGTCAGCAGACAGGCAGTAGAAAATTCCGTTGAATAATTAAAAAAAAATCTATAGCAACTTGACAGAAACATTTGGTCAATCTGAAGACACTTTTGGGCTTGATTTTACTCAACCAATACTGTCATGATGTTGTGAGGAAAATTGAGGCATGTTTTTGGGTTATATTATATCACAGGCCACGCCCACACCTTCGCCATCCCCTACTATACAGTACTATCGTACTGTATGATAGTAGAAATAACTTGTAGCAATTGTGTAGTAAAGTGTATTAGACAGTAGTTTAGCTTAGTTAGATTGTTCTAGAGTGGATAGTTTTGTGCACATTCTATTAAAAGCTTGCCACCTTGGACAGGGTTGGATTCAACCATCACGATTGGGTACTTGGCAGAGTTGCTACAAAGTGAGCAGTGTATAAACCCATCTATAAAAGGTTAGATAAATGTTTAGAATAAAAAAATTTTATTCCGTTGTTCCGCTATTCTGTGTTTTCAGGACTCCCATATCTTTATGTCCTTGTTAGGACCTTTAGGTACACCACAGAGAGAATGCAAATGTATGAAACAATCAAACTTTGTTAGAGCATTCAATTCATACAACTAAGACAAAGAACTTGAGGCCCATGATTGAAAAGTAAATGTAATGAGACACAGGGTCAAGCTTAGTTAACACTAATTTGGGGGCTTGATCATTGATGTATGGTTGCAGATTGTGATCCTGTTGTGTAGGGCCATGACTAACATTATGATGAGTGTACTTCACGTGGTTACATAACTGTACAAATATCACAATGCACCTTTGCCTTCTTGCCTCCAGCGACTGTCCCTTGTTTGCGTCCTGTTGGTCAGCACATTTTGATTTTCCTGACTGTTTCTTTGCGTTCTTTTGTCTTGCCAACTCTCTCTGATTTCCACCTACAATGCCAATACAACAGCAACGTACTGAAACGCGAACAACGTACGTGTCATCTCTCAGGTTTACTGCTTTGTCGAAACAGTGAACACAAAAGGCTCGATAATTGGGCAATTAATGACGTCGTGCACTGTTTTGTTGGCATTAAATAGAAAAATGGTTAAGGAACTGTCTCGTGAACTTTTGCAGTGACTACATACTTAGAGACTCAATCCAAACTAGATTTATCAGTGGAAGTCGTTACACTGTATAATTATAATGTCAGCTACAATGTCAAGGACTTGTTCGTATCTACGGACACAATTTTTGCGTCATCCTGAGAAGTATTATCGATTTTCACCATTAATTAGCAGTGGTCGTCAAAAAGTGTTCGCTAGAACCGTACGCACCTCTGCACAATATCTCAGTAATGGTGGAAAGGGAAAAGGCAATAGTATGGGGAGCAAAAGTGGTAGAAATAATTGTCCAAGGTGTGGGGAACCTTTTAAAAATATCCCTCCAGCGTTGGGTAAGTTGCTATATTGTAAAATAGCCATTTCACCACCTCTGTTTGTTACAGCTTCCGCAAGATTTGTGGTGTGCGAATCTTGTCACCATTTCTACCAAGTGATAACGGACTATGATTTCAACAGCTCTTCCAGTGAAGCAGAAAAGTTTACTGACTTGCCTTCACCTAAACAGGTATGATGTACAGTGTTAGTATGTTGCATCTCTGGTCTGGATGGTGTACATTTGTCCTAGATTATAATCTTTCTTCTCAGATATGTGATTATCTCAATCGATATGTCATCGGGCAGCAGCACACCAAGAAGGTGTTATCAGTTGCTGTATATAATCACTACAAAAGGTTAAGCAATAATCTGACACTACCACGGACAGTTGCCGACAGCCATAAGGGTGAGAAAGGCCTGCAGACTGAAACAGTGTTTCATGGTACTAAACAAATAACATTTCTAAATGGTAAAACAGGTTAGAAGAATTCCGCACTGTGCACAAAATATTTCTACACTCTTAGTAGATATCATCAACTTTCATGTTGATGGAGTTGTTCAAGATACAGCATCAGAGCAAATGGAAGAACTGGAGGAGGACCTCTCTCCCAGCCAACTGATGCAAAACAATCATAAGTTCATGTTGGACAAGAGCAACATCTTGTTGATGGGACCAACTGGATCAGGTGTGTGTTGTGTAATGGTGTGTTTGTATATAGTGGTGTGCTTTTGTGGTACACGAGGGGTCTACAATGAGTGAAAAATCACCTATGAGATTTACAAGATTTGATAATTACACAGATTTATAATTTTAAAAACAGATTTATAATTTTAAAAGGATTTACGCTGAAAACTTATCAAAAATAATAAAATAATTATGTCACACTTTTAGTAAGCAGAAATTAATTTGGAGATTTAAGATTCTTTCATTGGCCTACGAAATTTACACATCATTGCTGACCCCTCAGTAGTGGTACATGGGTGCGTATGTAGTACCCGTGATGTTCTATGATAAAGTGGTATGATATTGTAGGGAAGACACTCTTGGCAAGAACTCTAGCTAAATGTCTCAATGTACCCTTTGTAATCTGTGACTGTACGGCCCTCACACAAGCAGGTTATGTTGGTGAAGACATTGAGTCAATCATTGCCAAACTGTTGTGTGTAAGTGTAATCATTCTAGTAATAGGTGATGTTGTTTATGCTCTGTTTGTTCATAGGAGGCAAATTACAATGTGGATAAGGCTCAGAGAGGTTGGTTTGTTTCAATGGCTTGTGCTATAAATTGTACATTCTATTAGGTATTGTGTTTCTGGATGAAGTGGACAAAATCGGATCTGTGCCTGGTTTTCACCAACTACGAGATGTAGGGGGTGAGGGGGTACAGCAAGGCTTACTGAAGATTCTAGAAGGCAGTGTGGTACATGTTCCTGAAAAAAACTCACGTAAAATTCGTGGGGAAACAGTGCCAGTGGACACAACGAACATTCTCTTTATTGCATCCGGAGCCTTTAATGGAATTGACAAAATTGTTAGTAAGAGATTAAAAGACAAGGTGAGACGACCTGTACACGCATGTTACACACAGTGTGTGCTTACACACACAACACACTTGTGTGCTTACACACACACAACACACTATGCCTGCACAAGTGACACAAAGTTTATGAACAGGTAATGGGATTCAATGCAGCCGCTTCTCTTAGTGGCCAAAATTCAGACACAACAAATACTAAAACTGAACAAGAAGAGAAAGATGAACTGTTTTCAAAAGTTGAAACTGGAGATCTCATTAAATTTGGAATGATCCCAGAATTTATTGGGAGACTACCAATCACTGTTAGTCTTCATTCACTGGACGAAAGTGACTTGACTAAAATACTGACTGAACCTCGTAATGCCCTCATCCCTCAGTACCAACTGTTGTTCAAAATGGATCAGGTAATGTTGTATAATAATTGTGCTATATCATTAGCTCACACCATCACACACAGGTTGAACTGGTGTTTGGCAGTGATGCGATCACTGCCATTGCTCAGCGTACACTGGACAACAAGTCCGGAGCACGAGGCCTCCGAGCAATACTGGTGTGTTCCTATCATTAGAAGGACTATTGTGATACTGTGTGCATGTGTGTAGGAAAATCTGTTATTGGATGCCATGTTTGATATACCTGGCTCTAACATTGAGAGAGTGTATATTGATAAAGACATTGTAATGGGTAAGAAAAAACCTGAGTATCATTACAGTGAAACACCGACAACAAACAACGAAACATTGACACAAGCAAGCGAAGAAGAAGTAATTGATAAAGTTGAGAGCTCCCTGTGACCAATGGACTACTAATTTTACTTACTTTTTACTCTTGAATACAATTATAGTTTAAATTCTCTTTAAATATTTAAGCATGCATCAATAATTGATAGTTATGCATGGCATGACTGAGGTAAAGCCACTTCACTATATACACTTCACTATATAGTGTAATTTTAGGCCTTACTATATATCGCAAGCCACTGGATATTATCGGTCATAATATTTGTTATTTCCCCATATAGAAGCCATTCTCTGGCAGTGAGTTATATATAGTAGCAATCTTAGCTATGCAATAGCACTATTATTCCTTAAATGGATGCTGTCTAAGTTATAGCCATTGGTTCCCAGAAGTGAAAAGTTGCTGTAATGAACTACGCTAAAATTGTCACTTCTTTTATGGTAGACATATCCCTTTGGTATAAAATTCACCACTGATCACAAAATATGTCTATTCGTCTCTTATTACAGCATATTGTTTGTCTGTCTCATGAACTATCACTTCATGTAGTTGTGCGGACGATGTTATCCTTGGATCATTTGCCAGCTGATCCCAAACGTACACAGCAATATTCTCAGTAGAACTGTACAATGCCACTTGATGTCATCATACTAACGTACATGAGGTTACCTGACTCTGGTCTGGAAAAATGGCACATCCTTGTCAAGAAATTTATGATCTAGGTTGTCAAGAACTTTTTCTTTAATGATGAGTTTCAGGTCTACAAGGTTCATCACCATTCCTGTCACTGGATCAATCTGTTTTGATAGAAGCCATTATGTAAATATTACACAATGGGAGTTGGTCCTGACCTCGCCCTTCACTGTAACCTCAACTGGAAAACAAATGAACAACATTAAATATTGCTAGCAAGCGACTTTTCAACTTTAGTGCAGTGTATGCTAGGCCAGTAGTCATTCTCTGAACAACTTCAGCATATGGCTGATCAATTTTTTTGGTTGGCAAATTTGCATTTTATAGGTGGTCAAGAAACTTTCTGTTTGTCAACCAAATTTTTGATTCATGTTACTAGAATTTTAATCCAATGTAATGCTCCTGACAGTTTCTTGTATAATGACTACTAGAAGAGATCACAGCTAGTATGTACAAGTTGAGCTGGATCCTGAGAATAGGGTTGAGCCAATTATGCTTTTGAGCAGTGCTCAAAAATTCAGCCTATTATGCTCAAAATTATGCTTTCAAAATCAAGATTATGCCTAGATTTGGCTGTTTTATTAGAGTATATATATCAATTTTTCCTGACTGTTGTATTAGAGTAAGTGACTGCTGTATCTCATTCTTTTTTTCCGTGAAGTGTAAATAATCAGCCAAGAAACAATAAAAATAACAACATGGCATATTTTCTTGATATGAAATGCAGTATTAAGGTGTAGTGTGTTCATGTTTTGCTGTATTTTTGGCACGCGCATTGCACATTTAATTAAAAATCTTGAAAATCGTCCTATTATGCTGGCATATTGCTTGATGCTTTTGCTAGCCTATTATGCTTGAAATTATGCCGGCATAATTGGCGCAAGCCTACCTGAGAAACAGCTAAAAATTATGGATTCCCCATAGGAAATGTATGGAGTAATTTTTGATTGGCTATAAATATTATGTCAGAGATTTGAATGAAAAGATTTTGAAATACCTTTAGCGGGTCAAGCAGTACTACAAATGAGCCAAATTTCAAGTTCGTGATTACATCCATGAGTTATTAAATGTTTTTGAGGATTCAGCTCAACACATACATACTATAGGTCTGCTATGTTTAATATTTGTAAAATTATGTGCAAGGTCCCGTAATACATACCAAGTTATATCCCACATTGAATTGGTCACAACCGGGCAAACGTATACTATACGTACAAGCATACTTTTGTAGTTATGTCCGTGTTCGTTAATGCACTTTCCGTACAACTTCGCATTCTCTTCTTTCGTCTTCTGCGGGCTACAACAGCAGACATTTTAAATATTATTTCAGATATTCGTTTACCTGCTCAAACAATGTGCTGCGCTGAATTGTTCCTTTCGTGTTAGGTAAACTATTCTGGGACGGGCAATACTAGACATGGTAAATCACGTGATCAGTTTCACCCACCCACAATAAAAAAATTTATACAACTTTAGTTATGTATAGCCCTGTAGTAGGTGATTTCTCCATATTATTAACTCTTGACTTTAGTTTAGAGGGACTGCATGTGTATAATACAGGAGGAAAGTTAATGTGTTGATGGAGCATGTCACAAATTGCTGATGAGTAGACTATAATGCCCATATATAGTCCACACAGAGTTGTATGTTACGATATTATCAGAAGTAAATGATCAAATCATGTACCACATTTTAGTAATTTAATTGAACAGGTTTTGATGATATTGATGTTAATTCTTCTTGTATCTCTTGTTCAAGTTTCTGCAACTCTTCTTGTTTGTGCTTCAAAATATCCTTCAAGTCTTCTATACACACATGTACCTGTAGTGGTAGTGTACTAGATTATTCTGATAAACACGCATGCATACACACACCACACTACACACATGCACACACTTACGCACATGCACACACTTACACCCACATAGGGCTGGAACAAAGCTTCAGAACCTTTGGAGGTTTTGTAACCTTCAAAGGTAGTTTTACCCCCCAAAACTTCATAACCATGGATACTGGCATGTCTTTTCAGTCAAAAGGCATGGAAGCATGCAACTATCATTGACAGTCTAAACAGTTGTACTCGAGCCTGTACTACAAACATACACCCATCATTAATACTAACATGACATGATCAACGCTTCAGTAGCTGTCTTAAGGGTGGTTGTGGCCGACTTATGATGTGAAGTGATATTGCCCCTTTCTAAATCTACAAAATTGACTGAAGTTGTTTTCAGAGAACAGTGGGGGGGGGGGGGGGGGGGGTGGCAAACATTGTGGTGGCTGTCAGTTACATTAAAAAGCTATTATTATTGTACCTTAGAGAGCAAAGCACACTAGCATACAAAACATGCCAATACTAGGGGGTCTGGGGGCATGCCCCCCACAGGAAAATTTTGAAATTTTAATACTTTGAGATTGAATCTAAGAGCATTTTCAGTGCTTGAATAGTAATATATAATATTATACAATGACTATCATTAAGATACTGTGCAAGTAGATACATCAGCAAATGAAGGCATTTCAGATAGACTCATGCACTTGATTATGTATAGATACACTTGCTAATGGAAACAGATTCAATAAATTGCAAAGCAGAATCAACTAATATGGTTTCATTGAATGTTCTATTAGAGTAGCTAGGTCTTGCACTTCCAAGCATTCCATTCTTGGCACAAATATACTGGCAAAGCAAGTTAGCTGATGACTAAAATGAGGTACAATAGTTGTTGTACTTTAACAACCGGGCATTGGAAAAAGTGAGGGGGCACTGCCCCTCCACTCTTTAAAAGTGTGTGTGTGTGTGTGTGTGTGTGTGTGTGTGTGGGGGGGGGGGGGGCAGTTGCCCTCCCCACATTCCTATTTTCTGCCCCTGTACAAAAAGCTTCAGAAGTTAAAATTTGACCTTCGTTCCAGTCCTCTCTCTCACACACACACACACACACACACACACACACACACACACACACACACACACACACACACACACACACACAGCAAAAGCAAAGCAAAAGCAAAGCAAAGCAAATCAAAGCAAAGCCTTCAGCTGCTGCTAAGAAGTCACACTACCCAGTGGTGTGCACTACTCAGGTGCTAAGAGTCAGCGCAGGCATGCCAGGACTAGTAACCCGCATGAGGCTGTACCATATCTCACAGTTGAAGGTGTAGGCACCCAAAGTCCCACCTGGACCTTTAACTGATATATGAGACATGGACAGTTGAGCATTTGCTTCCCCAGTTTACACCAGGTACCCATTGATGTTACAGCTGGGTGGGCTGCTTCCCCAGTTGGCATCAGGACACACACACACACAAAGCAAACTGAACAAATGGGTAAAGCACTATCAATGCACCTTATCAGATAACTCCTTTTTGCTTTTCAGTGACCTACACTGTTCAACTGCAAGAAGTCTCTTAGCATCTTCTTCAGGAATCCCACAAAATCTCCTAGAAGGTGGACATGTTATAACGCATATCCGATGTCCATGCAACAGCATTACTTCACACTAGTAACCACAGTGGCTAAGGGAAAAAATCATTCACTTTTTGATAAAAGCACCAAATTTGGTACAATATTTGCTTGCTAGATACGGTGCCTGTAAAATTATCAATCATATCACACTCAAATAATGTATTATGGAAGCCATAAAAGTACGTAATAGTAAATTCACATTTGCATAGACAAGCAAGGGATGGTCATGTCCAAATACCATAGAGGTGTGTCCATCCAAGTCATTAGCTCACAATTTTAATAAGCACAAAAGGTCAAGGTATACAAAGCCATAGATGTGCAATTGTGCCTGTACATTTTTACACTGAAATAATGGCTCCATTAGAAATGTGTAAGATTACCACATTTTGAAACATTTTTTGAATGCACCCGCAAATTTGAAATACATTCATCATAATTAAACAAAAAAAAGTATTTGAATGTATTTTTATGGTTTCCTGACCAGCTAGAAATGATCTTATAACCTAGTCCAAACATGCCCTAAGGCAATGATTTACCGTATCTCAAATGATTTAGCATACCTTACTCAATGTGCTTTATCACAAAGGGAACAATTTCATCAAAATTTGTTGCTTAGCTGCTCTACTAAAAATATTAGGGGTATACTCAAGGTGGGTTTACAGAAGTTTTTAGGAAATCTACTTGGAGCATTCAGGATTTACGACCTCAAGCTGATCCACCATGGAATGGAACACATCTTACCTCAGGTGTCAAACAATGTTACAATTATATTAGTCCAAGTTACGTTGACTACTCTAATAGAACAGCCATGCAGTTGCAATGACCGGCCCAGCAGAAACTTCTTTTAAAAATCTTTAATACTATATAGCTTGCTATTCAAGAAAAGTTATTTAGCACCTATTGGTTTCCACCAAGGTTAAACATCTAAACAATAAGGAGATTATCCACCTTTCACTATTAACAGGAGTGAATAATTTTATTCACTCTTGCTATTAACTTTACCAAGCTTGCTTGTTGTGATCATGTTCTTGTATTTTCATTTCTTCTAATTTTGACAATGCACTAAACACATTTGCTTCTTTAAACAGTTCTTCAGAAGATTCCTAATATGAACATGTTAATATTACATAGGAAAAAGAAAACAATTCTGAGAACCTGTAGTCGTGAAGATAATTCTGACTGGATTTGGTGCTGTATCTTTTCTGCTATTTCTAAAACATTTCCTGAGAAACTTTTCTTTGTGTTAAATTTGCTAGTAAAGAGAGTAATGAATCACTGAAAATATAGTGAGCGTTTTATTAGAGTATTTCATAGATTTATACAACCACAGATCTTCTGGCCACAACCATGTGCTTACCTTTGGATGTATATAATACCAAGAGTTCCCACTACTATATTATGAACTCTTGATAATACAAGTACACAAAAATTTCCAACTAGAGTAGGGACCATAGCACATTGAAAAAAGTATTGAAACAAGCTGGTGATATTAAATCAATAAGAAGTGTTATATCCCTACTGTGCTCAAGATACCATAATGGAAATGCCCAGTAGGGATATAACACTTCTTATTGTTTTATTGTGATTTAATATCATGGACTACTCCAGCTTGTTTCAGTACTATATTTTGATGTGCTATGGTCCCAAAATTCCAAATTATTTTGTGTACTAACTTGTTTGTCTAAAATAAAATTATTATGACTGGTGAACCCACATGTACCGCATCAAAAGAAAGAAATAGCGCCGTGCACCCCAGCTATCAATTATCATCTGAAGTGAGTATCCATTACGCCTAGTTGTCAGCTACGTTCAATCTGTTACACACAGTATTGTGAATCAAGAACTGTTCAAAAAGCACCTTTGCAATCAAAGTAGCCACTATGATTTCCGTTACGAAGGGAAGCCATCATGCGCTACCGTCAAATTGACACCTTTCGCTGTCAGCAAAGATGAATGGGACACAAATCACTAGAAAATTTGTTGAAAGCATTTCGGGTCAATCTGAAGGCTTGTTTGGGCTTAGTTTTACTTAACCAAAAGTGAGGCTGGTTTTTGGGTGAACTCTTTTCACAGGCCATGCCCAAACTTTTTTGGTCCCTACTATACAGTACAATAGTCTACCACTACCAGGGTCGTATCCAGGATTTTTCCAAGGGGATTTCCAGATGATAGTTGGTTATTTATGCAGGGGTCTGGGATACAGCCCCCAACTGCTGACAGATATTGAACATCAAATGTTTCAAAATTTACTACCTCATGCTCTATGGATAATATAATCTATTAATATCTTCAATACCGTACAGCCTAAATATTGAGAGGCAAATTTTTTGAGGTTGAACAATGTTGCTAAAAAGAAATTTTTTTCGTGGAGTTGCAAACACTCCCAAAATGATATATGTGGAGGTCTAAATATTTCAAGGATAAAATTTTTGTTGACAACCCTCAAAACCACGAAATCAGTGAAAATTTCCCCCCTAGAAATATTTAGGCTATACAGTATATGCTTGGTTGCTTAGCTCCCTTTAAGTCCTATCAATTATTTTTTTGTAAAATTATACCTGCAAACCATTATGAATGTTCTATTAGAGTACTATTGACTGCTCTATTAGAATACATCTGATTGGAGTATCTCGATCTTTATCACCGAGGCTGTAATATTTCTTGCGCAACAATAATAACAAGTGGAATCACGTGCACAAGATTTCGACCAATCCAATTGATTCATTTTTGAACTTCAAACTACAATTACCACACGTTGATATGCAAGTTAGAACCTCAGTAACGTTTTTCCTTATATAGTTAAATTCATACTGTTGTTCTCCCTAAAACTCTTTTGAGCAAGTTACCTATTACATGTACTGTAGCTCTACCCTATTCCCTTCTTTCTGTATGTTTGTTCAGCCAAAACTATGGTGGGTTGGTGTTCTTGCTGCAAGCCCACAAAATCAAATTTCGAAGGGTTTCCAGAACTCCAGGAATATGACCCTGCACTACAGTGTATGTACACATACGAAGCGCCAATATAAAGCTCTACATAAAATGTATTAAACTACCATCATTCAGCATGTACGTTTTGTATATTATATACACAAAACAAATACCTGCAAGCATAGATAATACCAAGTTCATAATATTACATTCACATTCATATTGTCTTTTTCTTGTTTGTCTGTGTGTCAAGGGATAGTCACCTCCATACCACCAATAGACAAATTCCATAAGGTTTTATAGCATATAGAAATAACCGTTGCCCCTAGCAACCTGAATTTCCCAATATTTTTAGGTGATAACGTCTAAAGTAACTTCTCCAAATTTTGAAAGGATAGCATGTATATGTGATAAGATATGACATTTTGAAATTTGTGATTTTCCGATACATTTCTATGTGAGAGGCTACAGTTGCCCCTTCTGGGAAATCACAAAAATAAGGTATTTCAACGTATGCAAAGACCAAAAATTCAAAAGTACACATACCTCAATTTTACATAATTTGTAGGTGTGAATGTCAACAATAATCTCTCCAAGTTATAAATGGATAGAGTATATAGGTCATAAGATATGACATTCTTTAGATTCCATGGTTTGTGTGATTACCGAGAAGGGGCAACTGTTAACAGCCCCTCTCACCATAGATACTATACTAATAACACAGGATTGGAAGCTCCGTTTCGCACGCCGGCACTCCTCGTTGTACCGGAAGTAATTAATTTTACGGTTGCGTCATATCATTAGTTATGTTGCTATCTTCATTGCTATGCTCTATTATCACAGGACAGGATTTGTCTCTTGTTCCATGAGCTGTAAGTTCGCCTGTATGAAACAAAGAACTGTAATTGTTACACTAAGCCACACTTGAATCACTTAGCTTTGCCATAATTCCAGCAATTGTCTGAAGGACGCTTAGAAACACCTGAAACAGGTACACAAACTATGTGACTTCTCGTTTGGTTAACACTAAAAATCTTCTGGAAAAAGCATTGAACTGTACCAATGTGCAGCACAAGCCATTTGGAATTGTCTGTACTTTAATACAATTCCATTAGTTTTCACTGTATGTCTTCAAAGACTTGGCAAAGAGTACAAAATACGATTTTCGTAGTGTTCCCAATTTACGTTGTGCTACAAGACAATTTGAGCTTAATTGCACAGAAATACTAGCTCATATATCACCCTATACACTTACCTTGGTTCTTCACTACCCTTAGCTAAGTTGGTATCAAAATAACCAGACTTTTGTAGCCTTCACCAACTGAAATGGACAATGTATGGGAAAATTGCAACTTCAAAATGTTATCTCATGACTTATATATGCTATCCTTTTAAAACTTGGAGAGGTGACATAAGACATTGACACCTACAAATAATGTAAAATTTAGGTTGCTAGGGGCAACGGTAGATTTTTTCATTATGAAATTTGTCCATTGATGCACTTGTGACTGGGATCAAGATTTAATCAAGTGATCAAGGCATATACACCTTTGAAAGCTAACTTTGGGCAACACGAGAATTTACTAAACTTTTACAGTTGACAATGATTATTATTATATTGGAAAGACAGCAATGTGCTGATATACATCCAATAATATAAATTGATTTATAAATGTTGGTCCAGGAGTACATCAATTGGCGGTATGGAAGTGACTACCCCTTGTGTGTACTGTAACTTTATTTTTATAGCTTCCTTGTGCTTCTGCACACCGCATGTGTCCGAGGTATAAAATTGTATGTGTTGTTAACGATGGTTTACTCTCTCTCTTGAACGCTATAATGCAAGGCATAATTACCTTACTACTCCTTTGTGACACACCTCCCGGGCGTGTCGTAGTTGTGACAAGAGTGATTTTTCCTTCGAGTCCGATTCTGTTCCAGCTGATGTGCATCCTAATTTGTCGTTTCCAGCTGTGACACCCTCCTCTTCCATTTGTTCGACTTGTGAAAGGCGCCAAATTTCACTTTATAGTATCCGGAGAATTACTGAGTAAATCGTACAAAGGGGAGATATCTTGGGAGAGATGGGTTTCGCTATTGGGAGTTTATTTGAGGCAAGTCTACTGTTTATTAACGCTGTAGCGATATTAAATGAAGACAGATTCTTAGTCAAAGGTATGCTAATGCTTTGTAATTTGTTAATTTACTTAAATTGATGCACACCAAAACAATGGCATGTAGAACAATACACAACTTGTGATGACAATGATAGCCCCCTCTACCCTTAATAATTTGTATTCCCCTTTGTCTAGTTGTAGTAGTAGTAGCTAGTTATGTACTATAATGTAGTTGTAGCATTAGTCTTATTGTAACTTATCACTTATTGTTGATTCTAGTCTTTCTTTTCAAAAAAAAAAATTACCTTGATTTGATTATAATGTGAACACTCGACAATTGTTTTAGTAAGTTTTATATTAGCAATCTCTGTTGAGTGTGAGGTTGAGTATTATACTGATGATGTAGTCTTGTGCTGGGAATTGATGATCCCTGGCAGAAAGTTAGCTAGGTCAACTGCACAAAACTGCCTATATAGAGATACACACCCAACCGCTTCCTCACAAAAGAAAGTGATCTGGTACTAACTGTACAGTGTCAGTTACCATGCAGTCCTATCATGTAGGCAAAAGAAGCTGCGCATGGAACCAGAGGAGGTATGACACGGTTCACATGAGCAATAGGGTTTATACAGAGAACCTATTTTGGAAGGGTACTGCTAAATACTATGTACCAATCGAAAGCTTTTCTTATGCTAAATTCAGTGGCTCCATTCAACCCCAATTGTCTGATTTCAGTATACACGATCTATTGGAGACTTAGTCACGTGATAAAACAGCCACCAGAGAAGAAAGTACTGCTGATAATTAAGTAAAGAGTGTCCAGGGAGCCTTACATGCATTAAGGCGTTACTTTTCGTGCTTTATAAATTCTAAGTATACGAATTCTTTCTCCGATAACGCTTATTTCATGTCATCATACCTTCTCAACTATTTTTTGCAAATATAATTAACACTAATTACTCCATATAGCACTGAGGCAACAAATACATGTAGAACTTTTCTGCTGTTACGCAATAGAAATGCTATCTGGCAACTTTTACTTTTCCTGTCTATGGTAACAAACTATTGTATTCATGTTCTTCCGGTAACACAGCATATATACTTGTACTTTGGCACCTTTATATTGTGGTCTTCATATTATGTTGTAGTTGGTTGGGGTAAGGACTACAGAAATGAAGGATTTGGTGACTCAAGTGGCATCAAATATCAGCTAATACAACTCATCACATCAGTACGGACACTGCTAAGAGGTATGTAACACTGTCAACATTGACCACTGTTGTTACCTACTTGTTTTTATTACAGTTCCACTGATGGCCGTCAACATATTAGTAATATTATATGAGCTGTTACTGGGATAGCTATATATCATCAATAATGAATGAGATATCATGTAAATAACAAGAGTACTTGTTTATTATAATGTATTCTTGATCATAGCAACAGTTGGTGCACAGGCTATTTGCCAAAATAATAAAACAGTATGATTGTAAGCAAAGGTCTAAATATTGCACACCATAACTTCAAACAAATCAGTAATGCGTAGAGTAAGTTCGGATACCAATTCAGACGACTTGCAGTTGTCTGCAATTCAAGAGGAAGATGATGAATGTGAAGAAGAAGAGCACCCTTTGGCTGAACTGAAAGATAGTCAGAAATTTGGTCTTCATCGTGTCAAGGATATATTGAGCAAGCCGTTGGTACGAAAAGTTATAGTAATTACACTCATTTCTTTACTGTTCTTGGGTTGTTTCTTGTTCGTTGTGTTACCACTTACAATCAGTGACGAAGACAATTCGCTAAAATGTACTGGTGATGCAACCCACCTCTTTAATCCTAACACTGGCGAGTTCGCCCTGTGTCACAGAGGTAAAGAAAAGATCAGGGGTAGACTTGGAGATGGTTACGTTGGTACTGGCAATTTACAGTTGGAACAAATTAGTGCAGACAAGTACGTACACGGGGATGCACGCTTAGAGCTATCCTACCAAGAAGCACCGAACAACCGTGAGGATGGCTGTCTGAGTGTGAAGTGGAGAGGCCCATCATCACAAAAGGTACCTTTACGAGACTGCTACAACCTATCAGAAGCTAGTTGGTTTGCTGGTCACACCCCAAACATACAATCTTGGCCCCTAAACACCTCGATAAATATGACATCATTCCTACCCATTGATTCTTACAACAATACAAACAGTTCCTTTGGTTCTGTGTTGCATCCAATATGGTTGAGCACGAGGGGTGCAGCCGTATTTGTGAACAAAAAAACTCCGCTGCATGTCAGCTTATCCCAAACTGAGCTATGTATCCAATCACTGCCCTACCCACTGCTATGTTCACCTCCTGATACGACACAAATTACCACCCTTGAATATCGTGTGTGTGGGTTTGTCAATGTGAAGGATGCTGCAGTCCACTTTCTGGATGGCTCAGAAGAAGTTAACCATCCCTCACACACACCACACATGGACTTGTTCAAGTATCCAATATGGTCCACATGGGTAAGGTACAAGGAGAATATCACGCAAGACAAAATCTCTATGTTCTTAAATGAGATCCTCAGTCACAATTTCACCATCAGTAATTTTGAAATAGATGATCGTTATTCAACAGAATATGGTACAGTTGATTTTGACCCTGCCAAGTTTGATGATGTTACAAGTTTTACACGATCAGATGATGTGGTGCGCAATAATGTTGCAATCACAACTTGGGTACATCCATTTGTGGATTACAGTGCAGCAGACTTTACTGAGGGATTGGACAATCTCTATTTCTACCCTGGTGGACTTAGTAGAACTGAGGCACTAGTACGATGGTGGAATGGAGTAGCAGCTGTCATAAATTTTGAAGATGACCATGCAAAGAATTGGTTTAGAAACAAGCTTAATACTTTCAGAGACAACTACGGTGTTGCTTCATTCAAATTTGATGCTGGGGAAATTAACTATTTGCCAGAATGCTTATACTACCCTAGCCCTGAACAAAACTCCTTTACAGCTCAGTATGCTCAATTTGCTGCCAGCATTGACAATAGCTCAGTTGGGTCAAGAGCAGAGGTACGAGTGGGACACTTTACCCAAGACCTGCCTATTATGGTACGGATGATAGACAGAGACACAAGATGGGGCCTGGACAATGGACTACATTCTGTCATTGTCACTGCATTGAGTATGGGGCTAATGGGCTATCCCTTCATCCTGCCAGACATGATCGGTGGTAACAACTACAATAATGGTGACATTAATGCTGTGGGGGCTATTGATGACGTGGAGTTGTACATTCGCTGGATGCAGCTAGTAACCTTCCTGCCTTCGATGCAATTTTCCATTCCACCATGGGATTTAGAAGAAGCAGCTAGGAGCTTAAATGTTAACATTGTTGAATATGCCAGAAGACTGGTGCACCTTCATACTTGCATGGTTGATGCTTATGTAAAAGAATTGGCAGTGAATGTCAGTAGTAATGGCTACCCCATAATACGGCCACTATGGTGGATGGCTGCTGATGATCCTGAGGCCGTCACAGTCAATGATCAATTCTTGATTGGTGACAGTGTCATGATTGCACCAGTAATCAGGCAAGGTGCACGATCAAGGGATGTGTACTTCCCAGAAGGTACATGGAAACTATGTTATCCCCCTTATAAGGTATATGAACAAGGTCTAACACATTCCATTTCAGCTGATCTGACCACTGTCTTGTGGTTTACTTCCACTGGAGATTGTAAGTGCACATTTTAGCACAAACCCTGGACACACCCAACTTTACATTCCACCTGTACAGTTGTAAAATTGTGAACTTAAAAAAATTATATTTCTTTTTTAATAATTTATTAATAAAAAGGTGAACAAATGAAAAGGGTGAACAGTTTTGAACTTGTGCAATACAAATTCTGATTATTTCATGTACAGAACTTTTAACTTGTTGCCTTGAGTAGTCTTCGGACGCTGACAGCATGGCTAATTTCCTGTTGTATTTCACCTTTACGTGTGTCAATGTTAGCATTACTACCACCTCTCTCGTAACTAGATGACATGACATACACAGAACTATGCACACTGTCTAACACTTACACAAAAAAGAATCTTGTACACACGTAGTCTTCTTGGGGACATACCCAGATGTCTCCACTTTTGTTAATGTCCTTTGAAATCACTAGTACATCAAATGATATACAAAAACGTCTCATTTCTATGATGGTACTAACCTTCACACAAAGCTATGCAAGTGAGGTTAGTCTTCCCAACGAGACCTTTAGACTAATTAATAGGAGCATACTCAACAGGACCCACTTGAGGGTTCTGACTTGCTATACCTGTTCAGTTTTGGTGTCTTTTCCTGGATTGTAGTAGCTACGTGTGTACCCAAATGATACTGACGATACAGGACTTAGGTAGATGCCTTTTCCGTAAGCTGCACCATTCATCTAGATATGAATGCATTATGATACTGATGATACAGGGTACAAGATGATAACCTGAAATTTTGTTCCTGATGCGTTGAGCAGACCCTTCCTTACAATGGAATGCCAGTTCTCAATAGAAGAGCCACTATATACAAAAATAAAGGCTTTCAAGTTTAAACAAAAATTACATCAACTCACTGAAAAGCATAGGTGCTGCCATACTGTGTTTTAGCCTTCTGGAATGCGTGCTCTTTTGCTGGAGGACTGCTGACCAGTAGAAACTGATAATCAGTCTTCATAGACTGTATTCTCTGTAATGAAATGGAATAGAACAGTTTGACACCGACCGACAATGTGCATACCTTCTCTGGTGGTAACAAGACAATGTGAGATCTGTTGCTGGCTAGAATCCTAAATATGTAGCAGTTAGCCACGTCTTGGATGTGCCACTCTTACCATTGCATCAATGGAAATGCACAAACATGTCCTTCGTCCATGGTACCTTTCAAATGAGACCCTCTACCTTCCTACAAAGAGGCTAGTAACATACCAACTAACAGTGGACACTTACTATAGCAGCTTCTCTACTGGATATAATGACCTTGAGTATCTTCTTCACGCGCTCGTAGTCTTTGTTCTAGAGATCGGTGAAGTAACATCAAGCCTACTTACAATACTGCACATACCGATGGGTCAAGTGCTAAAAGGTTAGGGTTACTGGGGTCTACTATGGAGGGGTAAGGATCAAAGATAACGTCTTTTCTTCCTGAGCACACTGCAGCATTGGCCATGGCTATAAGCAAGTCCACCACCTATTGGAAGACATTAAGTAGAGTACACAGCACTGCATGATATGCCATACATCAGCATCAGTGGCAATAGCTTCAGCAGCATCAGCCATTACACCAAGTGTTTGGAATGAGAATACGCACAAAGTTCTGGTACACACACAAGGCTATGAGGAATATATAATACATACAATAGCCATTGTATTGTTGTACTTACCTTTAAGAGAGCACAGTCAAACACATGTCTCTCATCACATATAACACAGAATTCATTTAATGTTTTTATACGCTGTAGAATATAATCCATCAACTGTGGGAGAAACTGTAGTTGCTTATGAAACATGACAAAGAAACTCTACCTGACAGAGGAATCCATTCCCCAGAGATGGGACCTTTTTAGGATCCTATAAATACAGTGGTGTAAAGCCCAATACTATTGTAATAAGTTACGTATGTAACCTGACTGTCTTCATTATCATCAAATTTGGCTTGAGCACCAGACGATGCCTGTCTCAAGAACACATTTGGTGTCTTCTTGATCACATCATCGTAGCTATCAAAATCATCATCAAAATCATCTTCCTGTTGTGGAGTATCGACAATTGTGATGTCATGTTTGCTCACCTGAGTGCCTGACAACATCATTGATGCTTTGCCTACATCTCCGTTTGTTTTTAGAAGAGCTTCCAGTGTTTGTTGATGCTCAAAACCAAGTGCCATCACTCGAGCAATTGCTTCATCTAATACTGGGGGAATGGGTGCAGTAGAAAGTGTCTTTGGTGGAGCAGCATTAGCTTGATGTTTCTTGTCAACTGTTGTTACAAAACTACTACACGTGTCTACTAATATAATATGAACCAACCGAGTTCCTCAACAAGTTTGCAAGACAGTTCCTTAAACTGCTTTGCAATAAATACTTCCAAGATCCTGCAAACGTCGATGACAAGATCTCACAACATTATACTACTAACTTTCCTATCTGTACTCCAAGACAAAAGGTGTCCTTATTAGATGGTTGGTAGACTTTGATTTCTGGAACTACATATACAACACAAACATACTGAACCACAGTCAGCAGTACTAAAGTCACTCACCTACACCATCCAGGTATAATGACATACACTTGAACCGAAGGAACACAATGATTGGCTCGGTGATCTTTACACCCCACGCACTGGCAGTGTCTTCCTGTGACACAAACCCTCAACCCACAATTGTAACATGAGGTATTACATACATCAAGAATGTATTGGACATCAATGTTAAGGAATACATCAACCTCATCAATACTAGGGTACATCCTGGAGAAGACATCACTCATATGACATGCACAAGTACACTTCCATTTTACTTGTAGTCCACTGATGGTTTACCAAACTTTTCACTGACTCTGGTCAGGTCAGCCTCTAGTAGTGGATGAGGACCAGTTGTCATCATGTCATCTTCATCCATCTCATCATCATCATAACCATCATCACCACTTAACATGTCATCAGTGTCACTTGCTGTCACATACGAAGCATCTGATTCCTGTATTACAAGTAAAATTTTACAACATGAAAACTGTGTCCCTTCCACATTTAAAACTCCTCAATTAGCTATCATGTACTGTGGCTGTTTCTCAGTACTGCCACACAGAAATCAAATTTCACAGCTATCTATATTTTTGACGGCAAATAATTGGTTTGTTGATTCACTGTATGTTGGTAATATGTTTCACAAGATTCACTAAATGTAACATTTAACATTTGCAGATAGCAGCTCTAGGAAGGATCAATCCTCAATCCTAGCTTGAATCACTAGCAACAGAGACATAAGACAACAGAAAGGACGTCTTTGGTCTAGGCTTTCTAGCAAAGCAGCAAAAAAATTGGATACCAAGAAACCATTGTTAAGGTAGGTGTAGCAACCATTCTGAGGACTGGTGCATAATCAGAAAAGAATATCATCCACGTTGGTGATTGTATTTCCCATGGTTGGTTAGAGGAGATTTGTAAAAGTGCGGGGAACACTGTAAAACCAAACTGAAAAGCAGGTGAATTTGTCCCATGTGGACTGTAAATACCACCTGTGCTCCTGACACTACATCCTCCTGTACATCCAGTGCCTGCATGAGATCCTTGATCATTCCCAATCCTTCCATTTTGAAATAGAGTTTCTGAACAAAACAATTCAGTGGTAGCATATTTAATGGACTATTTCTCCTGTCTAGATTTCCAGTGATTATTTCAGCCGCTGAGAAATGATTCTCCTGAGTTTCCATTAGTGGACTAAGTGGAGGAGGAAGTCCAGAGCCTACATCAGAAAGGAGTAATGGTAGTGACATATCCTTATCAGGATCAGTTCATAAACCGGTAGCAAAGAAGATTTTCCATCATCTTACGTATGTACCACCTTAGGGATAGCTGTGCTTCTCCTCTTATTCTGGTAAAAGGGTTTGAATTGCAAGGCTTGACATGGCATTGCTATCCTTTGTTGCCATACTGAGATGGGACACTTTCATCTTATAAGTTTGAGGTCATTAGGATCATGGAGGTGGAATTATCAGTGCAGCTGCTGGAATTTCTGGGTTTTACCATCAACAGGGAAAACCACAGCTGATTTCATCCCAGAAGATCCATTTCCTTTGGGAACTCTAGTCAGATGAAGTTCTGGGGATCAAATGAGAAGTGAGGACCTGGGAGGGAGATCACTGCAGACATGATAATGACTTAATGGGGAGTAGTGTGCCAGGGAGTCAGGACAGGAGGAACTTGCAGCAGCCTTGTTAATGGTGCAGTCAATTGTGCATAACAGCCCCAAGAAACAGATAAAATAAACATTCTCAGCTTGGAAACCCAGGTACCCATAGTACATATTAGACATAAAGTCAAAGCAGTGATGTAATCAAACTATTTATAGCACAAAAGAGGTAATACATGTGCTATTTTTAGAAAATCAAACTATTTATAGTACAAAAGCATGGAGATATATGTGCAGGATTCTATTTTTAGAACTTGTTCTATTCTAGAGCTGCAAACTTGCTGTGAAATATTTTACAAACTCCCATCCTGCTTATAATTATTATGCATGAAATAGGTTTTTTGGCATTCCACCAAGAAATCCAGCTCTTACAAAACAAAGTACACAGCCTTGAAATTTATCTGATGTGCTATCTATCCAGTGAACCCCATTGTTTGCTAGTTTTGTACTGTTATTATTGAGACTCATGTGATAATTAAAGCAAGCAGTGTACAATGCATGTCCTACCAGTTCTGTTAAACTGTGGCCCAATGGGGGACACTTACAAAACAAAATGCAGCACTATTGTGAACTTCAATGTTTGCTGGTTTTGTTATATGTCTGTTGAGACTTGTGTGAAATTCTACAGAGTAATTATACAATTAAAGTAAGTGGTACCCTCCTCTGGTTCACAACACAATGACACCATGTAACAACCTGAAGAACCTTATGTAGCATTTAGTTTTAATGACATTACATAGTACCAATAGAACACCTGATGGGAGTATTGCTCAAATCAAGAAATAGAAAGTGGTTCTTTTAAATGGTTTAAAGAGAGAGAGCTTAGTTACACAGCCTGATATTCCCACATAGCCAACTGGGCTACATTAAAGTCAATGACTCAGCTATTTGTCAGTTTACAGTGGAATTGTGATCACTTCAAGAGTGATAAAAGGGCCTTAAAGTTTACCAGTGTTACACACAGGATACACAAATCTTACAAAAAGCTCTACTGCAGACACAATAACGCATGCTCTTTCTAAAACTTCTCTATGGGACTGACATGTTTGTGAAAGAAGCGTACATCATTATAGAAGGAATTGTGCATAAATATTTAGATAATTTGATGCTCAAAATGTTTTGTGGATAACCATACACGATCTTCTTCATCTTGTACAGTTCTTCATAGATATCATGTACGGAACTAGCGTACGTCTCATAATTGCAAGGCAGCTTCCATTTGATCTGGCATGGTCAAATTGTCTGCCACGGTTGCTTTAAAAACCTTACAAGTGATTTTTTTTTTGTCAGAATCATGAGTAGGAACACAAGAACTTGATTTCAAAATTGGGTAAGAGCTTTTACGGAAAATATGCAAGTTAATTGCTTGTACGTTTCCTGATAATTTAGCTATAAATTTTTGGGCATGATACCCAAAGCTGTAAAAGGAGCTGTGAGATGAGCCAACGTAACTTATGTTAGTCATTCAGAAGTAGTTGGACACGTACTGCTTTAAATGCAGCTAAAACAAATTACACAAGCACAATACAAACTAGCCTGTGTGAACTGCTAAATTGTTGGGGAGGGGATAATTAAAACCCATGTTGCATTCAGACCTCTCCCCAACTTTCATCACTTCATAACTATCTTAAACACTATGGAACATAGAGTAAAGTTATTAACACTCCTTGGATACAAGACATGTCACTCCTTGGATACAATTAAGACATGCTGACTTACCAAATAAACAACTTAAATAAAATGGACCACCAACACACAAACACACACAGAGCCTCATCCCTACCTGCCTATCCAGTGGATCATTACTACCAGGAACATCATCAGGGATGGGAACACCACACTTCTGACAGAACTCTACAACAGCAAAACATTTCCAGTACTTAACAGTTCAGACAGGAATTGTATAGTCACACTAACATATGTAACATTAGTAACATTACCTACACTCAGTTATGAATTCACTAGCATGATGAACAAAACACAGACAGTATAAGGTGTAAAGACATACAATAAATAATACAAGAGTACTCCAGGTGATTATATACTAGCAACAGTGTAGCTTTTTATGTCAAGCTTGTACAGTAGTGGTATACATTGGGTGACAGTACAGCCTTATGACAAGCAAAGCATTTACCAGTTAACAGTAATAGCAAATTCCTCTTACACCAGCTAGCAGTTTTGGTCTCTATTCAGCATATAGGTACTTCCTCCAGTATGTTGAGGGTATTAGTGATAGGTGGCCCCATAAAATATTTTATTGTCCGCATCACACAAGAATGTACATTACTTGGGAAGGGCCTGTATATTTAATTCAACCAAGCAACTTAACTTATCAGAAATCATGGAGAAATTTAAAGTGCATGATTTCTGTTTTTAATATATTTTATGACACTTCAATTTTCTGTGGGTTGATACCTGAAACTACTTCCACAGTGCATGTCTACACCCAAGGGATTTGACACTTCAAGAAATTTTGTACACTTGTCTGGTAGAAATCAAGCCTGTAACCTCCACGTTTCTCTAAATTAGAAATGTAAATTTACATCAGTGAAATCTGCAGCAATCAGAGATCACAGTGGAAATCTCGTATACCATTCCAGAAGTGTTGGACCCCTTGCCCTCTGGTGCATGCGGTGAGCAGCACATACCTGTGAAGATGCTGCAGAATATTGATAGGAGGGGCTTGTTTAGCACTTGAAGATCACCTGAGTCACTACCACAACACAACGTAGTCCCATCTACACCAACAGTAGTACATGAAACACTTCACCAACCCTTCCCCTTACCTGGGTAGTCTGACATCATGAAGTTGATCGTATACGTCATTCTGTCGTGATCAACAGTTAATGGCGTTCATGTGTGGATGGTTATACTCACTTATGGCTCGCGTTAGTGAACTGTACTTCGAATGATTCGTTGACAGATTCCCCCAACACTGTATGAAGGAGTTCACGTGTACATTTCGAATAACAACAGTATTTCTTCTCACCTGTGCAAAGTGGGGATGAACTACAGAACTTTCGTACAATTTCGAGGTCGCTCTCAAGACGGGCCTTTCGTAATTGAGCCATTTCTGTGCCTCAGTCCACCTCAGCGTTCTACGCACGTACTGTGATAGTAGCGCGCCTCCAATATGGCGCAAGAGTTCTCATTAAGCGCCTGCGCTAAAAAGCAGTCAACTTATTTTATAATGTATAATGTACAAAAAGTACCTGTAAAATTGATATTCTGAAAAGCATTACATACATCAACTCTTGAACATTTTGTGTATAACAGACAAAGCATTCCCTGTAGTTACCAAGGCTGGATGAGTTCCATGACTCCTGAGCAGGATAGCTCCAGCCTCCATCCAGTAACCATGATGATATAATTGTTGTGACACAAAATTAACCCGAGATGCCACATCGTGCAGTTGAAGCAACCGGCACACTTCTTCTTGAGGACAGTGAAGCAGGGAAGAGAATAAAGTCAAAGAGAGTTCATGTTGAGAATGGAGTGATAAGTATTGGAGTAGAGGTTGATAAAGTGGTGTATTGACTATCATGTGCACCTGACGGCACTGGATTAACAGTTCTAGTACAGTATGATCACTGGCGAGCTCCTATAGTGACAATACCTGTAATAATGGTATGACCATAATACACAGTTGAACCCTCTCTAATCTGGGCCCCTTAAGACCATGGTGCTCTGATTTCAGTACATGGATATTGTCAAGGGGTACAGGGGTCCAGATGGGTTCTACTGAATGGGGTATTCCTAACATTAAAAAGTGACTTGGCATCTTCCATAGCTGTGTTTAGTAACCCATCATGTCTTGAGATGATTGCAATCTTGAATGCTGTGAGTAAATCACCACTCAGATTTTCGTACAGTTGTTTATCAATCTAATAAAAACAGGTAATAATTTCCCTTGTACAGAATATAGCTCACACTCACATCTGGGGGAAGCCCCTCCAATCCAGCCCTGACATGCAACACATAGCCACGCCCATGTGGCTGCAGTGCAAGCTGCACAAGCAAGTGTCCCCAGCTGGCAATGTGCGATGTTCTATGACATGAACAGCATTAAAAGGAATTCGCACAATATTCACTGGTTTTGCATGTCTAGAGCACCTTTCAGTTTTTCTGCTGTTTGTATTTAGGTGGGAAAATTCTCCACACACACAAAAGACAAAAGTGGTCTGGCCACACGAGATAACCTACTGTAACTCACATGGGGTCTGGCCAAGACTGAAGTAGTTTCACTAGAGTCATCAGTTGTTCAACAGTGCCAGCTTGAGACAAGAGCTGTGTAATAAGTGATTGATGATCTTCGTCACTCTCCATCTGACTGTGATCAACCTATGTGTGTGTCACAATCGATGAGTAACCTGCCTGTGATGATCAGACATACCTTAATGTCAAACTGGTTACACAGGATTGCTTCAGTCTTGTATTGTACTATGTCAGCAGGGCGTAAAGCACTTGTCTGCAAGAGAAGTTAGGGGTGTGGCTAGAGGAGTGGATATTGACACACTTAACCTGTTCAATCAGTCGTAGTACTGATATTCTGGCATCAGGGGGGTGGGAACTGTTCCGGTAGAAGTCAGACAACACGTCCATGACCAAGTCCATGGAACTTGCTGGACTGAAGCAAGCTGTAAACAATGCTACAAGCTGTGTTACACTATTTTACTTCTTTTGGCAGCTTCTAAGAATATTGCCAATAGCAGAAAGGGCTTCTTCGTTCATGTCCTCTGAGCTACACAATGATTTCTGTGTTAGAATAAGCCTTTAGGCAAGCAACATACTTTAACTGTGTCAGTGAAGTGGTAAGGGCCTCAGTAATAAGGTCAGACAAGAGTAAAGTGTGAGGCACCACTGAATGGCTGAGGGAGATCATACTGCTGGCTAACTGCTGGTCCAGGCCTGCTACCAACATCCTCAACAGCAAACTGTGCACCTGGAGAACAACAACAGCACAAGTTGATGACACATGTACGCATGCATGCACACACGTACGCACACATGTACACACGCATGCACACACACGTACACACACGCACATACACACAAATACAGTGTTGGTAACAGTTTCATAAAACTCGATCAGAACTATTAGGGGAGGGATTAAAGCAAGTGACTTAATGATCAGTGAGTCATAAAGGATGAAACATTATGGGTCGGTCATTCTGTAACTTGCCTTATCAGTTTCACAAATGGTCATAGCAAACTCTTCATAGAATAGTTTACACTCTTCCTATAGGAGCAACAAGAATGAATGTGACATGACAGGGGAATACCCTAACATACCATTTTGGCTAGTGAGACAAGCTCTGGTTTCTCAATCACCTTCAAGTGACTCAACAATTGTTGCAACTTCACCACCAACTTGTCTGCTCCTTCCATCTTACAAGATTGACTTGTAATAAACACGATACACTTTCGGACAATTTTAGTCCTATCATCAGATGGGATCAGCTAGACAGTATTACACTCATACTGAGTACATCATTATAATATTGTAGTGACCTGTATGGCTGTAGGGGAGAGTGTGAAGCTCTTTATGATGGTCTCGTATTCTGTGGCTGTCAACCTTTTGAGGTAGTCTTGACAGAGTTCATATTGGTGTAGCCAGTCTGTGGCCTAAACCATCCAGTAAGTTAAGTGTACGCACGCACGCACACACACAACACAACACAACACAACACATATATATATATATACCTTAGACATTGTCTTCCCAACTTTTTGTTTCTTGTTCCAAAACAATCTTTCCGCAAATGTACAGAACACATTTGATGGTTGAAGGTGACCTCCTTTGCTTAGTGGAATTTTATTTGCTACCTTGGCAACCACATGGACATTATCACTAGTCAAGTGAGGTTGGAGGGCCAGTAGAGGATCATCACCAGACACGACTGCCTTGAAGTCCACCGCTAGTAGACATCACCATTGGTCAGTGTGTTTGTGTGTGCGTGCGTGCGTGCGTGTGTGTGTGTAAGGAGGAGGAGAAGGAAGGAGGAAGTTTTGCTAACCTCCTTTTCCATGTGGCTGACACAGTATATTAGTATACATGTCTAATACAGCATGTGTACAGGATCTCTTAAAGGACAGTGCAATTACAACTGACAAGTAGAACCCTAACTTTGTAATGATGTCTTGAACTTCTCAAGTAGTTTGATTTGTGTCGATACATCCACTGGTTGCTGTCAATATCACATAAAGAGAGCATATGCATGTCACCACTACTACTACACAATACTGTCACTTACAATATCACTGGCACCTGCCTGTACACACCGCTTCACCAGGTCGAGGTACACCAACAGAGATGTGTGATCGGTGCCTCTCATTTTAGGGAATACAGTTGTTGTCAGGTAGTTCACAGTCTGTATAAGACAATCCAGTTCTTACATACACTACCATTACATATCATTCTGACAGGTAAAAATAACATTGTAAGTGTTTGAGTATTGATGGGGTAAAAATTTTGTGATGCAGATGTCAAGCAAGTTACAACTATATACACTGCCACAAAATTTAAAGTTAGTCAAATCACAAAATTAAGACAGTCACAATATTAAAATCATAGCAAAATTATGACTTCACAAAGTCAAACAGCACATTACCTGTTGTGGCCTATCCACTGCCACTTCATAGATACCTAGCTGGGTCACGTGATTCAGCATCACCTGATGGGCCAGTCTGTGTGACAACAAAATAGACGACTCTTGTAAAAGGCTAGTAAGTATTATACAACAGATATTATGCACAGGGTACATTTTCATTGTAAATTGAAGCTTGGGTCACAAATTCCCCTACTTAGAAGAAAATTTTGGGTGGATGCTTTCCAAAGAAACTTATGGGTTTTAACATGTCTTCCTATGTTAATATGATGAAAATAACTTCTGTCATGCAAATATTACATGGCAGCTATTTTGGTTGTTTTGCACCTCACACAAACCCCTGGTAGTATAATACAATGACTAACTTGTTATCAGTAAACAGCCAGTCCAAGTGTTCCATATACACCTCCCACTTTGGCACATCATAGCGAGCAGCCAGCCTTAGACCAGTGGAAATGAAAGTGTTATCAGAGCTCCTGTCGAGGAGGTTTGATTTTAATATTCAGCTGGAAAAATGTTCTGTTACCTTGCCAGCATCAGGATTGTCTGGTGCTTGTACGTTGCATCTTGAGTAAACTTGTCTACATCAATCCCTATGAAGAGAGTGCAGTACAAACTGAGAGTACTGGAACTAGTGCAGACAAGCACAAAGAAAGAGCGAAGCCTTCAGCTGACATACTACACAGTCATGCATTGTCTACCCAGATGAAAGGCCCACAGTCAGGTGAATCGCTTTGTAGTACCAACTAGACTCATCTGACTGATCACACATTAACACTCACCTAGCCCCAACTCTTGTAGTATCTTCCCTTGAGCCAAATCACCAAGTTGAACACTTAGCTCCTTCAGGAATTCCACTAACTCTTGAACCTTTTCCGGCCAATCAGAAGGATTGTAAGTTGTCATCCACGAGGCCACATAAGTAACAACGGTTGCTGGGGGTTGCAGGTACAACGAGGAGTCCCAGTTCCTCACTAACACACAAAGTTGCAAACAGATATAATAAATGGCGACATGAAGGTTTAACACGTTGGGTTCCAGTTTGAGGATGAGATGTTTAGCAAGCATCGGGTCTGGCAGAGTCAGCAGGTAGGCCAGTAGCAAGGGAAGATTAGTTGTGGCACATGACTCAGCCATGCGCAGTAAAACTACAGACAGAGAAATTAATTAGATAATACAACATTTTGTGTTCCTCCTGACCTTCAATCACATCACCAGTGGGTTGTGAGCAGTCACCCAGTAACAAGCTAGTCCTCAGGACAGCTTGATTTAGCTGGTAAGTGTCAGAAATACTAACTGGCTTCAGTACAGTGTAATCATCAGACACAGCTGTAAGACGGTCATCATAAAACGGATGACATGATTGTGTTAGCTGTGCACGCTCCTGAGCATGTCCCGGAGAAATGGGCGTGGCTGGTGTAGCACGCCAGTATGACTGGAGACCACTGGCAGCTGAGCTCATCCAGCCAAGGTAGGATGCCACCCTCCCACCATCTATTGAGTCATCACTAGTTGATGGCCTAAAATTGGTGAACTAGGTATGAAGACTGGTGCAAACAAATGCTGTATTCCTCGACTATTACCACGTGATACTATTATTGTTGTTGCCTTTACTCAAATAAGAGGACAAAGGTTTCCAAATAATGGCACAGTGTGGTACTAATTGAGGATGAGGATATATACTAGCTCACCTGATCAGCTGGTGTACAGCCCCAGCACCTTTAGTAACCAGTTGTTGTACAGTAGAGCTGCCATAGCTCACTAGTTGCACCATCCTACCTCCACCACTTGAGGACTGCTATTATAAAACATCAATAAAAATAAGGACAAAACTTGGTGGGACTAAAGCTTGAACACTAAACTTTGTCAATTAGCTGTGTATGTTGTGGTAAATTCACCAATTCTTTTATCTACCAAATTTCTTGGCTTTCCTCATTTGTGGCACGTTTTGCATTAGTGTAACATAATTACCATATACTAGTGGGAACTTTCACTAACAAAACTGCAAGTCTCGTAGTGGTATATACAAATACAATCCAAAATTTTGTATGAAGGTTTATTTTGTGAATTACTTCAATTCACTAAAGTTTGCTAAGCAAATGCTTCCAGATTTATGATTTGTGTTCATATTGAAGGAAGTTATTTGTGCAAAAGGCCACTGTTCAACATTTTTCTCATAGTGCTCTTTAAATCAGAGTACACAAATCAAAAGGTTGACAACTTGTTCTTAGTGAAAAAAATTTTTTAGATGCTTGTAAAAACACTGTAGTGTGAGTATTAAGAGCATACAGATTACTGACATTATGTGAATAGCTATGCCGCCCCTCCCCTTCCCAGGATACTCACTGATGTTGTATTATCAACAGTGCAATGTTGGTAAAGTTGCTCGGCCTCCACACCACGCAGTGCCTGTAGTAGTCTTTTCATTTCACCAGGAGGACAATGAGTGAGTGTAAACTGTAGCAATTCCATGCTGGAGTAGAGCAATCAAGGTGATACACATACACACATGTGCACGCATGCATGCACGCACACACACCCTGCATACCGAGCTGGTAGATCTTCAAATTTGTCTTGAGTACCAAGATTACTAAAAAAATGTAGACAATACTTCATAAATTACAGCCGAAACACAATAATTGCGTGTCTTTACCTGCAGACACTCCACGCAGCAGGGCATGGTGCTGACATCAACTCATGGCACAGCTGATATGCCTCAGGGTATTCTGAATGCTGAGAAACCATTTATTATTATAACAGATAAGATAATACAGGTACAGCATACTGTGATGGCAGCTTGAACAATTAGAATTGCAGCTTGTCCCAAGTCACCAGTCAGAGCAGACCTGTTAGCTCCACCCACTTTAGCATTCTTCAATCCTAAAAGCTTAGCAATCTGCAAAATCTGCAGCCACACCTCCTTAAATGTATGCATGATTTCTGCAAGGTACACATACCTTGTCAGAGCTCTTGCACAGAGCAGGGTTAGACTTGAGTACTAAGTCAATGATTTCTAATTTATTCACGCACAGCCTCACTGGAACAGCAGGACGTACAGACAGATGTACACACAATCTACACAGGCAGCACATAAGCATGTACCTTTGACAGGAAGAATGGAGACCTGGCAGCTGGCAAGGAGTCTCATTGCCTCAATGAGCTCCTTCTCAGCAGTAATCTCACTCACGGTCTCTCCTATCAGATCGAGGCACTGCCTGGATAACACAACAGATGCAATATTTAGAGAATTGACATGATCTTTGCTGATGGTTGGCTTACTGAGCAAGGTCCATTTCATGATCACTGGGGCTGGAAGCAGAGTTGAAATAGTCTTGTGCGGCTGACAGTACAAGCTTTACGGACACACTGAATGGAATTTTACACTTAAAAGTTGCACCACTTTTCTGTTCACTGGCAGAACTTTTTACATGTATAGGGACTTGGTAAGAATTGTGTGCTAGCAACTGGCTCCCTAGCATGATAGTGTGCTGCACCCCTGATGATAACAAACTTTCAGCAAGCACCTGAAGGAGGTGATAGGAAGCTGACCATAAGCTAACTTGGGAAACATATTTACCTGGTAGCAAGTGTCTTGGCTCAGACAAGTGAAAGTGTTCTCCTGTAACTCCAGCAACTGTTTGGAAAGGCTTAACCAATCAGAATCCTTCAGTGGAGGTTTCCTGCCAACCAAAAGGCATGTACAAGTAACACATAAAGTGACAGTTACTTTGCTGCTGCAGTACGAGCTATTTTAATCATTATCTTCTTGGCTTCTTCGTTATTATTCTAATAAAAACACACCATAATCTGCGTATCACCAACTAGAGATAGTAACCTTATTGTCTCTAATAAAGTATACTGGCTTCTTTACTCCATACTGATGTAACAAGTCTGCAGCTCTGAAATCAAACAAAGGAGAAATGATAAAACACTCTAATAAAATGCTCAGTTCGCTATAAAATATGTAGTGTGAATTTTTCAAATGAAGGAAGGTTGATGAATGTTATACTACTAAAAGATGTATATTAACAACACCAAATCATAAAAATAAACCTTAAAAACACTCTAATAACACACACAACACTCACTGTAAATGGTTGTCAAGGGCATCCACTTGTCTGTGGAGCTTAACAAGAGCAGGTGGATCACTAACAAGATGACAGTCACAACAACACACCAACAAAAACAGCTTACCCTTTCTTCTCCTCAGGAATACATTCAAACATCTTATCAGCAATATCCAGTTGATCAGTCCTGCAAGCAGCAGCCATGTTAGTTACTGAAGTGGCAAGCAACAGTAGTATCTACCTCTCACAAGTGTACAAACACCTCAGAATTAGTTCTATTAACTTTATAGTGTTCTTCAACAGTGGACTTGCAGGATGCTGTAAGAGATGTACCACAAGATACAAGACACAATCATATTGGTCCTCTCCCCTGAAAAAGACAATTATATGTAGGTTGGCCTCTAATTTATCTCTTTTAAGATGGTAAAAACAAAATATTTAATTACGATGGCATGTCATTATTGATCAGACTTTGAAATATCCATCATTAAAAGAGGAGGTTATCAACGGATAGTGTTCCACCAACCTCAGTGTGAGCAGTCTTTATAATAGTTAGACATGGCTGAAGATCATCCTTGGCCAGATTACCAAGATACTCAGCTAGCAGTTTTTCTGAAGAACCCGGGGAGACATTTTCTTGGCGTTGTAAAAATGGTGAGGCAAACTTCTCAAAACATCCGGCAAACTCTTTGGGATCCACCTACAAAAATAATTCAGCAGCCCAGTTAAAAGGAAAGGGAGATTATGTCACCTACCTTCTTTGTCAGCAGGACAAGTTTCTCAAGAGCAGACATCTTCTCCAAACTGGCCAACGTCAATCTGGTGTCCACTTCATGCTACACAAGAAAAGATATGGCCACCAAAATGATAATGCAAACGCAAATGCTTTCAACACAGAAAAGTACTGAAATTTTATTGAAGAGGCTAATGCTATGACTTGTAGACACAATTGCATAAGTTTGCAGATTCCTCGGCAGATTCATTGCCAGGCAGTTTAACATGCTCACCTCAAACACAATACATTTCAATGTCAACAGGTCATTGTGTAGAGCTGTTGTGTCCTGTTATACACAAAACAGTTGTAGTGTGTCACGACTCATGTGATGATGGTACACACCTTGACTCCAAAATCTTTTGCTATTTCCACAAGTTTCAGTGAATTCAAAGCCTATATTTCAAAAAATCAATCAGTATTTCAGAGAATACCAATTCTTACCTCTCCGGATAATTGTTCAATCTCTCGAGCCCTTTCATGGTACCATGATGATATTATGTCATGAGTAGAGGCAGACCTAACAACATGACAAGATGGTAATGACGACACATTCCACTGAATGATGTCACTACCTGTACTTGGCCAAGTGAGGCAAATGTTCGTAGAGAAAATCTCCAGAAACGTTTGATTCTTCTTCTAATTGAAGTAACTCCCTACACACCTCCAATTCGCACCAATCACAAGTCTCCCTCCAGGACTCCTGTTGCCATGGCTCCAACACACCAGTCTCCCTGATGAGCAATGTCATGCAACATGATGATGATGGAATGCGACATAACTAACGTCACTTCAGGAAGTAGTGACATATACTCTTCTGGTGGCAATGTCTCGGGGAAGTTAGACAAAATGGTCAACCTGAAACACCTACATACTAAAACATTCCTTAGGGGTAATTGTCTATATCACCTGTGTGGAAGTGTTTGGTTGCCATGGTAAGTAAACAGCAGTCCAACAGCTTTCCAATTGCCTTGCTACATAGCAACATGTTGTTAACATGTTAACAAACATCATATATTCTATTAGAAGAAGCACACCTGGGCATAGTTGAGAGCCAGTTCTACTACATTCTGGTCCCTGAAGACTAGAAAGTCATCGCCAGAAAAATTCTCATCTGTTGCCACAGGCCCACCCAGTATCTCCTAGAATGAAGATAACAGGAATTGACAAAGTACTTCACACAAAGAGTTCATAATAAAAATACCCTTACTATCTTTTAATATGAGCTCTTGATCATACTCACTTGGATCAATGACAGCCGGTCAAGATAGCTCAACAGCTTAACCCGACACATCACAAGAAACATTTGATTATCATTGAATTTCAAACTGCACACAAAACACACATAATTGCTGATTATGCATGCTGCCAAGACTAAACAAACACGAGCACAAAACATGGATTTCCATACTTCTTGACCATTGGTAGAAGCTAGATTTTAGTGTTAAAGTTACCAAAGCAAAACTACATTAAACTCATTTGTACATGCTCAACTCCTTATTATACATAGATCCCACAACTTTGCTAATGTGTGCATGTCATGTCCTCATCAATGTTGAAGCCTTAGTCCAATAGGTGACCCCACCAATACTAAAGCATGCTCTCACATAACACATGATATGTGTAATAGGGAATACCGGTACTCTTCAAAATGTTCACTCTGCATTACACACTATTGGACCTAATAACCAAATCTTGAGATAACCAACCAAGTTCAAAATGACACTGTATAACAAAGACACATACCTCTTGACTTTACTACTCCTTAGTAACTTAGTCAATACCACTCCAGTTTCCTCACTTGCTAGTTCTGCTACTTTCTCAATGCTTGTTCTGATTAAACCATACTTTAGCAGGTCGATCATGGCTTCGTAGTTGTTAGTCACACGACGAAGGCACTCCGACATCACCCACTGCTGTTTGCTTACCCTGGACTAAACTGAGATGTCATTACATGTACACAAAATGCTTCACTGACCAGATAATCTTCAATTGTGGCTTTGGATATTGGAGACTTGTTCCACTGCTGTTGGTAGACAAGGTCACAGTCCAGCTGATAAGTCTTAGCCAGTTGTAGAGCATATCCGTATTCTTCACTATCAATCTGCAAATCTCAATATCACATCACTGCCAGTGTACTAGCTCAATTAACCTTCCTTCTGTAAAGTTCTTGTGGAGTGGTTGACTTGAGGCAAACTATACGATAGGTCCGACTGATAACTCTGTGTATACAATAGATATATAGTATTATGTAATGCAGAATTGTTACCGAGGTTTCTTTCTCGGAGGCTGAAATCTTTCCATTTCCGTAAGAGAGTACAATAACTGTGAAGAAAAGTGATAGCTACATAAAGACGTTGGGATAAGAAAACATTACATGTTTGAACACTCGTTTGGTTGATGATACTTCTTCCTCTGATTCACTCAAATTAGCACTATTGGTGATGGACTGTAGTGGCGTTGTCATGGATGCTGTGCTCTGCTCACACTACAGGGGGAGGGTGGGGAGAGCATGTCACAACCGATACATCCTACACACAATGGCTACCTCTAAAAATAAAAATGATCCATCATGGGCAGAAGTGAGACATGTCAATGCCTGGCAACTTTCTGCTGATGCCCCCAATAAGTTGTCCAGACTGTTTCAAAACAATGTTACCATGGTAACATTGGCATAAAATACCTCGTAGTACTGGACACTGTAAGGCTTCCTTGACTGTTAACAATAATGAGTGCCTATTGATCAGGCATTAAATTAAAATAACTGGAATTAATTAATGCACCTGATCTGACCACCAGCTGATGTCAAGGGGGTGGGGCAATTCTGCGGACAAATATCCATATTACTATGGCTTTTGTTAGAGTCACACCTACATACCATCCTTCTTGTTTGTGGGAATATCATCCATACCTTCACCATCTTGTAAAGCAGCTTTCTACAATGATATGGCAATATAGCACCTTTGTTAAACAAAATTCACTGTGCCAAGCTCTTTAGCATACACTGTACTTCATTAAACAAAATTCTTCCGGAAAAAGCACATATGGCAGACACATGTACACACAGTGTGTATACCTGTTCCTCAATGCTCCAGCTCTTTCTCAGTTTCAACGAAGGAACATCATAAAGTGATAGTTTTCCCACCACATCTATGGTGGCTAGGGTTGATCCACTTGGTGACAGCTCCATACGAAACACCCATGCCTAGAAACACTATGACTAAAATACTGTATACAGCTCTAGTCACCTTATCACTACTGGACTGCTGGTAGGGTAGGAACGAGGATGTCTTCTGAACCACATCACGGCCCTCAACTATGGCATAGTGAGGAGCTGAATCCAACATCCGCCATTTTGATACACATACTCCTTCTAGAGGAGCAAACAGAAACAAATACAATAGTGAGACCCCTCAGGGACACCCTGAAATGCACTTGCCCAAGATGTGTCCGGAAAAGAGAAGTGTGTAGCAGTGGTGCCACGATATAGTCATAGAGTAGCTTACAATATCATGATATCATGATCACAGAATAAATATCATGATAATCATAACACAATACACATTTACAATCCTTAGTATTGGTTTTTGATGGATAAAAACAAAGACTAGACACAATAGTTTTGTAAACAGTAAAGAATGGAACAAGTCAATTTCCAGCATGTAAATAGCAGTAAACGTTTTTTCCGTTTTAAAAATTATGATTGTGTGCAATACAAACATTTTCACTATCAAAGTATTGCCATTTACTAGTATTCTGATTTATCAGGTGTAGTGACTATATTGTGGCATCAATAGTGTTACATCATGGTGATATCGGTGTAATGCCATCCCTAGGCTATTCATACACTCAATCACATGGAAGATTGGTGTCAATTTCACATCCAATACAAAGTCTTTCTGGCATTTACCATATAAGTACTTATGTGTCAACTGATGATGTTTGCATCATGTCACGATTGTGTTCTGTATTTCGTTGTGTATTTTTGGTTTGGATTATTGTTAGCTGACACCTTGCACAAAATTTGCCTTTTGTGTGTGCCTTCTCACACATGCTCAAAATTAAATGTACAAATGGCTTGAAGTCTGAAAAGAGTGAGTGATTTTTATACATTGCTGTTGAAAAATTAAAATTACTGTACACCGATTAAACAAGTGCTTAAAATTTTTTCTTATAAACAACAACTAAAACCTCAGGATTAAATAGCTAGGCCAGAAATTTAACTAACATTACCAGGCTAACTTCACATAATCCAGAGTGTAGGTGCATGGCTGGGGATGAGACTAACACTTGTAGTGGTTGCATTGTGTACATGTGTTTCTTACTAATTCCAGTGGCTGCCACAATGATGATCTGATGCTGAGGCTGATAGAGCACACTCCCCACCCCATAGGGGTGGTGTGACAAGAAACTGAACATGTGCAACAAACTACATTGGCCAGCAGACCTGGTAGGAACAAACACCACCGCAACATCAACACACAGTTGTCAGACATACACAGCTACCTTATAGCATAACATGACAGCTGTCCAGACACACTGGTAACAATGAACCGTGCAAGAAGACTGAGGGAGGAAGACAACAAAGAAGTCTATGAAGATGCATTCCACTATTGCACTTACTTAGAGGTGTGGTGAGTAATAATTGGAATAAAGCATATTCCAGCGACTGCTTGACTCAAATCGTTTTCCTCTACTGCCTACACCAGTGGCACAAATATGGCTGTCAACAATAACTACACCATAACATACTTTGTCATCACCAATATGACACAGCTGGATACCATTTTGAGAGAATACCCGTACTTCCCCTGAACTGAGTTGTCACATAAAGTAGACATGCACACTTATCATATGTACAAACTAGTACACTATCATATCCACATTACAGTAAGACTAAAAATACAGCACAACAAGAAATGAAAAACATCCAACTATGAACATCAACGAAAATCAACTACACTATCAGTATAACAAATGTGGAGATAAATTAAATTTCCACCATGACATTGATAAACTTTTTGACATAAAACACATTCTGTGGCAGCTCGTGGGAATGTTTACAGCCAAACATCCATCATTAAAGTAGTAATATTTTGTCTATAATTATGTTGTACATGTAAAATAGCTTAAAATAGCTTATGTATATGATTGGTCTGGTGGTATGCCACCACTTTGAGATTGATACGAAGCTATACTGAGTGAGAAGTTATGTACGTTATCTCTCCAACACTACTGCCTATAAGCGCCATCTACATGAACTTAGTGATGGGTGATATTGATATTTTGCTATACGATTATTGTCATGAACAAATATCACGATTATCACGATTACTGTCAACTCAATTCTTGTGATGAAAAACACTAAACACATCATGAATTGTTAATTGAAGGATTAAATTACATTGAAAATTTATACAAATATTTCTCTATCATGATTATTGCTGATTTCGATTATCACTAGTTAATGAAAAGTACACAATGTCGATTATTACCAATAAAATAATCACGATTATCACGATAATGGAATAATTGCCCATCCCTAACATGAACCCAAATGGAAGTGGTTTAATGGCAATGTTGTATATAAACATTACCAGAACTTTCCTTTTAGCAAAGAGGTGGGAAATGCCAGAGCGTACACTGTATGGCTGGAAGTGTTACTCCCATAATTGGTATTGCCTACGTGATGATACACTACTGTATATATGTATAGGCAGAAAATATTTTTACTTTGGTGAGTAGGTTGATTATTAGTAGAGAGTTTCTTAGGATTATATATTTTTTTCGACAAACACAGAAACCATGTTAACAGCAACCAGATACATTTAATTCAGAGATGTGCCCACAGTGCAAATAAGATAATCACCACTCCCACTCAACAACAATCACTACAGATTCACCTATGACAACAAATTAAGGCCCCACACTACATCTCTGAACTCAACCCAGTCCCACATTAACACAGCTAGGTAGCAAAGTGAGTTTTTTGCTCAAGGAAACAACAGCAACAACCACAACAGCATCTATGCACACAAGTAAATACCTGTTAGCAACAGCCAAACAGGAATTATCATCACTCCACACAATTTTCCTCCACTGAGGGTGAGCATCAACAGTAACTATGTAAGAAGGCCAAAAGTAGCCATCTCCATCCAGGACAGTAGCTCCATTTAGTTACCTGCACACTTAGCTATAGCAATGACAAAGTCATCATCCAGACATCGCAGTTCCACATGGCTATCTCCCAGCACAGCCAACATGTTGCCATCACTAGCAAAACAAAATGAAGCTCTTGTACGTTTTCTGTTGCTATACCTGCTTAGAGCTATCTTCCACGGAATTGTGTCAGCTAACAAGCGACATACCGATGAAGGAGGGCATGCAGATCTATAGTTATAACATTAAGGCTGTACATACACTAGGAGGAGAGCTGCAAGTTGTACCTGAAAGTGCTGACAATCTTCTGCATGCTATACTGGGCACAGCCTAAATAACACAAATTCGGATAATTGGTAAGGCCCCTATTTGGTGATTATTAGTTTCTCATCCAGTCTTTCTATTTATTATGATGCGGGCGGGAGGGCATTACCATTAGGCCATTATATTATTAATACATTGATGTACAGACCTCGGTCCAAATTCTCCTTCTTTCCTCAGACAAATTAACATTGGTTTTTAGTTGCAATCATGCTCTATCGAGCTAGCAGGATTTCAGTTGACTTGAAAAACAGTCGAAAATAGAATCCACTGCAGTAATTTGCCAAGGAAACAACAGTAACCATATCATCATATCAGTACTCCTGGCACACTGTAGCGTTCTTTAAAAAACGTCATCGATGACGGTTGGTACCACGTGTTTTTCTGAGCATGCACAGAGTAAATAATGGCTTGCCGTGCGGTAGTCTAAGAAGGATGCGGGCGGTGGATGAGAAACTAATAATCATCAAATAGGGGCCTAAAAATAAACAAACTGCAATACCTTTTGCAGTAGTTGCCAATGACTTCCACAATGAAGACGGCATCTCGCCAGGCTATTAGGAGAAGACAATTCAAGAAGGTTATCGATTTCTCAACTATACACTCAAGTTGACGTACAATTATTTCTGTATGCGTTGGCCATTCAAACGGCTCCAAAATATCATATAATATAGTACTGCTGTCCTCGCTTTGTTCCATTGTAGCAAATGTAGTTCAGTGATATTCTATATCATGCACACCATGATCATTAGTTAGAAAAAGCAGACACGGAGCTGGGGGTGGACTTCGTGTTTTACCGTTTACGTTTTCGTTACGTTATTATGGGTCAAGAAGCCTCGAAAAGAAAAGGTGCTAATGAAACACCTTCAGCCAAGGATAAAAACTTTGTGCATCTGCCAAACACCATTGCGTGGTGGAAAGACTTCAAGGGCTTTCTGGCTGACGTGCAAGCAGTGAAGTTTTTAACACTGGATCACTTTGCTGCGTCATTTGCTGAAAATGATCCTTTCAAGGAGGCCAAGGAGTTGACAAACTTGAAGAAGGCTTGCACACTGAGCGTAAACAGTCCAGTAAATGAGAAGGAACTTATGGAAGAGATGCTTCCATGGTTGGCTGGAAAGGCTTTAGCTGTTGAAGAATTGTTTGTTGAAGATGGAAAGCATGGTTTGCTTAAAGTGAGTCTTGTGTGCTGTATATGCTTCTTGCTTTGAACTGAACATACTAGGCTTGGGGGAGGTACATTGCAGATATTGATACCAATTTGCATGATGATGTTGTCTTAAGCTGCTATGCACAATTACTACTACGAGAGTAGCAGCCAACAGTATTAATTCAGTGTTCAAACAAAATCATCAGTTTTCGGACAGTACCAGTCAAAATAACATACCTGTGTTCAGTAGTACGTATAGTGTGAACCTCACAATTTGTGATGGTAAAGCTGACCAAATATAACAATGCACAACAAGCAACTAGCTTGAACACAATTAATTCACTGGAAGGTGTTTTTATGATCACTGCCCTAGCTAGTTATGATGATTCATTTATACAGTAATTTGTGCAGTTAGTGGAGACATATTTAATAGCTACAGTACTTAATAGTTAATCAATACTTAAACAATTTAGCTGAAATTTTTTAGTGCAATTTGATGATGCATCTTGTACAGTAGTTCAACTACTACAGCTGTCCAGTAATTGCTCAGTACTAGATATATATATATGTTGTTGTTGTTGTTGTTGTAGAAATTGAGTAAATTCAAAAGTGGCAAGATAACTCTCAGCCGTCAACAAGTCTGCACACTAATGGCTCTTGCCTTCTTCAATGCTTTTGATGTGCAAGGACCGACATTTAACCATTTCAGTCTTCTGAATATTCTCACCATCAGCAATGCTAGGAGCCAACGCTCAAAAATGCTTTGTCTCTTTCAGTATTTTTCAAGGCTAATGGAGGCGGAAAAGAAAGACAAAGATTTCATGAACATGCAACTATCATTTGAACGGCTTGTTTTGAGAAGTGCACCTGACTGGTCCAACAGTGACCAACCGATGGGAGTCCTCCTGTCTTGTAGTGGTCTGATTGAAGATAACCATGAAGCATTGCAGGCTGATTTTGCTAACAAGTTTATCGGTGGAGGTGTTCTCACTCTAGGAAATGTTCAAGTAAGTATTATCCATACAAAACAGCTAAGCTGTAAAAAAGGGTGCGGCCTTTAAAAGCCTGGGTGAATGGTGGCCCTATAATGACGTTGATCCCACTCAGTTCAGTAATACACTCTGGTCATCACATTTGACTTCACAACTTTTTCACCCAGGCTTTTGAAGGCCGCACCCTTTTTTGCTTGAATTTTACTTCTTTTTGTATTTTAAATGGCTAACATAAACTTGCTTTGGGGCTTGTTTTTTTACCCAATTTCTTATCTACAGGTACAATGATGATAGGTGTGGGGGTTTCTGGTCTGAACTCTTCCAATGTTTTTTGTTTTTTTTGTGCTTTGGTAACTGTTCCATTAGAGTATTTTGACCTGGAGATTTTACCTGTCATCACTGTGATTGTGTTATTTCTAACTACTGATGGTTAATCTATATACAGACTGATTTTCAAGTTATTCCCATATAGACAATGTGCACGCCAAGGCGTGGCACTTTATTACATCATCAAAATAATGCATCCGCCATTTTTTGAGGGCAAAATACATATGCATTCTATGCCAAGAAAACTTTTTGTAATATACGAAGTGAAATATAGAGTAGCATTGGTATAAAGTAAGTTAGTGGGTAAAAGTATATGCGGCATGGAAAATTATTCCGCTTAGGGAAGGTTTTTACAATAGAATGCTTGATACCTTTGCCCTCACTTTTCTCGTAAACTATCGTGAAACTTGAAGCCGTGGCAATTTTTTTCTGGTTTTAATCTGACCACGCCTTTAGGCGGTTTACTCTGCAGGCATGAAAAAAATTTTTTTGAGCAAATAATTGCCCATAACTCTGTGAATGTTTATCATATTCACACCAATCTTTAGTACAAGAATTCAGCTGGTACGAATTTGCATTTTATGCTAGGACCAAAATACAAAGAAAATAAGTGGCCACTCCAAGAAGATTCATTGTTTCCCATTTCCCACCTGTGCACAAATACTCATCATAGTTTTACTTGTTCATTATTACCAGTACATTTTATTACGTGATTGCAAAGAAATTGAACACAGGTACTTTTAGAGTAATATCTGTATCCAGAACTTGTGTTCATGCTCCTATGTGGATCATGAATTTTGAAAACTAGTATTAGTAGCTACAATAAATAATGAACTGCCTGCCTGTATGCATCTTTGAGGTCAATTAAATGGGAAATAATGAATCTACTTGGAGTTGAGGGCTTGTATTTCAGGAATCCTGTGGGGTGTCAAAGGTGGACAGCTACATTACATGCTTTTGAGAAGGGACCATATGCATGGAGCTGTGCATGCATGAAAATGTCAGAAACACATTTTCTTCCTGTTAATATGCCAATGTTGTGGCACACTAACTTTCTTGGCCACACAACACAATATCATTAGATATTGACCTATATTATGCTTTACTCAATTGTTAGGAAGAGATTCGATTTGTGATAAGTCCAGAGTGTCTTGTTTCTTTGTTGCTATTTGAAGAGATGGAACCAAATGAAGCTATTCTTATTACAGGAGCAGAACGGTTTTCTACCTACTCTGGTTATGGTAATACATTTGAATACACTGGTCCTTTTGTGGACTCCAATCCCGTTGATAGTGAGCAAAGACGATGTGTCAACATTGTAGCAATGGATGCCATTGTTGCTGGTTATGGCGGTGATGAATTTTGCCCAGAGCTTATCAATAGAGACATGAACAAGGCATTTGTAGCATTTTCTGCTGACACATCAATGGATAAGCCAGAGAACAAAGCTCCTGTTGCTAGTGGTAACTGGGGCTGTGGAGCTTTTGGTGGTAACGTGGAGCTGAAGACGTTGATCCAATGGATGGCTTCTACCATGGCTGGCAGACCACTACACTATCACACATTCAGCAGCAAAGAATTGGCAGAACAGCAACAAGAAATTGTGAAGCTAATAAATGAAAAGAAAGTTACTTTGGGACAGCTGTACCAGTGTGTCATTAAGATGGATGGTAAGGAGAGCCCCTTCTCTGTAGTACGACAAACCTTTGACAATCAGAATTAAATTAATATTTAAGAATTTTTTTACATTAAAAAATATAGTGTTATATTTAATTTGATTGTTAATATGATCCTATTTAGAATGTAAAGAGGACAGCCATTCAGCTGCACGTTGGGTAATGTTTAGTGTCGGACAGATAGGTTGTAGGGATGGGTCACCACCCAAGGAGAGGCCACACAGACCAAGGTAGCTATGTAGTGGATCTGCAAGAGAACAAGCATGTGTAACTGCAAGCTAAAAGTGTTTCATACCTGGAAAGGAATCTGGTTGTTTAGCAAACCCTCCAGTGAATGCTCCTTGTGTGGAGTACACGTACTGTTTGTTCATTGTCTTTTCCACCATGTCCCCACACTTTAGCAACTGCAGTCAGGAATGTACAATTGTAATGTTTTGCTTGCTATGCAGTAGAACCTCTCTACAATGGACATTTAAATTTCGGCCCAAAATTTAATGTTGACAAGTTTGTCTTTCAGAGTGAACAGTACCTAGGGTGGGATCAAAATCTATCTTGTATGGAGAGTCCTTGTAAGAGAGGTGTGTTCCATTGTATTTCTCACATTTAATGATGCGCCTAACCAGAATGAGTAACATGTATCAACAGGCTTGTGTGGACGTCCCTGGAATCCACTCTGCTGGCGACGTATACACCATTTCTTTAACCCCTCCAACTGGGATGATGACAGAAGGTCTAACTTGCCCATCAGAGAGAGAGAAGCTATCCCACAAAATGTAGAGCCACCTATCAACAAGACACATGACCCACCAATACACAAATATAAGAACAAACCATGTGATTCCAAAAATGGTCCCTGACCAATTCCATAATCATAATTCTATATAACACACAGAGTGGTAATTGTAAGTGTGTGATGTCATGTACCTGACTCTGAATAATGTATTGGCATGCCTTGCCAGTGTCTATCCCACTCCAGTCTTGCAACATGTGACTGATGCAGCATGCGCAGTACACAAATCTCATATCATTCTCACTCTCTTCTGCTGTTGACTTGAAGCTGACAATGTACAGGATATCTCACTTGTGCAGCATTCCGGCCAAGCCTACCTCCCATTGTCCAGTTGTAGCACCTTCAGGCTCTTAACTACTGCAGGCTTGTCCACCCTGGATAGGTCATCACCAAGAGTGATTAATGTTGCCAAGGCTGTGTACGTCATGGCAATGTGGGAATAGTTGTAGATGGTACCAACGTCTCCCTGTATGAGAAGCATACAGTCTCGTGCATTGTGATAAAGATGTGTATATGCCAGTGGTGTACCAGCCGTTTGTGAATACCACACCTATTGTAGTTAAAAGAGCTTAAGCTGTGATTTCCAGGGCTCCAACAGGCTACACCACTGCATTCAACCATTCTCACCTTGTAAGAAGCACCGTTAAATCCACTGCCTCTGAAGCCACAATAGCCAGGATGATCTAGCATAGTATTGGTGACTGAGGTTCACTTAGCATGACCACATTAAACTTATGACTCACGTTGGCTGTTACTTGGCAACACCTGCTGAGCATATATCCAAGAGATGATGTCAGCTTTCATAGCTGATATCGTATCCATAGCATCTAGCACGTCCAGACCACACACAGCAAAGAACAAAATTGTCATCCTGCAAACGAAAAGCTTCACGTTACACTAGTAAAGATAAGGATTCTTAATAGGTGAAACCGAGGTGACAACGCTACGAGCTAATGTGGCGACCCTTTGTGTGTGCTTACCTGCTGGTGTCGAACTGCCGTGTAGAGCTTGGAAGAATGTTTATACATCTTTGGAAAAACTTGATGTGTTTATTTCTCAGTAAAATGTTCTCCACATCTGGGCTATTGTCGGCCATTATAATTGTATACCACAATCAAAAATATTTCACGAATTTAATGCGCTTTGTATAGAAACAAAAGCTGTAGTCTTCAATGCAGAATAGCGAATATAACGATTATATAGCTGCCTTAAGAGAGGAAGAGTTTCCTACGCTTACAGGTCAGCTAACTAAGTGCGTTTTGTTGTTATTGCTGCTGCATGAACAGCTACTTGTTTTGTGTTGCATTAGCTAACAATTTAAAAAAATACAATGTACATTGTGAAACTTGTTCTAGTGCTGTTAAGGTGTGTTCCATGCATGTGGGTTGTTTACTCACAGGGGTGACATATTTAGACCATGCTGGAACAACATTGTACTGTCAGAGTCAGTTAGAGGCCTACCACAAGGAGTTGACTACTAGCTTATTTGGTAATCCTCACAGTCGTAGTGATAGTAGCCAACTGACCAGCAATGCTGTCGAGGAGACACGTAACTTAACACTGAGCCATTTCAACACTGACAATGATACCTACTCTGTTGTCTTCACAGCTGGTGCTACTGCATCACTTAAGCTACTAGCTGAGACATTTGCTTGGAAAAAGACAGTTAAGAGTAAAAATCACTTCATTTATGTGGGGGACAATATTGATGAGAATAATAAGGTGGTGGGCCATAATGAAAGTGTTTTCTGCTACCTGGAAGATGATCACACTTCTGTACTTGGAATGAGAGAGGTGGCCATTGAGAAAGGAGCTAGTGTGGTGTGTTTTAGGGAACAAGATATTATAAATTGTGATACATTGTATACGAGACCTACTGATCCAGTATGTCACTTGTTTGCTTTTCCAGCACAGTCAAATTTTTCGGGAAGAAAGTACCCCTTGGAATGGGTGAACAGTGTTTCATCTGGGAAGGCTTTCCTAAAGGGTATGGAATGGCTACTAGGAACTGGTGAAGTGACGGTTCTGTTAGATGCTGCTTCGTTGGTGTCCACTAGTCCATTAGACCTTACCGCTTATCCTGCTGATTTTGTTGCGATCTCATTCTACAAAATGTTTGGGTTTCCAACTGGTCTTGGTGCCTTGCTGGTCAGAAATGATCGGGCTGATTTACTGCAGAAAAGTTACTTTGGAGGCGGGACAGTTTCTGCTTCGATTAGTAGAGCAAGATTTCACATCACCAGATCAGTGTTACATGAAAGGTATGGTCTCCTCATTCAGCCAGGCATAGCAGTGATGGTCTCATATTCACCAGTGATGGTCTCTGTTATGGTGTACCAAACATCTTTTACTGTATATCTCATGTAGTCCAGCAGATCAGCACACTTGCCAAGGACATAGCTTAGACCATCAAAACACATATACAAGCTAGATGAATCCCTCAGTTTGAAATGCAGCCACTTGTACTCCTGTCCATTAAAAATCCATATGTGTATGGTGTAGTGTAGTAGAGAGGGAAGGAGAGATAGAGACAAACAGAAAAGAACATTATAATGCATGAATGTTTAGAGCAGTCCTGACCTGGGTATCCACTTATTGTGTTAAGAGTTTGGTATCTGATAAGGGATGGATATTATAAGTGACAGACAATAAGGGATGGACAGACAGACAGTACAAGTGGAAAGACTACAACTGCCATACAGAAGGCTTTAAAAGTGTTAGGTCTGTCGGTTCCAGTTTGCATACTAGGAATAGTACAGGAAATAGTTGTATTTTATTGTATCTTATTCAACAAAGTTGTCAACTTGACAATTCTGTATATGGTTTGTTTAGGGAAATCTTGTCATATCATATGGTACCCATTTCCTTAGGTTGGAAGATGGAACTCTGGCTTTCCTGGATATAGTAGCATTAAGGCATGGTTTTGCTGCTCTGCATAGACTGGGACGCAGCATGGAGTCAATATCTCATCACACATTTTTGCTAGCTCAAGCCACGTACAAGGAGCTAGCAAGACTAGAGCACTACAATGGCTGTCCAGTGTGTGTACTCTACCACACAACAGACTTCAGTGATGCTAGTGTACAGGGACCCATTGTCAACTTCAACCTCACAAGTTCAGCTGGAGCCATAATAGGCTTTAGTGAGGTATGTGAGTCAGGGAGTGTATATAGAAGCCTTTATATGATTTAACAATAGTAAATAGTAATGAATTTTAGGTTGATAAGTTGGCTACAGTTTGGAAGATACATTTCAGGACAGGCTGTTTCTGCAACACTGGGGCTTGCCAACTGACTCTCGGCCTCACGCACAACCAACTTATGACTCATATCAAGGTAGAGTAGTTTGTATTGTGTGTATGAATACCATCCACTTCCTTACACCTTCCAAATATGTACTTGTCTATGTGTTTGTACTGATCATGTGTTAAGCTTAAATGGCAGCTTAGTTCAGGATTAAGGGACTTCCTTATGGTAATATCCTATCACATGTATTCAGGCTGGTCATGTTTGTGGTGACACTATGGACTTGATTGAAGGGATTCCTACTGGCTCAATACGAGTGTCATTTGGATACATGTCCACTATTGATGATGTACAGAAGTTGATAAGTTTTGTTCGTGAATGTTTTCTGGAGAAACAACCAGTCATAACCGAGCTTGACCCTGTCCTATCCACGTCTTCTAATCCAGTCAACATGTCTGGTGACATGACGGATGAATTTAGCACAATATCTTCTGGTACAAGTGTAACTGTGCTATCTGCTGGATCACATTTCAGCGATGTAGTTCTGGAGAACATCATTCTTTATCCAGTTAAAAGTTGCGGATGTTTTCAGGTAGGCATCTAACATCAGTGGATTTTGATACAATATAGCTTGGTTGAAGGTATCAAGATGGCCAATCGGAGATAAAGGACTCTTGTATGATCGTGACTGGATGATAATAAAGCCATCAGGGAATTGTCTCACTCAGAAAGAAGAGCCTAAACTGTGCCTCATTCTGCCCCAGCTTGACTTGAATGAAGCCACCTTAGCACTGACAGCTGCGGGTATGTTCTAGCTTTTAGGATCAGTGTAGAAATATGAATGACATTTCTAGGACACTCACCACTCATAGTTCCCATTGAACCATCTACTGAATATGAGGAGTTGCTTACTAGAGTTTGTAGTGATAGGTGAGGGCTACATTAAGACGCTAGCTATCTCATGTACTCTGGCATACTAGAATGAAAGGAATTGACTGTGGAGAGAAAGCAGCCCAGTGGATAAACCATGTACTGATTGGAAACAAGAATTATCGACTTGTAAGGCAACATCCAGCTGCCAACAGAACAGGTAATGTGAAGTTTCACCTCTTTGTTGGCATCAGTTTACTCCCACCCACTCAGATTCCAGTCACCAACAACTTTCTTACACTAACCAGGCTCAGTTTCTGGCAGTCTCCACAAGCAGCCTGGAGCTACTATGTCAGACAATGAATAAAGACAAACCAGTTAGTGGACTTTAGAACTATCCCTGACCTCTACACTTAGCATACTTTGTCATGTATTGTGGCAGGAAACCACAACCATAACCTTACAAGTGTTTTTAATAGGAATGTCTACTATTCAGTGCAGTTTTCTCTTAGGTCCATTTGTGGTCTGTGGGCAGTGCCATGATCAGATTCAGACCAAATTTAGTATTCTCTGGTAGACCACCCTTTGATGAAGACAACTGGGAGGAGATCCACCTCAACAAGTGCAAGTTTGGGGTGTGCTAACAACTGAAGGGACTGATAGTATACTGTTGTACAATAGGTAACTGGAAAATGTACAAGATGTCAAATGATATGCGTGGATCCATTGAGCGGTGAGAGAAATACTCAACCTCTAGTAACACTAAGACAGCTAAGACATCCATCAAAGGTACGTCATTTAATACCTCTTAAGCCTGTTGTTGTATTTCTTAAATAGGTGACATTTGGAATATATCTTGCTCTAACTTAATCCTTTTTCAATAATTATATGTGAATGATTGATACATTATTATAAACAGACCTATGTGACAAGATTACAATACTATAGAAAAATAATTCCACACACATAACAGGTACATGTGAGGTGTATGCAACAATACATAGCTACAAAAGTTAATGCAGCAAATTGCTGTATGCTACACAATTATTGGTAGTGTCACTAGTAGAAAAAGTCGAGTGGTAAAGATTTTAACAGAAAAAAAAAACATTTCATACCTTGACTATGCCAAGAAGAATGGATGGATGAAGTAGCCAAGGATAGCTAGACCAATTACTACAGCCACAGCAATGGAACCAAGTACAGCGAACACATAGTCTCCTCCCTCCAGATAAAAATTAATGGGATTTGGATTTTCAGCTAGAGTACCCTTCAAATCATTTTGTTGATCTTTATCTAAGCACACAAAACTATAATCAGATTCAAAACCCATGTAATAGTTGTTTGAGGTATCTATTTCTTCACATCTCCTAATAGGTGGTCTGATGGTAACTCGTACTATACATTAGTTAAGATATAATTCAACATACATGTCTATCATCACTTACTTCCACCCCACCTTGGACTACCAACCACAGCTGCCCTGTTATACCTTGGGTGAGTGTAGCCCGGTTCATTTTGAAGAGGACGGTCAGTAATGTAAGGGATTGCTTGTTGACCCTCAAAAGTAGTAGTAAAACTACTTCCCCGAAGGTTATCATTGAATGCATTTCTCAACTGTGTACCATTTCGGCGAGGTGTGCCACTTTGGCCAACTGACTCGTACAGCCGTAGCAACACCCTGTGTGTATTAACAATGGTGTACCATGGCACAATTAACCTAATACTAACCCTTCTTCAAACTCTCCAACAAAGTTTTGGTCATATCCATCAAGACACAAGTCATCTGCTGTTGTTGGAAATCCGCCACTTGCCAATACACCAGCAATTCCCACCATCAGTTGCCTTTTGTACTCAACATTGAGATAATGGAGCACTGGCATTTGCAGGTACAAGCTGAATATGTAGGAGTTATTAACCCGATTTATAATAGTTCCATTTTCATTGCGATCGAGACACTAAACAGCAACAACATAATCACTTAATTAGACAGGATTTTGTAGATGCTTACATTGAAATGGAGCAATCGAGCTGAGCGAGTACGTTGATAGGTACCATCACTATATATGGCCTGAAAGTAGTCTTCATCACGATATCTACGCACCCCCGCATACGTTACAACAGGTGGCTCCTGGGTTGCTATAGGTACAACGTTAGCCATAGAGCTTGTCATGGCGGCAGCAGAGCTGGTCATGTCAGCCATTTCGGTCGTCATAATATCAGCATTAGTGCTGGGATCTGGCATCATATCAGTTGTTGCTGCCATCGTTGCAGTAGGATTAGGCATCACCGTAGTACCATAACACAGTGTCACCAACACAGCAAATACTACAGTCCTCAACATCTTCTATGGCTGCAAGAAGAAATAAAACTTTATATCACAGCAACAGCCATAGTTGTATGTATATACCGCTACCCTCAAAGAGAACTGGAGTGAGTTCTACGAAATATCCTGTAAGGAAAAATCAACTGCTTTTGGGGTCAAAGTTTAGACAGAAAAATTCGCTACCACTGCAATGTAATATTATTGGCTAATTGATAACATTAGCTTGATTTTTTGGATTATAACTCTCTTGATTCACTACATTGATTTCAATAACAGAACACAGTCAATGTATGCATGCTTTCAAGCTAAATGGCACAGATCCAAAACGAGTGACAAACTCTAATGTAGATCTTTTGTACTACATATGCTAGTAATGATTTGACACTGAACGCGTGCAACTACTATTGTTTCAAGAACAAGGCGGCAACCTAAAGTAGAAACCAAATAGTATTAGTTTACTCGCTAATTAACCCACCATGCAACATATCAAAAGCACGAAATGAAATGAAACTAGCTGTTAAGTCGGTTCGAGTCTGAAGGCACGGCACAAAAGGCCAATATGGAACCGCAAACGGTTTGGTGGGCAACGTAGAAAAAATGAACGGAAATGGAGTCTATAAAGTGCACCAACCTAACCTATCCAACCTGCGAACTTTCCTTCTACTTCGCAGTTAAAAAATATCTTAATTACAATACTTAATGACAATTACGACTGCAAAAGCGTGCACCTGATCACACTGAAATCTATATAACTTGTAGTCATCCTAATACAAGTACTGTATAATATGTCAATAGATAATCGCAAAGTACGCAAGCAAAATAAAGCATTTCTAGAGTAGATAATACGCCTCCAACATATAACGCGGGTTGCATCAATGCGATCAATCTTCAACAAGTTACAACAAAAGACGCTAACAACATGCAAACAAATAATCTTACTCTTGACCCACAGCTGCAAACTACGTGACTCGGTACCTACAACGAATAGATTGCAACGTCGTGAATGGAGAGGTCGTTCTTTCTCACGTAGCTCACCAGATCATTTAGATGGCCGAACCATATACGGAACATACCGGAAATCTTAAAATAGAATATCACCATATAAGCTGTGAAGCGCCATTTTTTTAAATAGCTGTCTCGTGTGAGACAACAAGCCATGTAAAACGTTCCGTTTTATGATTAACAAGAAGCCAACCATTGCAATATCTATGGCTTTTCCCCTTGTGGTTCTATTTAATGCGATTTATAGTTGAATCATAAAAATAAAATAGTCATGCATTAATTTGCATGTGAATTCGCCTTGCTGCTGCTGCTTCATGTTTGCGCCTTCTACACCAAATCACTGAATAAGCTGCCAATCCCAACATTGCCATCACCACCTAAAATCATATAACAACTTTAGTTGCAAAACTTAGCTCAGTAGTACCTCAAACATCCACAACTTCTGGGCATCTTCTTTGGGAAAGCAACTAAACACACATACACCTAAAACACTCGGCAAAGCTTGATATATATTACCTGTAGTATTTGTATTCTTGCAATGATGAGCAATAGAATAATCTTTTATGCATCGTTTCCAAGCACTCTGCCAGTTGCTATAAAGAGACATCTAAAATAGCACACGCTACTACCATATCACAACTAACTCTCTCTTTGTAAGGACACTGTTCACACTTCCCCTCTGCAATGCAGTCACATCTTCCTTCCTGGCACAGCGTAGCTGTTGTTGCTACACCTGTAATGGATAATGCCAACAAGGGCAAGGTTAAAGTATCACTGTTTGATAACAAACATCAACCAGGTTCCTTCCTATTGTGTGGAATGTACCAATCTCATGAATGTGTCTAATGTTGTAGATTTTGCATATCAGTCATTATAAGAGTTGTTTTGTTTTTGTCTAGGATAAATTCACAAATACCACATTACTGTATTGCATTCCATTAGCTTAAAGAGTTTCCCTTTGCAGTTGGTGGCTTTGTGAAGACTTAAAATCAAATAGAACTTAACCACACAGTACCACAAGACTTATTATTAATAACTATTATTTAATAATGCTATGCCAGCTGGGAGAGGTTATGTGGGAACTACTGGGCATAGCCACTATAATGAGGTGGTCTTATTAAAGAGGTGGGTGCTAATTGAATCATGATTTGGTCCACTCACTTAATAAACTAAGGGGCTATTGACATAACAATACATAACAGGAAGGACCACAAATGGTGTGCATTATAACAAAAATAGAAGTTGTGGCACCATGGTTCAATGTATTCAATTCAAGATGGCCATTGGAAGTCAATTTGTATCCACTTAATGTTGTACTATAGGAGATGGATAACATTTCCACTTTCTAATTGTAACTACTTATACTGTAATTATACATTAGCCCAACTGGGTGATTGCTAATTAACAATAATCAAATTTCAAAGTTAACTTCCACCTAGCACCTCAAAAAAAAAAAAAGACCCATTCTGTAAAGACCCCTAAATCCATCACCTTTCAGCTGCCCCAACAATAAGCAGCATTAACAAGTAAGCCTAGAAGAGGTTTGTTGGTCACACATTGTTGAACATCTCGTGATCTCAAAAGAACAGCTTTACCCATTCAATTCTGAAACTCAGTCCTCAGTATCAACATACTCTAATGCAGGAACTGATATCGATAAATTATGGCTCCTAGATTCACTTGTGTGGCTTTCTTAGATGCCACCAAGAGTCATAATAATAAGTAGTAAGGATTTCATAAAATTTAGAATGAGCTCTTAATGTGACATTACGCATTACTTCTTGACAAAACAACTTCATCACAATGAAGCACCATGTTCCACACACAGTAGTACTTCATAGGACTAAGACATATTATTATTATTATTTATTACAGGTGATTTATAAGGCTAAACAGCCTGTTACACCTGATCAACAGGTAAAAAAGTACAAGTAGACTAATTACATACATTTATACATAGGCTAACTGAAGCAAGCACCGACTCCTCAAGAGGGTGACAAGAAATAATTTACCAACCTTCATGTTGTACAGTACTGAGTACTTCAAGTGAGAAACAGTATCCATTTAAAGATGGTCTGTGGTTACTTGAGCAAAGTATGTTTATCAAACAGTATGGTAGTACTGTTTTGTACCTAAAATGATGGGAACTGCTAAAAATTGCTGGTTAAAACCATAGAAACACAGCCACCATTTTGTGCAACAACAACAAACTCACTGGTGACATGTGGCTTTTCTGGTTCCAATGAGTGTCTACCCTATCTTCAACCTCTTCTTCTTCTTTGTGCAAGGAAACCATACAAGGTATTAATTTTCTGCATCGGCACTTTCCTTAGAGGAGAAGCCACAAGACTATTTGAAGCACTTTAATGAGTGCAAGTGGAATAGTAAACATGTAACTGCACTTACAAAATGATTGCACACCCCAAAACAATCAGAACACACCACCTTGCTCTTAACGATCTAGCTGGCTGCGATAAGCTGTGGCTTTGTTGTAGGAGCTAGATATGGCAAACCACACCAAGATACTCTACTAAAGCAGTCACAGCCAAACAAGTATGACCAACAAACTATAGTATTGTTAAAAACAAGAGATCTGCAGATCACATATTCCAAGCATGTTATGGATTGTACAGTAAACTTGATATGATAATAGATGTACACACAGCAGCATGCAGGAATTGAAAAACCAGAACCATAGGTAACAAATCAATCACTACTGTACAGAGGGAAACTGTAAACTTTGGCGAAAAGCAAGTTAAATTGCATTTGGTGAAATAAACTTTGGTGAATTCAAGCTCAATCTATAACTATAAAGATGTTAATCTGAGGTGCTATGGGTGATAGGCAGGTTAAACTTTGACGAATTTGTAGCAAATCGCTAAATTCGCCAAAGTTTCCCTCTAGCGTACTTGAAGATGGGAGAGTTATTAGAAGACATGTTGATCACCTGTCGCAGAGAGGAAACACTTACAGTTCACCTCCTGTAGATGATGATTTGGTCATACCAAGTGTAATATTGCTGACAACACATTAGGAAATGATGCAGGTGATACTTCCCATACACTGCCAGCCATTTCCAGGGATACAGATAATTCTGCAGAACGTTGATACCCACAACGGCTAAACCGCAAGGTTCCTCACAGATACACTTAATTGTTAAGGGGGAGGGAGTGTAAAGATTGGACTTCCTATGTGCGGTATTTATTTTAATTTTTACAGATAAAAGTGCATAGCTATAAAGGCAGTTAGTTAGTGAGGGTGAAGTTATGTGGTGACAAGGATGTAGTATAAAATTCATTAATCTATGTTATAATGATCAGCTAACAGTTATGTCAATATTAATGTTTGCGACAAGTTTTGTTTATGTGTGTGATTTCGATTCTCAAACATTAAGTATCCATAAATATTTAGCATTGTCAAAGTTTCATCATTCATGGTAGAACAGAGAATAAAAATATGCTGTTTGTAGAAGTTCCGAGACAGCTATAAGCTATTTTTTGGGAAAAGTATTTATTATGCAGTGTATGAGTGTGTAGCAGTCTTTGTTTTTGTAATGCAGATGACAGACACAACGGTCAATTACTTTACCCCTTGTGCACATGTGTGGTAATGAAGTAGGGTTCCACCAATAAAAAAGTAGTTAAACAAGATATATGAATGATGGTATTACAACGTAGCTATGTGGAAAAATCTCTACTTTGGCATTAAACAGATGGTAGTAACATGCCAATGTAAGGATTTTCCCACATAGGTATGTTGTTATAGCTACCATTATTCAATAGTTATTTCACTACTTTTTTTATTGCTGAACCCTATTTTTTTAGTTAATTGTAATAAATTTACTTAACCAACCTAACAGAACACACGCTGTAATTTCTGATGGATAATTCAAGCCTTATATTCCCACAAAAGAAAACATTTGTAAAATAGACAAGAAAACATTCACAAACTGCAATTTATTCAGATTATTGTTGATGACAGGACCTCGATTATCCAAATCTTGATCATCTGAACTACAGTAGAAGTGACTGTTCTATTAGAGTATTTCAACCATAGATAATATAAGCCCTTATGGATATGAAACTAAAGAGCCACCTGTTCCTCCACCATGGGTTTGCACCCCCTATGAAAACTCTCTGTACGCACTCTTTCAATGATGGCGGTGTTTAATAGAATAGCCTTGAATCTTTGTGAGGGACTTGTTATTCATTGCAGTGTGCCATTAACCCATTCATTTTGTGACAGCATGTTTGGGAGGATTATTGTAGGCAAAGAAAATTGGTGATAAAAATTGGAAACATCATGAAATCAATCAAAAGACAAACCATAACACCCCTTACAACAAAAGGTGAGTAAGTGACAATTGGTAGTTCTTTGAAGCATTTGTCTGAAAATGCACACACAAAAATGACTCACCAGAAATTAAGCGTAGAAACTAACATGCTGCTGTAACTTTTTAATAATTCATCTAACAACTATTTCAAAAAATGTACAAGACCTAGTGATGTTTTCAACTTGACAAACAAAAGGAGATTTTTTATTTCAGGTGCAAAACCAGAGTTGAACAGCTGCCCTCTATAGAAACATATGCTCGTACAAGATAACTTTCATGTCCATAGGGGTGTAGGATTCAACAGAGCTCTACAAATTAATGATTTCAGTTATCCAAACAAATTCACTTATATGAACACATTTCAAATGAACTGGCACACATGTGTTTGAATAATGGAGGTCCCACTGTATTCATAATTAGAAAGCCTAGTTGGGGAATAAACAGAAACTTATGCAAAATATTTTATTTGAAATATCACTTTGTATGATATGGCCATAAGTTAGGTACAACATATATACAGTTGCTACAGAGACTGGTAAAGATTGAGATACCCTAATAGAGCACTCACCCTCCTAAACTGCTGAGATTCCCAACTTTCCAAGGGTCATCACATCAAAATTCCTGGACCCACCCATTCCTAACCACAACATTATCACCCTGTTATATAGCTAGCATATCAATGATTAGGTAGAATGTGTCAATGTTAGATGAGCATTAATGACGTGTCAGTGTTAGGTGAGCTCCGGCTATTACATCTATCATAGAGTACAATAGTACTGCAACCCAAATATCAATTACTGAAAGTAAAGTGGCTATTATTCAGTTATGTTCAGCCCGTGCACAGTGTCATAAATTAAAAACAGTACAGGAGCACTTCATTTCTTTTTGCTGATTCTCACAGTAGCACAAAATGGTTTTCCTGTGACTGACTATTACGTTTATAACAGGAATCATCTGTATTTTCCACAGAGAATGGGACACAAAGGAGGACAAAGGATATGATGTGTGCATTGTATGTACTGCGGTATGTCAAAAGGCACCTGTCAGTCTGGAGTGTTAAAAACTCAAGCCTTTATATAGCGTTGGCCGTTGTTGAGTTACACTGGTATGAAAGCATCAGTCAGTCAGCAGAAATTTGCCTTGGCAGTATTGGTGAGGTATAGCCCCAAAATGCCTTCGGTATGACCCAAAACACTTCCAATAGGTTGCTATGGATTTTTTTTTGAAGGTAGTGAGGGAGTGATGAGCGGTTGTGATATTTCATAAACGGTATGATATTGTCAACTTGATATTGCAGTATAACTAAATTATTAGTTTAAGATGTGCAGTTCTAGAGTTAGACTCTAATCATTTTCAATAACAGTAGAAATGTAATGAAATCCATATGTATCCATACACATGTACTGCACTTCTTCATACAGGCTTATTATTTTAGTTTATAAAGCTTGTGTTTTAGAATCCACGGTATTTGCGCTAATCAAATATTGGACGGTATCAATACTGCTGTTTGACTAAAGTATTGTCGTATTACTGAGAACATGAAGATATTGTGCAGCTGATTTCGGGCAATATATATATTTTTGTGAGAAAGTCGAACCTACATGGCATGGTTGAAGTAACTCACATGCCAGACGGTTTGTGCATCGGGTGGCAAATAAAATCGCTGTGGTACAGTTTTCCTGAACACCAGGAATGCAAACAACAGTATTGTTTTGCACTAAAGGATGATGTAAAACGTTTCAGTCCCCTCTGTGAGCAGACTGATGTGAGACTGTACACTTGTACTGGTAATGCACTGTATGTTATGGTGAGGCATCTAAAACATCCTCACTTCATAAATCCATACCAGCAATTTTGAAAAACTCTGTACTAGGGAAGTAAAGAGCCTTGTAAAAAATCTGAATACACAAAGCGATCTGGTTGACTCTGTCAATATTCCAGAACGTATGCAACAGTGACCATAGATAGAATAACGCTTACCGGGATTGGAAACGGAAGTATTCTACGTCATCATTTGTGTACAAATCCCCAATGTTACATCACAGCCTTTGATTGTTTTCCGTGTTTCGCCGTACAGCGTTGGTACAGATAACTCACTTTCTGTACGAATTTCACTTCAACTACTTCGCTACGAGGTTGTATTACACACTAATGGAGCCGTTAGACTGCAATATAGTGAGGTAAAACATTTCTGCTGGTTGTAAATTTCGTTTTTAAACTGTGTCAGTCGAAAGCGTGGGTCAGACTCGATGAAATTTTTGCTTGTATCTTTTTCACTAGTAAGTATTTAAACTAATTTGTATGCTGAGTGCATGTCTCATGGCCATAACTAATAAGTAGTGCCTACTTTATCCAGTGAAACTGCTCTGCTTTGTAGTACGATGTACCAAAAGTAAGCGAAACACAGATCCCACGTGTACCAACTCCTGGTAAGCGTTATTGTATCTATGCAGTGACCAAACAGTTTTTTACTGCCCCTACACAAACTGTTTGGCACATGAGACTAGTATCATCATACATTTTGGAACCCATTATTTGTTATATTACTCATGCTCCATGGCCATGACCAATGAACAGTTTCAAGGTTTTAGGTTCACTATATTTTGTTAGAATACATACACCATCAAATACGGTTTCATTACTGACCTGTGGACGTGCTGTAGTCATTTTGTTTTGAATTATGTTTTTTGGGAGATTTAAACGTAAACACTTGATGTATATCCGGCTGTTTAGGTTCGTCCGATGAAGGTAGAGACTGAGTATGCGCGATAACGATTATTAGACAAAGTACAGCAACTCTGTCACAAAGAATGTAGTAGTTCAACGTCAGTAATTTTAACCAACTTACAGCAACACTACTTTAGCCAACGTAGACATTCTAGTAATGGTGAGCGTTAGTAAGAATACAGTTCTAATTAATCCCCACTTAGAGTACTGGTAATGGGTGTCCTCGTTCGTTGTTTTCACAAATAATAATAATATAATGACAATACCTATAGTATGCTAGTTGTAAAAGCTTCATAAGAAGCTATACTGTTTATTCCTGGATAAATGAATCCACAAACGATGTAACTATTCCTTTTAGTTTTTCATCAATTTCCTGACTGATCTGGCCGTCCTTCTTGACAGTATCAATTATATCTTGGTGAGTAGATCGCATGTGCTGCAAGAAAGCCTGCTCAAAGCTGGGGATCTTTCCTACATCCATCTTGTCTAAGTGGCCTCTTACACCAGCATAGATTACAACAACCTGTTCAGCAATCTCCATGGGTACTAAATAGAAATAATATATAATTATAGGTTTGAAAAGAATAGGGTATTTAAAATGCATAGGGTCAGCCACAAAAAAAAATTTGAAAAATCATTGGCAAAAAATATATACCCCATCAAGGAAAAGCACAAGACTTCATTTACCATATTGTCCTTGTTTGAGCAATTCAGTTAGCCTAGCTCCTCTTTTCAATTGGTTTTGTGTGGCAGCATCAAGATCAGACCCAAACTGAGCAAAAGCTGCTACTTCTCTGTACTGTGCTAGCTCCAGCTTCATTGTTCCTGCCACCTGTTTAGAAATCAACCATTACAACTTTAGCCCAATACAACACTAGTCTCATACCAAGCTAGACCTGTGGTAACAACACAAATGACAATGCCCAATTTGTTGGGCCTGAAACGCAATCCAGCCAAAACATTACCTGGCCAATCAGAATCAATGAAAAAGGGACAATTTACACATATAAGACATTTGTTGTTAAGTCATGCCATAGATCCTTTACACCCCGGGATAGGAATCTCCGCATACTTGTTGTACTTTGAGCTCAGACCATCCGCACCGTTGATTAATTGGTATTGACTAGGTGGAGAAAAGTTGAACTACTGTTCTACTGTGAATTTTGTGATGTTTTCTACATTATCTTGTTCATTACAGCGAATAGGGCAAAAAAATGATTGTGGAAGCAAATAACGACAAAACTCGCTGCCAGACCCAAGCGACTGAAAATTTGGCTAGCTGTAAGTCTCGAATTGTTCATTGTATGGACATCAAATTCAGTCTATAAGTATAACTTGAGTCAAGCAATCGAACCAACAAATTCATCGGTCCATTTCTCCTTTGACAGTGTGTGTTTGAAATCTACCACTTGAACGATGTGGCAAACTTTGGCTAGCTCTACCTGCCTGAAATATCATTGTCTTAGCTTGAAATTTGTTTTGTGTACTTACCAATTCTTCGTTAATCAAACTGAAGTAAGCTCATCATCCCTACTGTCCACTGAACAGAGAAATAATACACGTAAAGTCGCGTTACTAATGCATTACTTCACAGATGTCTGTGTAGAAAGGTGTCAATGGAGGTGCGGAAGGAAGCGTTGAAAACAGCAGATTCCAATCCCAGGGTGTAAAGGATCTATGGTCATGCTTTTCCAATTTCACCTACTTGGATGTAACACCAGAAATGAAATGCTTTTCTCTACTAAAAATTTTCCTTTCCTGAGTTAACTTCATTCCTAGGCATTTTTGAATGACTTTCACTGCTTTTAAACAATTACACAACTTCTTTGATTGGCCAACCACCTCCAGGGCCCAGAGATTTGAGCATTGTCTCAAGACAGGCCTGGCTGGGCATGAGACTAATACAGCACAATCATACCTGCTTCATAGACTTTGTTTGTGCAGCAGATCCTACACGACTGACTGACAATCCAACGTTGATAGCTGGTCTGATTCCTTTGTAGAACAATTCAGTTTCCAAGAAGATCTACAGGAATGGGAACAGTGTAACAGCAGACGATCATAAAAAGGAGACTTTACTTGTCCATCAGTGATTGAGATAACATTAGTAGGGATGTATGCTGATACGTCTCCAGCTTGTGTTTCAATGACAGGCAGAGCAGTAAGGGAGCCACCACCATAGTCGTCATTCATTTTGGCAGCTCTCTCCAACAGCCGAGAATGAAGGTAAAATACATCACCTGGGTAAGCTTCACGTCCTGGTGGACGTCTCAACAGCAGTGACATCTGACGGTATGCTACAGCCTAACATATAATACAATATAAAAATTGTACTGGTTTTAAAATGGACTACCTGCTTGGACAAGTCATCGTAAATGATAAGCGCATGTTTGCCATTATCCCTAAAGTATTCACCCATGGCACATCCAGTGTAGGGGGACAGATATTGTAGTGGAGCAGCATCTGATGCTGTTGCACATACCACAATGGAATACTTCATGGAATCTGTAAGAGAACTTTAAAAACTGGTATTGAAAACTAACCTATGACTGCGCACCACTATCAGTCAGTCTCTTCACAATCTGAGCAACCGTACTCCTCTTCTGACCAATGGCACAATATATACAGTACAACTTAGCCTCTAAATATACAATCAGTGTTGTACCATACAAATGTTATTATTTACTGTACTAACTTTCATCAGCTGCATCATTGAATCTTTTTTGGTTAATTATGGTGTCTATAGCAATTGCTGTTTTACTATATGTAAAAAAATCATACGAGGTGAGCAGCAGTAGGTCAGATAACCACACATACCCAGTTTGTCTGTCGCCAATGATCAGTTCTCGCTGTCCACGGCCAATAGGTACAAGACTGTCTACAGCCTTTATGCCTGTCAACATTGGCTCCTTCACTGATATACGAGGAATGATTCCGGGAGCCTTGGTTCCTACACGTGCTCTTCCAGGTGCAGAAATTGGACCCTACAACAAACAGTGAGGTTCTTCTACCTTGTACAATAAATTTTAAGTATCGGTAATAATAACCTTTCCATCAATTGGATTTCCTAATGCATCCACAACTCTTCCTAGTAATTCCATTCCAACAGGTACATCTACAATGGCTCCAGTTCTTTTTACAATGTCCCCTTCCTTGATCAGTTTGTCATTACCAAAGACTACAATTCCAACATTGTCTGGCTCAAGGTTGAGTGCCATACCCTTTTTAAAGCCAAGCATAAAACTATAGGTTAATAAAATAGCTCGCACACCTTTATTCCACTAGAAAATTCCACCATCTCTTCAGCTTGGATGTTTTTCAAACCATACACACGAGCAATTCCATCGCCAATGCTCAATACCCGTCCAGTCTCCTCCAAGTTGGCTTGCATCCCTTGTCCCTCAATCCTTTGCTCAAGGATCTTTGTTACCTCCGCACTAACAGCTCCTACACACCAGCCCCAAAACAATCGTAATCCATGTCTTTATGAAACCACATGTGCATACCTCCAGCATATTTTACGCTGCGAGTCAAGTGAAACCCTCTTGTTAAAATCGGTCGACTAACCTACAAGCAAAGCGCGTACTCTATACTCATTTGAAGCACAAATTACTTACAAGGACACTTCTGGCATACAAGCTTCGACCAACGGCACCCAAGACCCTTAGCGACATCATCTTTCTTCTCTTTGCAATATGGCGGACCAGAGGCCAACGCATGCGCAGCTAAATTTTCAGTGCCGCAAAGATTTAAAATCACGTGGATACCGATAGATGACCTGAAGCGTTCTTATCAACAACGTGATTTATGAAATTGACAGTGAATGATGATTTGTTACTTGTGAGTATACTATGACAATTTTCAGGGAATGGTAATCATTTAAAACGTGCCATGAATGAGTTCCTGAGTGCGCGCGAATACGCGACACAATCAACTGTTCTGCCTAACCGCAACAAGGCAAGTCACCAGGAATGGATGAGTGACAGTTTAGCAAGAAAAGTGCCCTACATGTTGGGAGAGAGTAAACTACACTTGGGTGAAGTAGATAAGGTATTCGCTTCAGATTGGCTGTCAGAAGATGTTGTAATATTTGGGACGAAGTGTAACCAGGTGAGTGCTATATCTTATGTCTGTGATCTCATCCATTGTTAATTCATTAGCTGATGTTGTATGAAATTTCATCTGATAAGATTGTATATATTCCTCTGTTGAGAACTGCTGGCGGTTCAAATGAAGAGGATTACTTTTCAGATGAATTGATTTCAGTGTTTTCACCTACTTCATGTGGGATCCACAGTGTTCACTGCAGTCCCGGTAAAACCAAGTTAGCTACCAGTGGACATAATCCCAACCACCTTGCCATCTACACTTTACCCAATCTTGATCCCTACATTATTGGGAAGGTGTGACTCAGCCATATAGTATTGTTATACCATTGTTTATTCTGGTCATAACAGGGTCACAAAGACTGGATATTTGCTACCCAGTGGTTGGGAGAGAAGCTATTGGTGACTAGCTCAAGAGACTCTACGATGGCATTGTGGTCAGTTGACAGTGGTCAAAGTGTGGATCAAGTTTTAGCAGAGTCTGTTCCCTCAATGGTCCCATTGTGTAAGTTCAGGAACACAAGTGCATTGAATGAAAGTGGTATTAAGGTCCGTGACTTAGCCTACAGCTCCCAATATGCAGTAAGTTGTGTGTACACTACATAACTGTCACTTTGTTATGATGCTAGAACTTGGCTGCATTACAAACTGGTACGTGTGCTGCCACTGTCCATCTGTGGGATTGTTATACACTTCAACAGGCAAGCCAAGATGGTTTTCCTGCAATAATTATTATTCTGAAATTGCATACAACAGATTTACAGATACTCACTGCCATTTTCTGCAGAGAATGTGTGTATAGAAGCAGATGAAAAACTGGGACTCTATGCTGTAGGGTCACGATCTCATATCACGTTCTTGGACTCTCGTGTTGACACCAAATCAGTTTGCTCGATACATTCTAAAGACAAGGACTCTGGTAAGCTGTGTAATATCTAATAGTGCTAATTGTTGTGAAGGTGATGTGTAAATTGAAGGAGTGAGGTCACTTCAATTCAATGACAATCTCATAAGTATTGGAACAGGGCAAGGAAATTTGTACTTTTATGACATCAGGACTGACTCCTACCTCAGTAAATTAGAACACAGCTGGTCACAGATCAACATTGCTGGACCAAGTTATCGTGAGCCATCCGCTTGGGTACTAAAAACCACCCTTGGTTGGCTGGTGAGTGTACTGTTGTAACCTTGGGACTTTTTAATGTTGGATGTTATAGAGGAAAGATGAAACTTATCGGGACTTTTTCAGTGGAATGCCTGAACCACCAAATGCTATTTATACTCACACATATAGTCCGACTAAAAGTAGACTATTTGTTGCAGGCGGACCATTGCCATTGGGTCTGTGTGGAAACTACTGTGCCTTGTGGCACTGACAACGGAACCATCAAACAACAATGCCAGGGACTTTCCCAATATCAAAATATTGTTTATAAACTCTCCCATTCGTCATGACCATTTATAACCTCGCCACTATTTTTTCTATCACTTTCCATTCCAGTCATGTTGATTTGTACATATTCTAATGACAGTGAATTATTTATGTTGACAATAATTGTTCTACATTTTTGGTGAGGTCCTGTTTTTATTGAGCAGTCCGAGATCCAGCACAGGCACTAGAGATGGGCTGAAACAATTAGCATTAAGACATTTGGTAGCAATTCTGTTGTATTACCGTCCATGGGCACATTGGAAGGGTAGTTTGCAGTGTGAAAGTGACTCTATTAGTTTGTGGCATTCATTCAAAGTCAGAGGATCATTAAATTTGATGGCTCCTGCAGGAATATAAAGTATCAAATATATCCCCAGTTGTCTACACACACAATCATACCATGACATGCCTGTGTGGCAAGAAGATCTGTCAACACTAGATATAGTGGGACATTTCTTGTTGACCAACACACTGGGTAGCTTGTGTACCAACATAATGTTGTTGATCTGGTAAAACATTTTTTGTTTGCATGAAATGCAACACAATGCAAACTTGTGAGAGCTCAATCCCAACTGCATGTAGTTGTTTACTAAATATTGTTGTGGCTAGCTGCAACTGTTGGCTTTCCAGCTGGAATTTCAATGGTGGTTCTATTGGACTAGATAGCACCTGGCGTCCACTCATGTTGCCACTATATGCCTCTTCATCATAGAGCTCTAAGGACAATGGGTGTGGTTCATATAAAAGGAGGAGGGGCTGCTGACCTGCAATGAGTTTTTCCAATCTGATTTGTTCATGAGCAGCATGCTGGTCTACAAGTACCAGTAAATTGTAACTGCCTACAGTGGACATGCACAATAACAATTATGAGTTGTGTATTTATACCATTGCTTTTGGTGTCCATTAAACAGGCTATAAATTTGTTATCCACTTGGTTGATTACCTGCACACAGTTAATAAAACACATCAAATAGTGGTCCCCAAGTACCTGAGTGGTGCACAGGCATCCCAGTGTGCTTTTTGCTTTGTGTGTATGCATGCTGTGTGTGGTTGTGTGCGTGCGTGCATGTGTGTGTGTACTGTCACATACTTTAATCCTGTGGAACATATCTTTGGTGAACCGATAAGAGTGGATCATATTATGGATACTAATGGTATCACTGCCACAAGTAGATGCAGTCAAAATATGCTGTAAAAGAATTACAACACGGATGCACCAGTACAGTAAAGTAGCACCTCTTGTCCAGTCTTGAACACTGGATTGCTACACTCTGATATCAGCTTCTCTATGATGCTTGGCTTAACATCTTTACTGCACTTGTCTTGTGCTTGATATGATTGTGATTTCAGTGAAAAACTTATTCGCGTGCCATGTGACACAAATGGTGATGTGCTGTGTGTTAGATGTGGTGCAGCCAAAAATGGTCTACTACAAAAGCCCACACTATCATCTTCACTCTTCAACATGTCACTAGTGGACTTGGTAACAGGTACCTCAGGTCTGCATGATGACTGGTGTGTGTCAATGTCTTGTACATCTTGCAGTGGAGTGGAGTGGTGCTGAGGTACAAAGGGAGAGTCCAACATGTCAGGAACAAAGTGCTTAGCCAGTTTACTGCATATAAGGTGGGGATTGATCCTTTTCTTTGACAGTACTTTAGGTCCCTGCTCCATTCTACCATTAGAAAACTGGGCTAGCTTCTGGGCAATGCTGGGAGTGCGCAGTGGTGAGCGTGAGGAAGCTTTAACACTGATGAATTTGGGAGTAACAAGTAAATCACCAGCTACAGCATCACCCTTGGAATCATGAGTTAAACATGTCATGGTGGTAGTGCTACTTTTTCTGTTTCTTCGTACTATATCTGACTGCATGCCATGTGAAAAGTGAACACTTGTAGACTCATCTTCAGGGCATGTGTCAACTGTACAACTGCCAGTCACATTTTGAGTTGTTTCTGGACATCTTAAACGAGAGGTAGCAGTCTTAGCAGCTAGACCAGTGGCCTGAAGAACAGCAGTCCAATCAACAAACTCTACTAGTGTCTTACATGACTGCCAACAGAAGTCACATTCCGACGGAGGACATTGAATAGTTACAAAATAAACAGGATGACCATGCTCGCAACTTTTATGCTTGTTGGTCAGGAGTGTGTTAAGAAGAGTGTGCACTTGAGTTTGGCTCACTAGTCATACACTAGTTGTAGATACTTGCTAGGGTACATCTCAGTTGATATATATATCCATTGAGATTATAGGAACCAGTACAATACTCCACTGGTAGCATGGTCTTGGTTACAGAAGGACTATAGAATTGAGACAGTTTTTCCATACTCGATTGTCCCTTTTGCTGTGTAATATACATGTTCCAGTTGTACTATTCTCAACTACAAATGCAACATGAGGCTTGACTATTGCAGTATGCTGTACCATTTGGCGAATGTATTCCATCTCAAGGTTCTCCTTGATGCATTTCCGACGTACTGGCATACTGTAAAATATGTCATGAAGGGTGACAGTTGTACCAGCAACTTGGCGGTGAGCAGTACTGTGGGTCACACCAAGGTCTCGACAATGATGGAAAAGTTTACACCAAGTCTCTGGTGACAGTTGGTGTCTACTGCACACTTCCATTGTACCACTCAACTCACACATACTAGACAACGCTTCTCCCTTGAAGCCTATACTTCTGACAGAGTGTAATTCTTGGACCGAATGACATTTACTTGTAAAGCTTTCCCTCCAAGCACTATTAAATCATCGTGATTAATACCACACCCATTGTCTGTCACCTGTACAAAATACTTGACTATGTCTAGTTTGACTGTGATGTGAGTTGCACCAGCATCCAAACTTTGTACACTAACTCCCTCACACAACAGCAGATACTGGATACAGATGTGCTGGAGTGGATTTTGGCCTTCACTGAATCATTTAAGAGGCGAATAATGGGTACTGCGATTAAGCATAGAAATGAATGTTTTGTTAGAGTAAATTACAAACTTTTCTTACTTTGTTTCGTTTTAGAATGGTCCGACATACTTTAATGTTCCTATCGCTCATATAAGTCTATTAAACAGTAAGGGTATAATCTTTTACAGTGAATTTTTCATGGCTAATCCCAGGTTCAATCACGTAAGGCGCCTGCGCTTATAACCTAGATGAACAGATACCGATTCGATTGTGGGTACAAACATTGCAATGATTTCTTTCAGACAGATGCGTTATTCTTCTCTAAACCAGCCTATTAAGTTAATAGTAAGATGCTATGCAGCTAGACAGGAACCAGTAGGGAAGCTAGTGTATACAGCACCATTCACAACAGCAGTGAGAGCAATAAAGCTGGTATCAATAACATCCAGTATCAGTATGGTAATAGCTACTCCACTGATGGTACTACATGGTGATAGTGATATAGCAATGACGTCCAGGGTTGCAGCCTGTAGTGCCATTTTGACATTCAGTTTGGGTACAACAGCAATGCTACACTTGTGTGCTAAAGCCTACATTACCAGGATGTTTTATGATGCTGCACGTGAAGTTGTGACAGCAGAAACGCTTTCATTGTTTGCAAGACGACTTGATCTTTGGTTTAAGGGTGATTTTTTAGCTTTATTTAATGAGGGGATTGTCATACAGAAACATCTATCTGCTTCACCTCGCTATCGTCCTTCCTGTGGTGATCAAACTCATTCTTCCAAGTTTGCTCACCTTATGACTCAGAGCCGTGTCAATGCTGCTCTTCGCTGTCTGTCTCCTTCTTGCGATTGTGGCCCTCTTAACTTGGATCATGTAGTGGGTTCCTTGTCTGATGGTTCTCCCAAAACTGTGTTTGATGTATTGCGTGAAAAACATCCTTTTGGTCGTGCTACAGACCCTGATGCTATACTTGATCCCATTGACTCCTCTCAATCGTTTCATCCAGTTCTATTTGATGGCTTAGATGCTGCTTTAATTAAATCAGTGGTCATGCAGATAAGTGGCTCTGCAGGTCCTTCTGGTCTTGATGCTCATGCTTGGAGACATCTTTGTACAGCGTTTGGTGATGCTTCTAATGACTTGTGTGCTGCTTTTGCCCATCGTATTTCCACCTCTTATGTTAATCCAAAATATTTATCTGCTTACTGTGCTTGTCCCCTAATTCCTCTTGACAAGCATCCTGGTGTTCGCCCTATTGGTGTGGGTGAAGTTTTGTGAAGAATTATTGGAAAGGCTGTGATGAGAATTATAGTGCGTGATTTACAGCAAGCTGCAGGATCCTCTCAATTATGTGCTGATAAAATGGGTGGTTGTGAAGCTGCTGTCCATGCAATGAAACAAATATTTGACTTGCCTGAGGTTGATGGTGTTCTCCTTGTTGATGCTAAGAATGCCTTCAATGAGTTAAATTGTCAAGTAACACTCCGAAACGTTGAGGTCCTCTGCCCTTCTCTTGCTCCCATTTTAATTAACACTTATCGTACTGATGCTTTTTTGTTTACTGGAGGTCGTACCATCTTTTCTAGTGAAGGGACTACCCAGGGTGATCCTCTCACTATGACTATGTACACTATCGGTACCTTGCCCTTGATTTCTCGTCTTACTGGTCTAGTAAAGCAGTGCTGGTATGCTGATGACTCTGCTGCTGGTGGCAAGCTTTCCAAGCTTAAGCAATGGTGGGACTTGTTATCTTCTGTAGGGCCCCGTTATGGCTATTTTCCAAATGCTACTAAAACTATCTTGATAGTCAAGGAAACTGTTTTAAGTGATGCTAGAACAATCTTTGGAGACTGTGACATTCAGGTCACTACTGAAGGACACCGCTATTTGGGAGGTGTAATTGGCACTCCTGCCTTTGAACAGCTATTTTTGAGACGTAAAGTGGATGGCTGGATTGATGATCTTAAGACCTTGAGCCTCTTTGCCCAAACACAACCTCATGCTTCCTATGCTGCTTTTTGTCATGGTCTCTCTTTCCAATGGAACTATTTTTTTCGTGTTTCTTCTTGTTCTACAGACCTTTTCCTTCCTCTTGAACATTTTATTAAATCTGTTCTCCTTCCTAGTCTATTGGGTCGAACTGTCCCTGGTGATGTTGAGAGAAAGCTGTTTGCCTTGCCTGTGCGGCTAGGAGGCCTTGGTGTGTTTGATTCTTCGATTGTTGTGTCACAGCAGCGTTCCTGTTCTGTAGAAGTTAATGCTGGTCTCGTTGGCTTGATTATCTCTCAGGTACATCAATTAGGTGACTGTCTTGATGCACAGGTTCAGTTGCGATCCAAGTTTCACTCTAGGAGCCATCAAGAGCAACTTCAATCTGCCAATCATTTGTTCGATGAACTTCCCCCTAGCATGCGTTCCTCAGTCATGTTGGCTCAGGAGAAGGGTGCATCGAATTGGCTCTCTTGTCTTCCATTAAAGTCGGATAATTGTGTGCTTCATAAAACTGCTTTTCGTGATGCAATTGCACTTCGCTATCATTGGCTACCATCTGCCTGCCCTACTTCCTGTGCCTGTGGTCACTCTTTTACCATAGAACATGCTCTGTCTTGTCCAAAGGGTGGGTTTCCTTCTCTGAGACATAATGAAGTACGTGATCTAACTGCCAATTTACTTTCTGAGATCTGTAACAATGTTGTCATTGAACCCCACCTTCAGCCTCTTTCTGGTGAGATCCTTCAATACAAAACAGCTAATCGTGATGATAACGCAAGGCTTGACATTGCAGCTAATGGTTTTTGGGGAGGACAGTTTGAGAGGTCATACTTTGATGCCAGAATTTTTAACCCTAGTGCACCCTCAAATCAACCCCTACACTCTGCATACCGACGTCATGACAAGGAAAAGAGACATGAATACCAACAACGGGTTCATGAAGTAGAGAATGCCTCATTTACTCCCTTAATTTTTACTACTACTGGTGGAATGGGTGATGCTGCTACCCAGTTTTATAAGAGATTGGCCAACCTTTTGAGTGCAAAGCACAGTCTTTCTTATGGAACAGTGATGGGATGGCTGAGATGTAAATTAAGCTTCTCTTTGTTGAGGTCTGCAATTATGTGCATTCGCAGTGCCAGGTCCAGTTTGTGCTGTCCCATTGCTGTGGCACCGATTGCTGTGCAGGTCACTGAGGCCCATATTTAAGATAACTTGTTTTTGTTTATTATGTACTGTTTTTGTTTATTATCTACTGTTTTATCTTATGTCATTAATTAGAGTTTAGACGAAAGAGACACATGTTTAATGTTAATGATACTTACCCTCCAACAAGGCAATACTCATTTGCTATAACAACAGATCGTTTATCTTTACTCAGAAGTAATTATGCATGATAAAGGTATTACTGTACGTTTCCAAGTTGCATTCAGTGGTGAGGGAATTTATTATAGCTATTAGAAAATATGGACTATAGTGAAAATAAAACTCGTAGTGCATGATTTTTGTCTTGTGTGTACATACAAAAATATTAACTAATTAGATCTACACATGGGCAATATTCAAACTGATATCGAGATAATTTGCAACAAGCACAATGTGTTATAGTTGCTGTTACCTTAATTGGTATGATGCAACATCTTGTATAATATAACATCATGGGTAGACAACCAGCTAGACTGTACCCCATATATATAGCTACCTACTATCCAAAAAAAAAAAATTTCATCCCCTCACCTCAGCAGTAAGACCCCATGCAACTCCACAGTACGTAGCTATACGCCGGCCTCGATCTACATCTCCCACGGCAACAAAATAATTTAGAGATCCAAGAAAATTGTACATTCTAAATTCATAGTTCTAGCTCATGATCAGTACTGACTGGGGGGTGTGAAGCTCGGCGTGTAGGAACAAGCCTACAGACCTTTAGTACACCACGTGTATTGTCAATTCTTGTATCTGTGTGTGTACCTAAGCTCATGCTTGTATGTGTGTACTAGCTATAAAGCATTAATAAATAAATTTTAAAAAGGCCGTGAAATCTGGAGGATTTGTCGCTGCGGCTGGTGACACACTAGGAACCGCCTGGCCTTGTATGGGTGAGATCTCCATTTTCTGAAGTCCGCTGATATAGGTCTCCGCTGGAATATACAAGGTAAATGACTGCAATTGCATGCACATGCACAACACGAATTGGCTTACATAATACAAACGCGTGCAGCTCATGTACACCTTCCTCTAATTTTTTGACTTCTTCACCGTATTTCTTTTCCCACTGTTGCACGCGCTGTTTCATCTCCTCCCAATTCTTCGTACAGTTTTCCACTTTCGCTTCTAATTGCTTGATTTTTTCCAACAACCGTGTTCTACACTTGACACGGTCATCCGATGAGCCAGAGGTACTACTGTCCGCGCTCTTCGAACTGTTGCCGCTCGTTATCGATAATACACTCGGAGACGATGGCTGCTCAGGCTGATTGCTAGATTGAGCCACCGATGCTGAATCTGTCGGAAATCCTCCGCCAGGGCCGCCCACGGGGGGGGCAGTTTGCCCCGCCCAGGAGGCCTGTCACGCTACAGATGGTCCCCCGCCCCAAGTGGTCCGGCCGGACCAACTAGCGCACTTCAGGCTGTCCGGCCGGACCATGTGAAGTTGCGTCAAGTGGTCCGCCCTGCTTCAATTGGTCCCCCCAATGAAACAGCTGTATAGAGGCCGGTTAGATATGGGTTACTTGTTCGTTACCAGAAAACTCAGTTATGTGGATGTTATCAGTAGCTTTTCGGCACACCGCTGCCTTTGATGATCGTGTCGAAAGGAGTTCAAAGGTGACCGGCAGCTGTCGACTCAGCCATATTTTATATTGATACGGTTGATCTACAGTCTAAACACGTGTCAGTTGCTGAACAGCGACTGTTGGCCTCGACTGTTGGCGTGACTTTACTTGATTCAAGTTTATAGCTGTACTGATTCGGCTGAGGGCTCGTCACTTTAACTCGCACTTTAAGGACGCTTAGAGCAGTATTTGTAACAGTTCAGTTTAAGGATGATGGCGGATGGCTCCGCTAACCCTGCACTGTAAAAATTTAGTAGTGAATTGCTCTGCCACAATACTCACTACTTTTAGTAGTGACGTTCACTACTTTTTGTAGTGAACGTCACTACTTTTTGCAGTGAACGTCACTACTTGGTGGTCAATGTAGTGACGTTCACTACAAAATTAGTAGTGAACGTCACTACACAAAAATAGTGAGTATTGTGGCAGACATTAGTAGTGACGTTCACTACATTTAGTAGTGACGTTCACTAGTTTGTTTTTACTGTGTGCTGGTCACAGTAGCAGCAGCCAATGTACGGAGTCGGAAGATAGTCGTGGAGAGATTGAGAGACAACTGCACGGGGATATTTTACTGTATCTTCAAGAGCAGAGGTACAGACAAGAGTGTACAAAGAACGAGAAGAGGTGTATTAGAAGAAAGGCAATGAGGTACACTTTAGAAGATGGAGCGCTTCTGTACACCAAACAGGACAAGACCAAGGTAAAGATTTACTATTATAATGCATCATGTATGCATAGGACGGAGGTGGAGAAGCCAGCATTAGGAGGCCGTGGCATAGACTCCCCGAGTCGGGCTTACTTTCTATAATTGTAGAAAGAAAGTGGCTCAGCCACTTACTCTAATAGAACAGTCAGTTGCTCTAATAGAGCAGTCACACTTAGAAACTGCGAATGCAGCTGCCAACGTATAAGCCATTGTATTTACAGTCTACCACGTGTCCCATGGTTCCTTTCTGTTATTTATTACATCTGGCTAGCTTCCAGATAATTGTACTATGAAAACTTAAACATAGTTATGTTTCTGTCTCCCTGCCATATTTATTATTTGTTTAATCACAGTAACCCTGAGTACAGAAAGCAAACCTATGAGTCAGGAATAAACTTTTGCAGCAGTGACTATATGGCTTCCAAACTTTCCACTTAAACAGGGTGGGTCAACTGAAAAAGTTTTGGACCATTTTAGTGAATTGCTATGCACAGCTGAATAAACAAAATTGTCACTGTTCTGTTGGAGTGGCTGACTGCTATAGAGTATTTCTGAACTTTTGCAAAATCAATGCAAAACATACATATAGTGCAACCTCTGGTAAATGAAACAGAACTGATTCAGTTTCCACTGAAATAAGAAGTTCTTTTCGTTCAGGATGTTATGGTTCCGGTACTTGGTAGTCACCTAGTTTGCATGGCCTGCTGTTGTCTACATGGACAAATTGCTTGGTGTGATAATTTCTCTTTTAGTTCAAGACCCTATTGACTCTCTAATTCTAAGCTGTATAGAGCTGTAGGGCCATATATAGCTGCTGACTCAGCATACTATAATGCAGTGTATGTGACTGGTAATACAAGTGTATGGTTTGTATAGGTCAGATACATACTAGACCCGAAAGAGAAAGAGCGGATATTGCGAGGTTGTCATGTACACCCTACATCAGGTCATATGGGGACAAAGAAGACACAGGCAAGGATTACAGAACGCTACATGTGGCAAGGAGTAGGAAAGGATGTAAAAGCATTTGTAAGTACATACCTATACAGCTATACCTTGGGGGTATACATATATGCGGAAGTATATCATGCAGTTGATGCCTTGCAATTTAGAATAGCAGAGTAATACTCAGCTTTCACAATACGTATACCAAACAGCTATGTAATTTGGTTGCTTATTACAGTATGATGCCCCTGTTACATCTTTTTGGTCTTGTCAGTTTTACTTTATGATAATGTTGTAGACATATATGATAATTATGATTATGTTGAAAATTTACCCTGCTTGCATGCTTCTATACCACTTGCAACTGCAGTATTCTGTTTTCTAAATAGCTACATAAATGAAAAATGACCCAATTATATCAATCAACATGTTGGAGTTGCTATAGAACTGTACTGCAAAACTCTATTAATTTTATATGCTTTCAGGTTGTAAAGAACAATGGTTTACCATGCACGTATACATAATGCCTTTGCACAAGATGCAAAATATTTTATCAGTAATAAACTTGCATCATCACATTTTTCTATACATCTAAGGTGAAGGAATGTGATGTGTGCCAACGGTAGGGATGCGGCGATTATGCTGGCATAATTTCGGGCATAATAGGTATGTGTGGAAATCAGGAATTATGCTAGCATTTTGAGGTGATTATAAAGCTTTAACAGTAGGAAAATCTGCAGATTGCACAATTCCGTTAAAAAGATCGAGATACTCTAATAGAGCAGTCAGAAACTCTAATAGAACAGTCATTGAATATTATTTACTCTAATAAAGCAGTCATATTGAAATGAAATTCTCTAATACAGTAACCAGCTAAACAATTCAAGACTATTTGAAGCTTAAACATCAATGAAAATGGTCTGATACAGCAATAAACTGGCATTATTAGCCAATTATGGTGGCATAATTTTGGGAATAATGGGCAATTCTCAAAAGCATAATAGGTGATTTTTTGAGCACTGCTCAAAAGCATAATGCTCAATTTTTGGAGCATAATAGCCTCATGCCTAGCCAACGGATGACAAAGAAAATGGACACAGGGGTACCAGAACTTAACCCTATTCCAGTTGTAGCAACTTGGTACCACATTGGAATAGACTTTGTCGGACCACTAAAGCACAAGTCCACTCAAGGAAATTGCTATATTCTGACAGTAGCAGACTACTTTAGCAAGTTTGTGCAGGCATTTGCTTGCAGCAATAAGGAATCCTCAACCGTGTTTAGTGCTTTGTTTAAGGTATATATATATATATATATGTTGTGTGTATAATGCACATATTTACTTAAAGTTTGCAAACACTTGGACGTATAGACTAATACAGAACTACAGTATATGTTTGTTAAAGCAGCTATATAATATGGGTCGGAAAAGAGTTGTATAGCCAGTTATGTGGGCCGTTTAACCCGTATTCTCCCAGCATACCAATTCCAGTATTCATTCTAATTGAAACATTTTGTATAGCTGTATGAAAACCTTTGGCTAAATCACTTATCTTAGCAAGATGTGAATCTTGCTTACTTGGATGTCAATAGATTAGCTTTAGTATTCCTATCCTTTCACGCGGCTGCTGAAACTTATTAATTTTGTCATAGCTTCATCATAAAGGATCCTTTATAATTAAGCCTATCACAATCCTATGCTATGATCACCAAAATATTTTGACTTGGTTACTGGATGGTAGAAAAGTAGCTAGATAGAGATGGTAGAGAAGCAGCTAGGTGCTGAAAATTTCAACTTGATTGCTTATTGTATGTAGGAGTATGTAAAACAACTGCACAATATTTGGGAGATTACGGAATACAGAATAACCGTGCAGAAGTAATACATGTACTTTGAATGTTTGTCATTAATGTGAAACTGTGCATGCAGTTAATAACATCCACAGGTGTCCAAATTGACTTAAAGAATACTTTTGTATGTTGCATCTAATTCTGTTTCCATGCAGTAACAATAAAACAATGAAAAATAAAATCTACTAATACATTCGGAAAAGTTCACACATATACATGAACACACACACGCACACACACACACACACACACACACACACACACACACACACACACACACACCCAAGACAAAGCAATGTATTATAGTGTGCTGCAAAAATGTAATTAAATACTAACAGAATGAAGTAGTCATTATAACCCAAGCAGCCACCAGAACCATGCAATTCAAAGTGTACCATGTTATTTACTTGCATATTACATACTTTACAGTTATTCATGCAGTTTGGATTACCAAGAGTAATTACTTCTGATCAAGGAAATGAATTTAACAATCGCCTTGACAAGAAAGTGATGAAGATGATGAAAATTGACCACCGTTTGACTACCCCTTACCATCCTCAGGTAACTACTACTCTACTATCCTATATTATATGCTATGTTGTAACTAATCAACATTAATAGTTGCATGGTAAAGAAATGCATAGTGCTATAATATGCATATTTACCTTATGCACTTTAAGTAGATACAACTGTATTATGTGTCTGTTGTAGGCAAACGGCTTGGTTGAGCGTTTTAACCAGACCATCCAGAATATGCTGGTAAAGTTTGTTAATGAGAAAAAGGAACTCTGGGAAGATTATTTAGACACCTGTGTTTTTGCTTACAATACTTCTAAACACGAGTCATCAAAATATTGCCCTTTGCTGTGATGTTTGGACGACAAGCTCTGTTACCTGTTGAAATTCAATCTCCCAAAGAAGAAGATATCGTACAGCACTTGGATCATAATGATGAAGTTATAGAACAACATTTCATTCATCAAACAAAAGTAGCACAAATTGTGAAGGAGAACATACTCACCGCTCAAAAGCGTCAAAAACAAGTGTATGACAGGAAGCACCATAACCCAGCTACATTCAAAGTTGGAGCATTGGTTCTTAGAAAAGATATGAAGAGGAAAAAGCGGGCTGGTGGAAAAATGGATTATAAGTGGCAGGGTCCTTATAAAGTTGTGAAGTCTGTTGGTAAAGGAATTTTTCAGATCCTAAACACCAATGACATTAAACAGACTTTAAAAGTCCATGGTACACATTTGAAATTGTTCTATCCACCCAAGAAGGTACATGCATGTATGTGCGGCACACAGGTGTGTGTTTATGTAAGTTATAATTGTATAGGCAACTGGTTGTATCTCAACATCTCATGACGAAAGTGATAATAGTGGCAACACATCTGTCAGAAGTGGAAAAGGATCCATTTCACATGATCCTAGTGCCAGTGTGAGCGACAAAGTAAGAACTTATAACTGCATGTTAATTGATGTAATATTATCTTGCAATACATAGGAACCATGCAACTCGATATCCCAGTATGATGACAATATCAAGACTGACCAAATAGAGGAGGACAACACATCAGTTGTTACTCACAATACTTGTACACATACTTCAAAATCTCACAACCCAACAGTGTCCATTATCTCACATGAACCTAGTGCCACCAAAAGTGATAAAGTAAGATTATTTGATACTATACTGTAATATTTATATCATGTACATGTTATAGGATCCCATCTTGACATCTCAGTGTGATGAAGATACTAAGACCAAAATTTTGGACCAAATGGATGATGGCAACATATCAGTGCTCTTACATGCTCGTACATCTCATGATCAGAGTGACTCTTCTTCAAGAACGTCCATTTCTTATGATCCTAGCAGCATCATGAGTGACAAAGTAAGTAATGTATAAGCTTATTGCCAAGCATGGTAACTATGGTTGTAGTGCAGCCAGCATACATACTTTGAGTAGTTTTAATAAGCTCACTGATTTGCTGGTTACATAGCTACTGTAGCATACTATATACACCCACGTGGAATTCTATATGAGTACATGTAATAGGAACCCAGCTATCCCAGTTTGATATCACGATGGGATGAGGAAGATATCACTCACTGTAAATATCTAGTACGAATGAATAAGGAGCAAGGGCACAATGTATCAGTTGCTATTAATGTGGTTAGAGGTTCCTCCAATTCGTTCTTCACATATCTTACTAATGTCTATTTTCAGAATTGCCCATTGGTTTACAGTTCCCCCAACAAGCAGGAGGCTACTTCCCAGAGTTTGGCAGTTTTAGTGCACCTGCGCTATCACCTATTTACAGCCAAAAACTGGAACACAATGAATTTAAAATAAAGCCTACATCTGATAAAGGTAAATTGTGATAGCTGGAAAAACATCACAACAGTTCCAATAGGAAAGAGGGTTGTTGATATGATATTCTCACCACCAAAGCACATTGTTACCAAGAGAAAGCAGAATTTCTCTGATAGTCCTGATACGAATTCAGTTAAGCCATTGAGACGACGTCGCAAGCTTATAAAGGTTGTATTTTGTTGTGATAATTCCTTGACAGCTATTGTAATTATTGTGTGCTTACCATTACACAGAGATGTGAGGAGTTTCAGAAAAACACCGTAACAAAGCCTCCTACAATAGCGGAACCATCAGTGGTAGCACCTATGATTGCGACAACAACAGAGACAGTGGAATCCAAGATAACAGCCACACCTAACGTAACAGCTACAATCTCTACAGCAGTAACAGGAATGATTAATACAGCCGGAGCCAACAATGGAAGCATCATACCACTTACAGCCTATGTATGTTTTTGTGCTGTGGTACATATGACTCATATATATACATACAGGATCAGCTAAAAGCTATCTGGAAAAGAAAGCCGTGCTATGTAATTAAAGCTAGGTTTGGACATTTGGCTATACATCAAGGTAGCTTTCACAACTTGAAAGGAAATAACTGGTTAAATGATGAGGTCAGTGCATTGTATTATATACCTCTAAATTTGATGCACTAAAATTAATGTTATAGATAGTGAATGGGATATTTACGCATGCTAGTTGAATTGAGGAATGACAGTTTTGCTGTCTTGTCACAAACCATCACTGCCTGGGTTAATCGCTCAAAATCTGGGAAATCATCGCACCTTTTAAGCAAGGTAAGATCACAAATGCTACGTGGAGGAGTTAGTTTATTCATACTATAGGAGACGCTAAGTACCAAAGTGTTTATTGTTGGAATGTACAATCGTGGAGAAAACCACTGGATATTGATTGTAAGCAATTTGCATAGGGTGATACCAATACACTTGTTGTGCTGCTCTGTAGGCAATCAACATGGAAGAAAAAAAAGTTTTACTACATCGATCCTCTTGGACCATCGCGAGCCATACGTGGAGCATACACAGGTTTGAAGTATGTTCAATACTGTAACATTGACTGTTAACATAATTATACAGTGCATCACTGTGAACTAAATTGATGCAGTGCACTTTTACACCTAGTTTTATATGCTCCATAGAAGGTTCTTTGCTATGAGATATAACTGCGTTGGTCAAGACAACGTCTCATTGGACAATTTTGAGCTCATTCAGCTCAAGAAAGGTGTGCAAAAGCCAGGAGACAGCTTCAACTGTGGTGTTTTGAGTTTAAAGGTATAACATCTCGCTTTTGTAGCTAAGGCTATAAAGTTTGTGCATTATACACAGATTGCTGAACAATTGTTAAATTTTAACCGTATCGACGAAGACGCCATTTTGCAAATGAATATGAAGAAAGCCAGAATAGATATAGGCACAGCACTCCTCACCAATTCAAGTAATTTGCTCTGCGTTAAAGTGTGCATATATACGTGTGTTTCAAATTCAGTTGACATGACTGAGCGCTGCATCATGTGTGGACGATCTGAAGAAAGTTTTAAGCATGAAGATTATACTGATCGCTGGGTATGCTATACACATATATTATTCATGTGAGAACTTTATGTATATTTATTGTGTATGTAGATCCAGTGTGGTAACTGTAATGCGTGGGTGCATGTAATCTGCTCAGGAGTAACTGTGGATGACCCTTCAGCACCCTCTTATGAATTTAACTGTATTGATTGTGTCAAACAACGTAAAGACTTTACACATTAGCTAATGACTGTAACAATTGTTGATGTATATTGGCAAACTTTGCTAACTAGTTAGCTATTTCTCGCTATTTCATGGCATACATTAATTATGCTAGCTGCATCGCTTTTATGGCTAGCTATATAGCCTGGCATGACGCATGTCAGTGAGGGTGAATTGACAACATAGACTGATCACCGGCATCATGGCTGAGAATCCACGAAGCACAGGCCTAGCCGAGCATACAAGGCACAGCCTGTAGCCTCATACCCGATCACTGGCACTGTAGCTTTATAGTTTAAAAACAAGCTGTACGAAGAAACTGATCCGGCCGTGTTGCTTGCCGCGCCTGGATCATATTCAGCGTGGGGGACCACTTGTAGCAGAGGGGGACCAACCGTGGCGCTCTAGGTTGTCCGGGGGGGACAAGTTGAAGTGTCTCAAGTGGTCCGGGGGGACCATATAGCGCGGCTTTAACTAGTCCGGGGGGACTGATTTTGGGGGGACCAATTGTCGCATGACAGGCCCCCCATGAAGGGCCCCATGAATACCTGTTTAAAAGATCGATATACTCTAATAGAGCAGTCAGATCTAAATACTCTAATAGAGCAGTCACAGTATTCTTCAGAGGAGCAGTGTAGCAAGCTTATAGATAAGGAGATATGGTTGGTGATGGGTAGTTATTGTCATTGCCAGCAGGTTGTGACCTTTTTTTTTTTTTTTTTTTTTTGGTCTTCACCTTACAACTTGGGTCAAGGGCCCCACTTTAACTCTTTGCCCTGGGGCCCCTTAATTTCTCTGGGCGGCCCTGTCTGCCGCTGCTTGCTATCCAACTGATCAACATTGTCGAATAAGACAATGGTGATGGCTGCATGCCGTTTTATAGCTGCATGGTACGCTGACCTATATTCCATTGTTTATTGTTAGCACATTTTGAAGCTAGCTATAGGCTAACAAAAACATCCTAGAAAATTTTGATCCCGTGTGACTACTATATTGGCTCGGCAATTGTAGCAGCCTACTGACATGCTTATTACATGCATGCAAACAATTATTGGCTGGTCATGTAGTTGGCTGGGACCAAATTTGGACCTGACAAACAGTGCCAGTATAGCTATATAGCGTAAGTCGCCAATTATCGGCACTTGTAGTAAACTACAGAGGCTACATGGCATATGGAGGCTACCAAGTTCCACAATGGGCTGTTATATCCTCTAAAACGTTTCTTAGATTCGTTTTCATTTGGTGATTATTGTTGTTAAAGCACTATACAAGCCATTCTGGTTAAGCATGGAATTGTGTAAAAATAATTTTGTATTGGAAACCAGTATGCTTTTACGCCTAACCTGAATATTTCTCGAACAGCTGACCTCATCTTCGTAAAACTTCTGTGAAACGAAGTTATCCAAGGACTGCACCTCCCATAAAAATTTCACAAGGAACCAACGAGCCATCATGAAGTTACACGCAAAATCGCACATTGTGCCAATAATTGGTTGATCAGGAAAGTACAGTTGCCGATAATAGGTACCCCATGCCGATAATTGGCACATGATAGGCATTGCGATTTTCCTCATAACAAGATGTTCACTCACGTGAGATAATTAAAATTTGGTACGCTAAGAGACGAAGCATGTCATTATTCAATTGACATCAAAATTGCATGACTGCCATCTTTTAGAGTTGTTATACCATGAAGTGGCACCCAGCTTAATGGTTCAAACCGGAAGTTCATACGCCATTGAATTAAGGAATTACAATTGCGTGATGAAATGGTGCCGATAATTGGTGACTTACGCTAACTGTGAAATCATAAACATACCAATGCATGCATTTTCTCAGATTCTGTTGCATCAACCTCTATGTTTTCACCAAAGTTTATTCCAGATAAGATGTTGATGGGTGCATGCATGTAGTTTGGTACGTTTATTGTTTCATAGTTATATACTGGCACTGTTTGTCTGGGCAGTTTCAAATTTGGTCCCAGTCAACCCAGCCCATAATTGTTTGCATGTAATAAGCATGTACAACTGTCTCAAGGTCACTTAAGAGGAGCCAGAGAGAACTGAGGAGTTAGTTGCTGAAAAATTGTGCTTGGGCTGAAGGTGGAGATGAAGTGAATAGAGATGAAAAGTATAAGAGCTATAGTGCTGTGGGGGAATGTTTGAAAGATTCTCAGTGCAAATCAGGATACCTCAATAATCAGGACACTTGTCTATGGTCCCATTTTTATTAGTTTAGAACCCTGAAATCAAGACACCTCACTGAATAAGGACACCTCAATAGTCAGGACACTTGTACATGGTCCCATTTCTATTACAGTTCATACATTTAAATCCCTGAAATCAGTACATATCACACATAACAAATTAGTTTCAATAATCAGAATCCTTCTCTGTGGTTCCATTTGTATTAGTGTACACACGTTAAGACCACTGAAATCAGGACACCTCAATAATCAGGATCACTTGTCCGTGGTCCCATTTGTATTATATCCACACATTTAGATCACTGAAAACAGGACACTTGTCCTTGGTGTCATTTGTGTTAGTGTACTCACATGTACTAGGACACCACACTAATAAATAATCAGAACACTTGTCTGTGGTCCCATTTGCATTAGCATACACACATTTAGACTCCTGAAATCTGGACACCTCACAAGTAATAGACACTTGCAATAGGTGTCTTGATTTAAAACCTGAGGTGAGATCTCAACAATTATGAAGGTACAGCGAAGGTATTTATTGACCTCAAAATGATTTTAAAATTATAACGAGTGTCTAACACCCCATCACACTATCCCGGGTTAGCCAGGATAACCATGTTGTGCTCTATCCGGGTTATAGGATGTACGTGTTGACGTTGAGTTGGATCCTCCATAACTCATGGATACAATTACACATGACCTGCTCATTTGAAGCCGCATACATTTCCTATGGGGAAATCCATTACAGCCTTTTCCCAAACTTGAAATGGAGCCAAATCATACGTGTCTGTTGTTGACACCTTTGCTGTTACCACTAATCATCTGGTTGGCTGAAATGTTAACTCTCTTGAGAAAAAAAATCTGCTTTTAATTTTTAGCTGTTTTTCAACTTGAACATATTATAGAAGGTAGTGCGAATGGGGTGTTAGTGTTTTATGGTATTTCTGTGAGCCCCCACACTGAACATTTGAGAGATCACAGCAAGTTGTGCAGCATACTGTAACAGTTCTGTTGGTACTGCTCTTCTAAACAAATCATGAAGGTCATGCCTGCACCAATTTATTAGAATATTTATGTACTTGTGCATACTAGTAGTGATAGAGGCTACTGTTCTACTATAGATTCATTCTTTTGCTGCTCCGGTACTTAGCACTGGTGTGTATAGGCTACGTGATGAGCCGGTAAGTATCCTTATTCCATAGTCATGTGATCTTGAGCCCACCCACCTGCTCAATCATATCAACTAGTCTAATCTGTTAGTTGTGCATTCGCTATAAATTATGGCTAAATCAGTGGAGGAATAGCCATGCCACCCTACGAAGTTAAAATTCTAATACTGCTATGCATTTTTAACAAATTAATGCATATGCGACCTTCGTGACTCGATCTTCAGGAAGAGCAGTACCAGAGGTATGACATGTAATTAAAGTTAAACAGTGTTCCCATTATGCTCCTAGGTTAGCAACATTGCATACAATGATCTTGAACGAGTTTCTTCAGTGAATTTCTATTAGAGTACTTCACTACAAAATGACTGTTCTATTGGAGTGTTCATCTAAGGAGCTATGTACAATGATGCATTTGAGTGCTCTGATGCAGTTTGCAGTTTCCACTAACTATTCTATCAGAGTGTTAAGGTTCATAGTTTGAAATATCCACCTAATTTGTTAGAGTTAAGCTGGCATAGCACTCTATCCTAATATGCGCTGGCATATTCAACACTAGCCTATCTCTAACTGGTTTAATGACCTCATGAGTGCTCAAAGATCAAAGGATTGTATACTACTTTCTACTGTGTACCACTGGGTACTTGACTTATTGTGATCACCTAGCTGAAGCCATAATACTGCTACCCATGTGCAGAGCATGCTATATGTTACCTGCAGTTGGATATATCAAAACTGTGTAATATAAAATATACATTCAATAGTAAAGAAACAATTTGATAACACTGATGGTATTAGCTAACTACTAGTGTACATGATGACTGACTTGATACTGAGCAATATCAAGCACCACCAGCACCTCTAATCATCACGTTAGGTATATATATTTATAAAAAGTAAACAAAATATAAGAATAAGAAAATAGTGTACAATTCTAAAACCTGAAAAACCGATATTGATTGGTCATTATTATTAGGAGGACCTGCAACAATCTTCTCACTTAATGGTATAGAGTATAGACAATGTACAAATACAAAGAATATCATCAGCTAAAACAATGTCATGATCGCTGCCTTGAATAGTTGGTCATAACTATAAGAAATGCTCCCTCTTCAACACTGTATAAGTTTGTATACACGTCTAATTTCATAGCTCAGCCTCACCAACTTCAGCATACAGTGGATCCTCATGTATATTAGTATTAATTTCAGGAAAAAGGCACAGCCTATGAATCCTGCTCAATTACACTGATGCATACAAATCAATCATTATAAAAATAATGACAATCAGTCCAATGTTTATCTATGAGATTCTTAAATGAAGTTAAGGAATCAGCATTAACACTGCCGTAATCAGGTAGACTATTCCAGTCATTAATTACCCTGCCTTTGAAAATGTGTAAGCCCTTGCAAACTTGTTAATACTCTCCTTATATAATTTGAATTGTGACCTCTTGTAGGTGTGTAAGTAGTTGGGGAGAAGAAAAATGAAGCATCAACATTAAGTAGACCATGTAAAATCTGATACACTAAAATCATGTCTCCTCGATTCCTTCTATAGTACAGGGATGGTAATCTGAGGTGTGATACACGCTCAGCAAAGGGCAATTCCCTCAAAGAAGGTACAAGTCTGGTGGCTCTCTTCTGTTCCATTTTCTAACATTTTCTGATCTGTGATATAGCTAATCATAATGCGGCCCCCAAACAGAATTTGCATATTCTAAAATAGGCCAAACAAGAGTCTTATATAAAATTGGTAAGGCCGGAGTCAACATCAAGGTGTTCAAAGCACTTACTAATAAGTCCCAGAATACGATTGCTTTAGTAGCTACAGCTGCAGCATGTTGGTGAAATTTGAGGTTTTGATCACCATAACTCCCAAATCTTTCTCAGCAGTGCATGATGCTACAAATGGGTTCGCCATCAATAAAGTAACTGTGAGATGTACCACTTGATAACTCAATTCTCATACTTTTACATTTGCTGTTATTAATATTCAATAACCAGGTCTTAATTAGCCGGACCATTCAAAAAAATTGTCAGCATCAGCTTGAAGTTGAACGATATAGAATTACACGTATGGTCAAGTCATCAGCACGAACGGGCGCAACGATTATACGCTTGTGCCTTAGTTCACAGGTAAATCTATCCCCGGTTAGTTCATGTCTCTAGGCCTCGTAGTTTTCGAGAACATTAATTATTTTATTTATTATTTATGATGTAATTTTAACTGCATTTCGTATTATCTTTAGTACTTGGTTGTATAATTATTTTATATACTTAATACACAAATAAATATGTACTCCACAGTTAAATCTGCTTCACTAACTGCCAGAGAAATATCACTGGCAACAGGCTGTGGTCTAACATGAAGATCTTGCCCCTCATAAACATATAATCAAAGATCTCAGTAAAGAGAAACTCAGGCTGCATCAAAGCCAACGAATTGTCTGATTACTGATATGTTTGATGCAGTTTATCAAATAAGAGGGAGGCTAAATGTTTGTAAAAAGTAGCAGCGATAGGTCCCATATGCTACTTGCAGCAGAGAGTAGCTACAAGTGGTGTGAAGGTTCCATGCTCAATGTTACGGACTCTTTCCTCATACACGCATTGTTTTCTTTCTCGTTTTTTCTGTAGCAAGAGGAAAGTGACTGGTTAATGTGACTCTTTGCCAGGGATTAAAAACTCTCACATTGAAAAATACACATTAATGTCAACGTTTGAAATATCATGTTGCAGAGATGATCATGGTGTCCATCATATATACAACATCCAGTAGCTATTTTGGTAACTCAAAAACAATTTAGCAAAAAGGTCAACAAGCAGTAAATAAATAATGGTTATGATTGCTGCAGTAAGAATCATTAGCGAGAATATTAGAGTGGCTGACTGCAGAGTAGCTATCTCAATCTTTCTGTAGAGACTATGATAAAATCTCGGATAAAATCTTTAAATTAATATTATTGCCTATGCGGAATGTTTGATGTTTGTTCTAAGTGGTGACCACTCGGTTTTAAAAGGTATCAAATGCTTTAAATCTCGTTTGTACATTTAGTACAAAACCGGTGATTATTGTGCGCTAGCACGCTCAGCACTATATACTGATCGATGTAATGGTCTATGATTATGCTAATTCAAAGCTAGAAAACTTCTATGTCTACTACTTCTGAGTCAATGCGGGTGATTTACAGTATATTGCATCTTCCAGCAGAGATGCTGGTGTTCATAATTTCGTTTTTGAGCTCACGTGACGTAGTTACACTTCGATATGTCTCGAAGAACTTACGCGTTTTCACTGAAGTACCATCATTGTGGACAAAGTTTTCGTGGCCTTATTATCGAAGTTGTGAAGAAGCCTCGGTAATTGAGATATTGAAAGTGTGCGGAAATCACATTCAACAGCTATCGTTTACCAATGATCACTATCTAACATCGAAGTTGTGCTGTGACCTGATATTGACTAATTGTGCAAACGTTATAAATCTCACCTTGCTAATACAATCACCATTGACTAAATATGTATTGGAGAAATTTTTGCAAAACCTCAAGCACTTGAAAAAGCTGGAAATTTCGTGGTCAGGAGAGGTATTCTACCCTGCTAGTTTACTGAAGAACTCAAATCTGACTGAAGTTACGCTCTATTTAGCAAGACACATTTCTAAACCATCAAATGATCATGAAAATTGCTTGCACGATTACATTTCAGCAGGACACAAACCACAATATGTGAACATAGTGCAAAATAGTAGTAAACACAATAGAAAGTCTGTGGAACGTTCTGTTTTTAGGTATTTATTAAGGTGGTGGTCGACTGGCAATTCTACCCGAGACCAATACAGGCCACCAGATGGATACACTGCTCACTTCAAATTATACGATTCATGCAGAGTACCATTCAACGTTTTCCCTACTCTGCCACACCTTCATATACAATTTAGTTTGACCCCTTCAGTGATAGTCTACGATTTATATTATTGCTTGCTTGGTCAGAGACACTACAGTCTAAAACTAAATCACTGTAGTTGCAGTAACCGAAATTGTAACTGTATTGTAGCTAGTGCTTCAGTTAATGAGAGTGTCACATCTTATTATGGTACAATTCATGGTTTTCAATTTTATCATAATGCAGCGATTTGGATAACACAGTTTGCAAATAATATTGCTGTCTCCATAAATGATATGAAGAGCGTACTTGATAAAAATCTAGAGCAGGTATCATCTCTGTTTCCTAACCTTCAAAGACTTGACTTGAGCTTCTGTAATGTGTCTAAAGACAACATGAGAGGCCTTCGTGCTGTTGCTAAAAACTGTCGTAATCTAAAAGGATTGAGATTGAGAAACACACATGCCATGATATTGAAAAACACACATGTCATAACATTAAACCTGAAGGTGTTGTGGGAAATCCTATATAGTATGAAGTTGACTCATTTATCAATAGAGCATTGTCTACTTACATCAACTGCTGTCGATAACCATCAGGAGATGGTTAGCTTGTGTACAACTCTGCAAGCACTAGAAATTAGGCACTCTGATAGCATGTGCTGTGAGGTATGTAAATGGTCATACAATGAAGATTTATCATCTCTGTCTCAGTTTTCATCACTTCAGTATTGTAGGGTGCATCACTACTACAATTCCAATGTTGTCCAGGATATTACTATTAGCTCTAAACAGTTGAAATGTATTATCATAGAACTTGATTCTTTTTATGAACAGTCACCATTCCATCCAACTGGCTTTTCACTATCATCAACATTCAACAATAATTTGGAGCAATTATTCATTAATTCGCGGAATGCCATTGTTTCTGATGAATTCATGAAAGCAGTCTCAGCTCATGGTGGATTAATCCATGTCACTCTAAAAGTAGCAACAATCACTGAAAAGGGTGTTGGGATCCTTATTGAAAACTCACCCAAATTACAAGAATTGTTGATTGATCTATCTAAATCAGTCCATGAGCAAAATGGTGGGTTTGATCCATCAATTCTAAACATTATTCTAAAGGAGAAATATAAGCACCAGCTTGTTACTGAAGGTCACTTTGTAAACCGCAACAAATTTAATGGTGGGATTATTTTCGCATACTTTCTGTTCAGCAAAATACTGACTTTTAGGAACACAGATTTGAGGCCAGTGTGGCCCAATGACGCTGTATAGGTATGCATTACTGCTTGTATTTATATTGCAATTGTGTACTATCAACTTAAAGCTATCATTCCTTGTAATATCTTTAATGCTGTAACACTGGTCATTTGTCATATCCCAATGAATCCAGTAACACCACCATACAGTCCAGTAACACCAAAATATAACCAAGAGTTCATAATACTATAGAGTATGTTTATGCCAGTTACTCATGAAGCCATATACATGAAGTTTTATAATCTGACATATACATCAAAGTACCCATAGTCTTTATGTGTTAATCTACTAACTTAAAATGTATATCAAAGTTTTAAGATAAATATTTTAATGACAGTGTGTGTGACAGTGTGAACACTCGACACCTATTAACAGTTCTCTATCATCAATAAAATCATTAAGTAAATCCTTTGTTCTACCAGGTATGGATACCCTCTAAGTTACACACTCTCCCTTACTATTTAATGGCTAGAATGTAAGTTGTGTTTAAATAAAATTGCATTCTGTCAATACATGTATCTTTAACTTCTCATCAGTACTCATCAAATGTTGGCAACACATGCAGCCTTACATTGCATAGCAGTTGGCATGTATCATACAATACAATAGTACTGTATAGTAGGGACCACAAAGGTTTGGGTGTGACCTAACTGGAAACCCCTGTTAGAAATCCTAGATCTGTCCCTGTTTACCAGTATCCTCCTTTGTGACCCATTCATCTTTGTTGACAGCGAAAGGTGTGGGTGTGGATCAAGTTTTAGTAGAGTCTGTTCCCTCAATGGTCCCATTGTGTAAGTTCAGGAACACAAGTACATTGAACGAAAGTGGCATTAAGGTCCGTGACTTAGCCTACAACTCCCAATATGCAGTAAGTTGTGTGTACACTACATAACTGTCACTTCGTTATGATGCTAGAAAATGGCTGCATTACAAACTGGTACCTGTGCTGCCACTGTCCATCTGTGGGATTGTTATACACTTCAACAGGCAAGCCAAGATGGTTTTCCTGTAATAATTATTATTCTGAAATTGCATACAACAGATTTACAGATACTCACTGCCATTTTCTGCAGAAAATGTGTGTATAGAAGCAGATGAAAAACTGGGACTCTATGCTGTAGGGTCATGATCTCATATCACATTCTTGGACTCTCGTGTTGACACCAAGCTCGATACATTCTAAAGACAAGGACTCTGGTAAGCTGTGTAATATCTAATAGTACTAATTGTTGTGAAGGTGATGTATAAATTGAAGGAGTGAGGTCACTTCAATTCAATGACAATCTCATCAGTATTGGAACAGGGCAAGGAAATTTGTACTTTTAAGACATCAGGACTGACTCCTACCTAAGTAAATTAGAACACAGCTGGTCACAGATCAACATTGCTGGACCAAGTTATCGTGAGCCATCCGCTTGGGTACTAAAAACCACCCTTGGTTGGCTGGTGAGTGTACTGTTGTAACCTTGGGACTTTTTAATGTTGGATGTTATAGAGGAAAGATGAAACTTATCGGGGCTTTTTCAGTGGAATGCCTGAACCACCAAATGCTATTTATACTCACACATATAGTCCGACTAAAAGTAGACTGTTTGTTGCAGGCGGACCATTGCCATTGGATCTGTGTGGAAACTACTGTGCCTTGTGGCACTGACAGAACGGAACCATCAAACAACAATGCCAGGGACTTTCCCAATATCAACATATTGTTTATAAACTCTCCCATTCGTCATGACCATTTATAACCTCGCCACTATTTTTTCTATCACTTTCCATTCCAGTCATGTTGATTTGTACATATTCTAATGACAGTAAATTATTTATGTAATTGACAATAATTGTTCTACATTTTTGGTGAGGTCCTGTTTTTATTGAGCAGTCCAAGATCCAGCACAGGCACTAGAGAGGGACTGAAACAATTAGCATTAAGACAATTGGTAGCAATTCTGCTACTGTATTACCGTCCATGGGCACATTGGAAGGGTAACTTGCAGTGTGAAAGTGACTCGATTAGTTTGTGGCATTCATTCAAAGTCAGAGGATCATTAAATTTGATGGCTCCTGCATGAATATAAAGTATCAAATATATCCCCAGTTGTCTACACACACAATCATACCATGACATGCCTGTGTGGCAAGAAGATCTGTCAACACTAGTGGAATGATACAAGATGAGCCCCCAGTAGTCATCAAGTGCTGCAGTAGTGACAAAGTGGGAGGGGCTTATTATACAAGCTACACTTACCTCTACATGTTCTCTGACCATCTCCTAAAATACATCAATAATAACACGCACAACATTTTACTATAGCAACCTTGATAGTGGTTGTAGATATAGTGGGACATTTCTTGTTGACCAACACACTGGGTAGCTTGTGTACCAACATAACGTTGTTGATCTGGTAAAACATTTTTTATTTGCATGAAATGTAACACAATGCAAACTTGTGAGAGCTCAATCCCAACTGCATGTAGTTGTTTACTAAATATTGTTGTGGCTAGCTGCAACTGTTGGCTTTCCAGCTGGAATTTCAATGGTGGTTCTATTGGACTAGATAGTACCTGGCGTCCACTCACGTTGCCACTATATGCCTCTTCATCATAGAGCTCTGAGGACAATGGGTGTGGTTCATATAAAAGGAGGAGGGGCTGCTGACCTGCAATAAGTTTTTCCAATCTGATTCGTTCATGAGCAGCATGCTGGTCTACAAGTACCAGTAAATTGTAACTGCCTACAGTGGACATGCACAATAACAATTATGAGTTGTGTATTTATACCATTGCTTTTGGTGTCCATCAAACAGGCTATAAATTTGTTATCCACTTGGTTGATTACCTGCACACAGTTAATAAAACACATCAAATATGCAGTGGTCCCCAAGTACCTGAGTGGTGCACAGGCATCCCAGTGTGCTTTTTGCTTTGTGTGTATGCATGCTGTGTGTGGTTGTGTGCGTGCATGCATGTGTGTGTGTGTGTACTGTTACATACTTTAATCCTGTGGAACATATCTTTGGTGAACCGATAAGAGTGGATCATATTATGGATACTAATGGTATCACTGCCACAAGTAGATGCAGTCAAAATATGCTGTAAAAGAATTACAACACGGATGCACCAGCACAGTAAAGTAGCACCTCTTGTCCAGTCTTGAACACTGGATTGCTCCACTCTGATATCAGCTTCTCTATGATGATTGGCTTAACATCTTTACTGCACTTGTCTTGTGCTTGATATGATTGTGATTTCAGTGAAAAACTTATTCTCGTGCCATGTGACACAAATGGTGATGTGCTGTGTGTTAGATGTGGTGCAGCCAAAAATGGCCTACTACAAAAGCCCACACTATCATCTTCACTCTTCAACATGTCACTAGTGGACTTGGTAACAGGTACCTCAGGTCTGCATGATGACTGGTGTGTGTCAATGTCTTGTACATCTTGCAGTGGAGTGGAGTGGTGCTGAGGTACAAAGGGAGAGTCCAACATGTCAGGAACAAAGTGCTTAGCCAGTTTACTGCAGATAAGGTGGGGATTGATCCTTTTCTTTGACAGTACTTTAGGTCCCTGCTCCATTCTGCCATTAGAAAACTGGGCCAGCTTCTGGGCAATGCTGGGAGTGCGCAGTGGTGAGCGTGAGGAAGCTTTAACACTGATGAATTTGGGAGTAACAAGTAAATCACCAGCTACAGCATCACCCTTGGAATCATGAGTTAAACTTGTCATGGTGGTAGTGCTACTTTTTCTGTTTCTTCGTACTATATCTGACTGCATGCCATGTGAAAAGTGAACACTTGTAGACTCATCTTCAGGGCATGTGTCAACTGTACAACTGCCAGTCACATTTTGAGTTGTTTCTGGACATCTTAAACGAGAGGTAGCAGTCTTAGCAGCTAGACCAGTGGCCTGAAGAACAGCAGTCCAATCAACAAACTCTACTAGTGTCTTACATGGCTGCCAACAGAAGTCACATTCTGACGGAGGACATTGAATAGTTACAAAATAAACAGGATGACCATGCTCGCAACTTTTATGCTTGTTGGTCAGGAGTGTGTTAAGAAGAGTGTGCACTTGAGTTTGGCTCACTAGTCGGTTATTGACATACACTAGTTGAAGAGACTTGCTAGGGTACATCTCAGTTGATATATAACCATTGAGATTATAGGAACCAGTACAATACTCCACTGGTAGCATGGTTTTGGTTACAGAAGGACTATAGAATTGAGACAGTTTTTCCATACTCGATTGTCCCTTTTTGCTGTGTAATATACATGTTCCAGTTGTACTATTCTCAACTACAAATGCAACATGAGGCTTGACTATTGCAGTATGCTGTACCATTTGGCGAATGTATTCCATCTCAAGGTTCTCCTTGATGCATTTCCGACGTACTGGCATACTGTAAAATATGTCATGAAGGGTGACAGTTGTACCAGCAACTTGGCAGTGAGCAGTACTGCGGGTCACACCAAGGTCTCGACAATGATGGAAAAGTTTACACCAAGTCTCTGGTGACAGTTGGTGTCTACTGCACACTTCCATTGTACCACTCAACTCACACATACTACACAACGCTTCTCCCTTGAAGCCCATACTTCTGACAGACTGTAATTCTTGGACCGAATGACATTTACTTGTAAAGTTTTTCCCTCCAAGTACTATTAAATCATTGTGGTTAATACCACACCCATTGTCTGTCACCTGTACAAAATACTTGACTATGTCTAGTTTGACTGTGATGTGAGTTGCACCAGCATCCAAACTGTTGTACACTAACTCCCTCACACAACAACAGATACTGGATACAGATGTGCTGGAGTGGATTTTGGCCTTCACTGAATCATTTAAGCGGCGAATAATGGGTACTGCGGTTAAGCATAGAAACGAATGTTTTATTAGAGTAAATTACAAACTTTTCTTACTTTGTTTCGTTTTAGAATGGTCCGACATACTTTAAGTCTATTAAACAGTAAGGGTATAATCTTTTACAGTATTTTTCATGGCTGATCCCAGGCTCAATTACGTAACTAAGAAAGGCGTCTGCGCTTATAACCTAGACGAACAGATACCGATTCGATTGTGGGTACAAACATTGCAATGATTTCTTCGAAGATTTCTTTCAGACAGATGCGTTATTCTCTAAACCAGCCTATTAAGTTAATAGTAAGATGCTATGCAGCTAGACAGGAACCAGTAGGGAAGCTAGTGTATACAGCACCATTCACAACAGCAGTGAGAGCAATAAAGCTGGTATCAATAACATCCAGTATCAGTATGGTAATAGCTACTCCACTGATGGTACTACATGGTGATAGTGATATAGCAATGACAACCAGGGTTGCAGCCTGCAGTGCCATTTTGACATTCAGTTTGGGTACAACAGCTATGCTACACTTTTGTGCTAAAGCTTACATTACCAGGATGTTTTATGATGCTGCACGTGAAGTTGTGACAGCAGAAACACTTTCATTGTTTGCAAGACGAAAGAGACACATGTTTAATGTTAATGATGCTCACCCTCCAACAAGACAATACTCATTTGCTACATTCCAAGCTAACAACAAATCATTTTATCTTCACTCAGAAGTAATGCATGATAAGGTATTACTTTCAAAGTTAGTGAGAGAGTTTATGGTGTTAGAAAATATGGACTATAGTGAAAATACTAATAATAAAATTCGTAGTGAACAGAATACTATACCATGAAACATCATGATTGTAGTCCTATGTGTACATACAAAAATATTAACTAATTACACGTACCACGTGGCATATGAATGTACTATTAGGGTAGTGTGCTTTAATTAGATTTAGTCCAAGCGATTGTGGGTAGTGGCTACTTGACTAGTTCACCTATGGCTGTTAGATACCACCATGAAGTGACAGCGAGCTCTGGAGGCTATTTTCCAGAGAAATTTCACCTTCACAATACACCGGGATTTTTTCCTAGCTCAATCCCTCGTGAGTCCTACCAGTTAAGCAGCTTCACTATTCCCCAGCAGTTTGGGAGCAATCCTTCATGGCTGGCAGCGAATAATCAGCATCCATCAGTGAGCGGAGATCAACAATTTGTGAAACAGTTTGAAGAGACAGTGATGGCCACCAAACAACAATATCTCAACACCAGCCCAAGTTCGAAGGTTTAAATTTTACGTGAGCGTGTAATGTCAGTTGTTGTTCAGGGAAGATGTTCTAAAAGATGCCCCCTACCTAGCCACCCTCAAGGGGTTTGCCATTTTACATTTACCAAGCCAAAGGGGTGTCCTTTGAGCTACTCAAGGGGGTATCACATAGGTACGCGCTGTAGGTAGATCTGCGACTGCGGTCAAAGTCTTGATCGGTTGAAAATTTCTCTTTGACCTGTTACTAAGAGCCTGTTTCATATTTTGACCGGTGACTTGACGATGATATTTCAGTGCTTTTCAATTGTGGGTTGGAAATTTTTACCATTGACTTGGCACAAATTTTGTGGGCTTGACCTTTGACTTAGACTTTGACCGCAGTCGCAGATCTACCTACAGTGAGTGCCTGTGTGTCACCCCCTTGCTACTGTACTATAGATCATTTTTTAATCTCCTTGATGACCAAAATTGATGCTGTTTATTCAATTTTTGGCCAAATTTATGAACGCATTCTATGGTGAACTGCTTTACAGATTAGCATGCATTTTATATGTTAATACTACCAAGCCCATCCACCACAGTTTTGGCTGTTGGTTGTTAGCAGTATACTTGCAGTATACTTGGATTAACTAATTCACTTATCCAAAGGCCCATTGCGTACAACAATATGGCCAACAAAAATGGATCTTAAGGAGATGAAAAGTTCTATAGGGGTTGCCATTAATTTACCAAGTCAGTGATCATGAGCTACTGTAGTTAGTGGCCTTTCACCAAATGGAAATCTTCTACTTACTACATTATATTTTCTCAGTGTCATGTTATTAGATGTGCTTGTGTATATTAACAGTGTCAACGTTACTGCTCCTGGTGGACACAAGGTTGGCTGTACCTTGTTTGATTCAAGTGATATCCTTTTACGTATCCTAGTTGGTACTTGTATAGACAAGAGCTATGGGTAGTGAGGTAGTAGGTGGCCACAATTACCAGCAATAGCTTGACCACCCACCTGGCTTGATAGTTGATAGTTACTAGCTAGCTAATAAAGTTCAACAACATTGACTATACACAGCATTTTTTCACAATACATTCCTAGTGAGAACAGTTCAGAATGCTATAGTATTATTATATAGCCACCAATGATACAAAAACAAAATACATTGATGCTACAAGGGAAATAGGACCCTGCCAGGCAGGGATGAGAAAGTAATTTAATTGAGTCTGTATGTGGCTTAAAGTGAATATGTAATTAGTGTTGTTTCTTTTTTTTGTAATTCTACTGGTTATTAGAAATCCTTATTTAATTTTCCCCATCTTTGTAATAGCAAGAACTAGGATGTTCTCTTACAAACTGTTTCTTCTGCCTCCATCCCTAATTCTTTCTTTGGGAGCACATAAGAGCACAATAATAAACAAACCAGTAGATTTTTTCTTTTGTGTTTTGACGCCAGTCAATGAATGTGATGATGGTTTCTGTTGTGTTTTTGTGAAGATTCCTGAAGCTCGGCACCTGCTGAGACGAGCTGTTGAGTTGATAAGCATGTTGAAGAAATGTAGTGACACCAGAGGCAACGACTTATCACAAGTTGTGTGTTTACAGGTTAGTTGATGTGTCATGCTTTACATGAAAGTGACTTTTATTCAGACAGAACTGGATAGCATTCAGCGTAGCATTGAACCATCTTTAGAAGATCTAGTTAAAAAAATGAGAGGACGTACAAAGAAGAGAGTAAGAATTAACAGACAACAATGTCTAATTCTATCTGTGTGGATAGGTTAGAATTAGTAGCAGGAGGCAACAGTGGCAGTCAGAACATGATAACAGATGTAGAGATGCTCATAAGAAAGCTGATGAGTGGCTTGCCAACAAGGAAGCTCAGAAACTCAAGTTGAAAATGGTCGGTGGCTGGTTGCATTTTATTTGTTTATGGTAGTGATATCATCTTAGGAAAAGGAGGTGAAGTTATCAGCTGCGAATACCTTGCTTGAAGTTGAGACTAAGCAATCAGATGTTTTACGCTACATCAAATTTGTGGAATTGCTTGAGCAGTTAAAGTCACACAGACAAACTATGCATCACAAATCCACTGATCAATCAGTTCTACAAGCTGATGAAAAGTTTCAGAACACGATACAGTCTCTGCTTGAGTTTCTATCATCTCGTAAGCTGGAATATGAGAAGGAAAGAAAAGCATTACATGTTATAATGGAAGAAGAAGTACAAGACAGGATTGCTGCTGCCACAGCCTCAAAACCTGACCAAGTACTGTTACAACAACCATCATTGATATCACAACATCCATCCACAACTCATGAGGTCTATGCATTACTACATATCAGGTAATGGTACACTGGGTATTGATGAATTTAACTTCTATTGTCTCCACAATAGGAAACAATGGGATGCATTTATGTCGCCCATTGGCACTCCCTTACCAAAAGACCCACTATTACCATCTACGCCCTCCTCCTCAGACTGGGAGGCTTATCTAGTCTCCAGATAACTCCTACTTATTTTTGGTTGTGGTATTTTGTTTCTTGTGGTTTGTAAATGTGTGTGCATTGCTAAGGCAACGGTTTATGATCAGATATAGTAGGGTGTCAGTGAGAGGTTGGGGTTCAGTGGTTTTACCGCTTATTTCTATTTATGAGAACGATATATTTTCACGAAGTATTGTGTACGAGGATCTATTAGCAGGAATCGAACCAATCACCATTAGCACTGGCAGATTCAGAGGAAGGTACTCTCATGCACACGGAGCAATGTTTTGTGTACTGAACTACAATAGCGTTTTTTCGCTACATAAAATTGTGGGACACATGGACACACTCGTGCTAGTGCGCGTGCTTATTGATTTGTATTTCTCTGTTCCACAGATAAGCAATCTTATAGCTAAGTTACATTTGTGTATACGTTATTCAATGGGTTGTAAGACACTGCTGGTGAAAGGGACAGATGTTTCTGTACACGGAAGTGCTGTAACTGTTTTACGGTTGGTGCAGTAGTATGCGGATATTTTGTTGCAGGTCGAGTTGATGAGTGCAATTGAACGCACTACCCCGGCTGGCTTACCACCTGGATGGAGAAGGGAAGTGGTGGTTAGAAAATCTGGTCAGTCGGCTGGGAAATATGATGTCTATTATTTCAGGTACACATACATGATGCACCAATGTGTTAGAATATTTTTCTATATCTTATGTAGCCCTGATGGGAAGAAGTTCCGTTCTAAACCTCAGATTGTACGATACTTAGGAGAGTCCGTAGACTTGAATCTATTTGATTTCAGTGGACGGTCTCCAGTTGGAGGTCAGCGTAGGCCAGCCAAGGATCGGCCACCCAAAAGAGACTTTCATGTGGCACGCCAGGAGCGGCCCCTAAACAATACGCCAATGAGGCCAGCTGGACCAATCCGTCGCACCTGTGGAGTGATCAAACTACCAGTCATGTATTATCCAGTGAGACCGACATCGACACAGCAACCAGTCACAACTGGAGAACCTCAAGTTGTCCTTGGCTCTGTCATACAACAGCTTTGGGCAAAGAGGCTTGTGCCTCTCCAGCCTGTGGACAGTGTAAGTGGAGAGTCAATAAGTGCTGAACCATCACCGCCTCCACCTCCATTAATCCCACAAGAGAACGCAGCAGTATCTGTCAGTACATCATCCGAAGAAGCAAATTTGTCCAATTTGTCCAGCAACTCAGTGTCAGCTAATAAATTGTTTGTTGGGAACAATGCAATGAAGTCCCCACCAATTAATGCACAATTTGGGACTGGAAATCAGAATAGTAACTTGAAGATGACACCAGTACAGCAGCCATCGTTGATACCAAACCATTACGGCACAGCTACAAGCACTTCCCATGCTGATGGTACAGTGAATGTTAACAACAGTCCTGTTGTTGTGGCCAGCCTCAGTACAACAACAGCAGTCACACAGCCACATGTTAAACCTACTGCTGCAGTTCCTGCCCACATAAGCACCCCTCCTAATTCTACTAACAATGTCTTACCATTGTACAGTGGTGGTTCCCAGCCACCAGTTACACAAGGATTCATCCCAGTGCAACACAATGGCCAGGGACTATTGCTACAATCCAATAATGTTGTGTACATGCCATTGCCACAGCAGAGCCTTGCAAAGGGTGGCAACTTCATCAATAGCTCTACTAAGGCAGCAGCGATGTTACCTGTAGTGCAACAGCAGCAGTCAACGGCACGGCCACAGACTGTGTCTGCTGTACAACCAGGCCTCAACCATTCTCTCGTGACAGAAACAGAAATTCGTTTGCAGGAACAAAAAGTTAAACTGCTCAGACAACAGCTGGGACTGACAAGCTAGCCAATAGGGCTGGTCTAGTGTAGTGGATAAAAGAATAGTATATATTATATGCACACATACAACAAACATCCCTCCATTTTTTGTGATGTAAACCGTCTCTAACTTGTAAATGAATTGTGACACTGTCTATACCATACACTTACCTGGCAATTTGTTGTTGTAAGATAGCTAATCTGCAAGACCGATACTTCACAAGGACACAAAACTTTTTGGTATAATGTGGGGTCCAACACTTACCATATATATTTCTAACCATAGTTTAAGCTTATTTTGTTGTACTGTTTTTTAAATATGCTAGTTTAGTCAGGCACACGTAATCTATGTAATTGAATTATTCCTACTAATTGATTGCAGTTGTGGAGCATTATATAGACCAGCCAATTAAGCCTAGCTTTCTAACTGAAATATGTTTGACTGCCTATGTACATGTGTTTTCAGTACAGTTAATATGATAAAATTTTATATAATAAATTAAAATGTATTATTGTACACACTGAAGACAAGTTGGTAGAATGAGTGATGTCATTAATAGACCATGTGTTATGTCATAGTTTCAGCAATAGTCCACGTTGTCTTGCGGGTTGTAGCATGATAGAAATATGTCCTGCCATCTGGAGTCTTCACCACCTTCCAGCCAGGTCCTGGGGTCTATACAAAACAACAAATGGCACATGAAGGTTTAGTATCTTCTACAAGGTCTCTTACTTACCCCAACTTGATTTTCATGGTGGATATGCATCACCTCATCAATGTCCCATGTAGTGTAACCCATGTCACGGTTGAAATAATAAAACTGTCCTCTAGACGAATCCATCTCTGCAAACCAGCCAGGTGGTAACTGCATAGTAACAAAGAACAAGTTAAGGTACATCTGTAGGTTGCAAGGGTAACTTACAGTTTTAGGATTACTTGTTGGCATAGTGACTGGCGCCACTGGTGGGCTTACATCCTTAGGCTGGGCATTAAATGGAGGAACAGCATTAGATGGCACAGTACGTGGTTCACTAGATATTGAAGTGGACTCCAATTGTTGACTAATATTGCTATCAGTTTGATCATATATTGCAAGGCCTTTCCTCCTATGAAGACTGTTCTTCTTTGCTGGTATAACTGGAGGCATAGCAGACTTGACTTGTTGTTCAATACTGGTACCACCTGAAAGAAGTGCTGACTTCTTGGGCTGCCGAGAAGGTTTTGGTGCTACCTGTGGGGCTTTATGTACAGTGTCCAGAGGTCTTTGCTCAACACCAGGTGGGGTGGTTGGGACATTAAGGCTGTAAGTGCGAGGTGACTCATTTATAGCAGGTGAGTTCATTTGCACATAATCTATTGGAGTAGTTGTTGATGGCTGTGAAAGTTGATCATTGACTGAGTGCATCTTAATATAGCCTTCTGGAACTGGCTGAGGAGGTGGTAAAGGAAAGTTATTAGGGCAACTTGAAGGGTGAGAAATACTATTATTACGATACTGAGAAGCACTAGAAGGAGGTGCTGTTTGATGCTGCTTCTGCTGTTGGTCTGAGTAATAAGACTGTCGGTGTTCGCTGACATATTGTTGTTGCTGCTGTTGTTGTTGTTGGCTCACATGATTAGGCCATTGGCCCATGTGATGCTGCTGTTGGTCTGAGTAATAAGACTGTCGATGTTCATTGACATTTTGTTGCTGCTGTTGTTGTTGATTAGGCCATTGGCCAATGTGATGTTGTTGCTGCTGTGATTGGCTCACATGATTAAATTGTTGGCCCATGTGGTATGGTGGACTAACACGTCGTTCCAAGTGTTGGTTATTTCCACGATTCATCTGATGTTGGTTTAAGTGTTGATATTGTTGCTGCTGGAATACATTTGATGGTGGGCTTGACTGCCACGGAATGTGTTGTGGCTGCTGCTGTTGGCTTATTTGTTGCTGCTGTTGTTGTTGTTGGAAAACATTTGATTGTGGGCTTGACTGCCGAGGCATACGATGCTGCTGGGTCCCATTGTTTGGCTTCTGATCCATTTGATATTGGTAACTTCTCCGTTGATCAATATGATTCTGCTGTTGACTAACTTGCTGACCCATAAGATATGGTTGCTGTACCTGTTGCTGGCTCACATGGTTTTGTTGCTGTTCCATTGCAGCATGATAGTCAAAACGTGACATACCAGTGGGAGACATATTGTTGTCATGATGATACTTCTGTGGGCCTGGTAACTGATGCATGGGTGGAACAGGTGAAACTGCACGACGGTGCTGATTAAAGCTAAGGTACTGCTGATCCATACGTGGAAAATGGTTAACTAAATCTCCATGATGATCAATCTCGTCAAAAGATGTAGTCAAGGGCCTAGCCCACTGAGTAGCTGGTAAACTGTAAGAGCTGCTACTTCTACTGGGAACTGTCCTAGCAGGAGAACCACCAAATACTTGTGACAGTGAACTATGAGACTGACTAGGTAACACCATGGGTGGTGGTGGTCCACCATTAACCATGGGTACTCTTCCATTGGCCACTGGTGCTGCTCTATTGGGTTTCACGTTGCTAAAAGGGTATTTAAAAAAGAAATATTACTACCATACCCACCCATATTAATTATTAATTTTTTTTGACTTAAATTGCGAAGTAAAATGTCTGTGATTACCTACAACTCAAGCTAAACAGTAATCACTCACACACATAAAAGTTAGTAATATATACATCCACCCACAACCCCAGCAATCTTGTATCTCAATGAACTATGCAATGTTACACACTTCCACTTATCATACTCACAGAATGACAAACTTGGACAAATACGGCACAAAAACTATGATACAGGTAGTGGTTGGTGAGATAATCGTTTGAATTCACAGGAATGCAGACAGTCATATCTAGACAGTCATATGGAGGATTTGTGGAAAGATATCAAACTAATTGGGAAACTGGGATAAGTGATAAAATTTCTGACTTAACAAGCACTGCGTGACTTTATAACATGTGACTGGGCCTGCGAAAATAGGGCATGTGGGCACATGATTTTTGCCTACTTTTTCAAACTTTCATCACTCATAACGTTTTATACCAATATGCTATTACAATACAATTTTCAGCTCTTAGTAAGCATTTGATTGGCTTTATGATGCAAGTTACAGAATGCATATTCTTTTCCAGTACTGACATATGGCCTGTTGCATGACGGGCTGTAGTTTGTGCCCACATGCCCTGTTATCGCAGGCCCAGGCACATATTATATAAAATGGTGTTTACAAAACAGTCCTATGATGTCACCAAGATAATATTTATTTTGAAGTATACCTAATAGTTGGTGGTACCACATGTGTTCATATATAGTAGAGGTAGCAGAACTCAAAACTTTCCTCTCTAAACTCTTTATCAGTGATCAATGCTTTACAGGTGTTACCTTTATATGATAAAGGTATAAATTATTAATACCAAACTATCATCTTTAAAAATACAAGCTTTTTTGGTACCGGAGGATCTTACTGCTATACAGGGTGTATTAACTGAATGTAAGCCACAAACAATGGTTACTTTTAAGACAGAGGAGGTTAGTAACACATCATCCATCTCATGATCTCAAAAATAATTTAACATTGACACCTCAACGTCAATACAAACTATTAAAATTCACAAATTGCATGCTTGTTTTCTTAGGCCCTACATTATCTGAACGTAATAAGTTGGGAATCAATACCAAAACCAACACAAGATACAATTAAACCATGTATATGGTGTGTCATAGGATTACGTGCAACCGACCTCCATTTTCAAGAGACACAAGTACACAAATGCCCACTATCCCATAACCTCTATCCGAAATGACGTCACAAACATAAAATGGCCGCCGGGACTTTAATATTTTTGAGTACAGACGCCTATGGAGAAATTTTTTTGATTGATTATATTTCAGCCAAGATAGAAGATACAGAGCTCTAATATAGTTATAAATAATGTAAGGATGAACATACACTATAGCCTAAATCTACAATCAAAAAGCTTCCAAGACACTTAAATGATTTATTGTACTGTCTTATAACCATATCTGTTGGCTGTAGCTTTTCTCGGCTGAAATATGACCTATCAAAAAAATTTCTCCATAGGCATCTGTACTCGAAATATTAAAGTCCCCCCACTATTGGTGGCCATTTTATGCTTGTGACGTCATTTTGAAGAGGTCATTCATGTTAATAACTTCACTAAACCCACAAATAAAATTTTATGATATATATCCTGGTTGCAAAATCTGTGAAAATTATTTTCTTCAAAGCATTTGTTATCGTAGTATTTGCATGGTGTATCTGTTACTGGTCAGATTATATTGGCTTAACATACACCACCAGCTCAGAGAAATTTCGGCGTTAAGATTTCTAGAGTGCAGCATGGTCTTTCCTTTTGTTGCTACAACTACACTACTGCCATCCATTTTCTACCTGCAATTAAAACTACTCAGTGTAATCTCTTATTGGGCCAACATTGTCACCACACGAGTGTTATTATTATTATTTATCTAATTTGCCAAAATGACAGGGTGGCACCAAAAGGCATAGCCTGTACAAGGGTGCTTCCCTAAACACATACATTACAAAAATAACACTACAAGGACAAAGAATAACAACACAAAAGTACACTACAAAGAAGAGAAACGATAGTTACAATAAGCAAAACACACACACAGACTAAAAAAGCTACATACAAAAAAGATGATAAATGGAACGATGAAAATAATTTACAGATTTAATAATGAGTGTATCAAATGATACAGTGTTCCACAAAAATACAGTATTCACAAAAAAAGAATAACGGTGACTGTTGATAGAAGATAGTAAAGGTACAATAGACAGTTCATGGGCTCTGGTGCAGGAAGTATTACAGTGATAGTAATCATAAAAGTTAAGAGATGTTCTGTTGTTGAGGATATCATACAGTGTTGACACAGACAGATAGTTACGACGATCAGTGAGACTAGGCCAGCGCAGTGAATTAAGACAATCATCAGATGGTGTTTGAATAAGCACAAGACCAATTTATTTTAAAGAGTATTCACTATATTTACAAAGGATTAGTGCAATAGCCAAATGCAAAAAATACAGCAGTTTTAATTACAGCTAGTGAATGGAGATCACAAATACCCTGCAGGCCTTATTCACTTGTGATGTCCGGGTGAAATTTTTTTTACCAATAGTAAGTGCATCATGATCGGACATTAAGTCAGATCAAAATGGAAACATGCTCATATGAGCAACATTTTGTCTAAAGATGTCTGACCATTTTTTTAAAGTTCTGTTAGTGTTGGCACAATTACAATATTTCCCAGAGGAGGGTGGAAGTGGTTTAAGTGCTGTAAAAATGAAATATGCATTTTGGGATAAACTAAATGTGTGCATTATGTAACAAAGTTTGGCATCATTGTTATGTTAACTATGCGAGCGAAAATGTTTTCATCAGTTTTTGTCTAGAAAACTAAGTGATTTTATAGAACAAAGTACATCATCTGAATCCTCACACAAAGCCTAATCAGAAGAGCTAACGATCCCCAGTGATCACCCACCATTCACTGGTTATGTATTGTGACTATTGGGATATTCCAAACAAAACTACACAATATTTTGAAGTAGTGTCTAAAATGCTTCCGACCTCCTCTGATTATTTCCCAACATAATCAACCACCATACTGTACCAATCTATAAGAATACAAGTGATACACAAAGAAAATTGGACGTGCTTCCTACATGTAAATATGTTGCTGGTATTCCTCAATAGCTACAATACAAAACAGCGGGGGTCATTACACCTAAGCTTCAAGGCAATGTATTTTTGTTTTGGAAAACCCTTAGTTTTGGGTGAAATTAATAAATCACGATTTGGTGTATGAACTTCAGTCTAGTATCTTGTAACACACACAGAATGATCGTACCATGCTACAATATACTACATCCATTTATTATTGTGACCTGCATGGATAAATCTTGATCCAGTTATACATAAATTATAGTTAGTCAGCGATGGTCAAAAATATACAGGACATGCATAATTGCATATACAGTGCAATGGCCCTTAACAAATCTCCAAATTAAGGACAAGGACAACAATTTTGGTACCACTGAAGAAGAAACCTCTCTCTATATTGCAACCAAATTTTTTGGTCTAAAAAGTGCCCATAATAGACTGTTTTGTATTGTACAGTAGCATAGTACGGTAGCATAGTAGGTAGCAACTCTTCCTTACACACAAAGGTGTGTCCTGTAATTTATTTTTTCCAAATATGGAGCAGTGTAACAAGAGAAATCATCCACACCCGAAGATATGTATACATTCCTACTTCAATCATATAGCTTGTCAGTGGTAATTGTATAGCCATGACTGAAGTAGGAATTGAGTGTGCACTAGTATAGCTGCAGGTGTGGGCAATCTTTCTGCTTTTGTCCCCTCCAACTAATTTTTATTTCACTTGTTTGTTTACTTTTTGTAACATAATAGCCCGCTGCAATGTGAGACTATCAACATGGCAATTTTCATCTAAGTTACACACACAGCGTTATAAATGAACAGTACAAGAAGCACCTTTGCAGTCAATCTACTCACTTCAAATGCTAACCAATACTACTGAATTGTTGCGAAGGCTGATTTTTTGGTGGGAGAACAAACTTTCATGTTAAGCACACACAAATGTACACACACACACCAATACAATATTGTAATGTATGTTCCATTATGCAGAACACATACTCACCTCATAGATGGCATTCTGGGTGGAAGGGGAGGAGCAACTACCGGCTCTATGGAGTAATTACCAGGGTCCTTCAAGTCTGGCATTAGAGACTTGACATGTTCGATAAATTTAGCATCTTCATATAACCCTTCTGCGACCTCATCCTGGTTTGTCACAACTTGTGCATCTTCTGGCATGGTCTCCATTGGAAGAGTACTGGCTGACTGCTGTTGTAGCTTCTTCTTGCTCATAAACCTCTTCAAGCGTACATAACCATTAGGTGCAGTGCTGTCCTCAGCTACTTGAATGATGTCCTCCCGATTCTGCTCTCGTAGGATGTGTTGTATCACTTCAGCCCACTCATGGTGTTCACTCGGTAGATCTGCTTTTAGGGTCACTCGACTGATTGTAGTAGTCACTTCAATACTATAGTCTGCAGACCGTGTTAATGCTGGCGGATGGTTGAACTTCACTTTGGTAGCTTTACCCAGCTCAAGGAGTGTCTCAGGCTTGCCAGTATAAAACACTTGCATTTTACCATTACTCTTCAGCTGGCTCCACTGCCTGCCATGATCAACCTTCATGTTTGATGCAAGAGAAGAGTGTTGCTTGAATGACAGCTGTAGATTGCGTTGTATGGTCTGGCGAAATTGGCTCAAGTCAGCACTCTGCACCATATTTAGCAGAAATTCTTGGTACTCCAAGTAACCTTCTTGGACTACAGCTCCTTCTACCACATCAGCTAGCCGTGGGGATGGCTCTTGAGTAGATGCAACTTGTATCGCATCAATCCATCGTAATACTTCACTCTGAAAAACAACAAATGACGTATACAGCAACAGCAAATTTCTCCTAGTACTTTATCAATGGCTTGCAATAAGTAGGAAGGACCATCTGGTTTATGCACACGTATAATTGTGCCTTTCTGTTTTCCTTTGATGTTCACCGGCTCACAGAGACAGTTACGAAGGTCTATGTAATGCTGACACTCCTTCACATTCTCATCCTACACAGAATGGCACACGTTACACAGGTTACATGGTATCAGACACAAACCTCTTCATCTCGGTATGTGAACATGGTGGAGCCGTCAATAGCAACCCAGGAGCGGCTCCAGTCAAGTTCCTGTTTCACAGATACCTCCAACTGACTAACCAAGTAGCCACGAGTGCATGGATCTAGTGCCTTAATCATGGCGGGCTACAATAACAATAACATACAACAATCTCCAGCATACACACACCACCACAATAGTGCACACACTGGTAGTGAACCACAACATATTAAACAACTCCACCAAGGGGCAATACTTCACAGGATGTTATAACAACTATCACTAAACAGCACTTAAGTGATAGACAGGAACTAGCAAAATAACAACAAATTGTAAAGACCCACTTTGAACTTCAGTTTACATGTGATGGTCTGTAATACTGTATTATGACATTAAGTGACATTGCTTTACATGTACTGCACATTTTGCACCATGACACTTACGTTGTCTCGGGCACTAGCCATAATGGCATCAAGGATGGTAGCCTCATTGCCAACAGATTGATGGGTACACAGCACAAATTGCCGCTTGCAGTTCTTCAGAGAGTAGATATGCTCATTGGCAGAGAGGAAACGAGACGGCTGGTCCGTAACATCACACAGCATAACAAAGTGATAGCTTTACAAAGAATGTACATCCATCTCAATGAACACTACATGACTTGACACTAGAAAACTTACTTTCTGGGGTCGACGTAGTCTCTTCCTAACTGAACTAGTACCATCTGAATGGCATCCTTAACGGAGGTCTTTGGCAGACAAGGGATCACAGTACGATGACGAAACGGAGGTACCAAGGCAGTGTACACACGCACCACCCCACCACCCTACAGAGAGAGACATAAAACTGACAGCCACAATCAATTGTATATTATACTTTGTCTATAGCTTGGCTGTATGATGGCTCCTTGATTTTAATAATCCTTTTCTGCTTCTTGGGGCTGTACAGACAACAAGTATTCATAACTTATCAGAAATAAAATACACAAAATCATTAGCCTATTCAAATCTGTATGGCTTTTACAACCAACACAGACAACAACCTAATGTATTCTCCTTGGCCTCCATGTAAGGCAATGTTATATCTAACCTGGCAATCACACTGTAGGACCTGTCTCTGTCCTTTGCAACAACATCCTGGTGAACTGACAGCTTCTGGTCTGCTTGACTGAAAATGAAAACATCAAAAATGACATAACAATTGAATCCCTGACAACAGCTACAGGACATTCCAAACTAATGAAATATGTCTCACAAGTTTATTCATGTGAGATGAGGAATAGTGTCAGTTACCTTAACTGGCATGTGCTTATTAGTAAGCCATAAAGATGTGATTTGTGCACCTAAATTAAGCCATAGGTGGATACTCACTTGGGAGCATTTGATCGTATCTTGGGAAACTCTTGTGCTGTTATTTCAAAAAATGACGGTCTCTTTGATGGATCAGTCGACCAACACAATTGCATCAGACGGAAGAAGGAGTCAGGGCACTCTTCTGGTTGTGCTAGTCTATGTCCTTCTTGCACCTGCAAAGAAAGAACAAACAGTCTGGCTAGTAGCCATATTTAACAATCACATTACTTGTTTCCTGACTTCAGCATTACTGAGGGCCGCATAAGGCACCGAGCCAGCTGTCACAAACTCGTAAAAGAGAATACCAAAACTCCACACATCTGTCTTCTTGTCAACGTAGAGTTTGGAAAACACTTCTGGTGCTGTCCATCTTATGGGGAACTGTAGCTGCCGCTCCTTACCCACCAAATTACACTCCTCTGTGCCAGCCACACGACTCAACCCAAAGTCAGATATCTTAACACTATTGGTCTGGTCTAGGAGGATGTAAACAAAGAGTCAAGGAGAAATCTTATATATTAACAGTACTTCGTGATGTGCATGAATACTATTTGGAGGAGTCTATGCATTAATCAACTTGACTGTGGTCACACCTGACACCCAATTGACTTCACCACTACATATCACAACTACTAACTGACTCCTACTGTAACCAGAAACCCTAACAAAAAAAAAAGAGAAGGGAAAAAGGATATGTTTCTAGCAGCTAGGTCACAGTGCAGTACTGACTGTTGATGGAGATAGCTCATCCCTTCAGACACTTGAGAGACATAGTGAAGTACTTCCTCTTTGCTGAGTTCTCTTTGGTGCAGCACAGAGAGCATATTTTCTTTCATCAATTCCTGAAACAGAGATTACCTCATTAACACCAGAAAATTAACAATTCCTATACAAGGAAGAAAATCACTACAGTACCAGCCTTAACACTTAAGAGGCTACACAACAGGAGATTAGAGACTTCTGTGTTGGTCCACAAAGTATGATGTTTCACTGCTTTAAACAATGAGGAAGCCCAAGCAGACAAGTTACCCAATACTCTGTACAATTGCTAAGTGATTTTAGATACTATTCAAACACAAGCTGGAAGTCTTTTCTACCGACTCTGGGGAATGGAAAGGCACAGATACCTTACCAGTACTAGTGATATCGGATCGGAGGTCAGGACCAGAGCAACCATTCCTAGTACATTTGGATGGTGTAGTTTGCTGCAAGGAATAACAAGATGTTAAGGTGGCTTTCTTTCACTCTAAATCATCCATACCTCATGATACGTGTCTCTCGGTCAAACTCTGCTTTAGCCAAATCCCCACAGTCAGGTTTTAATGTCTTGATGGCAACAGGCTGACTGTCTAAATAACCTTTGTACACATCCCCAAATTTCCCAGAACCCAACAGATCAGAATATTTCAGTGAAGTGCCTGGTACATCCCATCCTTCTATTTGTCCTGTCTGCTTACGGCATTCTACTATTTGTTGCTTCCATGGTTTAAGTTGTTCGGCCGAACTGACAGTGCCAGGATACACAAGGTAGCTTCCCTGTAACAGATACATGTACAAGAACATGATAGCAATGAAGTGAATTTAGCAAGATATACAAGTGCTAGCTAGTAACACGATAGTCTCATGCAAATTAGGCTTAAGTGATACTACTTCTCCAGCAAAACAATCTGTAGCCAACAACAACTACATCTACACTAAACAATTTGTAGTACAAAAGTACAAAGGACCACTAGTCTGAGTACATGTGCCAACAATGTGGGCTGAGTCTCACTTGGACACAGAATTCGTTTGAACATTTTTGTCATTTCACACTATGTGCACACACACACCAACGTGTGACTGTACCTGCTCCTGAAAACCGATTACTCTTAGCAGCTCTACCATGCCTGGTTTACACAACACCTAGATCGATATGCATTCAACTTTTAACGAGCACATAACCACTTCTAGGCTATACCGAGGCAGCTAGGCGTATCTTTCTGAACTTCTCCAGGTCAGGATGAACCATGATGTTTTGCATAATCTTCAACACTGTTAAGCTGCTCTTTAGGTACTCCTCTGTACCCATGGCCTTCATCGCGTTTATCGCGCGCTCAAAATAGCTCGTCATCTCCCCTAGTCACCTCTGACAGCCTTTACCTCGCACCGGGGGAGGTGATATACCTAATAATACTACACGTGACGTGAGAGATGATTATTTATTCGCTTGAATTTAGATCATTATAGGAATTGCTAAAATATGAAATCATGTAAGGAAATCCAGCTTCCATTTCACTTCCGGTATAGCTGGTACTACAGTCACAGCTTGTGGGAGCTTGTTGGAATCTGCTAAGGTCACTACAATATTATAATCTTGTGCACAATGAATAGCAAACCTTGTTCTCTTTCATCAGCCAAACCAGTAACAATACTGTTAGCTGTGGACTGTGGTCCAGTTAGAGATGTCTGTATCAGAAAATGATTTGGATTTAAGTCACATATAGGTCTTACAGTGTTCTGTACATCCACTGGGGTCCAGATAGATGGAATGCGACTCTTTACTATTCCTAGTAGTGTAGCAAATGCAGACTGCAGTTGTTTGGCTAACTGATCCTTGTTAAACTGTACTAATATTGTCAGTAGCTGAGCAACGTCATCTACCAGACACATAAATGCAAATATTTCCCGTAACAACAAACTTTGCATGTTGCTGATGTTAGTAACAATGTCTCCTAAGGCAATAAGAAGGGCAACATCTTCATATTGGCTCCCTTCTTTCAGACTATATTTCTTTTTCTCTGCTTTGCGGCGATTTTTTCTTGAATGTCTAAAAAAAAAAACAGTTCACACATTTTTTAACCTTGCAAAACAAAATTTCACATCTTACGCAGTAGTCCTGCTGTGGACACTGGTAGAACCTGAAGCACTTCGTAGAGAAGTGACACTGCTAGTCTCAGAAAACAAATCCTCTTTGTCTTCCTCCACCATTTCGCCGTCTGGTACAGGATGGAAATAATAAATTGATAAAATCTATTACCAAGAGTTTGTGGTATATAGTGGTATATAGTGGTTTAATAGACACTGAACTCAAATAACAATTTGTGGTTAAACTGTATAACAAATTTAACTAAGATTTGATGTCTTAGTCAACACTTTGGGTCAGCTTTTATAGGGAATCAGACCTGATAACAAAGTGTCTCAGTTCCCTTCCCTCAGAAACCACCCACCTGCTATCAGGGCAGCATGAGCTGCTTTGGTTGCCCTCACTATGTACAGCCTTGATGAATACTGAGTGAAATTCCTGTCCACTGTCTCTAACGTGGCCATGAAGGTCTGCTGGGCTGTAGTGACATTGAAAACACAACAGCATAAAATAGATCATACACACCTTCTGTGATGGCAGGCTCTATGTGAGTCAATACAATGTCAGCTCTAGAGTTCTGGTGAGCCTATATGAAAATGATAGAAAGAGAGAACACCTATTTTAATGTTCACCAAACAAAGTGCATCTTCCCAAGCTCCACCCTCCAATAGCACCACTATGGCCTCTTCTAAATCATGGGCATATGTAATCAGAACTTGTGCAGCTTCTTTATATAGACGTTTCTGTCTCAGTGTGTTAGCCGTGCGGTGTGCCAATTTTGTCTTCTCTTCTGGTGGCTGATTGAGCTCCGCAGACAGTGTAAAAGCTTGCTGCCAACAGCCCCACCTCTCACATGCAGCCAGGGCTGCAGAAAGCTGCTCAGCTTTCCTATACACTATCAGACAGATCAGCAAATGACAGCCTTATCCTACGCTTACTCAACATGGCTTCTCTAAATTGCTTCTTTTCAGCTAGATAACTTCCGTATTCAAGAGCAATAGCCTATTACCATGTTGGTAACATTCTATTAAACATCAAATAGCTACATACCTTGTATTGTTCTGTTCTGTCAGAGTATAACTCTATCCCTAGACTATATAGGTGGTGTGTTTTAATTAAGAGCAGTGCTTCTTCAAATTTATCATCTGTGGAAATAGTAAAAATCATCTTAACTGCTGAACACTACTGAATAAATACAAACAAATTTATTGCGCAGTAAAACTCTCTAGAGGTAAAAAATGCAATCTATGGAGCTAGACTTGTTGGGGCCAAAATCTTTGTCATTATATGGAATTGTTTTTATATTGAGTTCTTAATTTGGAGACTTTCCTAAAACAGATTTTACCGTAAACACTATAACAGCTAAACATATTTAAAGAGTATTCAGACAGTGTGAGGTAAACAGCTCCTCCATCATGACTCACCACTACACTTGCTGAGATGAGAGAGAGCCTTAGAGTAACGTTGCAAATGACGGTCAATAGAATATCTTTGATAGTGAGTGTCCATTTTACGCAGCTGGTTTAGGAATGGAAGATATTCCTTAGGATCCTGGGACATTATCACATGAAGTAAGACGGTCATCACATAGAGGATATTGTACCTTCTGTGACATCTCAGCCACTAACAAGACCAGCTCAAAGTCATACATACCCAAAGCAACATCATACAACTGATTGACATCAACAAGAAGGAGGGAGTATTTGAGAGCTTCTTCAACACCGATCCCTCCATTAGAGCTAGCAGCTGTAATGAGCATAATAGATACATGAATAATCAAATCTAATAAAATTATGGTACACTCAGTACTGATTATTGAATAATTGTACAGTATACTTTAAAGTCTCTACCAGTGCCTACCATATATTGCAAATGGTTCAAGGTAGAAAGTTTCATGGATTTTGCAATGTCAGCAAACCACTAAACGTTTACTGTTAATATAGTCAATGCTCGTGTATTCTACAATAAAAAAAACTACATTTCGATAAGTTTCGATAACAAAAACCATTTTATCATAATCAACTATAATCTCAATAGTGAAATGAGATGTTGATAATATGAAATTCATTATCTTTATTATGATAACGACATAAGTATCGAGACATAGGTATCACGATAGTCACATCATCATTATTATCGCACAGTACATAGCAGACAGCAACTAATGATTTGACCATTTATCCCTTACAAATTTCTAAGAAGAGATGAGATCAAGTAGCCTGTATGAATGACTAAAGTTCACTATCACCAGAAGGAAGGAAAAAAGTCATCGTGCTAATTGGTCACTTTTCTATTTCAAAGGATCATTCAATCAGCCCCATTGAATGGATCATCAATACTAGATGTGTTAACTAACTCGGTATCCTGTACCACTGTAACGCCATCAAGTGCTGCCAAGGGTTATGTGAACTCTTGATGCTGCAGGGTATGCCAACTCTTCTCTCTCATTTCTAGTCAACATAATAATAATAGACTTCAATACATTACTTGCTAGACTACTGCAGGCATACGATGTACAGCAAACCTTGAGCAGACACCATTTTAATAATTCAATCTTATGTCATGTCAAATAGGCTCTAGTGTGTCACAATCTATATCAAGTAGCAATGTAGATTTTGCTAATTATAAATTATATTTAAACTTACACAATAGTTAACCAGATATTATTTAAAATCTTACATACTTGTATTCATTCCCTAAAATTTCTCATTATCAGAAAATATCTGAAACTAAATAAAAGCCAACACTGATATTATCAATTAATAAACTAAGTTCTGGTGTTTTTCTGGTTATTGAGTAATAACAAAAAAGGCCATCTCGTAACAAGGCCATAGTTTGTTGGTCTTGAAGACGTCCCTATTAATGAGGTGGCCCTAAAAAAGAGGTTTCATTGTACATTGATATGGATACCAGCCAGACAAGACCATAATAATGTGAACTCATAATTCCTAGAACACCTGAAGAAATGAAAGTTTTTGACTTCTTGTACAAGGAAGAAGTCAATCCTTTTGATAGTAAGCCCACCAGACTTTATATATTATCAAAGACACAGATGCGCATACACACACACACACACACCACAAACCTTGAAGCTGTTTGATCTTAGTTAGAACAGTTTCCAGTTGAGGAGTGGTCTTCTTTACTAGGGCAGTAATGGTGGGAAGAAGGAGATGACTTTGTGTAGAGTACAGCCGGTCAAGACACACTAACACCGCATCACACACAACATCAACTTTGCTGTCATCTTTCTCACTGGACAGTAACATATAATAACACTAATATCAGCCCATCAACATTACTAAACTACACAGGATACAAGTGTTATTGGATGTGAAGATTAACATTACAGCAGCTTCAACTCACAGTGAAAACTACTCTACATGTAGCACAACGAAGACTGACAAATGTACATAGTTATGAAACAAACAACACAAGACACTACACCACTCCACCCATTATGATAATGTTGATACACAATGTAAATTAGTGACCAACAGATATGGGCAAGGTAATTTAGATTACTTACTTGTTAGGTACTTTACCATCACTAAGTTGTCGGGGTTTACCAGAATACATGGTGATAGTCACATCCTGTTCACTGTAAGAACACACACAAGTAGAAAACAACACAGCCTGCCAGTCTGTTCTAACCTTAACTCAGTCAGAAACAAACTCAGACCTCCAACTGATTCTAATTGTTGGACAACTTCAGTCACATTGTCCAAGAATAGCTACAATAGGGGTGTTACTATGACAACCACACAGGTTTAATAAATGGGTGCTACCTGTGGATTGTGGTCATATAGTAAATTCATATTGATACGATGTTTTCTCATGATCACAAATGACTCACGAAACTTCTGACTACAATACAAAATGTCAAATCAGGCATACACATTCCTTTACTAACTTGTCTAACAGGTTACGCAAATGTGACAATACCAAGGCACGGGGGTTAATTGTCTCTAGGTTACCACGAGGCATCTACAGAATGACACATCATAAAATCATTATGTCACACACACGCGTACACACACACGCGCGTACACACACTAGCAGACTATCAAACAATAGTTATTTGGTGACTAGCGCAGTTCCTAACATAAACAATGTTACATCATACATGTTATGTCATATATACTCTGTACTGTACACTGTTATGTCATGTGTTGCTACATACCTGGAGAACCACTCTAGTGTCATGTGATATGGCAGTCACAATCCTGGAACCACGTTCCACATTCCGCACGTATTCATTCCCAATACTGTCACTTTGTAACAACTTCAAGTCTATAAAATTTTGCCACAGTCTCACATGAGACAACATGTTGTGTTGTTAAAGGATCACCTGACACATCCTGGTGTAGGCTAACACAGTAACACACATGAGAGTGTGTCGTCAATAACAAGAAGGTGTCGTAGACATAGAACGAGGAACAATTGTTAGACAGCTGTGTGTACACTCCATATGAAGGAGAAACAGCAAACTGGATGAGACTTACTTGGGTAGTGTTGACATACAATCTGCCACGCTCACTCAAACTGACTACACAAGTCTAACAAGACGAATGCATAGTTAATAAACACATGTATTACATAGGTACATGAGCCATCTGAACATGATCTTTGAACATGATCTTTGAACATGATATACTTTGCACTTACTTGATCATTAAACACAGCTAATCGCATGTGAATACAAGGCTCTGGTAACTGTAGGTCCCTCCCACCTTGATGTAACATCCACGGGGAGAGGCCAGCCTCTAGAGTAAAAAGTAATGGTCTGCATTACTTTGTAATCACAGACAGACAGACTCATATAGAGACAGAAAGACATGAGCACAAAAAAAGAAAGCTTCCAGTAGCTGTGAGGAACACCACCCACAGGGGTGCCTGTGCACAACTCAGGTACTAAAGCTGGTGCAGGCAAAAATACATTTCACAGATAGAGGTTGTGGAACCCTAAGTTCCAACACTGCTAAGAACAGTTGAGCATTTGCTCTCCCAGTTAACACCAATTTACCATTATACAGCTGGGCTCACACACACACACACGAGCGCACGCAGACACACACATGCACACACATGGATACACACCGGGTGAGTAATGTAGTATACTCCCATTGATTAGCTGTATAGCAGTTGTTGATGGGTTCATACTATGAACAGCAAGTACAGGCTCTTCACAAGACCACACATTAGCCACTCTACAAAGACAGTATAACAATATGCCACAAATGCTATGTCCAACTTGATATGATAGTCGTCCTCTGAATGAGTCAACTGATACTCATACAACTGATCTGACTGTGTTGTCATGTCCCACACAACCCCTAGCAACAGACTCTCACTGTACCAGGTAAGATGGCGATGTATCACAACTCCATTAAGTGGTAAACTGTAATGACGGCAACATCATGACTGCTAGCTTAATGCCAGTAATCCTACACCTTGTTGTAGCTACCAATTTCGGACATGTCACTACTTGGCTGAAGCCATGTTGATCCTTGCTTGACTGCTCATCCAGTGAAATAAAGAACAAAGCAACTCTTCCATCTGATTGTGACACCAGCATACGCTGCAAACAAGGGCTGAATGTCACTTCATTTGCAGGTGAGGACAGTTTTAACTCATGAGAACACATAGGAGGAGGAATAACACATTTTCTAAATGGCGTATATAACAGCTGACCTAACAAAAATATATCCTAACAACAAGCAGTTACTACACAAGAAGAGAACACTCACTTCCATCAATCAATACAACTGCAGCACGATTGTTAGGAGAACTTCCTTCAGTCTGGGAAATTCCCCACTTGAAATCGTAACTTATGTATTGACCAGCTAACAAGGACACAACAATGAACACATGTTATCATATCCCCTCCCCCACCAGTGGTGATGACATGTAGCTTCAACTGGTTGATTGGATCCCACAAGAGTCCGGCAACACCATCCAAGAATTTTAGCTCCATTTTCAGGTACCAATGATAATTTGATATGGACCACAATTGGACTATAAAGAACACAGCATATTAATAATTTGGCAAACCTATGCTATATCAACTGAAAGGATTCATTCCAAATTTATGCATAAGCTGCCGTCATCTTTCAGTTCCAAGTTTCAATTTACATTGACTGAACGTCGCCGTTTTCATACAGCTATTCAGATTTTTAAATCTTTACATCGAATTTCTCCTCCTTATTTACATGATATATTCCAGTTTTCGAAGGATGTTACTGGTCATCTTAGTCGTAATGTTAATCGTTTATTTGTTCCTAGAGTGTTTATCAACTATGGCAAGCGAACTTTTTTCTACCGAGGAACTGTTTTATGGAACAACCTTAAGTCTACTGTTACTGGGGCTGCCACTTTGTCGTCATTTCGTAATTATTATCTTAATTCTTAATTCCTGTGTAATTTTGTCTATGTATCCTTAGTTGTGTATGTATGTTTTTTTTTGTTTTTTTTTGTATATTATTAGTTATTGTATGTGTCTATTGTATGTTTGTTCAGGGCTCCACTGAAAATCAGTTTTACTGAGTGGACTCCCTGCTTAAAAATTACAATTACAATTACAATTACAACAGGAGACTATAAATACCTTGTGGCAATGACTACAACATAATACTGTAGTTGTATGGTATACTAACCATAAGCATCATGGCGGTCAGGCTGCAAAGGATCCAGCCACACCCCCAACACTGATGAGCTAGTATTCCATGTCAACTGCTGCACCTGCAACAATCAGCATATGCACAAGTAAACACCACTGTTACATATCCAGCATACTCACTGCTAGCATATAACAACCACTCACCTTCACTTCATCTTGGGCAAATGGTAAGGTAAAGCTGCCATGCTGTAAACCATTTCGTTCAAAGAACACAATGTCATGCTTGTGGGGCCTTCGCTGAGTTGACGCTATCAAGTTTCCACAGGGACTACAAAGTGACAGAGCTCTACAAGTAGCGGTGCAATCCATGCATACCGCCAGCTCAGTGGATGTTCCAGTCCATCCAGGGGTTCAGCAGTAGAATGTAATACTAGTTCTCTACTCCACACACGTACTATACGTTTGCCTACATAATAAGGTACACAATACACTACAGTCAACGGAAGTGCTGTGATATACACATTCATACCTGTGTCAGGGTTGAGAGTAGAGCATACAAAATATTGTCCATCTTCTCGCCAACTGACACGAGGCTTGCCATCATCAGCAAGCAAAGCTGTCCCAGCCTATACATTCATTAATCGATGATCTATCCAACACAGCAAAGCTACTTTGTACCTCCTTCTCCTTGCTTTGGGCAGCTGCTTTTCCAAGGGAGCCATGAAATTGTGTCTCCTTTTTGCCCCAACCAACATTAATGGGCTCAGCTGCAAGGAACAAGAAACCTAACAAAAGGCTTCTGTGAAATCTTTAAAAACCTTCTCCAAAGCCTGTTTGGTGAGCAGCTTGTTCAGACAATGTGTCAAAGTCCCTTGTCATCAATACAAGCTTGTAGTTAGCAGTGACAAACAAAACAAGCTCCTGATCAGGACTCCATGACATACAGTTAATACCATCATCACAACATCCTACACACTCTAACTACACAGAATACAAGGATGGTGGTCAGTGTAGCTATAGTTAGTGCTGACCTCATGAGGACTTGTGTGTAATAACAATACTTCACCAGTGTTTGCAGCAATGCAGACACACTCTATTGCAGCAACACTTTCTAAATGTACTATTTTCGCACCAAGCGCTATCCCATCACCATAGACCTGAAAAATGTCTACTGCAAGGTCTGCTGGCTGTGCAGCACTAGTGTCCTCTGCACTGACTTTGTGCAGACACGCAATTGGCTTAATCTGCAAAGTAATCTGTGAGTAATGGCTCAATGCCGACTCCACATACTTCATTATCTTCAACATTCGTGCAGTATATTGCCTCATTGGTAGCTATCCAAATAACGCCCATCAACTGATCGACAGCAAAACATTGTACGCCACTAAGCAGGTTAGTTTTAGGGAGCACAACTTGCTTGACTAGCTGTAGATTATCCATCTCTTACTTCTGTACGCTGCAGTTGGTCAGCACCGAAAAACAAAACCACAATCGATTGTTGTATTATATTAAAATTCAGCCGGCCGTGGGCGGCTCAGGTTACCTAGCAGCGTCTAGGAGGACCAGAGAATATCTATACCGTAATGTACGCGGATAAGAGTAGCTCGCTAAGTTTATCTGACGGTTATATGCCATTCAAAGGATGGACGGCATGGTTTTCTGCTAGCGTACAATCATCTTACAAGGAGTGTTGGGGTATGTGGTGACTGGCTGATAACATTAACTTATTTGTACGCACAAACAGACAGATATGGCGGCAAAAAGACTGACGAGTTCACCGCACATTTCATCTTCAGTAAAGATGCAACCGCCAAGGACACGTTCACGTGAGTGTTTACCTTGTGTGTAAACGTGTAGCAGCTTACCCTGACAGTGTTCATCGAGACCAGCCGCAAGTTAGTGTTTTTAAGCCAGAATGGATTCATGCTGTTGTGAAGAAAGGAAAGGACATGTCCGCAGTTCCCATCGGATCATATTTTCTGCCACCACATCATGTACCAGTAAAGTCAAAGACTACTGAAGTCATTTTGCCAATTGTTCCAGAGGTGCGAATTGCTAAAGCAACACAGGAAGAGACCAATGTAGAAATGGGTACGTCTGACCAAAACTTTCTAATTGAACAATCAGTATTAAGCTTACACATACATAGATATCCCCTTGTCTATATGAACACATGCAGTGTAGCGGAGCTTTGAAGTATAGAAAGAGAGCCTCAAATAACTTTAGAATTTTCTACATTTCTATCACCTGCTTATTTACAGGGACCATCTTATACTTACTAGTCATTGCATTATATAGAAGCTTCTTAATTGTTGAGGGAAGGTTGTTATATTATCCTCTGCAGTTGTGCAATATATCTCAACAGAAGATGTATCCATCTGCAGTAGGTAACTTTTCTATTAAGTATTTTCACATTTAGACTGGGCTATATAGTTAGTGCTGTGCATGTCAATGACAGTATTTTGGGTAAATTAAACTCTAATAGAGCAGTCACTTTCTAACTGTTGAACATATTTGGCCAGCTTTTCAATGGTCTCTCTACAGGGTTTCTACACATTGACCAACTACCCATGCCTAAAGGACCAGTGTTTGAGTTTATAGCCAAACAAAATGGCTGCTCACTGAAGAAACGAAGTAAAACATGAGACAAAAAGTTATCAAGTGATATCGTCAGTGACACAAGTTAAGTGATGAAGAGAGTAACTGTTTATAAAACTCTTTTAATTATTTATGTATTGTGTGCTACCACTTGTTCTACATGATCATAATATGGATAAGCCTTAAAATTACATAGTTTTAAACCATCCTCAGTATAGTGCAACATCTTGAAACAACTATCACAGTAAAACGCTGGATCTTCTGCTGCTAGTTCATCATGTCTTGTAACCCAACTGACAATCACAATAGTATAGTAAAGACACTGGTTTATAATACGACAACTTACGTGGCTGTGTAGATGGCACAAATGCCACATACTCGTCGACGAGCCCTAGCTTGAAACACCAACAATGGGTACATCTTGATATCTTGACAATCATCAGGATGTAGCATGCTATATTGATAGATCACATTGACAGATTATTGACAAGTGAATCAACTCACGATACATCTGTAAACATCATGAGGTGTTCACAGTTTCCCTGGTGACAGTAGAGGTAGGGATAACCCAGTCTGATGATCAATTGGTCAAAATGAACTAAGGCCATGTCTACTGACTCAAATTGATCAAGCCGTGGTGAGTTGATACGTTCTGGGGCTGATGCCCAGTCAACAATAGTCCTAATGATGAAAGCATCATGTGAACATGAAAACATTAATAGTACCACTAACTTGCTGTAGTCCTCATTCACAGGATTCCGCATATCATTGTAAAAGGTGTTATCAATAAAAAAGAAACCAGAATGATCCTTCCTCTAACAAAATGGTAAATACACACTGAATGACAGTTGCATATTGTATTGATCAATTCATACCCCTTTTCCCAGCTCAAAAACATATTTCTGTACATCTTCAGATGGGTTCTCACTGCAGTCGTCATAGATAAGGTAGTCACTCTGGCATGATATGACATCCTTTAACACTGTCAGTGGCTGTACAGTAGTTGATCAGATATAATCCTTCTTTGTTAGATACCTTCTACAGTGGAACCTGGATAATGCGGATATCTCAGACTGACCAAAAAATAGGCCTGATTTTTTTTCTTATTAATTGAATATCCCCATTAACAGGTTCCACTGTGGTTGTATGTACCTGTGAACCAAGAACCTGAAACTCCATGTCTTTTTTCTTTTGCTATATAATAAGGTAACTACAAGAGAATAAGGAGCACAATTTTTACCCTAAATGGATGATGGATTGCTACAGTCAGTACCACTTCTGGCTGCTGCACTGGTTGACTAATGTATTCAGCTCCAGTATGAGAATCTGTAACTCGCTGGAGGCACAAAGATAACACACACAATCACTCCTGGCAATGTTGTGCATACCCTAGGGGCATAGTTGCTTGGTTCATCCTTCCTGGTAATGATATCCTTTGTGAGCTGGAAATTTCTGCATTTTCCATTAAGAGTACATGGCTAATAGATTATGGCTTTGAAGAGCTCACTTTATCACTTGTAGATTGTGGTCTCTTGGTAATCCTTCCACCCCCTTATTTTTAAGAGCCACGAGTCCCTCAGTTGGCTGCACAACAATTTTACATGTACACTGGGTGTGAATGCCTTACATCTTACTTTCAACTGCTCTACACTAGAAGTAATGTACAAAAGGCGATAAGGAATATTTTACCCAAAGGAAAGTTATGACTCACTTGCACACAGACTCCACCTCGTGGTAGATATCTGTTGAGACTTGCAGCTGCATAGCCAGGTCTTCCTCCTTTGGAACCATAACCTCGTATTGGCGATACAAAGTGTCACATTGTTTCTTAAACTCTGCAATGGAGATTCTCTCAGACAGCTCGGGATGTTCTCTGGTGTAAAACTTCGGCTCGTTGGGGACAGTCAATTTTTTCGCGGCCATTATTATCGGTTGTGGGATTAATTAAGCGAAACTATTAGAATACGGTGGCCAATGGCTGACGACGAGGATTTTTCATGGGGTAAGCGAACATCATTAGAAGCTGTAGACTTTAGAGCAAATAGTTATGTAACACGTTGTACTAATATGCAGATGCCGATGATTTCGACCCTGACCAGGGCTTCAAGGAGAAGGATAAAGAAAGTGATCGCTGGGAGGGCGAAGATGAAGGCATCGAGTTACCAGTGAGTGAAATATTGTAGCATCGTACATTAGAACATCGTGTAGCGAAATATCTCGTATCTGTTTAGGACCATAAACAGGAGACTTCACAACAGGATGATGCACAGAAATCTGGTACAGTTTGTGTTGTCATAGTAGAGACAGGTATCAGACACGTGTAGTCAAAGGAAGTTGTTCTGTTGCCCTTGTATATTAACCATCCTGGAGTTCATAAGTACACATGGCCTCGTGTGTTTTTTCCTGATGTACAGGATGAGTTAGAATTAGTCCTTTGGTTACATAAATTGCAAAATGTACTAGTACACATCCTTCATTTGTAATCATTTTGTGATTCCTAGTACGTTACAGCAGCAATCAACCCTGCTATTTTCTGACCCAATGACGTTGAGCAAACAATATCCATTTGGATTGAAAATATTAATGCCATTTACACATCTTTGCCTGCATAATTTTCAAGACTACTATAACACATTTCATTGTTGAAGCAAATTGATTTTTATTCTATTAGAATATTAATAGAATAAAAGTTGTGTGTTAATTTGTAGGAGGTCCTTGTGCTGACAATTTTGCATACTGAGATAACATGACCTCCAGCTTGAGGGGGAAAAAACAATTCAGTTTGCCTGGCCTAACTAGTGCAGTGAGTGTACAGTAACTCTCTGTGGTGTGTTCCTGGAAGTAATGCATGAGTAAGAGTAGAGCATTACATTACCTGTTAGTAGACAATACACATCAACCAAAGTATGAATAAAATGTGCTATAGTATTTGCTGTGTTTTCCATATTCCTAACCTACATGTAATTATATGGATGTTTGGTAAAACAATATCTAGAAGTGTGATATTCTTTTACACATAAAATGGAGTGGCTGGTTAATAGTACTGTACTGCCCATTAAAATGATTCATTATTGTAGCAGGGGGGTAATTGATATTCCTTGATTGGTTGCACTTTGTATGTACAGTGATCTGTACACATTGATACTACTACTTAGTCTCGCGTGGCCAGACCACTTTTTTCTCTTTTTCATTGGGTCGGGAGAAAAAAGGGTCTGGTCCAGTTCGAATACCCACACTCGTTCTGAGAACCCCGCTTGCAGTGGGGATAGAAACGTGATCCGATACTACCTTACAGTCGCATACGTGTTTTAAAATTAAGCGCGTTGTATATTTACATGGAATCTATCTCTCCTAAACATCACCTGCCTGCTCAACACTAAATGGTCGGAATCCCATTCTTTGAATGGCCGTTGTAATGGTAGATTAAACGTACATTAGTGCTCCAATTTCCAGGTAAATATATAACACGCTTAATTTTAAAACACGCATGCGACTGTAAGGCAGTACTGGATCACATTTCTACCCCCAGTTCTCAGAACGAGTGTGGGTATTCGAACTGGACCAGACCCTTTTTTTCTCCCGACCCAATGAAAAAGAGAAAAAAAGCGGTGGTCTGGCCACGCGAGACTAACTACTACTTACTGCGATTGTATCATGTCAATCAAAGAGGAGTATCCAGGGGTTCTTATAAGTGATTTTAGACCTGGTGATTAAATGAGTCTGACATCTATTCAATTTCTTAGTCCACACATAGTCTAGCCAGCCAGCCTGTATTTTTTCTTTTGTCCAACTAAACGACTAAATACAAGCTGGCTGGTGAGACTAGTCCACACGAGGAGCAGGTAGTGATGGTTAAGTGGTGGTGAGAATATTTATGTTATCAACTCAGTTTGTAGCAAAACGCAACAGTGATGTTTATTAGATAAGCTTTTTAGCACCCTGAAATTTAAACACACCCGGGTACCTTGTGATGAATATCCAGGTAATATTGAACCAGCTTTAATGCAGAAAATACATACACTGAAACCTCACTTAGCGGTAACTTCTTTAATAAGACCACCTTGTTATTGAGGTCACCTCTAGTAAGTTTCAAACACAGCCAAGATCTTGTTATTGAGGCCCTAACAATGAAGTATCGCTACAACTAAATTGGGAGTACATTTTCTAAACAATTTTTGTAGATAAATCATGTGGCTGGTATTTCCACTGACAAAACCAATGAAGTACAAAGACATATCCTATTATTTCATTTTCCTGGTAACAGGACTCAGCACTAGCAGTTCTTTGTTTTTCCAAGGCCCAGGAATGTCATGTTTTTGACTAACCCAATAATGAATATTTTGATCAGCTTATATCAATCATATCACCACAAACTGTCCTTATGTTTTCACTAGTTCTATTACTACCACTACAGTTGTGATGATGCTTGTCAGTTCTGATTTTACAGGACAGTGTTAATTGGCAGTCCACTATTCCACCATTTGTGCTTGGATGGTTCTTGGCATTTGAAATGCCTCCCTAAAATCAAACACAGCAGGAACACTTGTTCACAAATACGAGATTTTCTTTTTGCATTGTAACTAACTGTAAAATTAAGTGATGGTTATTGTCGGGAGTTTATTCGGCGCTTGTAAGCTCCTGTTATTGTAAACCAGTAACATTTAATTTTGTAATGTTACCAAACTATAAACATGATGCAGTTTAGCGTTGTCTTGTTGTAGCTGCAACAAAGAAGTCAAAGGTAGAGAGAATTGAAGAGAAGAAAGCTGAAAGAAGAGCCAAAGAAGTTGAAAAGAACACGGTTATTGACTGCTGGTAGTAATAGAAAGCAGCAAACTACATTTGTTTTAACAGGGACAGGATGCTAAGGAACTGACACAAGAAGAAATCCACACAGAAAAGATGCGACTCCTTCAGCTACAGAAAGATGCAGATCTACAAGTAGCTAAAGAATTATTTGACATGGCAGGTAGGTAAAGCCATTTGAGAATGATCCAGTACACATCATCCTTCAAGATGGTTCAGAAGCAAAGTTATCTACTAAAGAGGATTTTCAAGCATTCAGTGAAAAGATCAGTAAAACACTTAAATTATACGAAGTTAGTTATGATTACTATTGAGTTCTCACTGTGTTATTATTCTTCTGTAGACTTCACCATTCTACTTCCAATGTCTGGAAGACATCTTGTTACAGTCATGTACAGCATGTGAGTACTAAAGCAATTGGTACCACTTCTAATATAGACATGATACAGTACAACTATTTCCATACTTAAGGGTAGTCATATTTCCTAACCTGACTAAATGATAGTGTACCATGTAAAAAAGGATTAATGTTGATTGTTGCAAGTTCTTATTTGTAGTTTGTTTTTATCCTTCAGTGGATCCTGAAGATTTAAGAAAGCTGTCAACAATGCTTAGTGCTCTAGCAACGGAAAAACAGAAGGCAGCCAAGGTAGTGTCTGTATAGCTAATTGGGCATGTCAGGTGAACAATATTTCTTACAGGGAACCACTAAGGCAAAGAGTAAAAAAGGTAAAACCATTGCTGTCGGCAAAAGTGCCAGAAGGATGGACATGGACTATGATGAATATTTAGGAGATGAATTTGATGATTTTATGTGAATTATTTCAATGAAACAAAAATCCGCATTTAGTCATTCAACAAGCTCTGTGTCTCTTCAACAATAGCAGCAATGGCCATCTCGTATTGTTCCTATTATGGTAAATGTATCACTTTTAAATAATAAGGAAGTGTAATAAGATCACCTTCGTAGTAACCAAGCCTGGCTTCTGATCTCTCAGATGCTCCAGTGTTGCAGACAGATTCACTTCTCTTGCACCTAAAGAAGTAAAACACTTGATACCTACCAGGAGGCCAATTGATGTGGTCATTCAGGATTATAATACATATCATTTACTACACTGATATGTTACAAAAGAAACATAAGCCACACCAAAATTAGCTTTGACTTTTATTATGAAGTCAGTGTATGTTTGTAAACCTTATAAAACTGACAACTCTCAATAGTGATGCTACGATTGAGTTACAACTAAGTCTCACCTCCCCTACATATTCTATTCAGTACAACATCAATCAGGCAGTATGCACCAGTATGGCTGATACCATCACTAAAAAAGTATTTTAAAAATTATGATACACAACAATAAACCACATTATTATTACCTGCAGTGGATTAACAAAGGTGAGCTAACCGCTTGGTTTACTTTTCTATAAATGACAATCAAATTGTAAAAATTATATTACAAAATTCCCCTTATATGTAATTTGTTGAGCATATTCATTGTAATGTGTGCAGGTGAAGTTTTACAAACTCAATTGGTTCATCACAAGCCTCCACAAAACTTGTCTATGCCTACACAAACTATGCCATAACCAGGAAAGACTATAACCACTAACCACAGATAGTAGAAAAGCTAACTGAATATTTCAGACTTGGGTTAGTGGAAATTCAATTTCAATTTCACACCCAACTGTGAATGCACTGTAGGAATGATGAAAGGATCAATTTGGGATAATTCCACTGTTTAAATAGTGAATGAAAACAATAGGAGCACAATACTTGTTGATGATAGATTGACCACACATGTGCCCAGACTAACACCATACATGCTGCACATTTTACAAAACAACAGCTCAAGATTTTTCACTTGTGAAAAGCTACACAACACTTAGATTACATCACAAACACTTCACCTCCTGAAACTTAACAGAGACTTGATGGTTGGTGAAGATGACTTCACAGGATGGGGCCAGTTAAGAAAGTGACACTGAGTAATCGTTGATGAGAAACGTTTCCCCTGCCACGTTAACAATAATCAACAAGGGCAAGTATAAACAAAGTAACCTCTGTCTCTTGAATGAAGAAGCTACGGATGACATAGCAGCCATGATGATGCTCGGATACCAACTGAACCTAAGAGAGGCAATGAAATCTGCTGCAGTGACTTTATCATGCCATCTTATTAACCTTAAACCGTCCATACTTCTTACTACTGTTCACCCAGTATTTTACATTAGACTTCAAGTTACCCAGCACCACAATTGTAGTCACACCCTTTCTGGCTACCAGCTGCATAGCATGTTAGTAACTATAACTATTGTGTTGTATACATCACAACTTGCCTCCCACAAGTCACTGGCACACCCTGGATGACTAGCTACTATATAGTCAGGTTTGTGATGGCTTCTGTCATACTAGAGAGTAAAACCCCATCATTACAAGAGAGAAATATCTTCAAAATGTGGGACTTACTATTGAAACAGGACTCCACAAAGATTCGTTACCACTAACTTTAGTGGGAGGTAGCTCTTTGCCATACTTCTCTAATGCCTATAAAAAGAAACCATCATCACATTGAAGCCCTACTGATCAGTGACATATGCTAGCATTTGGTTAAGTGGTCAACTAACAAACATAACAAGGATGGCTAATGGTGCCTGACTTAGGCCAATCCCATCTGAACAGCTGTAAGTATTCACCATTATTACTAGACTAACTGTCTTTGACTATGTACCAACATTGCCACACCTTCCAATCCTCATCAATTCTGTTCTTGTTCCCAGACAGATCTTCGATGTAAGACTATGGGGAGCATGGAGTGATTAGATTTACAATAATCAGACACATTTCAGAGTTCTTACCAATAACAGACGAACTGAGGAAATATCCAACTTTTGGCTCGGTCTGTATTCAACAAGATACTTACATCTCCAATTACAACAATCATTTCTTACTTCTCTTTCTGAATAGTGCACGGTCTATAGATGATAGGGTTGCTGTGTATCACACAGGCAGTCTTTACCATATGTCCACCACCATAAGCAGTGTCAACATCAGATTGCTAACAGTACCCATTACATAACTAGCGTGATAAGGATTCCTCACCTCATCGCCTCGCACTGGGATGTATTCATCATCAGCAGACCCCCCCAAAATGTATCTAATATTAAAGTGCGCAGCGGGTAATTGGTCGTCTCTGAACGGCTTCCGTTAATGTCATGTATTTTACCTTACAAGGATGTAGTACACTAGTATGGCCGCTACACTGGTTACAAGTAGTGATAACAGTACTATGAATACAACTATGAGTGAAGAAATAAGCGGAGCCAAAGCCTCTTCATCGCCATCGATATGAACACTCGCCGTAGGGTTAGCCATTATCTAAATACATCACGTGATTTCCTTATTAAAAATTAATAATCACATTAAAACAATCTGGATAAATTTACAAGGAAAACATTGATCAAATAAAATTATACATATATATAAAATGAAGTCTCGGTGCATATACAATGTATCAGTGAAAACAAATACAATCAAAAATTTAACTACTCCAATATAAATTTCTACATATAATATGATAAGTTCATCTGGTAAAGTTTTTCCTTATAAAATACTCTGAATTAATATACAATTATGTGCTCTAGGAGCAATAAAATTGGTAAATAAGACGGATATGTTTTGTAAATATGATAAATGAAAACTACAGTTTCTGTCTGCTGTATATGAAATGTAAAATAAGTTGAGTGCCGCAATATATAAACTTGACTAAATAAAAAGCAACAGAAAATAAGATTGCCCATCAGCAGCTTACAGCAAGATTGAGGTTTGAAGTCTACAGCAAAGTCAAAAAGGTCATGTTTAGTTAGAATAGATGCGTAGTTTACCAATAACCTGTGCTTCACACACTGGACAACTGGCCCTCCTGGTGACCAGGTCTGTTGCACATTCCAGGCAAAACATATTATGGCCACATGGAACCAATGCACACACCACCTCTTCAATTCCACATATGGTGCATACCTTATTGTGCCTTTTCATCATTACTGACGTTCCTTCTGACGAGTTTGACTCGATGCTTGAGCCAGGTGAATCCATCGTGAACACATCCACATCACATCCTAATTGTAAGGCATCCATTATGTCACTTATCTCTGTGTCTGCTGGGTCACTTAATAATGGCGAGGTTGAATATGAGAAGTTGTTTGTTGGGAAACCCAATGGGTCTGGGGTGCTGATAAAATCTGCTTCAGAAACACTCGCTGATCGACCAAACAGTGGATTTGAGATGGACCCATTAGACCAAGTAGTGGATGTAATTGTGTTAGTAATGGCACTATCAAGTGATCCTTTTTTGAACATGTCGGAGGAAAACATAGAACTGGACTTGCCACCAAACGTAGCTGACTTGGCTTTTGCTGAAAAATTAAATGATGGAGATGGCAATGGATCAGGAGAAAGTAAACTCTGATAATCTGAATCTTCAGAATCTGCAATGCTAGTACCAGTACGCATTGCAATATAGCTCTCAATTTCTTTCTTGGCTGATTCAACATTATCTGGAGTACCAGATACTTCAAAGCATGGCTCTTTGTCACGTGATGGAGTCACTATATAGGTGTTAGTAAGTTGTTGGATTCTTTTTACAGTGGCTCCCTTAGGCCCAACCACTAGTCCAACTACTTGATAAGGCACTCTCACTTTAATTGTAATATGGTGTTCGTCACTTGGTGATCCAAAAGGTGGCGACAATGTAACTCCTCGGGCGAGGCTGTTGCTAGCACTATTGCTGCTTGTCGAGCTCTTCCTGGACGCTCTGATTTGTGTAAAATGCTCAGCAGCTGCTTGTACCTCGCGTTTAGCCGCAGCAACATCTTCTGGTCTTCCCGTAATAATAAACACTGGCTCTTCTCCTCTTACAGGCGTCTTAATGTAGGTGTTTGTTTTTGCTCGTAATGCCTTGATTTTGCATCCTGAAATAGAAAATCAATAACATTTGTACAAAGTAAATGGTTGGAGGTTTATATTGCTTAGAACTATTGCACCACACGAAACACCATTACAATTAATACAATATATGATTCGGGAACACCTCTTGCTCTAAACGCACATGGACCAACAAAAAGGGTTACTCACCTTGTCTGCCAACAATCTCTGCAACATGTTCCGAGCTAGGCACTGGTACACATTCCGTGATGTTGTTTGTTCTCGGTTTTTGCTTCAATGCATTTTCTTCGAATAGTCCAGTTGGAGGCGCAGGACTTGACATACTGTACGTTGTGCTATTAAGGTTAGTCATTGATAACTCCAGTGCCACTTGCAGTGCCCTGTTCTCGTCGCCAAAGGGCCGGCGGTTCAATGCCTCCATCATTTTTGGAGGCTACTCAACTACCGAACAGTCAGTACACACACACTACACAAGCCCAATAATAGTTCCACTTGATATTAGCGAAGCCAACTACTGAAGACTAACTTTTGGCTACGCTAAACTTCAACTTATATAAAATCTTCCAACAACTTCGCTAACTCCTAGGCTAATGATTTCCGAGAACGATAAAAGCTTGAATACCGTTAATAGCTTCGCGCGCGCCCACATCAAAAATGCCGCCGAGTAACAGCTGCTCAATTACATCATAATAATTATGATTTTCATTATGACACAGTTAACAGAAAATAGTTCATTTGGTCATCAATAGAGTGTGGCGCCTGTATGTCCTACGCAAAATAAAAGAAATATTACTTCATTTAGTCATTTCAGGCTTATGATACCTGTATGAAATGTGTAGTATCTTGACTGAGAGATGGTGTAAGAACTGGCAGAGATGTGAAGGCAGCAATCGATGGTGCTGTTGGAATGACATTGTGCTTCTCCTGGCTCACACCACTAACATTGCCACTTTTCAATTTTATGTGTGAAGAGGAGTTTAAGCTAGATATACTACCCAACATTACCTGTAAAACAAGAGCATAAAATCACTTACACACCTAGCATAAACCTACTGAACATCGCTGATGATGTCTGTCCAAGTTCCTGGATAAATGAGGCCTAAATACATCTAAGTCAAATGGATCTATTAAGTTCTCAAATTGTGTCTCTATTTCTTGGACTGTCCTGCTAAGGTCTTCTGCACCCTACAACACAAAATATTGGCTACTCAGTGAATACATATATATATATATACAAACACACGAACCTCTTCTAAAGTAGATGTGTGTGGAAGTAGATTACTTAAGAATCTTATGTCAAACAATAGTTGTAGTGCACAATTCTGTAATGCTTGGGTGCCAGAGGAGTCTACTCCTAGTAAAAGTTTGCCATGAGTGACAAGGATGCCCTTGAGAATCTTGTAGCCAATATGAAGCAACAAGTCTCTGGAGAAGACAAACAGCTGTTATTTAAAAAATGTTATACTGTGAAACAACACAAACTTGTCAAGTGAGTGACCTCTGATGACAGCCAGCTGCTGACAAAGGACGAAGAGAAGATTGGTGACATAGCAAGAAGCCTAAGGAGAGAAACACTCAACAACCTGAACCTGGAAATGTGTGGTTCTCTTAGAGAGCAACAACATCAAACAACATGCAAAATCCCTCAGCCAAAGCTGTAATTGACTCTGCCTTTTTATTAAACCAAGTGAGATGACCATACCTGGGCAGGAACTCTTATAACAGATTCCACAGTATTGCCACCTTCTGTCTCTTCAGATATTTTAACCTCTTCCCAGTTGAGTGCAGCACAGCCTAGAGAGATACCATCAGCCAACAAGCAATGGCTATATCTATCTGTCAGTTTGATGGCTATCCAGTCACACCAAACCCTGCAGGGGAGAACATCAAGCTCTCATCACCAAATTAGCCCTAAGATAATGATACCCCATTACCATGGTATTACTAAACTAAACATATGGACATATAAACTCAGATTCTATATAAGGAAGAACAGGAAGCACTAGAGTCACTTATCCTAAATGTAACAGGGACATATCCCTTTCTACAGCATGGCTTCAGAGGTTAGTTCACCTATAGATGCTGGTAAACATCTGGTGAAGGAGGACCATTACTCCATTATCACTACTGGTCACCTACACACAACAAAGTAACAACTACACACACAGCCAAAACATTACAAACTTTATCTGAATTGACTGCCATTGGTCTGTTGGTTGATACCACCCTATTGGAAGTCAGGGAGTCAAAAGAGGTGAAATGGAACCACCTTTTCTTGCCTTGTGCTAGCCTTTGCTGGCCTACAGCCTTGTGATAGGGTGCTCAACAAGGGACAGTGTTGACGTAGTCCTTGACACATCTGACCCAATGCCAACAGCCTTGTAGGATATAACTGTCAATTTGGGACTTGTTACAAACTACATTTACCTCTCAATCGAAGAGTTGTCCATTGGTTGAGTCTTTGGCTTCAACTCACTGACAACATCAAGAAATCTTCACATACAAAAAGTGTACACCACTAGCAAATTAAAATACCGCACAAACCTATTGACCAGCTGAAGGGTACGCTCCTGTACAAACTGGTACATGGCATCACTGTCAGAGTACTTGTCAAAAGCACTAGATCCCTAGTAAACACACACTTGTATCATGTATTTGTGTAACAACACTGTGTGTGGGAATGACAACAAACAACCAGCTGTTGTGTATTGTTTCCAGCTGAAAATTAATTGATTCACAACACCTCAGCAAATCACCTTTCTTGACTTGTCAACAGCTCTATCAACAGGAGCCACAAATATCTCAACCTCTTCAGTAATTCCTACTAACATTTCATTGAATTCCATGCAAAATCTGTAAGGTCAGCTTTTCACCTCAAGCAGTCAACACCCCTAGGTGTTTACCTGTAAACATAAGGACTACATCCAGTGGCCTTCAGTGTTAGCACACAGTGGCTAGATGCTACCTCTTCATCTTCCTTCCATAAGAAGCTAGTGGAATTCTTCTTGGGATAATGGTCCAAGAATCTGTTCAACAGGTCAGCGAATGAGTTCTCCACAGTTGAGAACTTTCCCTCCAAAATCACCTGCACAAGAAAAAGCTGTACTTTCAATGTTAACCAGTGTGTAAAGGCTGACACTAGTTGTTCAAAAGGATGTAAGAAAAACAGATTCTATTGTTTGGCCTGTTATCATAATGAATCACATCAATGAAATGAATAAATTGCTACAACACATTATTATGGACTCTTGCTACTAGTAAACAACCACTAAGGCATATACCTTAGTTCTGGCAAACACTGATGGTTGAAGTAGCTCACTCCATATACACAATTTTCTTCCCAGCACAGTATCACAAGAATCGTCCCAGTCAATTTCATCCATTCTCTAAAAGAATGAAGCATCAACAGAGAAGACATTATAATGTTGATAAGTCACCTCTGACAAAATATCATGGATAGCATCCCTTATCACAACCAATGATTTCACTGATGTGATGTGGTGAAGTAGGGAAGAAACACCTGTTTGAATGTCTGTTAAGCACCTGTGTATATAATATAAGTATGACTTCTGATTAGAGGTGGTCAGCTCAGGGCTGGCCAACTTAAAAGGATCAAGGTGATTTTTAATGTCCAGTTAAACAAACAGTGAAAAAAAGAATTTTAAGGATTTCTGTTTTAGCAATCTACATGTATTGTGTCTCACTTGGTAAGCCATTCCTTGCATGAGCTGTGCAATGCTGATTGGCTGATTTCTGTGGGTGTGGCTGGTACATCTAGCCCCTCCTCTTGGAGCAGCTGCAGGTTTTCATTCAGAGTAGCAACAACAGTAGAGTAATCTGAAGAACACATAACAGTACTGTATATATTAAATTTATATGATAAATTAATTGTAAGGAGCAATTACCCAATTACAGAAGACATAAATGTAACAAAACAATATGATGTCACGAAGAATATTCTCTGATCACTCAACCTTAGCTACTATCAAATAAACAGAGAAGACCCTGAGAATTTATTTCAACTGTATTTAATCTTTCTGGATAAATATAAACAAATCCCTAAAACTTAGAACATACTGTATTATCAAATAAAATGTGTATACAGAAGGCCTTAGGAAACTGTATTTAATCTTTATAAACAAATCTCTAAACACCCAGAACACACCTTGTAGAGAGCTCCTACAAAACAGACCAGCTGTCTGTAGCACACAAGACTTCATGATGTTGACTAGGACACATAATTGTGTCTTGACACTGGCAGCTAATTTTACTGACATGATAATGGTGGTTACCATGACAATGGGTCACCTTGTTGGCTGGGGTGAAACAACAGCTGCATGGCTGCCTACAGAGGGCAAGTGAAATAAACACACAAATCATTAATCCAATACTTTTCTTCCAATGAGGAATTCATTAAATGCTTGTCTTGTAGAAATATGGTCTAATGTCACCATTGTAAGGAGGGACTGTAGAATGACCAACTGGTCCAGGCTGGCATTCTTCAAGCTCTGCTTACAGCAATCCAATATGGTGGTCTGGAAATGTCTTATAGAGTTCCACTGCTGTAGGAGGACAACTGCCACTCCCTAGCAGAAACAAAGAACATAAAAAATGCCGCTCAATAATGCTCACTTACAGCAAGCAATGACTTTTGAGGTGAAGCAGCAACTGACTCTAAACACAACTGTGATACAATGCGTTTAGCACGGAGGAAGAACACTGCTGCCTGCTGGTAATCCATAGCATCAATACTACTCCATATCTACAAAGCAACAGCAACTAACTTCACCTCATTAAAAAATACTAGTTCACCTTCCCTTGAATTCCAACCAACAATTTCATATGGGATACTCCCAGGCACATTTGCTCATGGCTACATCACATAACAAAGATAGGAGGTAATCGGTAATGATACTTGCTTACCTCTGGCTGCCACCGTGTTGGAAGGCACCAGTTCCCTTCACCTTGTGAGTCTGCAGTAAAGTGTTGCACAACTGTTGTGAGTTAGCAAGAGACGAGTAGGCCTGTGAACAACATATGGATACAATGGTACTATTGAGTTACTGCAAACTGTACAGGGCTACACCAGGCTGGCTCCTGTCTTATACAACCACCAAGATGCACATACTGTAACAATTTACAATGGTACATGTGTTGTATACACTGTGAGTCTGCAAGGAGCCTACTGCTTCCTGGAACAATTAGCCTACACCATGAATATAATACCTGTTATTAAATCAGTGGAATCTTATGGAACAAAAGAAATACCAACTAGAAATAACTCAACATTGTGTCATCAATCTCTTGGTGTCATTCAAAAACAAAAGTCCCTCACATTTTTATACACACACACACAGAGAACATGTGGGAACCTGCACAATGGAGTTACCTTGGGGCTAACCAAGTCAGTTGGTATACTAAGGGATTTGTTTTTTGGACCGACCTAACAAAAGGTTTCTTACACTAAATTCAACAGTGCAATTGACCCCTATTCTGATTCAGTACATGTAATCAATCAGAGACTTTGACAGTAAATGCCAAGAAAGAAACAAAAAGTATCCAGGAGCCTTGCAATCCTCCAATGTCACTATTTTGGACAATGTTACACCTCCTCTGAATAAGAGTCTGGATTCTCATTTTTAAGCATCCATATAGACAGGATTCAGTGCACCTGCCCCATTATAGTACGTATGCATTGAGCTCAGTCCTCAAAAACATGAGATTTTCTTGAAATTTGGCTCATTTGTTTGACCTGCTAAAAATCTTTTCATTCAAATGTCTGACACAATATTTAAAAACCGATTTCACCATACATTTCCTATGGGGAAGCCATAAAGGTGTATCATATGTTGTATCCCTTTGTGTATGCTCTTGACACCTTTACTGTTACCACTAATCATATGGTTGACCGAAATGTTATTTCATTCAAAAAAAAATCACTTTTCTTTTTGAATCAACTGGTATATACTACAATCAAAGAAAGACCAGTGAAAACAGATAGCCTACAAGTCTAAAGCACAAAAGTCCAAACCTCAAGTTACCACCTATAGGTTGCAGGTAAGATCACAGCGTATCAAATATCTGATAATAGAGTGAAGAATGCATGGCTGAATAGAGACTGAGTACCCTGCAATAGGAAACGTTCAGATTAGTAGTTGTTGACACCAGAGAAGTGCAAGAAGCAGTACAGTATACTAGCAGAGAAATTATTCAGGGGAATCAGTACAGTGATATATCACACTGTATTATATCATAAGTAACCAATAAATACTTAGAGAAAATACAATGCTCCCTACTAAGCTAACAGTGCAAACGTGTTTGGCTAACCAGTTACATAAGAAAAAGGCAAAGTTTTAAGAGCCTGCTAATTACTGTATACAGGAAAACTTTAGTGATTTGTTACAAATTTTTTAACATTTAACTAACCAATATCTTTATAGCAAAACACTTGAACTTGCTAAAGTTATTTTGCCAAATGCAGTTTAGCTTGCTATTCTCCAAGTTTACCCCCACCAATGTTTCCCTCTATACGCTAATTTGTACCTTGTGCAATTTAGTAATACTGACTGTGTTGTGCTTTGTGATAGTTCTCTGTGCCAACTTGCTCTTATAGTATAATTGTGCCAATAGCTGCAAAAGAAATACTGCTATGTACCACGCAATTTGCATTGTTATTCTAGTACTGGTCATAGGAAAGATGTGTTTGAATGAAACAAAAAAAAATACAAGAATGATTATACACAAGAATGAGAAGAAATGAGTAGAAATTGACACAGCCAAACATAGTAGTGGCAACTGCATACCCATCCAACTACCATTGTCCAAACTGCAAGCAAGTGTGAGCACAAACACACGTGCGTGCACTCGCACACACACATATTTAAGTTTCTACATTTAATTTAGGTCAGAATGTCAACACAAACAGCAGCTAACTGTATGGTTGGTTTGGCTAATCTTTCAGTCAACATTGGCACAGAAAGAATGATCTACAGAGTTTGATGCAATACCAGAAGTCAGATACAGCGTGAAAATATAACACAAACATAACAGTCTTTACAACCATATCGTGGGCAACATGCTGACTATGCTTCACACACAGTTATGTAGCAATATACTGGCAAGCCCAACTTGAACTTTTTGCACCTTCCTCCAGCTGCCTCTAGAGTAGCCTGAGCATTCCTGTATGTATAGCTACAAACACACGCGTATTAAACGCTACTCAGTTGATGTCACATCACTTTTCACACAACTCAGGCTCACCCCATCACGCCCCATCATGCTTTTAGCATCTGTTTAATTATAAATGATTCCCATAAACTGTTCTGAAAATGTGAAAATGACTCAGTTACAGGAGAAGAATGAGAAAGTTTATCACAGTACACTATCCCTAATGTATAGTGTACTGTGATGGCATTCAGTTTATTAATTTCACTACCATTTCTACTGTGCAAGTGTTTCCATGGCAATCTTTGAAATTTTATCAGATTGGCTTGTAACAAATAACTATCACACTACAACAACTGAAGATAGGATTGAGCTTTATAATTGCCACATATGCAACGTGGACCTTGTGACACTGACAGAACTGTTCAAACAGAACTGCAGCTAAATATTTAACTGAATACACAATGTTCTGTGTTTACTAACAAGGGCTGGGTGTAACACCTTACAAAAGTTTACACATTATGAAGTAATACATGTTACATAATCAAGTGTAAAAGTGTAATATAAGATATCACCTTTGAAAAACGAACCAAAATGTAATCCATGTAATAGTTGTAACACGGGCATGAGGGCATACATATCAGGCAAAGCCCGAATGCCCAGTGTTACAGCTAATATGTAACACTTATTAGGCTGATAGCCTGTACTGGGCGATCAATCACCCAAGCCAATACGAGTGCAGCAACTGGATGTATTATACACCTGTATATGCATACCTAAAATTTCAATTGTGGGTCAGCAGCTAGTACGTTCTAGTTACGTCCGGCTACGATGAACGGACATATCTAAGGATATCACGGAAAATTTCAGATACGTGAGTTTAATCTTTTAATCAGTGCTATTAAATCGTTTATGGAAAAGTATGGAGTTTACTAAAGGCCTAGATAGGTAAGCTTGCTGGTAGAGTGGTTACTCTGTGCAGAGTGGTAGCTTCATGATGGGGGCATGTCCATATTCGAAAACGTGTGGAAACAATCGGTGAATAAGCTATAGCACTAGTTCTCACCTTAGCAGATGTGGCTACAAAGATTGTTTCCAGAATCAGATATGTATGTACTGATAAGTTCACGCTGCATGGTTGGTAAGTTATTGAGTATGTATGGTTCTTCACAAATACCACCAAAATCTCATTCTTCTCCAGACCACCATTCTAGCAAGCAAGTTACACTGTTAACAACACTGGTGGGAACTACACTAGGTAACATATAGATCAGACAAGTGTAGCTAGTTGTATGCTGGGAACTGACACAGCTGGAACAAGCTGGACTTGTTTATAACTTGCAGTAATTAATAGCTAACAAAAAGTAATAACATCTACATTCAGAGTATGGCTGAGTAATAACAAACAAGTATTAACACAAGGTAGTGTCTAATCAATGGACTGCAATAATGGAATGGACTACTGGACTGACATTTTTTTTTTTGGTTTTACATTATAGTCAAAGCACCACCGCGCGTGTGTACGGAAAATACAGTACGAGGGGTTGTGTCAAGAGGCTAATACAGCACAAGGCAAAGCCAAGTGCTGTATTTGCCTCGAGACACCCCTCGAGTGCTGTATTTTTCATACACACAAGCATAGGCGGTGCTTTATGTGTTATATTGTACTTCCTGGTCGTCTGGCTCGGAGCAATTTTCTCTGGTACTCAAACCGCTGTAATTTTCAGTGATAAGGATATCAGTAAGTGTTTAACTAATCTATTTCTAGTCGTAGAATGAACTAATAGGATTAGTTTGTCTAGTTTTAGTGATTTACAATGTCATACACGTGATCAATCGTGCTGTTTTAGTGAAGTCGTGTTTAAAAAGCTTCATGATTAGACGATCAGTAAGTGTTTATACAATCCATTCCTAGCCATAGAACAAACCTGTATGATTAGTTTGGCTGGTTTGGGCGATTTACAGTGTGTTGTTTACGTAAATTCCTTAAACAAATTCTCCACATAACTGTACTGTATTTGCCCAAGTGTGCTGTATTTTCTCAATTTAGTGCACAACTGTACTGTACTGTACTTGCCCAATTAGCTGCAGGATCAAAGCGATGCCACGTATCATATTGTCCTTACAATAATAATCAACTGCATAACTGTACTGTATGAGTCATACAGTACAGTTATGCAGCTAATTGGGAAAATACAGTACAGTTATGCACTTAATTGGGCAAATACAGCACACTTGGACAAATACAGTACAGTTATGTGGAAAATTTATGTTACATAAACAACACACTGTAAATTGCTAAAACCAGCCAAACAAATCCTATGAGTTTGTTCTACAGCTAGGAATAGATTCTATAAATACTTACTGATCATCTGATCATGAAGTTTTTTAAACACAACTCCACTAAGATTGATCACGTGCGTGACATTGTAAATCGCTAAAACTAGCCAAACTAATCCTATCAGTTCTTTCTACAACTAGAAATAGATCAGTTAAACACTTACTAATATCCTGATCACTGAAAATCGCAGCGGTTTGAGTACCAGAGAAAATCGCTCCAAGCCAGATGACCAGGAAGTACAGTATAACAGTTATAGCACCGCCTATGCTTGTGTGTATGAAAAATACAGCATTCGGGGGGTGTCTCAAGGCAAATACAGCACTCAGCTTCGCCTCGTGCTGTATTAGCCTCTCTACACGCTCTTCGTCCTGTATTTACCATACATACGCACGGCAGTGCTTTAACTATAACATGCGGCATCGCTTTGATCCTCCCATGCAAAGTACAATACACATTTTTAAGGGTGGGGTTACTGTATATTAGGGTGACTTACAACAACATTTCAGCACTGAGTGGTGAATATGATCCTAAAAAGTAGTTGTAATAAGCCAAATGGGTTCAATTAAATGTATTCTATTTACTGCTTGACAGTATCTACTCTCTACCGTATAGCAGATACTGACATGTAGGTATGCCCAAAAATGTTTCTCTCACTCTTAGGCACACATGATTATTGTGATACAACTTTCTAGGCATGTTGTGAATTGGTGACTAGTCACTGGAGTCCATGATATGTAACTGTGTATAATGGGGGCACATTATTAATTTACCTACTAAAACTTGTATGTACTGTATGACGTTGTGCTATGACCATGCAATCTTCTACTCCCATTAACAGCTAAAAGGCATCATAATACAATTAACAGAATGCAGACATTTCATTCCAGTAATGAAATACAATGGAATCTAGTTTATGTGTTCACACACACCATATATGCTATAAAAACTTGCATCATAATAATTGTGTGTGCCTAACAGTGAGAGAAACACTTTTTATTATTATTATTTGAATACGGATCACAGAAATAAAAGTAATGAAACAATGTCACCTACACCCGGGTCAAAGGGTGGTAGGACAACCAAGTAATGAAATTATGTAAGGACTACTAAAATATATCCTAAAGAAGAGTGTTACTATTCAGTGTACTGGACTACTGGACTGGAACACTGGAGTGCCTATATATCCATAACAATAAATATATGGATTGGTGTCTGTTTCTTCATTAGGATTTCATTTTTCACAAAAATCACATCACTGTGAAGTATAAACACAGTAGAAGAACCTCTTTTCATAGATATTTTTCTTTACAGTAAGCATCGGCTCATGTGAAATATTTTCAAGCATCATTGCATAATGTATATCAGTTCACATGCCCCTCCCCCCCACCGTTTAATTTCAACTTCAGTCATGGCTTAACTCCTTGCATACTTGTATGCTTACTTTTTGTAACATAACTATGACTGGCCACACATACCACATCAAAAGAAAGAGGCATACCAACAAAATTATTTTGTACCTGAAAAAAGACGAACCAGTCATTACAGCAAGTATGGATGATTCCCAGAAGGTCGGCACTGGGAAGCTATTACACACTACACATTACCTTAAACTGACACATTGTGTTGTCAGCGAAAAGAATAGGACACAAGTTAAAGAAGAGTACACTGTATGTATACATGTAACACATCAAAGGAGCCGCCTTGGCCACATTTCATATGTAGTCCAGCTATAGCTGGGTTACATACGAAACATACCCTGGGCTACATCTGGACAGCAATTATGGGGATCGATTAATCAATACTCACATGATTAGTATGCACAACTTAGATTTAGCCATGAAAACCACTCAGATGGAGAGCATTTTGGTATCCTTGCTATCCTATGAGTTGAAAAACATTGGGCTAAGGTGAGAACTAGTGCTATAGCTTATTCACCAATTGTTTCCGTGATCTTGGGCCTCTTTGGAGGGACCACTAGCCAGAAGTAATAAAGCCTCTGCAACAATAGTATCACTTGTCCCTCTGTTGTGTTAGGATTCAAGATCCACAACTATGCCAGTGGACCAGCCATAGCTGCTCTTGCAGGGTTCTTTTTAGACCAAGCTGTCCTGCCTACAGCAAATCAAACTGTCCAGCTTGGGGGATTCCACTTCTGAAAACAGCAATTAAAATAGCAGTGTAAGAAAGCTGACATAGCTGTTGGGCTTTCATATAGAGGCTTGATCAGAGCTGTAAATTCCTGTGTCTCTGTTGCTCAGGGGCTGTACAATGTCTGTGTATGTGGGAGGTACACAGTTATCACCAGTTCTGTGCTGGTGGTGGTATCATCAAACCAGTGGGTGTCATCCTGCTGCCTGCAGCCACCCTACCAGGGGTGAGGTCAGCACTTTGTCTCCTACGGACATCCTACTGGGGGTGAGGTGGGGGAAGAACCATGGAGCCCTCAAGCAACACTATGAAACACTGCCATGCATTGCATAACAAAAAAGGGGACAGATATGTAGTATGCATTTATTGGAGCAGCCATTTTCTAAAATGCATCACATATAGCTAGCTGTGGTGATTGTTTTAATCAGTAATGTAAATCTTACTTATGCACACACCATTTGGATATCTTCATCTTTTGTGGATTGCCACCATACAAAATTATTTTCAAGCGGAGGAAACTTTCACTTCTTTGGCATCTTTTATGCATTTACCATACAATACGATAGTTCTATATAATAGGTATCATGAAGGTTTGGGTTTTTCTGAAACAGAAAAAAAAACCCATAGTCATGGGTGTGTAGTCTGTAGTCAGAAATGTAAACGTACATACTCCAGAAGCTGAAGGCGATGGCAGGAAAGGAATTTGTGAACAACGAGAAAGCGTCCAAGAAACTTGGGACAGAGAAATCCTTTGACAAGGGTTCAGAATCAGGTCCCTACCACCTCACATGTTGAAAGACACTAGTGTCAGTGGTAACCGCCATACATTGTAGTGACCAGTGGTGGCCACACAGTCATTTCTGTTAGGCATGGTGGCAGGAAAAATTCAGTGTTTCCATCAACCTAACCACAGTCCCAGGAATCCAAGGAAAACCAGGAATCCAAGACTCTTCAAATGTACTTCCTACATTGGTGGAGTCATTTGAGGCAGTGGGAGCAAACCACAGTCTGGAAAGGTATAACCATGGACCCTTGGATGCCACAGGCAGTGAAGCCACAAGTACAAGGACCTGTCCCATAACAGCAACAGCAGCTGATAGGCAAGGAGATTGGGGTGCTTCTCTCTGTAAGAAAGTGGTAACTCCATTAGAAGAAACGGGATCTTCCTGTGTCAACAGAGAGATAATGCCAAACAGTTGTCTCTGAACCTCTACTATATGCCAGTATATGGAGAACCTCTTTACAATGGAGAGGCTCCCAACAGAAAAGGAATTGTTTCAGAATGATGGTACAGTGACTTAAAGAAGGTTGCCAGTGGCAGTAGCCAGGGAAGTGCCTCAAATTCAGGAAGGCAAGACTTTCCAGTGAACATGCTTACACTTTGACCATTCCAGAGCTCCAAGGGTAGAAATGGATCACTTGCAGAGGCAAGGTCTTGGACTAGTGATATAACTAGATGTCCTGTGACTGATGGACCACTTGATAAACAAGGGAGAAGAGCTGTCGGAGAGCTTGGGGTTCAGGATCAGTGATAGATTCCAACGGTACTACTGTAAGAGTTACTCATGATGATGATGTCACAAGACTTAATAATGTGTCATATATTAGTATTGCAATTGTTGCCTTTGGTTGTTATATAGACATGCCCAAGTCCTCATGTCCGAGTCCAGAAGCTTATACACAATACTGGGTACTAGAACGTAAGGAGCACTGGTGAGGTGGGCATTAATTATTGTATGTGTAGCTAGGGAGAGGAGACTACTCAATGTATTATGGCTTTAAATGTATACCAACAAATCTCATGAAATTATGATCCTGAAATTATGTTTTGGAAATGATCTGACAAATCCTGTTATGTGGTCAGGCATACTCAATAGCACTGTACAAAAACTTTCTAAACGAGTTCAGGCATTCGCCAGAAATCAGAGGAGGTTGGACGCCCTTTAAGCACCACTAAAACAAATTACACAAAATCCCTTTATAGAGGAGATTAATACATCGCGATCTCAGAATAACTTATTGAGTCATTTCATGTTTCATTAATAGAATACATGCGTGAAGGCTGGTGAAGTAGTGTACACCGAACCGCAACTTATTAATTTCACCCGGAATTCAATTACAAAACAAAGTACATTGCCTTGAAGCTTACACAAAAGGACGATCTGAATATCTAACGATCCCCAGCGATCCCCACCGTTTTTCAGTTTTGTATTGGGTCATTCCATGTCAAATCAACAAGGAATTTAGGGTCACCTCTCGGATTTTGACGAAACTTGGTGTGTTTGTAGTACCTGTGGTGCTTATCACTCATGAAAATTTTTAGCTCCATACATTCCATAGTTTCTGATTTATGACCACAACTATTTTGAATATTTCATGAAAATTTGGTCCATCTCTGGTTACAAAATCAACTGCAACTTTGTACTGTGTAAATATTTTTAAGCACACTTTTCACTGATGGAAGACTGTTGATTGACCTTTCCAGTGATCCTAAATTATGGGATATCTACTTAATTATGGATCAAAAGTACTTCGTTGAAAACTGTAATCCTTTATATTTTGAAAAATGCTGCTTGAAATTTTTCAAATTCTTTTGTGAATAATGATTGGGTCATAGTCTATGTTTGATAAAATTTTTGTGGTGGGACCACAATGGGCTCAAGAGATATAATGAATTATGTTGTGGTATGTGGAGGAATTTGCAGGCTATTATTGCTGTATTGGAGTGTACACCTCCAATAACCACTCACAACAAGGCCATGACAAGTTTGTCTTACAGAGTGAAGATGTCTAGGTACATTGGAACCTGTATTAATGACCACCTGTATTGAAAGACCATCTATAAGCTGCAGCTAATTTATACTTTAATTGGATCTTATTGTATAGCACCAAAGCATCAATCTTTTCTAGCAAATCCAAAAATGGTCCTTATTAGACAGGTTGACTATAAATGAGATCATCATGCATCCATAAACACATTAATGTTGTACAATCTCTTCAGTTAAAATCTTGCCGTAGTGCACTTACATACATATCCCCACTCTACACTATTCAAGTTATGTACATGGCTGCATAGGTACAACAGACCGCCTCAAAAAGGATATCTGGGTACCTTGATAGCCTCATGATCTCACTTTATAATTGTACGTACATTCTGGACCCAAGACAAGTCTGTGGTTTCTCAAAAATGAACACTTTATCAATGGTCCAGGGAATAGAAGAGTTATACTGTATATAGTAGATGCATTACTTGTACCAAGAGTTTTTATATTATTAACACTTGCTTGCACCTCAATGCATGATTTATAGTACTGTAATTACTAAAATTAATGGTTTTCAAAGTATTTTGTGTTCACGTTTTTGAAGATCAGTACAGGTAAATGGTAAATATGTGGTCAACATGTTTACTTCCTACGTGAGTATGTGTATGAATTTATGACTTGATCTTCAAAGTGGTCGTGAATGTAAAGTAATGTAGTAATTAATTTCACACATTGAGGTACAATTAATGCATGTACGTATATGGTAAAACCCCTCCATTGTTAGGACCATAATAAAGTGCTCATATTACAGAAGCTACAGAAGTATCTTGGTCCTAATGTATGTGCACCGCTAGAGTGGGAGTGCATTGTATAAACAGGCATCCTGGTTATCAAGGTATCCAGGTATCCCTTCTGAGGAGTCCTGTTGTATGTATCTATGCTGCCACATACGGAACTTAAATATGGCTAAATCCACTACAGTGGGATTCAACTTAATAAAGAAGGTACTTGTGAAGAGATGGTACAACATTTACATGATGTTTAGGGACACATGGTGGTCAGATCTATAATTTATAGTCAACCTGTCTAATAAGGACCATCTTTGGATTTGCTAGAAAGGGTTGATGCTTTTGTGCTGTACATTAAAGAAGTATAATTTAACTGCAGCATATAGGTGGCCTTTCAATACAGGTGGTCACTAATACAGGTTCCAATGTACCTAGACACCTTCACTCTGTAAGACAAACTTGGCATACCCTTGTTGTGAGTGGTTATTGGAGGTGTACACTCCAATACAGCAATAATAGCCTGCAAATTCCACCGCATACCACATCATAATTCATTATATCTCGAGCCCATTGTGGTCCCACCACAAAAATTTTATCAAACATAGACTATAACCCAATCATTATTCACAAAAGAATTTGAAAAATTTCAAGCAACATTTTTCAAAATATAAAGGATTACAGTTTTCAATGAAGTACTTTTGATCCATAATTAAGTAGATATCCCATAATTTAGGGATCACTGAAAAGGTCAATCAACAGTCTTCCATCAGTGAAAATTGTGTTTAAAAATATTTACACAGAACAAAGTTGCAGTCAATTTTATAACTAGAGATGGACCAAATTTTCATGAAATATTCACAATATTTGTGGTCATAAATCAGAAACTATGGAATGTATGGAGCTAAAAATTTGCATGAGTGATAAGCACCACAGGTACTACAAACACACCAAGTTTCGTCAAAATCCGAGAGGTGACCCTAAATTCCTTGTTGATTTGATATGGAATGACCCTATTGCGACTATTGACGATCACGTGAAAAACCAAATCAAAGAATGCAATTAAAGTACAGCTCACGTGAACGCATCCAACCTCCTCTGGCCAGAAATGGTCATGAAAAGGCAGATGTCTGACCATAATTTCAGGCATTGTCTGGAAGCACTAACACCAATTGAAAGTAATAGATTGTATGAAAATGATCGTAGTATAATAATTGATTACTGTTACCAAGAGTTCATAAATATTGTGAACTCTTGTTATTACTATTTGATGTGAAAGTTGTGACTGCTACTGCAAAGTTCCTAGTTGCTCCATAATGGCAGTGTTCTAATCATGAATCACTCTACTGCAAACAACTATGCAGAACTGTAAAGATGTATCGAGCCTTTCCTCTACTTTTGTACAAAGACTATTCAAGTATTTGCACAATATTATTAAGTGTGCATGTGGGCTTGTACTGGGTGTAATGCCTATACTAAGAACTCCTACAAGTCTAGTGATGATTGGTGTTTAATAACTACACCTAAAGGTGATGATTTGCTTGTTTTAGTAAAGTCTGTACCATCAACAGCTTAATATTGGTACCACACTACAGTCAATGATGACAGACAGTTCAATCATTACACCGCACCCCTCTAAAGGGGCTGCTTACAGTCTCTAATTGACAAGTGCCACTATGGAGAAAGGGTGTGGAGGATGAGGTTATGCCTTACCAGTGTTAGCCACCATTAAGTGGATAGGATGATCATAGTTGTTCAGGCAGAATACAGTCAGCATCCGCCATCATTAATGTGTTGTACATTCCTAGCTGATTAGCTATCAAGTGTAGCATTGCCGTGTAATAACATAACCTTTCATATCAAACATTTAATAAAAATCATTTAAAGGTACTTAGTGTTGACCACTACGAGTGGTATGTGCAAAACTTTTCTCAAAAGCATGTCACCTGACTGCTGTTCATATGCAGAGAGTACACAGAAAATGTTATGATAGATGTTATCATTATCACAAGTTGTATACACGTAAATCCACTCATATAGCACAGTTCTAGCTGCCAGTACAAGGGAAACATATTGTAGTTATCAGAAGGTGAAAAGGGCAATAACTGAGTGTACTGAATAGATATGAATTTTCTTGCTCAGTAAGAATTTGTTTTGACGAGGGCCTGACGAGGGCCTAAAAGGCCCAAAGTTAATATGAGTGAGATGTAACACTGGTTGTAATGTGTAGTAAGAGGAAATACCAGTGTTACATGAAGCGAATCTCACGAAATAATTAAAAGTAGTGTAAACATGTACCACAGCTGCTAAGTTATTTTACTTGTCTACTCCACTTATAATCCTATTTTCATTTAACCACAACTCACAACTTAAAATTCAATAGACTCTCTTTTGCTGAAAAACATCACGATGTGTTAACAAGGAGGAAAAATAGCTGTCCATGGTGATGGTGGTCATGGTGACTGTGTCCATGACCGTGGCTGTATGACCAAACAAGACTAATCTGCTTCATCACTTGGATAGATATGTTTGTGAGCATTCGTGACCAGATATTTATATAATATCAAATTCTTTAAATAAATTTCCATGTCTAAGTAACCTAAGTAACCAAGGAGTGAAGTTTTGGCTTCACATACCAACCATTTTTGGAGATACAGTGCTACAAAGTAGCAATGACAATTGCAGAAAGAAGTAACGACTGAAAATTGATTTGTACAGCAACTATTGGGAAGATAAATTATAGGCATTTATGAAATAGCTATAAGAAGGCAATGATATACAGAGTTGAAACTTCTACAATCATTTCTCCTTGAACAGGTGAATCCATTGCTGGGTAAGTTATTTCCTCTATCATTTGTCTTTTGCTAAATCAGTGAAGATCGACAGTTCACTGTCAGTGTTACGAGATGAAAACACTCGTATATCTTATTTTCTTTTGTGTACTGCAACAAAACAAAGATTTTCTAACTCCTGAGCAAATAAGATGACATCCAGGTTTTTGCTGAGAACCTGTCTTTACCAGCATTTAAAAAATTTATGGATTTTTAAAACCAATATATACGCATGCATTGTACCACCCATAATTGTAGTGAATACTTTATACTGTAAAATGTAGGCTTGTACAAGTTGTTGCAGATCCATAAATACAAAATCTTTTAACAAAGATGATCTCTTGTGGGGGTTACTATTCAGTGGACTGGACTACTGGACTGGAACACTGGACTGGACTACTGGACTGACATATTTTTTGATTTTTGCAAATTTTATGGTTGGATTTATGGAGTCTTGCTAGTAAGTACCCTTAGGGCACCTGCAGCCCACTTCTAAATGGTGAAGACGAACAACGGAATATGCGAAAACTGTCTCTTATCTTAATAATTTCGCTACTGTTCATTATGCCACTATACAACACTTATTTCTTACCCTGGTGTGTAGTAATGCTGTAGGCAGTGCAAGGAATTGATTGTGACAGCAATAGTTAATCAGCAATCAACTAGCCAGTAGACAGTATCCTTCAAGTTATATCCTTAGAGCAAGCTTGAGGAGCAAGCAAGCTAGTCTCGCTGCCAGACTTCTGTCTCAGTGCAGGGGCTTATATATTAAAGATTATAAGTGCCCATACTGAAAAATCTCTAATTTGTAAGCCCCTGCACTGAACTAGAGAGGCAAGTCTAGAGGTCTGGCCATGCTGGCGAGACTAGCTTGCTCCTCAAGCTTGCTCTAAGGATATCTTGAAAGTTATTGTCTACTGGCTAGTTGATTGCTGGTTAACTATTGCTGTCACATTCAATTACTACACACCAGGGTAAGGAATAAGTGTTGTATAGTGGCATAATAAACAGTAGCGAAATTATTAAGAGACAGTTTTCACGTATTCCACTGTTTGTCTTCAGCATTTAGAAGTGGGCTGCAGGTGCCCAAAGGGTTCTTACTAGCAAGACTCTGTAAATCCAACCATAGAATGTGTAAAAACAAAAAAAAAATGTCAGTCCAGTGTTCCAGTCCAGTAGTCCAGTCCACTGAATAGTAACCCCCATTTCTTGTCATGCCAGATGCTTGCAAACAGGTTCTGAACTTTAAACGAATATAATATATCAAATTTGGCAATGCACCTATAGAGGACTTGCAGCGTGATGTAAATCATCGTAATTGCTAAGCAACCATAACTGTTGGCCATGTTTCAGGACAACGATGTGGCTGAAAAGCGCTTTCTCAGAATTTGGTACAGGCTGTAATGAAGCGAATCAGTGTTGAGTTGTGTTGTAAATACCACCCAGCTCGTTAAAAACAGCGAAGAAGTTAGAATTGGTGAGTAATGTATCGAAATTAATTAGCCACCTATTTCACAAAGCCAATGATAAGATCCTCTCTATTTCGAAACCAGCCCTGCTTCCCAGTGTTCTGACCCAATATGCGCCATAGAAAGTTGTCCCGAAACATGTCCACCTAGCAACTGTTGCTTCACGCGTGCAAGTCCTCTATTAAATCTGTAAACCCCATTATAAGGGTTAACGTTCACACTCAAATACCACAATGACACTTGAGAGGTATCCAACCTCATCCCTGGTTGTCAACCAAATAAGTAAGTCGGTTTACCATCCCATTTTCAGACTCACTTATGTAGAATTCCCTTCCAACGTATACAGTACAGTGCTACACACCTGTTTAGAACAAGCCATCATGTCACTAATGGAGTCTGCTGCACCAAGAAGGTCTCTGTACCGTTCTCTAGGGGCAGACAAATAAAGTATAGATTTTTAACAGTACCCCTTACCCAACCATCTGTCGAAGCTCTTCCTTTTTAATCTGTATGTCATTTCTATATCGTGGTGGACACTAAATAGAAATGAAAGCAACCAATATGTGTACTTACCTCGTTCTCCGCTCGATTTTTCGTATTTCTTCTACCGAATGGTTTTGAAATAGAGTGTCTGTATCGCGTTCAGCATCCCAACGAGCTAAGTATTAGGTAAAAATACTCATCTACTGACTAATGTTGGACACGTCCAACAGCTAGCTACATACCTTCTTTGTTAGTATAAACACGGAAAACAGGAGTAACAGGACTACTCGGAGATGATAGAGCGGACATAGCTGGACCTGGAGGTGTGCAAATCTCTGATTCACTAAAAAATATTTCTTACAGCGCGCAGTGCACTGAACGCAGGCTTTGGTTGTCTGTTCTATTAGAGTGTTTATAGCACCATAGCAAGAAATGGTGGAAAACAACTAGTCTCGTGCCCAGACCGCTTTTTTTTCTTTTTGTGTGGGGGCGGAGAAAAAAGGGTCTGGTGGATCTCCAATACATTTTTTGTGCAGCCGGATCTACAATTTTTGGGGATCGTTGATTAGTTGTGATGAATCCCCCGCACAAAAAGAAAAAAAGGGGTCTGGGCACGAGACTAATGGAGAAGGGTCATTACAACCATAGCCAGCCACCTTAATCTACAGTGCTCCCACATCACTGATACACATAAATAGCCATGAGAGGAAAGTTTGGCGAGTGAACGATGTTTCGCCAAACTAAAATCTGCCAACTAATCGTTTGTTACAAGTTTAACAGCAGGTTAAACAGGGTTAACTGGCAGGTCAACAGCACTACACCTCTAAGATAGGACGTAGTGTTATCTAGCAATGGTACGTCCTATCTTAGAGTATGCATCAACTGTCTGGTCTCCATACACTAACAGTAGCATCTACAAGTTAGAAATGGTCCAACGAAGAGCTGCAAGGTTTATTACAAACAATTATTCACCCTGGGCTAGTGTAACTGAGATAGTAGATCACCTGGATCTACCAACTCTTGAACAGCGACGGAACAATTTGAAGCTAGTTATGATGTATAAAATGGTGCATAGACAAGTTCACATCGATAATGGAACCTATTTAATCCCAACAGCAAGCCAAACACGAGGTCACGATCAACGATTTTTGCAGCCACACTCCAGAATTGATTCTTACCTTTACTCTTATTACCCCTCTACAATTAAATTATGGAATAACCTATCTAGCAGTACTGTGGAATCACCTACCTTAAACACATTTAAACAATGTATTAATTGTAGCTAAGTACAATCACTATAATTTATTCTTAATTTAATCTGTTGTACTATATACTCCATATGGAGGTTTCTGTACAGTAAACAAATAATAATAATAATAACACATCCATCCCTGCTAAGATGCTTCCAACACAGCACATTCCCTTATGAGGTGTCCATCTGGTCGTTATGGCAGCATTCAACATTGCACATTCCTTAAAGCATTTGTCCCAGAGAGGACAGCTTGGCTGAGAAGGTAAACAAGTTATGGGTAGGGTTTGGACCCCAGAGGAGGTGTCAGGTTGCTAAGGTAAACACATTCCTAGACAGGGTATAAAGGGACTCGCCAGCATCTCTCACTCCATTGTGTTACTCGGCAAGTGCAAGAAGTTTCAGGAGTTCGTGTCTCTCCCATACCCCACCTCCCTCTAAAGACTCCCTTAGCTCTAGGGACATGTCACTCCCTTAGGCCAGCTAAGGTGACATGGGAAGTCATTGCCTCTTAATTTGTTGGTTTTTTTTGGGTTTTTTTTTCCATTGCAGCATTTGTACTGGTATCCCTGTTTGTGGTTTCGGTGGTATCACGTGACCTGTCAAGAGGTAGGACATCAATGCAGCCTATATTGAAAGCCAATCAGCAAAGTCATGTGATTAAACAGGTCTCCAACCCTATGGCAATAACACCAAACTTCCCATATATCCATCATACTTACAACTGTTATGGAGACCGATAACCAGTTAACCAATATAAATCTGTACATTCGCCAAAATCCTATCACGGCAAATTCGCCAAAGTTTCCTCCCGCAAAAGATAGACTGAGCATCCAAATATGGTCTATACAGGGGCGGATCCAGAGTCTGGAAAGAGGGGGGGGCACCTTGCTGAAAAAAGTTGAAGAGCAAAAAAAAAAAAAGGTCACAACAACAATAATAGCTAGTTATCCTTTACCAAATATATTATATCACGTATGTTGTGTAAAATAAAATCCTATTTATAGCTTCATAAGTAAGCTGCACTGCCTCATGAACATTGTGACTGCTTTATTAGAGTAATTGACTGCTCTATTAGAGTATCTCGAGCAATTTCTTGAAGGGGGGGCATTTGCCTCAAATGCCCCATCCTGGATCCGCCATTGCTATAGCAGGCTGGAGTAGCTAGTGTATAATAATTATGTAATAAATAAACTATAAAAATATACATACGTAGTATATATACACATAATCGGTACACTATTCCAGTTAGTTTATTGTCTGCATCCATGAAGCAGGGACGTTTATGCTGTAATCTTTTCCTTCTTCTCATCGTTAGTGTTACCAGTGTCCTCACACACTTCACACAAATACAAACCATCCACATCAACACCAAAGCTAATGTTGAATGTCATGATACACAACGTCCCAATCCTATCAGAAACATGACACACAACCAACAATAAGGACCAAATTTATCATGTCATTGCCCTCTAGTAGTAACCCGGCAGGATGAAAAATAAATAATAATGTAAATCATTTCAGCTGCAACTGACTGTTCCTTTTTTTTTTTTTTTTTGAGTCTAATATGACTGCTCTCGATCCTGACAGGTGCAAAAGCTTAAAGTCCTTCTGCATGAAATAAAGTGATGGAGTTCTCCTTTACTACTACACCTGTTACTGTGCTTGCACTATACTGTTAAAGAGTCTATACAGCCATATTAGCACTCTTTTTAAGATTACATGATTTACATTTATTTTTGGGTTTGCCAAAACATTGACCTGCCACATCTGTGAAACATAAGATAAATTTGTCATGGCCTAATGTACAGTATACTGTACTGTACATTAGGCCATGACAAATTCAACTTTTAATTATTCAAACTGACATACATCAAACTAACTGAGCAAACATTGTTGAATAATATAGGGATTTCACAGAACAATCGACTACTCTAACAGAGCAATCATTTCGGTAGTTTGGATGCATATCAGTTTGAATAATTAAAAGTTGCAATGCTAAAACAAAAACTGTGGCTATATGTGACTACTTTCAAGTAGTAGGCAAAGTTACTTTAATGGCAACACTCAAGTTACATGGAATGAAGGGAGACTGCATGACTTTAAGATTTTAGAGTAAAACTTTTTGTAGTGTCAGAATAGTGTGGCTATATTAGCTAGTATCTGCAGGAATTTCTAGCTGCAAGATGTATACAAGCCAGATTTCAGAGTCTGCAGACCTCTTAACTTTGAAGGTGACTGCGCCCAGTGCGTAGTTACACTGCATGCAGAATTCACTTTCCATTTTAAGTGATGAATTTAACCCAGGTGCATGTACTTGGATTGAATCACACACACACACGCACGCACGTACGCACGCACGCACGTACACACACACGGCAGTCTGGCCATACAAGACTATACGCGGCAGTTAGAAGCCCATATAAATTGAACGGGCCAGCACTATACTATATTGTGGTGATGATTTGTATCACATTCATGATTTGCAAATCAGCTTTGTGATCACCTACAAATCACCTTCATGATTTACAATTCAGCATCATAATTTATAAAATCAATATGTTGACAACTATGATGATTTATAAAATCAATATGTTGACAACTATGATGTAAATGGCACCAAGCAGTAGATGAAAGCTATCATGTGCAATTGTCATCAGCTGATTCCAGATACACTGCATTCAACAGAGAAATTAGTTTGGTGACATTAGTGTACATCATAGCTACAGCTTTTGTTGTTGCATGCACTAGCCAGCTTAGCAAAGATTTAACAACTTTTGCTGAACAATCGACTAAAGACCAATACAGTCTATAGCTATATCAATAGCTATATCAATAGCTATACTCCTGCAGGAATCCTTCAACTCAGCAGATACATTAGAAAGACATGGCAAAAGAGGAACCGCAGGAAGTTCCTAGTACAGTACAACAGGGAATTCAATAATATACATGCACCCATGGGTACTGGACATACACCAACATAGCTATATACATACCATTCACACAAAGCAACATAGGTCCGATCTGCTCCTACGCCATCTGATTGATCTTGTTGAGGATACAAACAAAAATATCAAAAAATTATAAATGCAAAGAAAGGATACTCAGAATTATAAGACCAACCATTGCACCCACTCCCAACACAGTACACAGTCTCTTGATTGCCATGGAAATTGGTCCAACAGTTGGCTCTGAGCTGGAATAATAGCTCATCACTATCATGTACAAGTCGTATGATGCAAACATCACCACAGCTGAAGCTAAACATTACACATGAGCTCAACACTTCACCTAGTATAGTAGTGCATTGCACTTACACGTATGAACAGCTCCGTTCTCTTTTTCATTTACAACTGCAACCACGCCCATTCCAAGAGACGATATTAACGACAGAATCATAGCAAGTCGCGAGTTAGAGTACGCTTTGTTCGCATTATACAGTAGGATAGACTCGACGTGGAGAAACACAGACCCAACAACTAGTCCCAACCTAAACAAGTACTTCTCTGGTGGATACACTCCACAGTCACTGATCATCGGTAACCAAACTGGCACGTGTCCATACGAGACAGCTATTCCATAGCATGCAAAAATTGTAGCCAGAACGATCGTAGCTCCCTGAACAATCAGGAAGCGAAGCGTCTCCTTAGTCAGAACCTTCATTCGTCTCAGATAGTGTTGTAACACGTGACTACTACTACTACTACTATACGCCCACCTACTTAATTGGGAATGCTTGGTTTCACTCAATCAATTTTTTTAAGCAGCATACATCTACTGGTAGACAAATGGTTACCAACTCTATAGCAGTCCAAGTTGCCTCACTCCATACATTAATGCTCTAGCTATAATATTATACCATAGATCCTTTAGTAAGAATACACATGTCTGCAGAATTGTCAGAGGCTTATTACTTTAGTTCTGCGGCAACTGAGGTTGCTGTTTGTACCAACATTTTGTTATGTCACATAAGTTCCTGGTCACATCCCAAGACATGAATCACATGATCATGCAGAGGAAACTCCCAGCTTAGAATTTAGCTATAGCTACATTCCATGAAATTTGTCACTTACATTTGAGAGTGATCTCCCCATGGTCACCTCATGACTGTTAGTTCTCAAGCACCACATTCCACTGTAGCATTAGTGTCTCTTAATTGTGAGAGATGAAATTTGATCTATATGTTTCATGCCAGCTGTTAGCCATTTGAGTGTTAAGCGAAAACAAAAAAAAAACTATATCATTCATGTGTGAAGTTTGTGCTTCAGCCGGAACATACAGACATTGTTTGAACAACCTGCCCAGGTTGCTATATATCCTGTTCCTCCATGCATGCTCTTCTGGATCATGAGATTTTACATTTGTTTCATATATACACTTGTGGCAAGCCATCAGGTAGCTATAGCTAGCTAAGTCTTCTAGCTTTAGTTTCAGTTGATATGAAAGTATAAATACCTACATGATGAGCCACGTATACCTTGCACTTCATCAGTCCAACTGTGTAAATTTGACAATGATTCAAATGTGCATGATTACTCTTTCATGTTAACAAATATAATCTGTCAAGCCGACTCAGGAATATTAAAATGTTCTTAAATGTAGTAGCTGAGTGTTAATGATTTGCTGCCCCATAACAAATGATGTCTGAACTGTATGACTGACTTACACTATTTGATTATTTCAAATGTAAATTTTGTACAAAAAGTATCAAAAACATTTGGATATATACATTTAAAAATAAATACAGTGGATACATACACGCTTTATAGTTAATTGACTAAATTACACAGTAATCTTTTTCTTCTTCTCATCATTAGTGTTACTGGTGTCCTCACACACTTCACACAAATACAAGCCATCCACATCAATACCAAAGCTAATGTTGTATGTCATGATACACAACGTCCCAATCCTACATACAACAAAATATTGTATCAGTAATAACTTACATTATTAATAGTAGTATGTATAATGTGGCCAAGAGAGCCATGCAGTATGCCACACCATGCATATATTGACAGAAAGAAAGAAAATGCATTTTCACACATGTAGTGCTGGCTGGCATTTGTCTGGGGGGTTGTATTCAGAGGTGGTGGAGCAGGCCAAAGAGTGAGGGGGCCAGGCCAGCTGTAAGCTGAAGACCAAAAAAAAAAAGGTAATCACCTGCTGACAATAGCTGCCCTCCACCAACTATATATCTCCAACTACTATACACATACATAGCTAAGTAGCTTGTTACACTGCTTCTCTGTATTCTGAATACTGTGACTGCTCTATTAGAGTATCTAGATCTTGACTGTTCTATTAGAGTATCTTGATCTTTTCTTACAACTGAACATTGTCCCATAAAAGTGGGGGGGGGGGGGGGGGGGGATCTCCACTGCCTATGATTCACATGGCTTTTGGCTATATTGGCAAAAAATTTGCTTGTAAAATGCCAGTGCCTATAGCTGACTAGTTACTATAATATTCAGTGCTAAAAACTGGAGATCAATCATTCACATACAATTGCTTCAATAATCTGCTTTCATGTATTTGGTAGCTACCTGTATAGCTACATGATAAATGTATTAACTGTACTCATTGCAACTGTCAAATGGGAAGGACAACATGTGCATGGACAGCATCACTTGTGTATGATCAAGCAATTGGCAATAAACACTTACCATTCACATAAAGCAACATAGCTTTTGTCTGCACCAATACCACCTAAGTAGCTTTGTTAAGGACATAATTGCAGACTTCATATTCATATCAACAACATAATCAACTTCCTCGACTATGGAATTCCTTTCCTCCTATAAACATATTTATAACGATGTTAGTGTTTATAGGAGGAAGGTTAAAGTCCTCCTATAAACACTGACATACAAACAGGAGGAACGAAGGTGTCAGTGATTTACAAATACCTTGGAACATTTTCACAAAACACTTTAACCCACAAAACTCATACACCAATCATTTCACTATGATTGATGTAACATTGCACTACTACCCCTATTGACTGATTGATTTATTTAAAACTTACAGTACTTGGCAAAACTGTTCCTCCATACTGGAGTACACAAAAGACACAACACATACTATTATAACACTACCCACAACACTAAGAACTATAATAATTATTATTATCAGGATAAGTCATTAAGATGCTGGACATCACGAAAATTACCAATATCAAACTAGAAGGTAACAAATTCCACCACACTGTAGCTTGGTGTCCGTAAAGTAGAGCTGACTAAAGTTCTCCTTGTAACGAAAAATGTCTGCAAACCATGGTGAACACCTAGTTCTGTATGAATGTTTATGACCAAAGTGTATTGGTGGCTGCAGCAAAATACCCTCACCAAAATAATGGCCAAACATGGCAAGAATAGTTTGGTAATAGTTAATGTAATTATTGTATTTTGGCTCACTAGCAGGCCTTCTGTAACTCTATTCATGCTGCACTGTAAAGTTTCTATTACTATAACTATTACAACACATGTAGAAAGGATACTCAGAATTACAAGACCAACCATTGCACCCACTCCCAACACAGTACACAGTCTCTTGATTGCCATGGAAATTGGCCCAATAGTTGGCTCTGAACTGGAGTAATAACTCATCACTATCATGTACAAGTCGTAAAATCCAAACGTCACAACAGCTGCAGCTATCAAAACATTGAGCTTTAAATATTACCCATAAATGGCTCTGACTGCATACTTACTTCCGTGAATAGCTCCGTTCTCTTTTTCACTGACAACTGCAACCACGCCCATTCCAAGAGACGATAGCAGCGACAGAATCATAGCAAGTCGCGAGTTAGAGTACGCTTTGTTCGCATTATACAGTAGGATAGACTCGACGTGGAGAAACACAGACCCAACAACTAGTCCCAACCTAAACAAGTACTTCTCTGGTGGATACACTCCACAGTCACTGATCATCGGTAACCAAACTGGCACGTGTCCATACGAGACAGCTATCCCATAGCACGCAAAAATTGTAGCCAGAACTATCGTACCTCCTTGAACAATCAGGAAGCGAAGCGTCTCCTTAGCGATCACTTTCATCTCTTTGTCGTAGACTGATCATATGATCATAGACTGGTACACGCCTACTTCATATCCGTAAGAATACGGAGCTATAAAGTATAGATTATATATGGGCATACAAACAAGTATAAAATAAAGGACTGTTTTTAGACACAGTTGCTACACCACTGCCTTGTCTTTCTTTGCAGACTGATCGGCCATGTGACAACTGCTCCCATCTGAGTCACAAGGCACACGAACTTCACACAGATACAGATGTTGCATATCAGCAGCAAAACTTGCATTGAATAACAGTATGGCCATTGTTCCAGCCCTGCATTATGATGATACACTGCATTAACACACTATGTAGCTATACAATGCATGGCCCGGATTGAATTTGTATTTGTATTTTAAGGATAAAGGCTTATGCCTGTACATCCATAAACAAATTATGTACTTAGCTATTCTAATTACTATACAAAATCAAATAAGCAATTATACTGTAGTGTCTGTCCAGCAGTGTTTTAAAATCATTGACAGAGGGAGAATCAACAGATTGGGGTAATGAATTCCAGTCATTGATTACTCTGCTACTATAAAAATTAGATCTTGTATACGAAATTACGAATCAGTGTGATGTTTGAATAATTTCCTTGTGAAACTCACTACATAGCTAATCCATTGGAAAAATTTGCAAAAGAATTGCATGCAACAGATTTTACTATTCAGTGTATCCACAGGTATTGGCAAGCTGACTCTTGTTGGAAACAAAATTGAAAGGTCTATAGACTCATCCTATTGAGACCTTCAGCTATAGTAGTGTGACTAAGTATAAACTATTTTCAACATGCATTCATACATTCAGCTCACTGATAAACTATAGACTGTTTAGAAAAATACATGGTTATTGTCCGGTGGCCTTTTCACACTAGCTATATGCACACAATAGCATGCATTATATAGTCTCAAACCACAAGTGTATGTATACTTACCATTCACAGATTGCAATTTGAGTTTTATACTTATCCCAGTCTGTGGCTGTATGAGGTGACATTAAGGAACAAAACAGTTAAGTTAATATAATACAGGCACATAATTTATACATGCAGCTGCACTACATGCACAGTGAAAAACATTGACTTGTAGCTGCCTTAAGCATCTGAGTACGAGGGGTGGTAGCCCAGGCAATATATATATATATATAGCTAGCTACAGCATACTTATTCAACCATGCACCAGAAACATTATAGCTGTGTGATTGTAATTGCTAATGCATAAAATGCATGATCAATTAGCCTATTATGCAATGCTATGCAGATGGCTCACTGGAAAGTAATTTGAACATATAGATGTAATGGCCTAGACCAACCAGTGTAATAAGAACATTGATATTGTATACTGGATGCTCTAGAGTATCGAGATGACTGTTCTATTATAGTATATATTGAGATGACTGCTCTATTAGAGCATCTCGATCTTTTTGCAAATTCAAGTGACTGAAAAGTGGTCTGGCCAATGCCATGCAGACCCTGGATAAATAGCTTTCATCATTGAACTTATAATGCAAGGTATAGGTGTAGGGTTTTTCATTGTCATCTGCACAGTGTAGCTCTCTTAAATTTTTCCACTCACGCACAGACTGTCAAATATAGCCTCTACTGTGTACAGCATCAGCTTTAACTAAAAGCCATATAAACCATATAGCTTCTACTAATACAGATTATGTTCACAGAGATTCTAGGGGAGAGAAAAGAAAGTGCAGATGAATATATGCTAGACTATTTTATGAGTCCAGCATAGGAGGCCAGTGTGTAGCTCTTCCAGGACAGAAAATCTTTTGCTCTCTATCCACCATGCAGTGCATTGTCATGAATGCCATTAATTAAGAAGTCAGTAAACAAACCCTAGCTATTTACGGCTTGCACTATACATATACTATAGCATGCAAGATCATATGATGTAGCATGGCCTTGTAGTATAGCTTTATATTAAAGTTAGTGGCATGCATGCTCACACACCAAATAACTACAGTGTATGAAACCTCTCTTAATAAACTCCCCAAACTAAGGACACAATAGAAAAAAACTCCATAATATGGACAAAACTTTGGTCCCAAAAGGTCTGGTTAATACATTTTTTTTACCTCTGAAAGAGGAAACCCTCTATATTACAGCAAAAAGTGGCTGAATGTCCCGGCGTAATAGAGAGGTTCCACTGTAAATCTAACCCAAATAAAAACAACTTCCATGTACATGCAGAATCCCATAACACCAGCACACACACACACACACACACACACACACACACACACACACACACACACACACACACACACACACACACACACACACACACACACACACACACACATACAGAGCAAGGATACACATGAAGATGAATGTCACAAATGATGCAACTCCAACCACGGTACAAATTTTCTTGATAATGAGAGAGATGATGCCAATGTTGGGTTCTGCACCAGAGTAGAAGGAGAACAGCATCATGTATGCATCATAAGCTAGGAACACCATCACTGCTGCAGCTGCATGTACAACAAAAAGTATATATGCATGATGGACGGACATAATATTGGACAAGTAGAAATGTGTGTCTTACTGGAGTGCACACTGTTATTTTCCTCTTCATTGACCACTCCCACAATAGACAATGCTGCTGGTGCCACTATTCCTAGCACTAGACCAAGTTTTGAATGAGAATACGACTTGTCCACATTGTATATTAAAATAGAGTCCATGAAAAGGAGTGCTGAACCAATGACCATTCCCAGTCTGAAAATGTACTTCTCTGGAGGGAGCACAGCGCAGTCGCTGATCATGGGAAGCCAGGCGGGAACATGACCCAACGACACTGCTATCCCGTAGCACACAAGGATCGTACTCAACACAATGGTGGGACCTTGTACCACCCAATAACGGAGAGATTCTTTCGCCAAAATCCACATTGCGAATAACACGTGATTTAGCCACACCCACACTTACATAACAAAAGAAGCACCTTAGTTAGTGCTCTCAGCTCTTCTATCACCTAGGAGCACCACAGGTGCTGAAAAATGAGGAACTTGCCGTCTTCGCAAACAAGGGGCAAGCATGCAGGACCGCCGAGAAGATTTAGGGGCCCAGAGCAAATTAGAATGTGGGGCTCCCTATAACCCAATAAAGAAAAAGAGACAAAAGGACATTAACAGCTAGAACAATTGAGCTTAGTAAACTACAACAGTAAAAGCAAGTTAGCTACTAACTGATAAGCTCAGTTTTAGCATGCAAACCAAGCTAGGGGGCATGCCCCTCCCCCCAGGAAATTTTTTAGACTCCAGGCTCTGAGATTGAATATGAGGTGATTTTACAAGAACTAACTAGCTAAAGACTACTAGACTACAAGCTACTAACTGATAAGCTTACTGACAGTTTTAGCATGCAAAGCATGCCAAGCCATGGGGTCTGGGGAATTCTCCCAGGAAATTTTTGACTCTAAATATGAGAGTGATTTTAATTATCACAGTGCAATTATAATTTATTGGATCGTTGTATTATAGGGTAATTGCTGTATTAGGGCATCTCAAGTTTGAATTTTATAGCAAGCTTTCTACCACCTAGTACCCTATGCCAGAGTAGCCAGACTGATTTTTAACAGTAACAAATTTGCCTGCAGTTGACTGCTGTAATGTTGAACTTCCTTAAATGGCTAACCCTAGAAGACATATATTATTAATAGATTAAGCCATGCAATTCCACAAAATTGTTCATCAGCTCACTCCTTCCATACAACAGTTTTCCGGCTGATACATTACAGTGGAGCTGACGGGGATGGGGATGATAAACTGATGTTGATGAAGCTGTCTATGGTTGGATACTGTGTTGGTAAGAAATATGATGGTAGCTAGTTCAGTTTCTTTCCTATAATACTTTAACCACCTTGTCTTCAAACAATAAATAGTTTTATGTATAGCGCTGTTCTGATTCTTATTATAGTTATACATAAAACTATATAAAAGCTTTTCTCTGAGCATTTCAATTTTTGAATGTCTTGGGTAGTATGAGGAGCCCATATTGACATAATGGATGCACAGATGGTGCAGTTCTTTGGTATAGGGTATAATATTTCATTGCCAAAGTCATTAATTATCCTTTCCCTACCATGCACACAACACCCAGAAAGCCATTCAGTACCAGTGTAACATTATCACTGCTATCATGCAGTCTTGGGGTGACATGAAATGATGAAACTATAGTAACACATCCTCTGAACATATACCAGCTGGTGACAATAAGAAGCAGTGCATGATCACTGAAAGAATAAATTTTCCCCAAATAGTATATACCTTCCTAACAATTAAGATCACATTTCACCTTGATTTAAAGGGAAGTTTGTTATATGATCTATCAACTCATCAGCATACCAGAAATGAAAACTTTCAGTATAGCCATTACACTATACTAAATGTACATGAATATATATATATATATAAAATATTAATAAACAGTTGTCTTGTTTTTATCTTTCTTAGTAGACTGATCAGCCAGATGACAATTGTTCTCATCAGAGATACAAGGTACACGAACTTCACACAAATACAGATGTCCCATATCAGCAGCAAAACTCAGATTGAATACCATTATGGCTATTGTTCCAACCCTATCAAAATGTATCTTAAGTAACATATCTGCACAGAAGAACACTTATACTAATAAGCTGTCAAGCATTTAATACATTGTAGGCTTGAGTGTGATGGAACTATACCTAAATAATTTTTGTTGACTGATTATCAAAAGAACGTGCAGTACAATACACATAGATTGAATGCTATATAACTCCCTATTATTTACTTCTTTCGATTATCCTCAGCCAACTCTTTTCTATCTAAATGTACTGTTTTGTTAACTCATTTATCCACAGACTACAAGAATAACTGTACTTTAGCTGTATCCTGCATGTGTGCAATAACAGTATAGGTCATACTTACCATTCACAGATCGCAATCTGAATTGCATATTTATTCCAGTCTATGCCTGCAATGTATAAAAGTTAAGGAAACATCCAACAGACTATGCTATCATGTCACTGACATCAGATAGGTATACTGACTCAACTATATAATTAGATAACAAGATAGACAAGTACAGTCTATATGAAAACAAACATGTATAACAAACTAGCCACACCCTATTCTATGCAGAACCTAATTTTTGAGAATGCCCATGTAACGGTCTGGAGAACCTGGGCTGCATCCATGAATCTTACTGGAATTTGGATAGTCCAAAAGACTGCAGCATTACAGCTGACGTAACATATGGCTGCTAAAAACTTACTGAAACATACATGCAGCATTGCAGAATGATCACAATCTTGTAGTCACAGTACACAAAAATCATGAAAATTTACAGTCAGCGTTACAAGGAGCTTTACATGCAGCTGGAAACATATCAGGAATTGCACTGAATGAGATCGAGATTGCAAATTCCTGGCCTGGTCTGCCTTAGTACCAATGTAATCAGGACATAAATATGCATGCAACTCTATAATAGCTATAGACTAACTTGGTAGAGTAACATTGTCACAACTGCTCAGATGGGGCAAGTGCAGATCTTCACATAAATTCTTAGCAGCAACATATCCATGAAGTAAAGGAATTGTAGTTTTATGTATCAGTAATCTACATGAAAAGATTTATCTTTGGTATGGTAGGAACAGGGCTGTGCCAACAGGGGGGTTAGCAACTGGTGCATTTTGCCCTGGGCCCCACTTTGTAAGGGGCCCCAAGGGGGCCTCATACAGTAGTAGCTGCCCCATAACTACTTATCCACACATAGCTACAATAAAACGAACGTACAACAGTGTAAATTTCCCTGTAGACTCGAAGATACATAAGAAGCCTCTGTATAAGAGATACCATCCAAACTCAATGAGATCCATAGCAATGCAGTGCAGCAGTGGCAGCAAACCATTACTCATAATATCTTATAAGGTGCCTATATAGACAGTGTGACTTCTCCATAAGTTCAAAATACTCTAATAGAACAGTCACCCTATTACAGCAGTCAGGCAAATATTCAGTCATGGTAACTGTTAAAAATCAGTCTGGCATAGGGTACAAAAATTTCCTAGGTGGTATATATTTGGCAGAAAGCTTGCTGTAAAATTCAAACTTGAGATGCCCTAATATAGTAATCACCCTAATACAACAATCCAATAAATTATAATTGTACTGTGATAAATAATTAAAATCACTCTCCTATTTAATTTCAGAGTCTAATTTTCTTGAAGAATTCTCCCAGACCTCCTTGCTTGGCATGTGAAACTGTCAATAAGCTTATCAGTTAGTACAGCTTGTAGTCTAGTAGTTAGCTACCTAAGCTTGCTGTAAAATCACTCTCATATTCAATCTCAGAGAGTAGTTGGTTTGTAGTCTAGTAGCTATACCTAAGCTTGTTCTTGTAATGTCCTTTCATCTGCTTTTTCTTTATTGAAAATTATGGGTTATAGGGGTCCCACATTCTAAATTTGCCCTGCTGGGCCCTCTAAATGCTCTCGGCAGCCCTGGGTAGGAAGTTTAATACAATCAGTGGTGAGATAACCGTAACAATAAGAGGTTTAATTTCAGCTCGTGCACTTGTATACAGTCTAGCAGATTTTTGAATCGGTTCTATTATAGTATTTTACTGCTCTGTTAAGAGTATTTCTATTTCAACAGCTTTACTTTGACATCTCACTGATTGATAGAACAGTTTAGGCCTTTCCCCTTCTCTTTACATCTATTCATTGACCATGCATAGAGCTTCCTTACAATCTGCCTTTGCTCAAAATTAATCGTGGTGTCAGTCGTAGTATACATATAAAGGATACTCATGAAGACAAATGCTGTGAAAATCACTACTCCAAGTACAGCACACACTCTCTTGATAATAAGAGAAATGGTGCTGACGTTTGGCTCTGCACCAGAGTAGAAGGAGAACACCACCATGTAGATGATGTAGGATAGGTACATCATCACTGCTGCAACTGTATAGAGGTACGCAAAATGACAAGTGGTTTACTGATAGCTATTTTATCCTTACGGGAATGCACACTGATATTCTCTTTCTCGTTGACTACTCCCACTATTGACATTCCCACAGCTCCCATCATCCCAAGCAGCAGACCAAGTTTTGAATGAGAATATGACTTGTCCGCGTTGTATATTAAAATAGAGTCCATGGCAAGAAATACTGAACCGATCACCATTCCCAGTCTAAAGATGTACTTCTCTGGAGGGAGCACAGCGCAGTCGCTGATCATGGGTAGCCAGGCGGGAACATGGCCCAGTGACACTGCTATCCCGTAGCACACAAATATTGTACTCAACACGATGGTGGCACCTTGTACCACCCAGTAACGGAGAGATTCTTTCGCCAAAATCCACATTGCAAATTAGCCTCGTACCCAAACCCTACTGTTTCACGGGGGTGCCGCTTAGATTGTAAGTGGCTAATTTCACAACGCTTCAAGCCAGCTGGCGCCCCTACGCGTATAATTCCATAATAACCGTTGCCCCTTGCAACCTGAATTTCCCAGTATTATTACATTAGGTGATGATGCCTAAGGTAATTTTGAAAGGATATGTGTCATAAGATATGACGTTTTGAAATTTGTGGTTTTCCCATACATATCTATGTAAGAGGACTACAGTTGCCCCTTCTGGGCAATCACAAAAATGAAGGTAGCTATTTCAACATATGCAAAAACCAAAATTTCAAAAGTACATATATCTCAATATTACATAATTTGTAGGTGTGAATGTCAACAATAATCTCTCCAAGTTATAAATAGATAGTGTATATAGGTCATAAGGTATGACCATAGATACTACACCTTGAATCCCATGATTTGTGTAATTACTGAGAGGGGTAACTGTTGCCCCTTTCATTGACAATGTATGGGAAAATTGCAACTTCAAAATGTCATATCTCATGACTTATTTATGCTATCCTTTTAAAACTGACTTAAGACATTGACACCTATAGCTCACAGTACAAATAATGTAAAATTTTGGTTGCTAGGGGCAACGGTTGAACTTTTCATTATTATGAAATTTGTCTATTGGTTCCATACACTACTGGAAAGTATTTATTTATTGATTGATTAGCAAAACCCTTAGGGATAACATTCTAATGTACAATTATATTATTAAGTAAATAAGCACGACCTAAATGTGTCTGTGTCAATCTCATAAAGATCAGGATAGGGTAAGGAATTCCATTTAATGGTTGTCTTGGGGAAAAAGAAGTTTCGATAGATTTCTGTTCTTGATTGGTAGTGAGCTCTAATGTTTGGAAAGGATGGAGACGGCAAGTAGTGGTGCGGAACAATAAGTAGATTATTTACTAATTTAAATAAATGGATTAGTCCATTGTTTTTACATTGATCTTGTAGAGTTTGCCAAATTTAACTGATGTAGGATTTTGGTAATACTGTCGTGGTGGTCTCTTCATCATGGGTTGTTTGTGATAAACCGTGCAGCTCTGTGTTGGATCATTTCAAGTTGGTTGATTGCATTGTGAATTTGTGATGGTAAAGGTCCCAGATGGAGGAACAGTAATCAAGCATTGGTAAAACCAATTGTTTATAGCTACGCTGATTAAGATGTCTAGGAAGGTTGTACATATTACGTTTAAAGAATCCCAGTGTGCAATTGGCTTTGTGGCAGAGTGTTTCAATGTGAAGATGCCAGGATAGTTTGTGATCTAGTGTTATACCTAAATATGGATGTTGAGAAACAATAATATTAGTGTGGTGCCATTCATGGTGTATTCATAAGTATATCCATGCTATTACCATGGAATTCCCATGATTCCCTTGAAATACCCATGAAAGTTGCAGTAGGTATTTTTCATGGGTAATGAAATACCTATGAAATGCATGGAGCAAAATAATGTACCAATGAACAACCCACGAATGAGTAAGTTTTCATGGGTTTGTATGTAGCCCTATGTACAACCTATGAAAAACCTGTGAAATCACACCAATGAAAAATGTGTGGAGAAAGCCTATATGAAATACATACATAGGCTTTCCACAGGATTTTCATTGGTGTGATTTCACAGGTTCGTTTTCATGGTATACACAAACCCATGAAAACTTACTCATTCATGGGTCATTCACAGGTACAATATTTTACCCCAGCATTTCATACCCATGAAAAAAATTAGCAGGATTATGGGAATTTTATGGTAACAGCATAGATTATTATCCAGTAGTGATAGATAGTAGAGGGTGCGTTATACTGTCTAAGGAATAATTTCTCACGATCAGTAGTCCAAAGTTAGGTTAGGTTAGGGTTCAGCTTTAGCTAATATAAATTCAGCCATGATTCTTTAATATAGGCTAGATATTTTGTAAGTGCCCCCCCGGCATTGTAAGTGCCCCCTTGGCATTGTAAGTGCCCCCCCTTGGCACTTACCATAGATATTTATACCCGTGCCTAATTAAAGACATGCATTATTACACTTGAGAGAATACAGAGACGTGCCACCAAGTATATCCTGAATGATTACACATCAGATTACAGACTACGACTATAAACTATAACTACTTCTGCTGATGTATACTCTTGATTATTATGATCTACTTTTTATGTGAAATCTCTAAAACAGCCAATTAAGTGATCATTTTAATATTCTGAATTATGTAGCCTTCTCTAATAGTAGGACAGGATCACCTACAGCTCACAAGTTGCTTCACAATTATTCATCAAATAATAAAATTCGAAATTTCAATTTCAATTGCCTCCCTAGACTTTGGAATGCTCTTCCCCCTATCAACACTGAACTATACATTTCAACACAATCAAATCAATAATTTACAAGCATTTGTGGAACCATTTTATAGAACACTTCAATCCAAGTAGTTCATGCACTTGCCCTTGTTATAATTGCTGCAACATTGCTCCTACCCCTGATTTTAATTAAGTATTATGATGTAATTCAATTTTTTTTTCTGGCTGCTAGCACGGGTGCTAGCAAACCATCAGTGCAATATGTAAAATCTAATATTATCCTCTTTACTATAATTGTACCATGCCTTGCACTGTAACTATTACTTATGAACTCTTGCTATCACGTACTATACTGTAGTTTACTAAACTATATACCTGTCATTCAAATAGAACTTTTACTCAGAAACACTTTATAGCTATACAACAGTTTTCCGGCTGATACATTACAGTGGAGCTGACGGGGATGGGGATGATAAACTGATGTTGATGAAGCTGTCTATGGTTGGATACTGTGTTGGTAAGAAATATGATGGTAGCTAGTTCAGTTTCTTTCCTATAATACTTTAACCACCTTGTCTTCAAACAATAAATAGTTTTATGTATAGCGCTGTTCTGATTCTTATTATAGTTATACATAAAACTATATAAAAGCTTTTCTCTGAGCATTTCAATTTTTGAATGTCATGGGTAGTATGAGGAGCCCATATTGACATAATGGATGCACAGATGGTGCAGTTCTTTGGTATAGGGTATAATATTTCATTGCCAAAGTCATTAATTATCCTTTCCCTACCACACAACACCCAGAAAGCCATTCAGTACCAGTGTAACATTATCACTGCTATCATGCAGTCTTGGGGTGACATGAAATGATGAAACTATAGTAACACATCCTCTGAACATATACCAGCTGGTGACAATAAGAAGCAGTGCATGATCACTGAAAGAATAAATTTTCCCCAAATAGTATATACCTTCCTAACAATTAAGATCACATTTCACCTTGATTTAAAGGGAAGTTTGTTATATGATCTATCAACTCATCAGCATACCAGAAATGAGAACTTTCAGTATAGCCATTACACTATACTAAATGTACATGAATATATATATATATATATATAATATTAATAAACAGTTGTCTTGTTTTTATCTTTCTTAGTAGACTGATCAGCCAGATGACAATTGTTCTCATCAGAGATACAAGGTACACGAACTTCACACAAATACAGATGTCCCATATCAGCAGCAAAACTCAGATTGAATACCATTATGGCTATTGTTCCAACCCTATCAAAATGTATCTTAAGTAACATATCTGCACAGAAGAACACTTATACTAATAAGCTGTCAAGCATTTAATACATTGTAGGCTTGAGTGTGATGGAGCTATACCTAAATAATTTTTGTTGACTGATTATCAAAAGAACGTGCAGTACAATACACATAGATTGAATGCTATATAACTCCCTATTATTTACTTCTTTCGATTATCCTCAGCCAACTCTTTTCTATCTAAATGTACTGTTTTGTTAACTCATTTATCCACAGACTACAAGAATAACTGTACTTTAGCTGTATCCTGCATGTGTGCAATAACAGTATAGGTCATACTTACCATTCACAGATCGCAATCTGAATTGCATATTTATTCCAGTCTATGCCTGCAATGTATAAAAGTTAAGGAAACATCCAACAGACTATGCTATCATGTCACTGACATCAGATAGGTATACTGACTCAACTATATAATTAGATAACAAGATAGACAAGTACAGTCTATATGAAAACAAACATGTATAACAAACTAGCCACACCCTATTCTATGCAGAACCTAATTTTTGAGAATGCCCATGTAACGGTCTGGAGAACCTGGGCTGCATCCATGAATCTTACTGGAATTTGGATAGTCCAAAAGACTGCAGCATTACAGCTGACGTAACATATGGCTGCTAAAAACTTACTGAAACATACATGCAGCATTGCAGAATGATCACAATCTTGTAGTCACAGTACACAAAAATCATGAAAATTTACAGTCAGCGTTACAAGGAGCTTTACATGCAGCTGGAAACATATCAGGAATTGCACTGAATGAGATCGAGATTGCAAATTCCTGGCCTGGTCTGCCTTAGTACCAATGTAATCAGGACATAAATATGCATGCAACTCTATAATAGCTATAGACTAACTTGGTAGAGTAACATTGTCACAACTGCTCAGATGGGGCAAGTGCAGATCTTCACATAAATTCTTAGCAGCAACATATCCATGAAGTAAAGGAATTGTAGTTTTATGTATCAGTAATCTACATGAAAAGATTTATCTTTGGTATGGTAGGAACAGGGCTGTGCCAACAGGGGGGTTAGCAACTGGTGCATTTTGCCCTGGGCCCCACTTTGTAAGGGGCCCCAAGGGGGCCTCATACAGTAGTAGCTGCCCCATAGCTACTTATCCACACATAGCTACAATAAAACGAACGTACAACAGTGTAAATTTCCCTGTAGACTCGAAGATACATAAGAAGCCTCTGTATAAGAGATACCATCCAAACTCAATGAGATCCATAGCAATGCAGTGCAGCAGTGGCAGCAAACCATTACTCATAATATCTTATAAGGTGCCTATATAGACAGTGTGACTTCTCCATAAGTTCAAAATACTCTAATAGAACAGTCACCCTATTACAGCAGTCAGGCAAATATTCAGTCATGGTAACTGTTAAAAATCAGTCTGGCATAGGGTACAAAAATTTCCTAGGTGGTATATATTTGGCAGAAAGCTTGCTGTAAAATTCAAACTTGAGATGCCCTAATATAGTAATCACCCTAATACAACAATCCAATAAATTATAATTGTACTGTGATAAATAATTAAAATCACTCTCCTATTTAATTTCAGAGTCTAATTTTCTTGAAGAATTCTCCCAGACCTCCTTGCTTGGCATGTGAAACTGTCAATAAGCTTATCAGTTAGTACAGCTTGTAGTCTAGTAGTTAGCTACCTAAGCTTGCTGTAAAATCACTCTCATATTCAATCTCAGAGAGTAGTTGGTTTGTAGTCTAGTAGCTATACCTAAGCTTGTTCTTGTAATGTCCTTTCATCTGCTTTTTCTTTATTGAAAATTATGGGTTATAGGGGTCCCACATTCTAAATTTGCCCTGCTGGGCCCTCTAAATGCTCTCGGCAGCCCTGGGTAGGAAGTTTAATACAATCAGTGGTGAGATAACCGTAACAATAAGAGGTTTAATTTCAGCTCGTGCACTTGTATACAGTCTAGCAGATTTTTGAATCGGTTCTATTATAGTATTTTACTGCTCTGTTAAGAGTATTTCTATTTCAACAGCTTTACTTTGACATCTCACTGATTGATAGAACAGTTTAGGCCTTTCCCCTTCTCTTTACATCTATTCATTGACCATGCATAGAGCTTCCTTACAATCTGCCTTTGCTCAAAATTAATCGTGGTGTCAGTCGTAGTATACATATAAAGGATACTCATGAAGACAAATGCTGTGAAAATCACTACTCCAAGTACAGCACACACTCTCTTGATAATAAGAGAAATGGTGCTGACGTTTGGCTCTGCACCAGAGTAGAAGGAGAACACCACCATGTAGATGATGTAGGATAGGTACATCATCACTGCTGCAACTGTATAGAGGTACGCAAAATGACAAGTGGTTTACTGATAGCTATTTTATCCTTACGGGAATGCACACTGATATTCTCTTTCTCGTTGACTACTCCCACTATTGACATTCCCACAGCTCCCATCATCCCAAGCAGCAGACCAAGTTTTGAATGAGAATATGACTTGTCCGCGTTGTATATTAAAATAGAGTCCATGGCAAGAAATACTGAACCGATCACCATTCCCAGTCTAAAGATGTACTTCTCTGGAGGGAGCACAGCGCAGTCGCTGATCATGGGTAGCCAGGCGGGAACATGGCCCAGTGACACTGCTATCCCGTAGCACACAAATATTGTACTCAACACGATGGTGGCACCTTGTACCACCCAGTAACGGAGAGATTCTTTCGCCAAAATCCACATTGCAAATTAGCCTCGTACCCAAACCCTACTGTTTCACGGGGGTGCCGCTTAGATTGTAAGTGGCTAATTTCACAACGCTTCAAGCCAGCTGGCGCCCCTACGCGTATAATTCCATAATAACCGTTGCCCCTTGCAACCTGAATTTCCCAGTATTATTACATTAGGTGATGATGCCTAAGGTAATTTTGAAAGGATATGTGTCATAAGATATGACGTTTTGAAATTTGTGGTTTTCCCATACATATCTATGTAAGAGGACTACAGTTGCCCCTTCTGGGCAATCACAAAAATGAAGGTAGCTATTTCAACATATGCAAAAACCAAAATTTCAAAAGTACATATATCTCAATATTACATAATTTGTAGGTGTGAATGTCAACAATAATCTCTCCAAGTTATAAATAGATAGTGTATATAGGTCATAAGGTATGACCATAGATACTACACCTTGAATCCCATGATTTGTGTAATTACTGAGAGGGGTAACTGTTGCCCCTCTCATTGACAATGTATGGGAAAATTGCAACTTCAAAATGTCATATCTCATGACTTATTTATGCTATCCTTTTAAAACTGACTTAAGACATTGACACCTATAGCTCACAGTACAAATAATGTAAAATTTTGGTTGCTAGGGGCAACGGTTGAACTTTTCATTATTATGAAATTTGTCTATTGGTTCCATACACTACTGGAAAGTATTTATTTATTGATTGATTAGCAAAACCCTTAGGGATAACATTCTAATGTACAATTATATTATTAAGTAAATAAGCACGACCTAAATGTGTCTGTGTCAATCTCATAAAGATCAGGATAGGGTAAGGAATTCCATTTAATGGTTGTCTTGGGGAAAAAGAAGTTTCGATAGATTTCTGTTCTTGATTGGTAGTGAGCTCTAATGTTTGGAAAGGATGGAGACGGCAAGTAGTGGTGCGGAACAATAAGTAGATTATTTACTAATTTAAATAAATGGATTAGTCCATTGTTTTTACATTGATCTTGTAGAGTTTGCCAAATTTAACTGATGTAGGATTTTGGTAATACTGTCGTGGTGGTCTCTTCATCATGGGTTGTTTGTGATAAACCGTGCAGCTCTGTGTTGGATCATTTCAAGTTGGTTGATTGCATTGTGAATTTGTGATGGTAAAGGTCCCAGATGGAGGAACAGTAATCAAGCATTGGTAAAACCAATTGTTTATAGCTACGCTGATTAAGATGTCTAGGAAGGTTGTACATATTACGTTTAAAGAATCCCAGTGTGCAATTGGCTTTGTGGCAGAGTGTTTCAATGTGAAGATGCCAGGATAGTTTGTGATCTAGTGTTATACCTAAATATGGATGTTGAGAAACAATAATATTAGTGTGGTGCCATTCATGGTGTATTCATAAGTATATCCATGCTATTACCATGGAATTCCCATGATTCCCTTGAAATACCCATGAAAGTTGCAGTAGGTATTTTTCATGGGTAATGAAATACCTATGAAATGCATGGAGCAAAATAATGTACCAATGAACAACCCACGAATGAGTAAGTTTTCATGGGTTTGTATGTAGCCCTATGTACAACCTATGAAAAACCTGTGAAATCACACCAATGAAAAATGTGTGGAGAAAGCCTATATGAAATACATACATAGGCTTTCCACAGGATTTTCATTGGTGTGATTTCACAGGTTCGTTTTCATGGTATACACAAACCCATGAAAACTTACTCATTCATGGGTCATTCACAGGTACAATATTTTACCCCAGCATTTCATACCCATGAAAAAAATTAGCAGGATTATGGGAATTTTATGGTAACAGCATAGATTATTATCCAGTAGTGATAGATAGTAGAGGGTGCGTTATACTGTCTAAGGAATAATTTCTCACGATCAGTAGTCCAAAGTTAGGTTAGGTTAGGGTTCAGCTTTAGCTAATATAAATTCAGCCATGATTCTTTAATATAGGCTAGATATTTTGTAAGTGCCCCCCCGGCATTGTAAGTGCCCCCTTGGCATTGTAAGTGCCCCCCCTTGGCACTTACCATAGATATTTATACCCGTGCCTAATTAAAGACATGCATTATTACACTTGAGAGAATACAGAGACGTGCCACCAAGTATATCCTGAATGATTACACATCAGATTACAGACTACGACTATAAACTATAACTACTTCTGCTGATGTATACTCTTGATTATTATGATCTACTTTTTATGTGAAATCTCTAAAACAGCCAATTAAGTGATCATTTTAATATTCTGAATTATGTAGCCTTCTCTAATAGTAGGACAGGATCACCTACAGCTCACAAGTTGCTTCACAATTATTCATCAAATAATAAAATTCGAAATTTCAATTTCAATTGCCTCCCTAGACTTTGGAATGCTCTTCCCCCTATCAACACTGAACTATACATTTCAACACAATCAAATCAATAATTTACAAGCATTTGTGGAACCATTTTATAGAACACTTCAATCCAAGTAGTTCATGCACTTGCCCTTGTTATAATTGCTGCAACATTGCTCCTACCCCTGATTTTAATTAAGTATTATGATGTAATTCAATTTTTTTTTCTGGCTGCTAGCACGGGTGCTAGCAAACCATCAGTGCAATATGTAAAATCTAATATTATCCTCTTTACTATAATTGTACCATGCCTTGCACTGTAACTATTACTTATGAACTCTTGCTATCACGTACTATACTGTAGTTTACTAAACTATATACCTGTCATTCAAATAGAACTTTTACTCAGAAACACTTTATAGCTATACAACAGTTTTCCGGCTGATACATTACAGTGGAGCTGACGGGGATGGGGATGATAAACTGATGTTGATGAAGCTGTCTATGGTTGGATACTGTGTTGGTAAGAAATATGATGGTAGCTAGTTCAGTTTCTTTCCTATAATACTTTAACCACCTTGTCTTCAAACAATAAATAGTTTTATGTATAGCGCTGTTCTGATTCTTATTATAGTTATACATAAAACTATATAAAAGCTTTTCTCTGAGCATTTCAATTTTTGAATGTCTTGGGTAGTATGAGGAGCCCATATTGACATAATGGATGCACAGATGGTGCAGTTCTTTGGTATAGGGTATAATATTTCATTGCCAAAGTCATTATCCTTTCCCTACCATGCACACAACACCCAGAAAGCCATTCAGTACCAGTGTAACATTATCACTGCTATCATGCAGTCTTGGGGTGACATGAAATGATGAAACTATAGTAACACATCCTCTGAACATATACCAGCTGGTGACAATAAGAAGCAGTGCATGATCACTGAAAGAATAAATTTTCCCCAAATAGTATATACCTTCCTAACAATTAAGATCACATTTCACCTTGATTTAAAGGGAAGTTTGTTATATGATCTATCAACTCATCAGCATACCAGAAATGAAAACTTTCAGTATAGCCATTACACTATACTAAATGTACATGAATATATATATATATATAAAATATTAATAAACAGTTGTCTTGTTTTTATCTTTCTTAGTAGACTGATCAGCCAGATGACAATTGTTCTCATCAGAGATACAAGGTACACGAACTTCACACAAATACAGATGTCCCATATCAGCAGCAAAACTCAGATTGAATACCATTATGGCTATTGTTCCAACCCTATCAAAATGTATCTTAAGTAACATATCTGCACAGAAGAACACTTATACTAATAAGCTGTCAAGCATTTAATACATTGTAGGCTTGAGTGTGATGGAGCTATACCTAAATAATTTTTGTTGACTGATTATCAAAAGAACGTGCAGTACAATACACATAGACTGAATGCTATATAACTCCCTATTATTTACTTCTTTCGATTATCCTCAGCCAACTCTTTTCTATCTAAATGTACTGTTTTGTTAACTCATTTATCCACAGACTACAAGAATAACTGTATTTTAGCTGTATCCTGCATGTGTGCAATAACAGTATAGGTAATACTTACCATTCACAGATCGCAATCTGAATTGCATATTTTATTCCAGTCTATGCCTGCAATGTATAAAAGTTAAGGAAACATCCAACAGACTATGCTATCATGTCACTGACATCAGATAGGTATACTGACTCAACTATATAATTAGATAACAAGATAGACAAGTACAGTCTATATGAAAACAAACATGTATAACAAACTAGCCACACCCTATTCTATGCAGAACCTAATTTTTGAGAATGCCCATGTAACGGTCTGGAGAACCTGGCTGCATCCATGAATCTTACTGGAATTTGGATAGTCCAAAAGACTGCAGCATTACAGCTGACGTAACATATGGCTGCTGAAAACTTACTGAAACATACATGCAGCATTGCAGAATGATCACAATCTTGTAGTCACAGTACACAAAAATCATGAAAATTTACAGTCAGCGTTACAAGGAAGCTTTACATGCAGCTGGAAACATATCAGGAATTGCACTGAATGAGATCGAGATTGCAAATTCCTGGCCTGGTCTGCCTTAGTACCAATGTAATCAGGACATAAATATGCATGCAACTCTATAATAGCTATAGACTAACTTGGTAGAGTAACATTGTCACAACTGCTCAGATGGGGCAAGTGCAGATCTTCACATAAATTCTTAGCAGCAACATATCCATGAAGTAAAGGAATTGTAGTTTTATGTATCAGTAATCTACATGAAAAGATTTATCTTTGGTATGGTAGGAACAGGGCTGTGCCAACAGGGGGGTTAGCAACTGGTGCATTTTGCCCTGGGGCCCCACTTTGTAAGGGGCCCCAAGGGGGGCCTCATACAGTAGTAGCTGCCCCATAGCTACTTATCCACACATAGCTACAATAAAACGAACGTACAACAGTGTAAATTTCCCTGTAGACTCGAAGATACATAAGAAGCCTCTGTATAAGAGATACCATCCAAACTCAATGAGATCCATAGCAATGCAGTGCAGCAGTGGCAGCAAACCATTACTCATAATATCTTATAAGGTGCCTATATAGACAGTGTGACTTCTCCATAAGTTCAAAATACTCTAATAGAACAGTCACCCTATTACAGCAGTCAGGAAATATTCAGTCATGGTAACTGTTAAAAATCAGTCTGGCATAGGGTACAAAATTTCCTAGGTGGTATATATTTGGCAGAAAGCTTGCTGTAAAATTCAAACTTGAGATGCCCTAATATAGTAATCACCCTAATACAACAATCCAATAAATTATAATTGTACTGTGATAAATAATTAAAATCACTCTTCTATTTAATTTCAGAGTCTAATTTTCTTGAAGAATTCTCCAGACCTCCTTGCTTGGCATGTGAAACTGTCAATAAGCTTATCAGTTAGTACAGCTTGTAGTCTAGTAGTTAGCTACC